>NC_065545.1:42391326-42997576 GCF_932294415.1 Quercus robur | reverse complement strand
ATATATATATATATATATATATATACAATAGTAATTAATTTTTAGAAAAGTACCTTATTTTTGAAGACAAAGTAACCGTTAAATTGTAATAAAGGTTACCCACTAACCATGCTAAACTACTGATCGAATCCAAACTTCTGGAAAAGTTATCCAAATTGTTATTGGTTATCAAAATTACCCACTATAATAGCCATTGTTATAGTCCGCTGTAGTAATCACTCAAAAAATTTTAGTTTTACTTTTTTTGGCTGTAGCGTGCGTTTTTTATGTTTTGGTTGCTAAAGTGAAATGTTACATATAGCCATTGTTACAGAATTGAAATGTTACAGCCATTGTTATCAGAATTTATTGTATGGGTCCCTGTCAAATTTATCACTCCAAATACGAGTCAATATAAATTGAAAGTTGAAACTGACCGGCGGTACCAAATTATAGACTCATAGAGCATGCAATGTCTTTTTTTTTTTTTTTTTTTTTTGTGTGGTAAAAATGGAAATATAATAAAACTAACGGGAAAAATAAAAGATCAGGACAAAGCCTATTGAAATATCTTCCTTGTCAGATGGGGCATGTGCTTAGAAAGGTGAATAAATGCGTTGATTTTCTAATTAAAAGGGGTTATTCCATGATACTAATATGAATGGACTGTATTATTACAAGCGTGTTGCCAATACCTTGACCTCTATGGCCAATTTGTAATTGTCGGTTGTTGTTTTATATATGCACCTGATTAACCAAAAAAAAAAAAAAAAAAAAAAGGTACATCCCTTGGCAATCTGCCTCAACAAAAGGAACTAAAGTCCACGGGGGGACAATAGTAAATAACAAAATCCAAAGATTGACCGAGTCCTAGGCTAGCTAAATAGGGCTTGCACTGTCTCCTTTGTTTTTTTTCTTCCAAAAAAAGAACTTTCTCACCATTATTTTTATGCCGAGTACCCCACCCACGTGAAGTTGTTGCCTTTTTAAATTTTTTTTTTCTTTTTTTATGAAAAGACGTATAAGTTAAACACAACAGTAGTGATGAGTCCATATAATAATTAATATTAATAATTTGTCAATTCAATCATTATAAAAATTTTAATGTAATAATAATTCAATTCAGAAAAAAAAAATGTAATAATAATTCATAATATCTTTTCATGATTTCCTTCTCAAAAGTCTAAACCAAAATAATAATAATAATAATAATCATTTTATTATTAGGTAAGCTAATACAGTAAAGTAGGGATTGCCATATTAGTTTGATATAAATTTACAATTTTAACCAATATTTATAAATTTAATGACACTTTTTTTATAGATACAATAGAATCATGGTAGTTGGTTTTTAGTGTAGATAAGTTGATTTCGATATCTCTTATTTAACAATAAGAGATTTTATCAGTTGACACTTGAGATACTACTAGTATTTCAAGTGTTAACTGTCAACTTATCAAATCTCTAATTTAATGACACCAAAAACTGAGGTGTTTTGATTTGATAATAAGGAACTATCATTAGGAGCGGATGTCATAGGTCGAAACTCTAAAAAAAAAAAGTTTATTAATATACAAAAATTTATATATAATAATCTATAATAAAGAAAAATACACTAACACTCTTTAAACTTTAAGGTAGTAACCATTGCACCCCTCTAAACTTTTAATTTGGTCAATTTACTCCTTAAACTTCACATATGTGCTAAATAGATACTTCCCCCACTCTGTGTTAAAATTTAACAGTCAACTCACGTGATATGAAAAAAACACTAGAGGATCCGATTAAGAGGGAGAGAGAGCTAGGGTCCAGTTTTTTGAGAAAGAGAGAGAAAGAGAAATGTCAAAAATAATTGTCTCATTAAAATATGTTTAGAATAACATACAATGTAATTTGGAACGATCTTATCTTGGTCAATATACTCTAGAAACCTCTTTGGGATTTATTTTCCCGCCCCTTTTTGGTTACTTTCACATCTTTGGTCAATATACTCTAAGAAGTACTTGCAGTTTGGTGGAGAGTTGTCAGAGTTGTTGGGGGTGTGGGTGTGGGTTATAATAATCCTCTCTTTGGTTGGTTTCTCTATCTTTCTCAACTTGAACCCAGCTCCATCTCAATTCGTCCCTTTCATTCTTTCCTTTTTTTTCTTTTTTTTTTTTTCTTTCACGTGAAATGTATTTTTAGGAAGGTGTCACCTTCCTAAACTTTTGATTTGGCCAATTTAGACCTTTGAACTTTACACATATGTATATGTACTGGCCACTATATTAAAGTTCAAAGGGTGTAAAGATATTTTCTCCTCTATAATATATATATATATATATATATATATGAGATGAGTTCAAGTTACACTTGATGTAACTTTACAGAAGTTACACTTTTTATGAGCCATTGATTACTATTAGATTTAAGGGTCAAAAAACACTCATAGTAGTGCCATTATTACTCCCTAGAAATTAGTGATTTAGACATTAACTCTTCTTATTAAATAAAAAAATAAAAAAGCCATAGCATTAACTTTTTTTTTTTTCCTTCCATATCATCATCTTCTAAGTTTGAATTTTGACTTTTATTTTGAAAAGACTAACGTTCCTTTGTTAGTTGAGCATAAGCCAAGAATTTTGACTTTACACTTGTTTTTAATTTTTCATCCAAACATCTAGAATGCGATGAATTGACTTCAACAATTTTGCTTATTATATATTAAAACAGGAATAGTTTTCTTGTATCAATGAAGCTATGATATATATCCCGAATGGTATTTATTTGTGTGTGGATTTGATTATGACAGTGTTGTAAGGGGTTTCATACTTGTATTAATTATTAAGTTGAGTTGGTATGAATAAGCAATAACAAATCATATCTAGATTATATCCTAAAAATACATGTCACAATTAGAGTTCCCCGGTACTTTTGGGATATAATCTAGATATGACTTGTATGTTCTTAAAGTCGTGATAAAAAGCTACATTAAATCAAACTCCAAAAGGCAAAAAGTTTTCTGGAACATTGCTAAGGGAAAAATAATGGTTTGTATAACAAGTCATATATATATATATGTTGTGGCTTCTTTTTTTTTTTTTTTTTATATAATTTTTCCTTTAATAAGAAGAGTTAATGCCTAAATTACTAATTTCTAGGGAGTAATAATGACACTACTATGAGTGTTTTTTGACCATTAGATCTAATAGTAATCAATGATTCACAAAATGTGTAACTCTTGTGAAGTTACACCAGATGTAACTTGAACTCATTTCTCTCTCTCTCTCTCTCTCTCTCTCTCTCTCTCTCTCTCTCTCTCTCTCTCTCTCTATATATATATATATATATAAGATATTTAACTTTTGATTGAACTCAGAATATTTTGTTATGTAATTTTTTTAAGAGAGAGGTTTAAGTTACACCTTGTGTAATTCTTATAAAGTTACACATTTTTTACACTGTAGATTTCTAAAAGATCTAATGGTTGAAAAAATATCATTAAATGCTATTACTTTCCATCTGATAATGTAATTAACCACAATATTTTTCTCTCTCTCTCCCTTATTTATTGCTTTCCACTTATTAAAAGGCACACCACACACCACCATTTTCAAGGAAAATTATTAGATACTCCCAAAGTACCATAAATGCGTACTCCCTCCTCTCATATGAATGGTGGGTCCCACCATGAATTTAATTAGTGGGACCCACCATTCATGTGACAGGAGGGAGTACGCATTTATAGTACTCCAGGAGTACACAATAATTTCCCCATTTTCAAGAACTTACAAAACACAAACTCATCCACAGAAGAGCACCTTATTTATTGCTTCATTTATTGATGAGCATGTGTCATCTGTAAATTCACAGGCCAGAACTCAAAATTTAGCAAGATGGTATAAGATTGAAAATGAATGGCCTGCGTTCTTAAAAAATTAAGGCCTAATACATCATTTTTTAAGAAATGAAGCATACACAGCTTCAGTCTCTCTTTAATTTAATTTATTTTTCTAAAAATTTTGTAGTCTAAGTGTGCTACATATGCTATTTACTATTTGATTTAAGTGTGCTACATAAGCAAGAGAAGTTCTTCAGATGCAACAAAATAAAGAAATGAAATCAGAAAATAACAAAATTAGAAATAGTGATATACTGATATTAGAGTTCCATTCAATGTACATGCAAAAAAAAAAAAATATATATATATATATATATATATATATGTGGGGGTAAAATTCATCAGTCAACAGTGGGCCTTGGTATCCATGCGGAGCCCAGCCATAACAGGAAGTGAAGACATGGCCAGAGGACTTCCAGCCCAACCCTGTTGGGCCGGACTGGGCTTGTTTAAGAGGCGTCCGAGGAGGAGTGTCTCCTCGGACGCACCAAATGGGAGTCTAACGCACACCCTTCACATGGTGGGAAATCGTCCCAAATCGAGGGGAAATGCTAGACGCTCAGGGGGCAACCACAACTGTCGTATTAAATGCAAGGAAGCTACTTTTCCAGCCGCATTAATGTAGAAAAGACAGGAGAATAGTATTATCTTGGCCAGTGCAATTCACAGAAAAGGGGGGGTGTCCTATGAGACAGGCACTCAAGTAGAGGTCCAGATGGTTAACAAGTGGAAGGCCATAACCAATTGAAGGGTGCTATATAAGAGAAGAAAATCCCCATGACTAAGGGATCGGAAACTGGAGAGAAAAAAGCAAGGAAAAGAGAGAGAGAGAGAGAGAAGTTCTGTAAACAAAGCATAAGATATAGTCTCATGGACTGTTATCCCAGGAAACCTAATGAAACGTCCTCACGTTCAAATGATTGTATGGCTTACTAATAATTACGTTTACTCTATCAAGACCTAGTTCTACGACCCACTCTCTACAAATTCATTATTGAGGGTCTTTTGGGCCAGAATCGCCTGCTTGCTGGGCCCGGGCCCCAAACTCCGCCCTTACAATTGGCGCCGTCTGTGGGGAGAATTTGTGTCTCGACAAGTGAAACAGTAAGAAATGGAAGGATCAGGCCCGCGCTAAATTGGACGTGCAGATTCTCAACGGCAGGACAATTTTTTAAATATCGAACGAGGGAAAGACCAAGATAATCAGCGAGAGGGCAGTGTGAACACCTCTCACACGAGTAAAAGCCACTCAAAAGGGAAGGATCATGCATCCCATAAGCAAAACGATCGAAAGGCTTTACAACAAGAGATTGATGATTTGAAGAAAAAGTTGCGCCGAGCACAGCAGAAACGTACTTCACCTGGCTCGGGCACTAGCAGTAACGAGGATAACGAATACCGGCGAAGATCAAGAACCCCTCCGAGCGAGACATTTTCCTACGAGGAAGAGAGGCCTCGTAAACGCAGCCACAAAAGCCCATCTTACCAAGGCCTGGCCAACGATGCCATGAGTAAGGCCCTGGATCGCATTTCCCAGTCGCCGTTTACACGTAGAATAAAGAGTGCAGTGCTTCCTCGGTGGTTCCATCAACCAACGTTTGCTATATACAATGGTCGGACCGACCCAGTGGAGCATGTAAGCCAATTCAATCAGAGGATGGCCGTCCATACCAGGGATGAGGCGTTAATGTATAAGATATTCCCATCTAGCTTGGGACCCATGGCGATGAGATGGTTCGATGCCCTCCAGCCGAATTCCATAGATTCCTTTAAACAGTTGACGCAAGCTTTTGGTTCCCGTTTCATCACCAGCACTAGAGTCCCTCGGCCCCTCGATTCCCTCTTATCCTTGTCCATGCGGGAAGGAGAGACGCTGAAGGCCTACTCAGATAGATACTGGGAAATGTATAACGAGATAGAGGGGAATTATGATGACGTCGCCATCAGTACGTTCAAAAGGGGCTTGCCGACAGAACATGGCTTAAGAAAGTCCCTCACTGGAAAGCCAGTCACCAGCGTGCGCCAACTTATGGACAGAATTGACAAGTACAAAAGGGTCGAGGAGGACCAGCAGATGGGGAAAGGTAAAGCGAAGGTCGTCCCTCAGGAGAGGAGGGACTTCAGGTCGGAACGATTTAACAACAGTAACAGGCCGAGAAGGGACTATGTAGAGCAGTCCGGATCTACTGGGGCTCAGGCAGTCCATGCTGTGTTCCGAGAACCTCTTCACAAAATCCTAGAGAAGGTGAAGTATGAGCCTTTCTTTCAGTGGCCGAACAAGATGGCTGGTGATCCTTTGAAGCGCAATCAGAACCTGTATTGCGCGTACCATCAGGAGCCGGGTCACACTACTGATGATTGTAGAAACCTGAAGAACCATTTAGATCGGCTCGTCCGAGAAGGGAAGCTGAGACATCTGCTGCATCGCCCAGAAGGATGGCAGGAACCATCGAGCAATGAAACCAGACAAAGTACGTTGAGGCCACCCATTGACACGATTAATGTTATTCTCGCCGCACCTGGAAGGACAGGCTCTGTCCCCTTCAGGGTAATGTCAGTAAGCAGTTTCCCAACTGAGCCAGACGACAGGAAATCCAAGAGAGCTAGAGTGAGTGCCACGCCAGTAATCGGGTTCACGGAGGAAGACAAGCAGGGAACTATTCAGCCCCACGACGATGCCCTAGTCGTCACACTCAGAATAGGGGGTTATGACGTGAAGAGGGTGTTGGTTGATCAAGGCAGCGCCGTGGAGGTAATGTACCCTGATTTGTATAAGGGGCTGAACTTGAAGTAGGAGGACCTGTCGCCCTACGATTCCCCCTTGGTTAGCTTTGAAGGGAAAATCGTCATCCCGAAGGGCATGATCAGACTGCCTGTGCAAACAGATTCAGATGTGGTAGAAGTGGACTTCATTGTTGTAGATGCATACTCCCCCTACACAGCTATCGTGGCCCAGCCATGGCTTCATGCACTAGGGGCTGTGTCGTCAACCTTGCACCAAAAAGTCAAGTACCCGTCAGGAGGTCAAATCAAAGAAATAATAGGGAACCAGGGAATGGCTAGACAATGCATGGTGTCGGCAATCTCACGACAGCCGAATAACAAACCTTCCACTTCAGCCGAGAACGGCTTATAGCAATTAATGACTGCGGTCCCAACTGTGGGCAGTGGAGGACCGGCCATGGAGTTGAACTGTGAGGAGTTGGAGAAAGTACTTGTCGGATCTGACCCCGAGAGGTTTTTTCAAATCGGTTCGGAACTACTGCCCCGGGAGAAGTCAGCACTGATTGCTTTTCTTCGACGGAATGTAGATGTGTTTGCTTGGGACCCCTATGAGGCCCCCGGGGTCGACCCATATTTCATCTGCCACCACCTTAATGTGAACCCGGCTATAACACCTAAGAGGCAGGCTCCTCGACGACCGTCGAAAGAACATACTGACGTCGTAAGGGAAGAGGTCGCAAGATTAAAGAAAGTAGGGGCTATCAAAGAGGTCTTCTATCCCGAATGGTTAGCCAACACGGTAGTGGTAAAAAAGAAGAGCGGGAAACGGCGGGTCTACGTAGACTTCACAGACCTAAACAAGGCTTGCCCAAAGGATCCCTTTCCTATGCCCCGGATAGACCGGTTGGTAGATTCAACTGTCAAACACCCTAGAATGAGTTTTCTAGACGCCTTTCAGGGTTACCACCAGATACCCTTGGCTGCGAAGACCAGGAGAAGACTGCTTTTGTCACCTCAGTTGGGAATTATCACTATAAGGTGATGCCTTTCGGCCTGAAGAATGCCGGGTCAACCTATCAAAGGATGATGACCAGGATGTTTGAACAGCAGATGGGTAAAAGCATTGAAGTGTACATAGACGACATGGTGGTTAAAAGCAAGTTGGTTCCCGACCATATTGAAGACCTCGGCAACGTTTTTCAGATACTAAGAAATTACAAGCCACGACTGAACGCAGCCAAATGTTCATTTGGAGTGGGATCAGGGAAATTCTTGGGTTATATGGTGACTCACAGAGGCATAGAGGCTAACCCTGATTAGATAAGAGCCATCCATAGCTTGCAGCCTCCTCGGAACCCTAAAGAGGTCCAGAAGCTTACCGGTATGATAGCTGCCTTAAACCGTTTCATCTCGCGCTCAGCAGACAGATGTAGGCCATTTTTTCTCCTATTACACAAGTGGAAAGGATTTGAGTGGAATGAGGAGTGCGCTATAGCTTTCCAACAGCTAAAGGAATACCTCGCCCAACCACCAATTATGTCCAGTCCCGATGCCGACGAAGTTTTGTTTGCCTACATCGCAGTAGCCCCACATGCAGTAAGCTTGGTGCTAATCCGAGAAGATAATGGCACACAGCGGCCAGTCTATTACGTTAGCAAATCACTGCAGGAGGCAGAAACCCGTTATCTTCCCCTCGAAAAGGAAATCTTGGCCATCGTACAGGCCACACGAAAGCTTCCCCACTACTTTCAAGCACACATCGTAGTAGTGTTAACTCAGCTCCCTTTAAAGTCCATCTTGCGCAGCGCCGATTACACAAGCAGAATTGCAAAGTGGGGAACGATTCTGGGCGCCTTCGACATTAGATACATGCCACGCACCGCTGTAAAAGGCCAGGTCCTCGCCGACCTAGTGGCAGAATTTGCGGAGCCCACACTAGAAGGAAAAGAGGTGTCGGTATTACTAGGAGCTGATGAGAAGGTGATCAGCACAGTTTCTCCGCGTGGACACACCTTGTGGAAAGCATACATTGATGGCGCAGCGAATCAAAGGGGCTTAGGGTTAGGACTTGTCCTGTTCTCACTTGAAGGGATAATAATAGAGAAGTCATTGAGACTCGGTTTTTCAGCCACGAATAACGAAGCCGAATATGAGGCGCTATTGGAGGGAATGGGGATGATCTGGAAAATGGGGGGGAAATCCGTAGACATGTTCTCGGATTCAAGACTTATTGTGGGGCAGGTAAATGGAGACATGGAGGCGAAGGACGAAAGAATGCAAGAGTATCTAGTTCGGGTTAAGCACCTGTAGACCCATTTTCATCACTTCCGCTTGACGCACGTACCCAGAAGTGGGAACACTCATGCTGATTCTCTCGCGACGTTGGCTACCTCCTCGGCTCAACCCCTACCTCGAGTCATTTTGGTAGAAGAGATCCTCCGTCCACTAACAGAGAAGGCCAATGGGATTGGAATACATAACATCAAGGCAGGACCGAGCTGGATGGACCCTATCGTTCTGTACTTAAAGCACGACACCTTGCCAGATGATAAGGTTGAGGCTGGCAAATCAGGAGAAAAGCTACTCGATTCTGGTTGTCGGAGGACTCCAAGCTTTATAGACGCTCGTTCTCGGGGCTGTATTTGCTGTGTGTGCACCCAGAGGCTGCTGAACTCATCCTGGAAGAGTTACATGAAGGAATTTGCGGAAGTCACATGGGGGGTAGGTCTTTGTCTCACAGAGCCTTAACGCTGGGTTATTGGTGATCGAGCATGCATAAAGAAGCCCTGGATTATGTGAAGAAGTGCGACCAATGCCAGAGATTCGCTCCGAGCATACACCAGCCCGGTGGAGAGCTAAACCCATTGTCCAGTCCCTGGCCATTTGCGCAATGGGGCCTAGATATACTTGGTCCATTCCCCAAGGCAACAGGGAACAGAAAATTTCTTCTCGTCGGCACCAACTACTTCACCAAATGGGTGGAGACTGAGGCGCTGGCAAACATTAGGGACGTCGATGTCAAGAAGTTTCTCTGGAAAAATATAGTCACCAGGTTTGGCACCCCGCACACCCTGGTGTCGGACAACGAGCTCCAGTTTGATAGCAAAGCCTTTAGAAGGTACTACAGTGAGCTAGGAATTGTTAACTGGTACTCCACACCAGCTTACCCCCAGAGTAATGGACAAGCGGAAGCCGTCAATAAAACTATAATGAACGGACTGAAAAAGAGACTAGATGACGCGAAAGGAAGATGGGTAGAGGAGTTAGCCCATGTCTTGTGGACATACCGTACCACGCCTCGTAGGTCCACAGGGGAAACCCCTTTTTCAATGACCTATGGGGCCGAGGCTGTTATTACACTGGAGGTGAACTTCCCAACCCAGAGGACCACCACCTTCTGCCCCGCTACCAATAACAAACTTCTGGAAAAGAGCTTGGACCTCATCGACGAAAGAAGGGAAGGCGTGATGGTCCACCTAGCTAACTATCAGCAAAAGCTCAAGCAAGGTTACGACGCCAAGGTGAAGTCCAGACCATTAGCGCCTGGGGATCTAGTACTGAGGAAGGTCTTAGGCACTGCGAGGAACCCCGCATTGGGAAAGCTCAGACCAAATTGGGAGGGACCGTACCGCATCACTTCTGTAGCCGGCATAGGAGCCTACTTTTTGGAAGACTTGGACGAACGTGTAGTGCCACGCCCTTGGAATGTAAACAACCTAAAAAGGTACTGTTATTAATGAAAGATATAATCTTTGATGCCGTATTGCTGTGCAGTTACTTATGTAAGTGTTAAACAGAATCCAAGTCCTGCATGGCTTCTCGGCCACAGACTTGGGGGAAATTAACCGCGAAGTGATTCTCCCTAAGAGTTAAATAGAACCTAAGTCCTGCATGGCTCTTCGGCCACAGACTTGGGGAAATTAACCGCGAAACGATTCTCTCTAAGTGTTAAATAGAACCCAAGTCCTGCATGGCTCCTCGGCTACAGACTTGGGGGAAATTAACCGCGAAGCGATTCTCTCTAAGTGTTAAACAGAACCCAAGTCTTGCATGGCTTCTCGGCCACAGACTTGGGGGAAATTAACCGCGAAACGATTCTCTCTAAGTGTTAAACAGAACCCAAGTCCTGCATGGCACCTCGGCCACAGACTTGGGGGAAATTAACCGCGAAGCGATTCTCTCTAAGAGTTAAACAGAACCTAAGTCCTGCATGGCACCTCGGCCACAGACTTGGGGGAAATTAACCGTGAAGCGATTCTCTCTAAGTGTTAAACAGAACCCAAGTCCTGCATGGCTTCTCGGCCACAAACTTGGGGGAAATTAACCGCGAAACGATTCTCTCTAAGTGTTAAAAAGAACCCAAGTCCTGCATGGCTCCTCGGCCACAGACTTGGGGGAAATTAACCGCGAAGCGATTCTCTCTAAGTGTTAAACAGAACCCAAGTCCTGCATGACTTCTCGGCCACAGACTTGGGGGAAATTAACCGCGAAACGATTCTCTCTAAGTGTTAAACAGAACCCAAGTCCTGCATGGCTCCTCGGCCACAGACTTGGGGGAAATTAACCGTGAAGCGATTCTCTCTAAGAGTTAAACAGAACCTAAGTCCTGCATGGCTCCTCGGCCATAGACTTGGGGGAAATTAACTTCGTAGCCATTTTTGTCTAATTATGAACTATCATTATTTTCACGAATTCATTCATTTATACTTAACTTTCAACAGTAAATGACAGAACAGACATCCATTCATGATGAAAACAGAAGAGAATAAAACAACGATATCTGAAAGGAAATAACCTTTATCATTCAAACCTAAAAGCGGTTCTGTTCACAAACATTAACAACGCAAAACAGAGCAAAACACGAAAAGTAAAACAAATAAAATCCTACACTACTTTCCTAAGAGCCCTGAGTCGGAGCGGGCTGATCATCTGCTGCTTGGGTCTCCAGGGCAATCTCCTTGGCCTGTGCAAGAATCTCGCTAATACGAAGGCTGTCCTCGGGTGACTTGCCCTGCGCGGCCTGCTCCGTGCCCCCAGCCTCAGGAATAGAGGAGTCTGTTGGAAGAGGATCTTTGGAGGCAACCTCGTCAGGAATCTCGCGTATGTCCTCTGGAAAAAAGATGTTCTCAGCCTTCCTGAGATCAGAATCTACTGGGACAGCTGCCCGATCTAGGGCTACACCCCAGGACGTGGTGATGTATTCCCTGCAGAGGATGGCAACTTCCTCGGCCAGCCTAACCTCAGTATCATGGACTCCACGTTCATATGAGGCCGCCACAGCCTTCTCGGCAGCTTCCTTGGCCAGGCGGGCCTCCTCCTTGGTCCTTGCAAGCTCAGCCTTGAGCGTTGAAACCGCCTGCTGCTCCGCCGTAAGTTTCTCCTCAGATTGGCAGAGCTGTATGCGCAGATCGTCAGCTTGCTTTTCAGCATTCTTAAGGCCGGCTTCCGCACTCGCATGAGCCTTCTTCACCTCCTTTATTTCATTATTCTGGCGATCAAAATCCTGTTTGAGATCGCCAGCGGCCTTCTCGGCGGCAGAGCGGGACTGAGCCTCCCTATGCAAGTCCTCACGAGCCTTCTTGGCCCATTCCTCAGCAACAAAAATTTGTTGAGTGACCTGCGCTCGGAAGGAAATAAAAACCCTATTAAAACATGACGATAAGAGGGTACACAATATAGAGACGAGATAGAAGATTCCACTTACCATGGCCATGTCCCTCTTCAATGACATGAAAAGGTCTGGCTGGCGAGTCTTTCTGAGACCCTCCATATCACGAGGCAAGAGAAGAGGCTGCTGCAGGGCCTCAGCCAAGAATAATGCCTGCCCTCGTTGGGATTCCCATAGGGTCGCATCCCAAGGGATCGGGGCACCGTCTAATTCGATCCGCGGCGACCATGTTCGTTGTTCCCTACGAATGGCCGCCTCGTCTCGGCTGTCAGTGGACCTAGTCCTCTTCTCTCAAGGCTCTTTTGTCTCCTTGCCCTTCTTCTGAGGCCTGGCCTTTTCACGGCCAATCTCTCCCTCCTCCATTTCTTCTACAGGCCTTTTTCGCCTTAAGTTAGGCATAGGCTGCAGCCCCGCGTCCGACGTGGGAGGGAGAGGAGGAGCAGGAGCCTTAGGAGCGGTTTGTTCCTTCGAGACGTCCTTAGAGGACTGCCCCTTGCTCCTGTTAGATAGAAGGGCCCTGAGGCCAGTCCTTGGCTTCAAATTCATTCCTTCTTCTTCAGCCTCTTCGCTGGTATCAACTTGTGCAATGACTAAACCAGTGTCAGGAGCCGCTGAAGCACGGTCTAAATCGTCGTCGGAGTCCAAGAGCTCTACTACCCTGGTCGACACCTCTCCCTCCTCGGTAAATTGGAACTGGTCTATTTGTTCCTCTAAGGATGAATGCGAAGAACCAGCCTCCTCCTCCTGGATAACCACTACGGGAAAGGCACGTTGGGCAGGCAGCTGAACAGGAGGTAAGTCCGTTGAAGCAAGGAACCCTGGTATGGATACGTCAATACGTGCCAATCTTGGACTGCCAGCCCTTATAGCTTGGCCGGCGTCTACCAAGGATCGAGTGAGGGGAACGTAGTCCAAAATCAAAGGAGCCAACCGCAATTGTCCGTCCTCGCTTACGAAAATCTCAGATCTCAGGAGGTAATTTAGAGCCGGGACGTTGACCAAGCTCAGCCGAGGGGATGTCCGCTCCTTGTCTGCAAAGGCCGTTAAAGGGTTTACGTTAGTCCGAGGAGGCATGCAACCAAACCAACAACTTTAAAATTAAAAAAAAAAAAAAAAGAGAAAAAGAAAGAAAGAAAAGGGGGGGGGGGGGGAAGAGCTCAAAACTAGGGTCCTCCCCACGGAATCTAGTTCTATGACACCCCACCTGGCGTTCCCGCCCTAGTCGGACAGTGAATGCTGTCATGCCATGGTCCGGAGACGATCAGATGGTCGTCCTTCAAGCCTTTGCTGGACTTGGGAAGGCAAGATATCAACCTCACTTCATCAGTCCTGGACTTTAAGTAGTATGAGTCGCCGAGCTTATGGCATTCATAGAGATGAACCACGTCGTGCCATGAAAGGCCGAGGTTCATCTGGTTGTTTAAGGCGTCGGCGCACCCCAGGATACGAAACAGGTTCGCGGTGCACTGATGGGGGGCCAATCTATGACCACGTAGGTAGTCCCTAGTTATTCTTCCCATTGGAATCGTCATTCCTCCTTCCACGAAGGCTATCATTGGAATTGCGACCTCCCCTGTTCTCCACTTGAACAAAATTTCCTCTTGGTGGCAATACTCTAGGCCTACCTCCGGAGGAATACGATACTTCGCCCTGAAGCCCGCCATACCGGACGGAGAGTCTACCATTTTTTCAAGCCTACCCATTCCCCTTAATCCTAGACAACACGAAGGGAGTTTGCCTAAAGAAGAGTAACAAAGAAGGAGAAGGTAAATTGCGCGCACTTACGGGTAAGAAACTCGACGGAATCTTCAAGGGAATGACGGCGAAGGTAAGAGCGTGTTGAAGGAGAAGGCGCTGAGACGTTCTGAATACTGGAGTGTTCGTCAAAAGTAAGGAACGGACGCCTTTAAAACCTTATATACTCAGAGGGAGTTGGACAGACATGCTCCCGCCTAGAGCAAATGAAATAATGTCCACCGTTGATCTGATCTCCAGCTGTTGGATTGAAAGAGCGTAAGGCTCCAAAAGCTGCAATTAATCCCCCCCCCCCCTGGGTCATTAAATGCCTGCTGCATTAATGAGGCACGTAAGGGCACACCCCCGCACGGGTGAAGCGGGGATCCACAGCGAACTGTCCAGTAGGTATCAAAATCCCGCATTTCCTCCTCGGATCAAGAAGAAAGAGTCGGAATTTTGAGGGGCTATTGTGGGGGTAAAATTCATCAATCAACAGTGGGCCTTGGTACCCATGTGGAGCCTAGCTATAACAGGAAGTGAAGACATGGCCAGAGGACTTCTAGCCCAACCCTGTTGGGCCGGATCGAGCTTGTTTAAGAGGCGTCCGAGGAGGAGTGTCTCCTCGGATGCACCAAATGGGAGTCTAACGCACACCCTTCACATGGTGGGAAATCGTCCCAAATCGAGGGGAAATGCTAGACGCTCAGGGGGCAACCACAACTACCGTATTAAATGCAAGGAAGCTACTTTTCCAGCCGCATTAATGTAGAAAAGACAGGAGAATAGTATTATCTTGGCCAGTGCAACTCACAGAAAAGGGGGGGTGTCCTATGAGACAGGCACTCAAGTAGAGGCCCAGATGGTTAACCAGTGGAGGGCCATAACCAATTGAAGGGTGCTATATAAGAGAAGAAAATCCCCATGACTAAGGGATCGGAAACTGGAGAGAAAAAAGCAAGGAAAAGAGAGAGAGAGAGAAGTTCTGTAAACAGAGCATAAGATATAGTCCCATGGACTGTTATCCCAGGAAACCTAATGAAACGTCCTCACGTTCAAATGATTGCATGGCTTACTAACAATTACGTTTACTCTGTCAAGACCTAGTTCTACGACCCACTCTCTACAAATTCATTGTTGAGGATCTTTTGGATTAGAATCGCCTGCTTGCTGGGCTCGGGCCCCAAACTCCGCCCTTACAATATATATATATATATATATATATTTCACATACATACATACATACATATATATATATATATATATTTCACATACATTTTACCCAGTGAGGTGATGCTAGTAGCATGTTCTCATTTATTTTTCTTTTATACAAACTCAAGGCCATATATACTTGAGTATCATGTATTCTTTACCCTCTAGGTGATAAGAAAATAAAAAGACTATAAAAATGATAGGAAGTGCAATTTAACCTGTGGATTTAAATCGCTTTATTGGAGCTCAGAGTGAAGACAGGTACCTAGCATCTCCCTTGTCAATTTCATTAAAAATTAAATAGATAAGTGAAAGGTGACATTAAATAGTAAATACATTTTTTTTTTTTTAAGAAGAGTTAATGCTTAAATCACTAATTTCTAGAGAGTAATAATAACTCTACTATAAGTGTTTTTTTACTCTTAGATCTAGCAGTAATTAATGGTTCATAAAAGGTATAACTCTTGTGAAGTTACACCAGGTATAACTTGAACCCATGCATATTTTTTTTTTAAACATCATTATTCTAATGTATATGTTTCTATTTAAGTTTAAATTATATTTTATATTTAAACTCTCCATTAGAATCTTACCATAATTAAACGAAAAAACTATTAATAATTATCATAATTATTTCATTCATATTTAGAAATTAAAAAAAAATTAAGAACTACCGTAATTATAAAAATAAAAGACACAAAAAAAAAAATCATATTTTGTTAAACTAATACATGAATTAATGACTAGTATCAATTTTTTTTTTTTTTTTGAGAAGAACTAGTATCAAAATTGTTGGCTTTGAAATTGAAGGAACAATGATTTGATAAGTTTCTCTAAAATTTTGCTATCAAAGATTTTTTTTTCTAAGAGGACAACAAGTTTTTTTCTTTTGTTTTCTTTTTATGAATAGGAAGGGATAATGGAGTTCGTAATTTTTTTTCATCATCTCTTTTAATTGATTACGTAATGCACCTGTCATAATATAAATGATAGCCCTTGTCAAAAGCATTTGCTATAAAAAGCCGAGGAAGGAAATCTCTATAGAACCAGAACCAAGAGAAGGAAGAAAAAGAAAAATGGAAAAATGCAGAGTGCTGGTTGTAGGGGGAACTGGGTATCTAGGGAAGAGGTTGGTGAAGGCAAGTTTGGCTGAAGGTCATGAGACGTACATCCTAAACAGAGCAGAGATAGGTGTTGATATTGATAAAGTTCAAATGCTTTTGTCATTCAAGGAGCAAGGTGCTCACCTTGTTTCTGGTTCCTTTACCGATCACCAGAGCCTTGTGAAGGCTATCAAATTAGTTGATGTTGTTATCTGTACAATATCTGGAGTTCACATCCGAAGCCACCAAATTCTCCTTCAACTTAAGCTTATCGATGCCATCAAAGAAGCTGGTAATGTAAAGGTATACATATATAATATATATAAATTTTGCAAATCTATATTTTACTTGCCAATCTAAACCAAAACCGAATATTTCGTATCTGTTGTAAAACTGGTGCATTATAAATTTTGTATGTTTTTGTTTGTTCCGATTATTTCAGTTTGTTTGGGCATCCGGCCGAGTGAATAAGATTTTTCTTTTCTCTTCTTTCTTTAAATGTTAGACACATATAAATAATATAAGTTTTATGGGTCCCACTTGTGTTCAATGAAAATTTTCCTTGGATCTTGGACACGTATCCAAACCTTGCCGTGCACGATATAAATTTTTTTTCTCCCCTCCTCGAATAGTCAAATGTTATTGTATCACTGTCACATCTCTTTTCTCTTACTTTTTTTTCTCTCTCAAAGAAAATAAAAAATCTATGTACTTTTCTTGAAATCTTTTGACTTTTCTTATTACTCTTTCCATAACATATAAGCGTCGGTGTTAAAAATTCTATTTATTTTAACATAAAATTTATTTTTTCTATTTTATATAATTACTTATCAAAATATCAAAAACACCTCTATCGATATATTATTTATTATACATTACATTTTATTAAATTATTATTTTTTATCAAAATTTTATTACTCTTTAAAATCATCTCTACTTATGTATATGAGTAATGAAATATTAAAAAATAGATTTACATGTGAATATTAATTGTATATATTTATACAATTACTATAACAATAATCTAAATTTACATAAGTTTATATGAGCTGATGTAAGTTATTTTTAGAGTTGGATATGCAAAATTTACTCTTTACGTTATTATAAATTAACTGACGTCAGTACTCTCTAGATGCCATGGGGCTTAGGATGAGCCTCCTAATTTTTCAAAATTTCCCACTCTCATATATTTTTGGTCTGTGGAGGATGTGTCTCGTGACCTTATTTTCTA
Organism: Quercus robur; assembly: GCF_932294415.1. Classification (NCBI taxonomy): domain Eukaryota; kingdom Viridiplantae; phylum Streptophyta; class Magnoliopsida; order Fagales; family Fagaceae; genus Quercus; species Quercus robur. The sequence continues at coordinate 42,980,045 of NC_065545.1, read as the reverse complement.
ATATAACAAAAATTATGGAAGATGTACGTTTGAAGGTCATGTAAATATTTTTGTAATATGTAAGAAAATATCATATGTTAAATAAAATTAAAAACATATTTTATATATATACATATATATATATATATATATATATATATATTCCCTATCTCGATCTCTCAATGACACGAATCTTATTCCTCTTTTTTTTTTAATATCTTTTTTCTATTTTAAATTAATATGGTATAAACATGATAAATATATATTTGATACATCCATACGTATAGGTTTTGTTGGTTTTTCATTAATTAGTTTACATGACAAGTTTTTTTTATAACGTTGGTAGAGATTTTTGCCCTCTGAGTTTGGCACCGACCCTGCTAGAATGGAGGATGCATTAGAACCTGGGAGAGTGACATTTGATGACAAAATGATTGTAAGGAAAGCCATTGAAGATGCTCAAATACCTTTCACATATATTTCCGCAAACTGTTTTGCTGGTTACTTTCTTGGTGGTTTGTGCCAGCCCGGTAAGATCCTTCCTTCAAGAGATTCAGTGGTATTGTTGGGTGACGGAAATAAAAAAGGTATTTCCTTAACAACTTTATTAGTTTTGCATTGTACAGATTGAAGAGAACCATGAAACTAGAGTCATTTTTTTTTCGCACCATAATGTATTTGATTTGAGGATTTTCTATATGTACTCGATTTTTATATTTACCTTTACAAGAATTGCAACATTTTTCGTCTTAACGTGGCAGCAATTTATGTGGAGGAAGATGATATAGCCATGTATACCATCAAAACTATAGATGACCCTCGAACTCTCAACAAGACAGTATATCTAAGGCCACCTAAAAACATTCTATCTCAAAGAGAAGTTGTTGAGATTTGGGAGAAACTAATTGGCAAAGAGTTGCAAAAGTCTTCCATACCCAAGGAAGAGTTTCTAGCTTCCTTGAAAGGTACGATTGATACTGGTTTAATTTCTGAGACAAGTACTGTATTAATGTCTTACTTGGCTCCTAGCTTTATGTTATTTTAATGGAGAGAGAATCCTGTTTTTAAAAAAAAAATTAAAAAGGAAAAAGAAAATGACAAAGTCAAAGAATTGACTGCCTTTAGGGTCAATCACGAAATTGTCATAGAAAAGCCTTGTTAAAAGAAAAAGTAAAAAATAAAATATTCACCGACAGTTTAATTATGTTATTACCGATCTCATTCACTGTTATGAGTTTTAATAAAGGTTGTAAAAATTTATAACTAATTATATATTTATTTCAAAGTTTTTACTGTGTTTATGTTACATGTTTTCTTAAATTCTGATACGGTTTTTTTTTTTCTCAAAAAGGACTAGAGTACGCAGAGCAAGTTGGACTTATACATTACTATCATGTTTGTTACGAGGGATGTCTTACAAATTTCGAGATAGGAAATGATGCAGTAGAAGCTTCTGAGCTTTATCCAGAGATCAAGTATACTACGGTGGAAGAATACATGAAACGCTATTTATAATTAAGTACACATTGTTGTAGCATAATTATAAGTGCCTAATCTATTTTAGGATTGATGGACTTTCATCTATCCTTCTCTTTCTCATTTATTGCTTAGAAAAAAAAAAAAAAAAAAATTGTCCTGTCATGATGAGGTGGACATTTGCCCCCTCAACTTAAATAAGACCAATTTGTTTTCCAATATATATATAATATACCATTATGTACTTGTCTTGAAAATATATTTTCTTTTCTTTTCTTTTTTTATATAAATAAAATAAGATTTGAATTAATTTTACTGCTGCTTCATAATTAATGGTTCTTTATCTTCAAGTCAAGAGACTAATAGTTTATATTAGATATATAGCCGGAATTCGATTACAAGTCCTTTATTCGGTGATAAAAAGCATTACCACTTGAAATAATTAAAACTCATACATAATACAATTTTTAATTGAATAATAATTAGATAATTAGCCACCATTTCAACATATTCATTGCAAATAAAAACAAAATTACAAGATAATTAACTATTGGAACCTTGTTATTTAGCTCCAAAATTTTAAATCCTTACGTGTTGCTAAACCTAACATTTATAAATATATATTGCAGGGTCACGTTCCGTGACGAACCGCAGTAGTGTTGGGTTCGCACGTGAATGGGCCCAGACAATATCATTTGTAGAGAGTGGGTTCGAAAGGCTAGGCCTCGGCTACCCAGCGGTGGGTTTTTGTGGTGCTCATATATGATTGAGGAGTCTTCACCCTTGGAGTCTTTCTCCTGGAGGTGGACTGGGAGGCCCTTCCTTTTTTGCCAGTCTTCCCAGCCTCCTCTCTAGATTACTTATTTTTTCTTTTATACTAGCCTGCGTTCACTTTCCTTCGTCCACGTGTAGGGTCAACCTTTCCAACACTGATACTTATCCCGTCAGTCCAAGACCAAAGTCGTTGGGAGTGGTTGATAAAGCTAAAGCATACGGCTCTGTTAGGTGCAGAGCTAGGTATAGGGAAGGTAGTAAGGGCAGCCTTTCCTAGATATTTTAGATTTTCTTTCAAGTTTGTCCCTATACAGTTTTTGCCCCTCTTCTTGGTGGAGTTTTGGGTTAGCCGAGGACTGCACTGTCCTCGGCTGCTTCTCCGGGCCAATTTGTGCTTTACGTTATTGAGTTTGGATTATAACCTTCTTCGGCTTGGGCCTTAGGCTCCCCATGAATAAGTGGGCCCGGTCCATAAACTGCTGGGCCCCACAATAGTCCCTCAAAACCCTGCTGTCCGACTTCTTGGTTGGAGATGGGGGTTTTGGTAACAACAAGCCTTTATTATGGCTCATTTAATTCAGCCCTTGACTGACGCTGGCGACTCTTCACCTGCCCATGGAATGTACCGGTCTACAAGATGTTCCCCTTGATTTGCGCACGATGCGTTTATGTAGTTTGGTTATCTAAAGCGCGTCTTTAATATCTTCCCTTTACGAGACCTCCCAGATTCAACGGTTTTTGATGGCGTGGGGGAATGAAACGGGCGTATTCATGTTTGCAGATTTCCTTGGAGATCTGAACACATTAAGTACTCTCCTCTTCGTCCCCTATATAAAGAGAAGAAACAAGAATTGTTGCTCCCACAGATGAATCCCTTTAATCCCACCAAAATTTGAAACCCTCAGATTCCTTCCGGAGTTTACTTTTACTCTCTGGTTATTACCTAACCTGAAATATACTCACCATAGTAATAAGCAATGAAAATGCCATTCCCCTCCTAGAAATACCATGTTCTAACGAAGCTCGAAATGGCTTGGTCAGGGCAAGGATGGCGGAGACTCAAGACTTGTCTCGCCTTTCTTTTAGCCAAAATCTGAAGCAAGGACTCGTCACGTCACACTTTCGGCGTGACTGAGCCGAGGACACACATCATCAATACTACCCGCTCTCTCATGAGCATATCTAATATGGCACCAGTGTGTTAGGAGTCAGGACTGGGGCAGGGACTAAGTGCCCCTGCTTCTTCCTCTCATCTTTTCCCTCTTCTTCTCCTCCTTCTTTTACTCATGTCCTCCATCTTCCTCATTCATCTCCTCCATCCTCTTCTTCATTCTCCTTCATCTTCTTCTTCCTTCTCCTTCATCTTTTTCTAAAGATGGTTCTTCTCTCAATATGAGCAATACTAAAGTAGAGATTGGAGAGACTTTGAAGACGAGTTTAAAAGACACCTGACTGTTTACTTATCTGTATTGCGAATGTTATTGTTGCTTCGGCAGTTTACCTTTTGTATAGGCTTGTTTAAGCCCCTCTTTGTACGTTGTAATAATTTTTCATATTAATAAAAATTGTTGTTATTTTACTTCGCATGTTTTGTTTCTATGTTTTTACAAGTTTACAAGCGTTGCTCGGCATAATAATATAGCATTTGAACCAATGACAACTAAGGCCAAAATACTTGCTAATGAAAAGATGTCACCATAACTTTAATAGAATTATTTGACACAGCAATGCCTATCTGTGAATAATGATACTTACCCAAAACAATGCCGAGATTAGAATTGGATGCTCTATGCGGTGTAGGAGGTAATAATCCGAAGACATATCTTTCGCAAGAATGAATAGCCCCCATAGGCTACCGAATAGTGGGGCGTCTCACCATCATCCTAACACTTTTATCGGCCTTAACATTTCACAGTATTTGAGCCGAGGGCTTTCCCCATCCGAGTAGTGGGCGTCCAAATAGGCTTGAGTCCGAGGACTTCAAAACGCCTTGGTTCTGTCCAAAACCTAGTTTTGTCATCCAGGTATTTGGTTTCCCCATAGGCTTGAGTTCGAAGGCTGTAGTTCAGTTTCTCCCTTTCCTTAGGTATTTCGCGAGGTGCCGAGCAGGAGGTTGTCCTCGGCAACGGCTATTCCTCGGCGTGGGCCGTTGTCCCTGGGCCCCCATGCAGAATGGGCCTGGGCTGCGAATTCACTAGGCCCACAAGTTAAGAGGTATTTCTGTAGTCTTTGGTCACGCGGTACTTTTTGGCGTCCCAGTGTTCGAGGTGCACCTTCCCGAGACTCCATTAACCCCATGGTTGCAGGTGGCGTTGGAGATTGAGCCGAAGCCATTTTGTCTGTAGCGTTCCTTGGGACGCTGCGTGAATTAAATGCCACCACCTTATCTTTTAAAATAAATAGGAGAGAAAGTTGCTTCACCTACGCATCAATCCTTCGGTTTCCTCCCAAATCACTACTCCCATATCCAGTGCTATCCCCCCTTAGCATAATATGTTTGAGGCGAGGGTTGAGGAGAAGGAACTCTCTCCGCCACAGAAGCGCCGTGTCCTCCTGAGACTCAGAATAGTGAGGTACGGGCAAAGGAAGCATAAATTCAAGAGAATGTTCCGCTTCGACAGAGGGGAAAGGGTGTTTCTCCCTCTTTTAGTCAAAATCCGAAGCAGGTTTTGTTCATGCCAAAATTTTGGTGTGTCAGAAGAAAGATTCTCCGCCATCATCACCTCTGCCCTGTCGCAGGCAAATTTTTGGTGAAGGCTTCTCAACTTCCGGCTCCCTGCACCTTTTCTTCAGCGGTGTGAGGCTCAAGTTGGGTTTCTTTTGCTGCCTGAGTTATGGGCATGTAAAAGCATTGAGGAAGAACAAGGTCTTGGAGCAGTAGCCAATCTCTCCCCTGTGCCACTTCCTCGGCTTTAACTTATTCTCTTGTATCTTTCTTTTCAATTATGTAGTGAGCTTTGACATAAGCTGATTCCAGCTTTTCATTGTACGTTGTACTATTTCTTTGTTTTAGTAAAGATGGAAATTTACTTACTTGTTTTGAATACTATTCTTTTGGCAACACCACTTTGTGAATAGGTGTGCTCCATGTGTGTGTTTTTCCTCAGCGATATTTAGAGCAAGAACTCTTGAAGCACAATCCAACTAATTCTAATTTACCGACACTACCAGACATAATAATAACAATTCGTAGTAAGTTAAACTTAGGAAACTAACCGAGATACCGGTTGAACGTTCTGTAATAAGTGCGAGAATACTGTCCGAGAACGATAAATTCAAAATAATTCATCCGAGGGGGTGACCAAGCATTGAATGACTTCGATTATGCTTTTGGAAACATGTTGTTCCATTCCGTAATGGTCCCTTTGGTGTTGAGGATCCGAGGGCAAACTAAAGAATCCATGTAGTTCAGGAATTAACCCAATTGTTAATGGAGAGTTTTCCTCGGGGAGATTCTAAGGTCCACATAACGTAGTTTTTCCTTTTAGGTAGTTGGTTTCCCCAGAGGCTTGGGTCCGAGGACCATACAAGGCCTTGGTTCTGTCCAAAACTCGTATTCTCTTTGTAAGCAGTTGGTTTCCCTAGAGGCTTGGGTCCGAGGACCATACAAGGCCTTGGTTCTGTCCAAAACTTGTATTCTCTTTGTAAGCAGTTGGTTTCCCCAGAGGCTTGGGTCCTAGGACCATACAAGGCCTTAGTTCTGTCCAAAACTTGTATTCTCTTTGTAAGTAGTTGGTTTCCCCAGAGGCTTGAGTCCGAGGACCATACAAGGTTTTGGTTCTGTCCAAAACTTGTATTCTCTTTGTAAGTAGTTGGTTTCCCCAGAGGCTTGGGTCCGAAGACCATACAAGGCCTTGGTTCTGTCCAAAACTTGTATTCTTTTTGTAAGTAGTTGGTTTCCCCAGAGGCTTGGGTTCGAGGACCATACAAGGCCTTGGTTCTGTCCAAAACTTGTATTCTCTTTGTAAGTAGTTGGTTTCCCTAGAGGCTTGGGTCCGAGGACCATACAAGGCCTTGGTTCTGTCCAAAACTTGTATTCTCTTTGTAAGTAGTTGGTTTCCCCAGAGGCTTGGATCCGAGGACCATACAAGGCCTTGGTTCTGTCCAAAACTTGTATTCTCTTTGTAAGCAGTTGGTTTCCCCAGAGGCTTGGATCCGAGGACCATACAAGGCCTTGGTTCTGTCCAAAACTTGTATTCTCTTTGTAAGCAGTTGGTTTCCCCAGAGGCTTGGGTCCGAGGACCATACAAGGCCTTGGTTCTGTCCAAAACTTGTATTCTCTTTGTAAGCAGTTGGTTTCCCCAGAGGCTTGGATCCGAGGACCATACAAGGCCTTGGTTCTGTCCAAAACTTGTATTCTCTTTGTAAGCAGTTGGTTTCCCCAGAGGCTTGGATCCGAGGACCATACAAGGCCTTGGTTCTGTCCAAAACTTGTATTCTCTTTGCAAGTAATTGGTTTCCCCAGAGGCTTGGGTCCAAAGACCATACAAGGCCTTGGTTCTGTCCAAAACTTGTATTCTCTTTGTAAGCAGTTGGTTTCCCCAGAGGCTTGGGTCTGAGGACCATACAAGGCCTTGGTTCTGTCCAAAACTTGTATTCTCTTTGTAAGTAGTTGGTTTCCCTAGAGGCTTGGGTCCGAGGTCCATACAAGGCCTTGGTTCTGTCCAAAACTTGTATTCTCTTTGTAAGTAATTGGTTTCCCCAGATGCTTGGATCCGAGGACCATACAAGGCCTTGGTTCTGTCCAAAACTTGTATTCTCTTTGTAAGCAGTTGGTTTCCCCAGAGGCTTGGGTCTGAGGACCATACAAGGCCTTGGTTCTGTCCAAAACTTGTATTCTCTTTGTAAGTAGTTGGTTTCCCCAGAGGCTTGGGTCCGAGGTCCATACAAGGCCTTGGTTCTGTCCAAAACTTGTATTCTCTTTGTAAGTAATTGGTTTCCCCAGATGCTTGGATCCGAGGACCATACAAGGCCTTGGTTCTGTCCAAAACTTGTATTCTCTTTGTAAGTAGTTGGTTTCCCTAGAGGCTTGGGTCCGAGGACCATATAAGGCCTTGGTTCTGTCCAAAACTTGTATTCTCTTTGTAAGTAGTTGGTTTCCCCAGAGGCTTGGGTCCGAGGACCATACAAGGCCTTGGTTCTATCCAAAACTTGTATTCTCTTTGTAAGTAGTTGGTTTCCCTAGAAGCTTGGGTCCGAGGACCATACAAGGCCTTGGTTCTGTCCAAAACTTGTATTCTCTTTGTATGTAGTTGGTTTCCCCAGAGGCTTGGGTCCGAGGACCATACGAGGCCTTGGTTCTGTCCAAAACTTGTATTCTCTTTGTAAGTAGTTGGTTTCCCCAGAGGCTTGGGTCCGAGGACCATACAAGGCCTTGGTTCTGTCCAAAACTTGTATTCTCTTTGTAAGTAATTGGTTTCCCCAGAGGCTTGGGTCCGAGGACCATACAAGGCCTTGGTTCTGTCCAAAACTTGTATTCTCTTTGTAAGTAGTTGGTTTCCCCAGAGGCTTGGGTCCGAGGACCATACAAGGCCTTGGTTCTGTCCAAAACTTGTATTCTCTTTGTATGTAGTTGGTTTCCCCAGAGGCTTGGGTCCGAGGACCATACAAGGCCTTGGTTCTGTCCAAAACTTGTATTCTCTTTGTAAGTAGTTGGTTTCCCCAGAGGCTTGGGTCCGAGGACCATACGAGGCCTTGGTTCTGTCCAAAACTTGTATTCTCTTTGTAAGTAGTTGGTTTCCCCAGAGGCTTGGGTCCGAGGACCATACAAGGCCTTGGTTCTGTCCAAAACTTGTATTCTTTTTGTAAGTAGTTGGTTTCCCCAAAGGCTTGGGTCCGAGGACCATACAAGGCCTTGATTCTGTCCAAAACTTGTATTTTCTTTGTAAGTAGTTGGTTTTCCCAGAGGCTTGGGTCCGAGGACCATACAAGGCCTTGGTTCTGTCCAAAACTTGTATTCTGTTTCTTAATTTATCTACTTCCTAAAGGTTAGCTCCTCGAATAAGGTGAGGGAAGCTAGCTTGACGTTTAAAGCCCCTAGACTTGCCATGCCACTGGCATTACGAGGCGTAGCCCCTAGTAGGAAATTGTGTCGGAATAACAACAATGTGTCGCCGGTCATAAAGGCATCATCGCAGACCCTTGTTCGACAGAACCTCAACTCCACCGCCGCTCGAGCTAACGCGCAAGCCTTCCCCACAGACGGCGCCAATTGTAGGGTCATGTTCCGCGACGAACCGCAGTAGTGTTGGGTTCGCACGTGAATGGGCCCAGACAATATCATTTGTAGAGAGTGGGTTCGAAAGGCTAGGCCTCGGCTACCCAGCGGTGGGTTTTTGTGGTGCTCATATATGATTGAGGAGTCTTCACCCTTGGAGTCTTTCTCCTGGAGGTGGACTGGGAGGCCCTTCCTTTTTGGCCAGTCTTCCCAGCCTCCTCTCCAGATTACTTATTTTTTCTTTTATACTAGCCTGCGTTCACTTTCCTTCGTCCACGTGTAGGGTCAACCTTTCCAACACTGATACTTGTCCCGTCAGTCCAAGACCAAAGTCGTTGGGAGTGGTTGATAAAGCTAAAGCATACGGCTCTGTTAGGTGCAGAGCTAGGTATAGGGAAGGTAGTAAGGGCAGCCTTTCCTAGATATTTTAGATTTTCTTTCAAGTTTGTCCCTATACCGTTTTTGCCCCTCTTCTTGGTGGAGCTTTGGGTTAGCCGAGGACTGCACTGTCCTCGGCTGCTTCTCCGGGCCAATTTGTGCTTTACGTTATTGAGTTTGGACTATAACCTTCTTCGGCTTGGGCCTTAGGCTCCCCATGAATAAGTGGGCCCGGCCCATAAACTACTGGGCCCCACATATATCAAGAAAAAAAAATCATTACTTGTCTCTAAACCCCAATATTCCTAACACCTTCTTTTTCCATCATTTAGCCTCCAAACTTAAATTGAGAAATCAAAATTATTAATCATTGTCTGTATTTTTTTCTTGTTGACTTTTTTTACATTCAAGATTGGATTAAAATGTCACATGTGATTGCTCAAAATGCATTCTAGGAAAACAATATTTATTTTAAAGAAATTTACTTACACTATTGTGCAGACAGAACTAGATTCACACACCACCCGGGGGGGTTAAGAACCAAAATGAAAAAAAAAAAAAAAAAAAAATATATATATATATATATATATATATATATATGAGAGTGTGTGTGTGTTTGAAAACACCAATGAATAATTATTTTAGGAAGCTATCATTGTGATCATTAGAAAGAATTATATATTTGGGGAGAGGGGGGGGGGGGGGGGTGGGGGGCAGTCAAACGGCTAGCTTAATCAAAATGAAATATTATGAAATACAAAGCACGTGCATACACACATGCTTACTCATAATTATGTATGCCTTTGAAAACTCTAATGAATAATTAATTATTTAAAGAAATTATCATTGTGATAATTTTCTTAATAACAGACTTATAAGAAAAAAAATTATGTATACGTTTGTTATTTTGTTGAAAAAGATTAGTGAATTTTTTTTAATACTTTTTTAGATATAACTAAATTAAAATTACAAAATAATTCTTAATTTAAGATATGTTTTATATGAAAATTAAATTAATTTTTTTAGAATTAAATTAAATTTAAATTATGCATTCATATTGTATCTATAATATATTTTTAGCTTATTCATTAATTATGAGACATGTTTTACTTTGTAGAAAATTTTAGCCTCTTAAATAATTATATTTAAATTTTGGAAGAAAAAAAAAACTTCATTTAGCACTTGCAAATCACAATACTAACAAACTTGTGCAATACACTAAATCCCAAGAATATGTAATTATTACTTGACCCATAAATAACAAAGCAATAGTTAATTAAATAAGTTATACCTAGTGTAACTCCACATGAGTTACACATTTTTTAAAACCATTAATTTCCATTATTCTGATAGTTAGAAAAAATGGTTTGACTTACCTCCAGTGTTTTTTTAATTGGACATGTCATTTTTTTCTAAATATACAATGACAAGTGATAATGAATTTTAATCTCCACATTTTATTTAGTTAGTGAATAATGTGACAGTTTCTCATTAAAAGGAGATTTCAGTCAAAACAAAAGTAGATTCCAGTTAAAACAGTATTGGAAGTAAACCAAACCCTAGAAAAAATAATATTGCCTTGTTGTCATCCTTTTAGAAGGATACCAAGTGTAACTTAAATCCATCTAATAGTCAACACACCCATCAAGAATCATTTTAGGAAACTATCTTCAACATTAATCTCTCAAAAAACTTATAAAACAAAATATCTTTAAAAAAACGATTTTCTTTTTAATGACATCTCATGTGACTTTGCACTCTTTATTGTCTCAAAGATCAACAAACTAAATACTATAACAATAAATTGAAGAAAAAAAAATGATTAGTCAATAAAAAAATTATGAAAACCAAAGTTTATTGAACACATAATTCGAAAAGTGGATTGTTGAATGTAAGTAGTCAAAGCCTGAAAATCCTTGGACAATATTTTATCACTTAGACTATATAGTTATTCTACTTTGGATTTGAAAAGTGGATTTTCTTTTGCCACATAGTTTAAAAAGAATTGTATTAGATTCCTTGAAAAAAAAAATTATAACCACTAAAGAATGTCATGTCTTTTTTTTTTTTTTTTTTTTTTTTTTTTTTTTTTTTAAATAATGAATTTGACTATTTGATTAGACTTCTATAAAATTTATATTAACCTATTGGTAATCTCTCTCTCTTTTTTTTTTTTTTTTTTTTTAATTCCTTAAGGGGGGGGGGGGGGGAATTGGCCAACATATAATTCCATCTTGGGGTATTCGTGGTGTAATGCGGCTTTAGGCTATTTTTATCACCACGCTTTGCGGTATGGTTTAGCCAAAATTATAATTGTACACACCTCATTTTTGCGGTCACATATGCGGTGCGGTAGGGTGTGGTGTAATTTAGAGTTTAACCAAAACCATAATTGCACTACACCTCATTTTTGCGATCACATGTGCAGTGTAGCGTATAAGATAAAGTTTGAAACTAGTATATTTTTCAAATTTTGGGCTTTCTCTACCCATCCCAAAATTGATTTTCCCTTTGTTTTGGGCCAAGTTTTAAACTATTAAGCTTTTTTTTTTTTTTTTTTTTTTCGACTGGCTTTCCTAATCAACACTTACTAGGTTATTAATTTGTTTTTTTGAAAAATAGGATTATTAAACTATTAATAATATATTTAATATTAAAAAAATAGATATATTAATACATAGTGAGGGTGTGGTTTTCTTATTATAAAACAGTAAACTGCACTACACCATGTGGCGTGGTGCAGTGCGGTGCACTGTTACTTGAGGTGCAGTGCAGTTATCCATTTTGCGAACGGTTTTGATACGGTTTGTGCGGTTTGGTAAACAATCCTTCCATCCTTCTCCCAAGTTCCAATTGCTCCTGCAAGAAGACATATGAGAGAGAAAAAGAGGGAGTACATAATGTTCAAGAAAATTATATAAAAAATTCTCACACAAATCAACGTGGGATGGGAACCTTCTTTGTCTTCTAATTTATATTTGGCTAAATTACAAACTACACCCCTAAAATTTGAGAGTATTTAGATTTTATACTTCTGAAGTTTCAGAACTGAAATTTCACTTTCCAAAGTTATATTCTGTTTGTATCAGCAATCCCTTCATCCACAATTTCTATTAAATGTCACATAAACTTGTCACATGTGTTTAATTCATCCAATAAAAATATGTCACATCATTTTTTTTCCAAAAAAAAATTAATAATTTAATAAAATTAATGTGTCATCATTTTATTGGATGAATTAAATAGACGTTGCATGCTTATGTGACTTTTAATGAAAATTATGGATGGAAGGGCTGCTGAAACTTTTTTTAACACAAAATGACAAGCTTTATTGAAGTAAATTAACTAGATACACATCAAGGAAAATTTGCCAATTTGGTGCTGGAGGAAGCTTGGAACATCTTATTCTTCCATCGACACGGTAGATTCTGATTCTGATACATGCTTGGCATTCCTAACTAGAAGGTGGCCATACTTTTGGTGGTATTAAATTTGAGTTTCACAATCCGAACTCAAACAAACAACTGAAAAACCATTTGCAGGCCAAGGCCAATTGTAGCAAAATAGGATAACTTAAATTGGAGCTTCTAACCTCCACTAATCTCAATGTCTCTTATCCATCCAGTACCATTAAATCAACATGTATATTTAATTTTTCAGACTCAAATGCCACTCCTACCACTACCATCTCAATAACGTCAAATCGTAACTCACCATGATGCAAAACTGAAAGAATTTAACTGCCCAGAATCTCACTTGGTATCATTATAAAAATCGAGCATGTCACCCCTAGCTCAGAAGTCAGTAATCAGGAAGTGGCATTTGCTTTTAAGTGCAAATATTGTAGCTCCTACCACTTTGTACTCAATTTTCTAAGGACAATGAGGTTTCCTTGCAATCAAATTGGTGCAATATAGTGAAAATTCATAGCTATAAACTTATTAGCAAGTCTTAATCTGAGAAACAATTCTGGCAACTGGAAGCTAGTCCACCCTTTTATGTATTTTGAAAATGGACAAGCTTGTGCAGTACCATTTAACTGAATCTATATACAATGTTTATTTAAAATAATTCCTAAATATTCTACTAGGATAGCGAACAGCAGCAACTTCAATGTTTTATTTACAGCCTGCTTGAAACTTTATAAGATATGCTTGAAGAGCAAAGAGTCACACACATTCTCTATACCTTCATTATACAATCTTACAAAATTCAGTCCTCAAGGACAGTCAGTGCTACTAGAACTTTTGTTTGAAATGAAAAAGTTTAAGGATATGCAAAGTTTATTTATAATCATTTGCCAGAATTGCTGTTAAATACGATGAATCAAACACTTAATAACTTCTTCTCCTTCAAGCTTTCAACAGTATCCTTTAGACTCACCTCCACAGGAGTAAAGTTAAGACCCAAATTTTCTGCTCTCTCCTTGGACACCTGGTATGTTGGCACAAAAGGGTTGTCGTCCACAGATCTGCAATGAATAGAACATAAGCCAATTTTGTTGGAATTCTATCATAGTGATAGCTAAATATGTTACAAAACACATTATTAAATTAAATGGTCCACAATTCAGACTGCATATCTTTTGATGCCTGAGTTCAAAATATGAAAAGTTCAAACAGTCAGTTTTGAGGTAGACAGGCTATTCAGTAAATATAATTTGTAGGTTTGTTATTTAATCATGTGCTTACACAGTGACCAAGCTATTCAGAATAATTGAACATGAACATGATGACAAGTTAGAGAGGATTCTAGAACTCATTGTCTCAACCACTTGGCTTCAATAACCTTGCTTGTACTCTTGGCGCTTGTTTAGTGCCTCTGGCTATCATGTGATTGAGTTTTCCTGGCCTCCTCTGCAAGCTCCACTCCGAGGTGGGTTCACCTCTGCCCGTCCGTGGGTCTTTCTTCCACTTTTGTGGGGCTTATTCCTTCCCTATCTGTGGGCTTCGCTCTGCCCGGTTTGGGTTTGCTCTGCCCAGTCAGCAGGTCATCCTCGACCTGTGGATTCAATCCGTAAGCTCTTTTCCAGCTTTATCTTACTTTCTGAGTTTTGGTTGGTAGTTTTGTTGATGTTGGCAGGTGATTGTATTTTGCTGTAGAATTTTGGTGTTGGGTTATGTTGTAGATTTCTTAGGGCATTTGGTTTGTGGTTGTCAAGAGTGAATGTTTATTGAAGTTGATTGGTGATTGGATTATAGAATTATGGATGGTGGTTGTTCTTGTTGGTGGGCTGTATGTGTAGACTTTGGAGGGCTCTAGTTAAAGAGTTTCTTCAGTTTGAAGTTACTGAGTTTTGGCTGGTGGTTTTTCTTGTAATTGTTTTATCCCTCCACACCATGAGAATCCTATCTTGGAATTGTCATTGTGCTGGTAGAGCCCCAACAGCTAGTGCCTTAAAGGCTCTTGTTAGAGAAGAATGGCCTGATGTAGTTTTCATTCCAGAATCCAAAGCAAGTCTCCAAAAATAGAAAAAATGAGATCAAGTTTGGGTTTTGTTGACTGCCATAGGTGATGTTTGGATACGTGTTGCGTTTCAGTGTTTGCATGTTTTGCGTTTTCCTCTTTTCTTTTCTTTTTTTCTTTTTTTTTGGGTTTTCACGCGTTTCAGGGAATGCGGTTATTGTTCATGCACTGTTTCATGAACAGTAGCTGCAAATGTTGACTTTTCCACGGTGAACAGTGCATCCGTGCACTGTTCACGGACCCACAAATTCCACTTTTTAGCAACTTTTTCATTAAAAATGGGTCCCACAGAACTATTCACACATTTAAAAATTATTTTGCTACAGTGTTTTCAGTTTCAGCAAAATAAGTTCTATCCAAACAGACTTATAGTGTTGAGTCTATAGGTGAATCTGGTGGTTTAGCCTTAATATGGAGAAAGGGTGTGGAGCTGGAGGTCATATTTGCAGACAGAAATGTCATTGCGCCTTTGGTTTATTCATCCCCCCCTCCATGACTTCTTTTTGCAGTGTATGGCCCTCTAGTGTTAATGGCAGGGCTAAATTTTGGGGTCTTATGGAGGGCATGGTTAATTCATTTGCTGGACCTTGGTTAGCAATTGGGGACTTCAATTGTTTGATTAATAGTGCAGAAAAGAGAGTTGGAAGACAGGTTGGAGAAGGTTCTACCAGAAGTTTTAAAAATTTTGTTCTTGGAACAAGAGCCATTGATCTTGGCTTTTGTGGCTCTAAATTTACATGGTCCAATAAACGTGCTGGTTTTGCCAATGTTAAGGAGAGGTTGGATAGAGGTGTTTGTAATCAGGAATGGCAAGGCTTGTTTCCTAAAGCCGAGATTAAGCCTCTGATAGCGTCATCCTCAGATCATAATCCTATTTTGCTAGACACCCATTTGGAGGACAATTCAAGAGCAAGGCCTTTCCGTTTTGATGCTATGTGGACTGGAGATGCAACAAGTTCACAGGTAGTTCAGCTACTTCAGCAAGCTTGGCAACTGCAAGTAGAAGGGTCTCATGGTTTCAAACTGGCAAGAAAGATTCAACAAGCAAGAGACAAGCTAAAAGAGTGGAACAAAACACAGTTTGGATATGCAAGAACCAGAATCAAAGAGTTGGAGAAGAAAAGAAAATTGAAGAAATTCAAAATAGAGCCCCAACTCAAGAGAATCTAGAGGTTGAAGCAGCCTTGTGTTTAGAGTTAGAAAAATGGTTAGAATGGGAGGAAGTAAAGTTAAAAAAGAAATCCTGGGAGTGTTGGTTAAAGGTAAGAGATTGGAATTCAAGATTTTTTCATTTATCAACCATTATTCGGAGACAAAGGAACTGTATTACTGAAGGAACTGCATTACTGAAATTAGAGAAGATGAAGGATCCAGACTGATTGACAGAAATGAAACAGGGGCATACTTCACTACTAAATTCAAAGAAGTATTCCAATATTCTAACACGAGTGCCAACTAATCTTGATGGTCTTATTCAGCCATGTGTTTCATACGAAGAAAAAATAGAATTAACTAGAGTTCCCTCAGAAGAAGAAATTAGAAGAGTTTTATTCAATATGAACCCACTTAAAGCTCCGGGCCTAGATGATATGCCAGGATTGTTTTATAAACATTATTGACTAATAGTTGGGGAGCAGCTTGTGGCTGCAATTCAAAGCTTTTTCAAAGAGGGTTGGTTGCTTAGAGAGATGAATCATACCTTTATTACTCTAATACCCAGGGTCCAAGGAGCTCATAATTTCAACCAATTCAGGCCTTAGTCTTTGCAATTTCTGTTATAAGGTGATCTCCAAAACCCTAGCGAATCGAATGAGGCCTCTTCTTGAAAAGATGATTGATCCAGCCCAAGTTGCATTTATCCCAAATAGAAGCATCTCTGAAAATGTGGTTATTGCTCAAGAAGTTGTGCATAGTTTTAACGATATGAAGAGGAACAGGGGTTGCATCAGGATCAGATTAGATCTTCACAAAGCGTATGACAAGATGGAGTGGAACTTCATATCAGCTGTTCTAAGGGATTTTGGGTTCAGCCAGAAGTTCACTAAGTTAATCCATCAATGTATGTCCACTGTTAATTACACCTTGCTGCTCAATGGTGGAAAGGAGACTAGAATTTCTCCCTCAAGGGGGCTAGGACAAGGTGATCCTCTATCCCCTTATCTATTCATTATAGGCAGTGAAGTTTTAGCTAGATTGATTAATAGAGAGGACAATAGGGGCTCGATAAAAGGAGTGAAGGTGTCCAATGTTGCTCCTCCAATGTGATGCTGTTCTGTAATGCCAAGATGTCTGAAGTGCAGGATCTTATGAACTGTTTGTTGTTATATTGTGAGTGGTTGGGCCAAAGCATTAGCCTTGAGAAGATAGGGGTGTTTAGTTCAAAAGGAGTTCATTCCTGATTTCTAAGGCAAATTAAAGACCAAACAGGCATCAAGAAGCTGTCACAGGGTACTAAATACTTGGGAGTACCCCTATTTCTATCAAATAATAGAAGCAGAGATTTTGAGTATGTAAAAAACAAGGTTCAAGCTAGAACTGCCAGTTGGAAAAGCAAAAGTCTCTCTTGGTCAGGAAGTGCAATACTCATCAAGTTAGTAGCTCAAGCAATACCAAACTACACAATGTCAAGATTCATGCTTCCTCAGACTAAATGGTAAGTCAGATGCTGCTGTTAGGCGTTTTTGGTGGAGTCCTAAGAAGGATAATCAAATCTTCTATTCTCCACTGGCATGAGATGAATTATGCAAGCCATTAAAGCAAGGTGGGATGGGATTCAACAGATTTGAGGACATCAATTTAGCTCTTATAGCCAAGGGTTTTGTCCGGAAAGAATTGTCCTTTTGTCAAGTTGGTGGTTGCAAAGTACAAAGTCAGATCAAGTTGGCTTACAGCACCTCAAACAACCAAAACCTCATGGATTTGAAAGAGCATAGAGGATGCCAGGACTCTGTTACAAAAAGGTACATGCAAATTGGTGGATTCAGGTGAGTCCATTCTGGTGTGGGAAGATCCTTGGCTACCCAACAAACCAGGATTCTCTCCCAGTCCAGCCTCCCAACAAGGTGATTCTTGCTTGGTGGTCTCTCAATTAATGAATCAAATGAAAACAGGTTGGAATGTGACAAAACTACAGCAATTATTTGATCAATATCAGCAATCTTGAAAATTCCAATTTGGAACAGTGGCCAAACAGACAGATGGGCACGGACTAATTTGGTAAATGGTCAATTTTCAGTGAAAACAGCATACAATCTAATAATGGAGAGTGACGGACGAAATAGTGCCGACTCATTTAAAAGAAAGATTTGGAAGACAAAGCTACACTGTAGACTCAAACTGCACCTGTGGAGGATCGCATCAGACTTGCTTCCAACCAAAGATCAAACTAGCAGATATGTTCATATCCCTGATCTAAGTTGTCCTTTTTGTGGCTTTGATTCTACATCCACCTTGCATTTATTCACTCAATGTCATATTGCAAGGGCACTCTGGTACAGAAGTCAATTCAGTATCAGATTGGACAACCTGCAATTATCCTCTACATCTCAATTGATTGAAACGCTACATGACCCACCAAATGTTATGCAATTTGATAAGGAAAATAAAGAGAAGTTTCTTTTGTTTGGAGCTTTGTGTATTGACTGTATATGGATGTGGAGAAACAAAGTTGTCCATGAGGGATTGCTGCCATCTGAGGTGCAGAAATCTAGAAGCTTTCATAAGCTGGTTCAAGAACATTGGCGGTTGATAAAATCAAGCCTGCCTATGGATTCTTGGAGAAGTCTATGTAGGTAGTTAAAACCAAGGTATAATTCCTTCAAACTTAATTGTGATGCTGCTGTTGGGCTGAGTTACTCTTCTATTGCTGTGGTTGTTAGAGATTGGAGAGGAAAATTGGTTCTGCCCCACTCAAAGAAGGAAAATACCAATGTCACTCTTCAAGCTGAGGCTGATGCAATTATATTGGCACTTAATATTGCTACCAAGTTGAATGCTTCTCACTTCGTAATTGAAAGCGACTCCAAGATATGTATAGATTCAATAAGAGCTCCTGGTGATTAAGTTCCATGGAGATTGCTTAGCTTTGTTTCGGCTGTTAACTCTATATTTGTCGAGCTTGGTTCAGTATCCTTTAGCTGGGTTTATCAAAGCCAAATGGTCTTGTAGCTTTTTTTATTTTGGAAGTTTTGGTCTTGGTCATTTCCCTCCTAGTGTTGTAGATGTGATTGTAAAGGAGGCTGACCCTTTTGTGTAGTTTTCTTCCTTCTTCAATAAAGTCTTTTATTTCATCAAAAAAAAAAAAAAAAAAAAAAAAAAAAAAAGAATAATGAACATGATAGTTGCATAAAGTAGAGCTGTTAATGTTGAGGTAGACTGTAACAAGGTTAGGAGCTCAACTTTTGTTATGGGTTTAAACTAGGGGCAAAATAGTAATGTCACTGTACTCCTTTATATCTAAATAATATTTTGTGTTAGGGTCAACTTATCAAACCCTAAACTCTTTTACTGTTACAACAACTTTGATTTTGGAAGTTGATGACCTTATGCTCTTGGTGAGAAAAGAAATTACTTGATGATTATGCTGGTTCTTTTTCCCTTTCGGACTGGTTATTCTATGGCTAATTCACATTGTCTAGAATACAGTAGAGTTCCTAAATGCTATACAATGTAATGGCTTATAGCTCGCCTATGCCTTTGAGCATGTAAGGTGAAACTGTATATGGATGACATCATCCAAAATAGAAACAAAATAAAAGACCACAATATTGTTTAAAATAACAAAATAAAAGACACTGAAAAAGGATTATAGATGATAGACTTGGCCAAACTGAGAATTTCTGCTCTCTTCTGTAGGCCTCCCCCCTTTTTTTCAACCAAGCATATAGGAAGATCTTAGTTATAAATTTTTAAATATTATGAAAAGCACACATGAAACAAGATCTCTATGGGGTTTTGTATCTGTGGTTTACTCCCCAGTGATGGGTCCAAAGGGCCCTGCCTTGATGAGGTACCATGCCATAAAAATAAAAATAAAATTCATATGAAAATATTATGATAGCAATAAAAAAATAAAATAAAATAAATGGAATTTCCAAATCAGGATGGGAAGATATTGTCCAAGGAAAAGAAAAACATACGTAATTTGCACTAGAAAATAATGAATGTAAAGCCATAACTCAATCAGGCACAAAGATAATTAGAAATTGTTCAATGCATCTATGAGAAAAAGATGAGACAAATAGTAGTAAAATAGACGTATATGCAGCTTACTTTTCAGGAAGATTCAGATCAGGGAAGAGCTCATGCAAAATTTTCACAACCTCATAACAGTGCATAACTCTTCCAACTAAACAATATCTTCCACTAGCTGATGGGCTCTCAAAGGCTAGTATATGAGCATTAGCAACATCTCTAACATCAGCCCATCTGTAAGTTGCATTTGAAAAAGTTTTGGCCCCTGCATAAGATAAACCATCAACTCCTTGCATCACAAAAAATTGTATCAAAGAAGAGGGAATTAGGCAGAACCACATTCTGGCAGAAATTAAGACATTTGAATGATTGTAGAGATGCACTCACAACTTGACTACTTTTAATTTAAAAGAGAGTCCTTAAACAAGGAACTTACCCTATAACTAAGATTCCATCTATTCCTTTGAAATGCTTTAAACATAAACACACCTTTTATCTGTTGTAAACAGTCCAAAGCAAAGTAACATGCCACAATAATAGTTGGCCCATTGCAAGAATCTCAAGACGACAGCAAAAAAGACATGAAAAATTGATAATTCTAAGTAGCATGTTTAAAAAAGGGTCACTAAAAGTCATTCAGATGAACATATCAAAGAATTTTCAAATGGAAATTTTCACTGGAATAATAAAGCACAAAACTACCAGTTTTGGACAAAGTTTGGAATTTGTGCTTATTTAATTGATGTGAAATAGTAGCAAGCTAAATTTGTGAACCAATATGTTTTGGTTATGTACTGAGGTGGTGATAAAATTAAGTTAGGTTTGCAGCCATTACCTTAAAATTTCATCTGATATTATTCCCAAATAGGATACAATAGAGCATTAAAGCCTTAATTAGTGCAGGGAGTTTGGAAGCCCAGAGCTTTGACAAATTTGATCCAATGATAAGTTGACACATGTAAATCATTTGAACAAAATAAACGAACAAAGGGATGATGAAATGACAAGGGGTACCACATCAGACTGCTCAGAAAATAGTATCTGTTCACTGTATAAAAATTAAGCAACAAAGAACATAACCTACATCACACTTCAAATTGTGGAAGTTGTGAAATATTAAAGCTAATTTTCATTTGAGGTAAGTAGTTACTGAGTGTTGGAATCCCTGGATAAAGAATTATGATTTGATTAATATACCTAATTCAGGCAAAAATACTTTGCGCATAACACTGTTCTAAATCCCCCTATCGAATAGATTATGTTAACTATTGCCACTGAATAACTTTAGATTTTTGTCCCACACAATATTCTAGACATAAGAACAATGAACTTAGCCAAACAGATGCATGGGGTCAATCATTTTTCTTTTGGAGGTTTGTGCTGTTAGGCATATTAATCTCTAAATTATAAGAAGAAAATAATACATGAATCACAAAAGTTTGAACCCATTCTCTTCTGTGGGGGGGGGGGGGGGGGGGGAACGTCATTTGGTCCAACATGACTTTATTTCACAAGCATGCATTACTATTCAATAGAAAGATTAAAAAAAAAAAAAAAACCTCTATAGACTAGAGCTGAAGAGTACCATTTACAAGTTTCAGAATTGGCTCCACACTTGTATTAAGAGTTGGCTGTAAGAGAGGACCAATCACGAACCCTGGATTTACTGTGACCATGTCAATTGCATTCTCTTTTGCAAATTTCCAAGCAGCCGCCTCAGCTAAGGTCTTTGAAAGTGAATACCAAAGCTGATGAAAACAAATGATCTCAAAGTAAACAAATGACTTCCAATCCGGTTGTGTTGATAGAGAATATATGTCATATAACCAAAACAAATAATTTTTTTTCTTCTTTATTTTTAAAAAAAGGCATCATATTTGCTACCACAGATATGAAGCTTAGTGATGATTGCATCCTCCCACCAAAAACCAAAAGAAATTTGTTGGTTAGTAATATATATATATATATATATATATCTAAACTTATATTTTCCCTCTATCAACTGCTCCGGAAAGAAAAGAGAGTAAACCTCCTTAAAATTCAATATTCTATTGAAGATGCTTTCCTAGCAAACACTTAGACCCAGCTTAGAGAGAAACATATTAGTGGACATCTTCAAATATAGTAATCAAAAAGACAAATAAAGCTTCAATTACACTTTGATGGAATAAGAATTGTTCTAAAGAGCTATCACTACACTTGAGAGCATCATATATACTAAGTGCTATGGTGTCTTCTATTTCACAATACTTTATATAAATATGGGATATGAAGGCTGAACATGAATAAACTCACTCAAGAAGGCTACATCCATGGTATAAGATAGGAGAAAAACCATCCAGGGGAAAAAGGAAAGCAAAAATAAAGAAAAAGCTTAATTGCAGCTGATATGATGTGACTGATAAACCATTATGAAGCCAGAGAAATTGCCAAATGTAGCATTCACTAAAGAACCTGGAAAAGAGAGCATGTAATAAGAAATTAGAACATATATGCACCTTTGATTTCTCACAGAAAGCAGCATCTGAAAACCAAGTCTCATCAATTAATACATCAGGAGCAAGAGGTTTTCCATTGAATGCAACCGCTGCCATTGAGGATGTTATAACCACTCTTTTAATAGATGGAACTTTGGCACATGATCTAAGGACATTAAGTGTTCCTTTCAATGCAGGTTCAATTAATTCTGTCTGGAAAGAATTATAAAAAAAATCTCGTTATGAATTGGGTAAGTCAACATATGCACAAGTGATTTGAGACGTAATTTGCACAGTATCTACATAGACTGTTACGTTTTTCCCCCCTTAGATTTTTGAACAGTTTAAAGATCTACTAACGAAGACTTGCGCACAAACATTGGAGCAAATCAAAAGAAATTATATAAGAGATAAAAGAAGCATCCAATGGGCATTTCAAAACATGCGAAATGAAAAAAGGGGTAATTTCATGGACTACTTTATGTGATCAGAGGGCAAGAAAGTTTCACTTACTTTTGGTAAATCAAAGTATTAAACAAGATTTAGTCATTCTTTGAAAAAAAAAAATATATATATATATATATATATCTATGTTTCCATATTATATGACATTCATCATTCAATTTAAGTGTAACAGATACCTGTGGATCAGCAGAATAGTTAATAACGGGAGAGGCTGTATGAAAAACGCCCTTACATCCATCAACCAGAGAATCAAAAGATCCTTCTTCCAGTAAATCAGCTTTGAACAAATGAAGTCTTTCCTTAGCTCCATCAAGTGCAAGTAAGTGTTCCATCTTCCTTGGATCGTCTATGGTCACATTTAAAGCAGAACTCATAAGTTGTTTATATTGTATCTTTTAAAAATGTATACATCTGAGTTTATCCATCTTAACATCACCTATATACTCTATTTTTTCCTTCACAAATATCAAAATTATAAGTATTCAAGTAATAATTTCAAAATTAAAATTTGATTAAATTACTAATTTGATCCTCTAACTATTGGATAGAGTTCAATTTAGTTCAATTGCATTAATTTAGTCATTCAATTTCCAAAATCATGCCAAATTCATTCTTGGGTCACCTATCCATTTAAATTTTAACAGAATTAATAATTGAAAATGATTAGATTTCAAAATTTTACACATTTTATAATAATCATTTAACCTAGGACACTTCATTTAGGTGTTGTATATGTGTCATAACGGTATCTTATATATCATGTCATGTTATAATTTTTCAAAAATTGCTCGTAACACTGTATTGTACCTGCACCGGTGTCAGTGTCCGTGCATCCTAGCTTTTAATTTGTGTTCCATTTTCTACATTAGTTAGGTTCATTAAAATTTAAATGTAGAGGAGTAGATTCAAAGATGAGATTGACTTTATTTTGAAAATTGAGTAACTAATTGGCACAACAAATAATTGAGGGACTAAATTGACACAATTAATAGTTGAGGGACCAAAATTAAACTTTAACTTATAGTTTGAGGATCAAATTAGTAATTTAACCATGAAAATTATACAGTCTCATTTTAGTGGTTACTATCAGCTAGCAAAGCAAAGTGGGAGGGGGAAGTCATCGAATTTGGTTGACGATCTCCTAAACGCAAACGATCAAACTGATCATTAAATTGATTTTAGTAAACACTAGATTTTAAACCCAATTCTTAAAATTCAAGCATAATTTATCTTCTTGATATATAATTCAAACATGATCATCATTTATCACAACCCATTAAAGAGAAAGGGGAAAAAATTTTGCTTTAATTTAGGAAGCTTGCAAATTCAATTAGTGTTAGAACTTGGCTCAATAAAGAAAAAGATTAACTAGTTAAACAAAAAGGTTATAACATTAAATTAGTCTGAGTAAAAACTAAACTGGGTTCACGATGATTATGAAAAAATGGTGATGGATGAAAAGTTGAAAACCCAGTTGTAAAATGTTTGCAAAAAAAAAAAATCAAAGGCTGTCAAATGAAATGGGAGAGTTTGGAGTGAGTGTGAGTGAGAGTGAGAGTATAGACTAACTTGGGTCACGAACTGTGGCTTTGACAGTGTAACCACGTTGGAGCAAGAACTTGACGAGCCATGAAGCTATGTAACCAGATGCTCCAGTTACACACACTACCTTCTCTGCTCCACCTCCACTCATTCTCTCTCTCTCTCTCTCGACCGCTTCTAGTTTTTATGCCGTAGGAAGGAAGAGAGAGAGAGTGCGTGCGTCAACTCAACTTAAACACCAATGTCACTCACGTACGTGATCCCATATTTTTGTTTTGTTTTTTTGTTTTTGTTTTTGTTTTTATGTCCTCTCTCTCTCTCCAGTAGAGGTCAATTTGGACTCTTCACTTTATATTATATAAATTAATAATTCAATAGTTATTACTTCTATATTATATAAATTAATAATTTAATAGTTACAATTGAAATGAGATTTAAATCATCAAAATCTACTTTGAAACTAGGTAATGTAAATTGAGATACAATATTTTTGACTTTTATATTATATTCACTAAATATGCAAGGTCTGCCTCGACATTCCTTTACTACACATGGCTTTCACAGTTTTGAAGGAAAAAAGATGAAGCAAATATATGTATCCTTTAAGAAAAAATAATTAATTTTTAATTTTTTGGATTTTGGACTCTGGATTTTGGAATTTGGCCCCCCAAAAAAATTATTCAGGCTAATTCCTTCCCATGTTTGGTGCATCTACAGTGTACCAAATATGTTTGTCTTAAGGCATGCTATATGTATTAGCTTTGAAGCTTAGAAGTTATGCTACCGTTAAGGACCTGCCTTAGTTTCTCAATCTTTTTTAAAAAAATTTATTTATTGAATTACACCTTTTTTTTTTTCATTTTAAATGTTGATGTGACTTTTTTTGCCATCTAAGTGCTAATGTGGACTCTAAAATTTAAACACATCAGCATTAGACATGTTAGCAATGCATGTCATTAGTCACGTAAGTATTTTCTATTAATAAGTTGACGATAGAAACCAAATTGATTTCAAGTTGAAAATAACATAAACTGACTCCAAAATATAGGAATTGAAGTGATATTTTTGTCTTTTAATGGAAATGGACATGTTTGGCCTTTGGTCAAATTCAGGCAAAGTTCTTAGCTTTTAGGGTTTGCCTGGAATCCAATGCAAGGGTTTTGTCCATCGATCACAACAAATAGGTTTTGTTACTTTTAGTTTGAAAGATCTCAAGTGCCAATATCTTGGCAGGGTCAAAATTAGGTGATGACAAGAAGCATGTCTACTTTGATCAAAAGTTTTGGATGGCAAGATGCAATTCAACCACTAGAAATTGGCAAGAGCAGCATGTGCTTTTAAGTATAGATGCTCTAAGTTTCTACTCTCGCTTCACTCTTGTACTCAACTTTTTAAGGACAAAAAAGTTTCCATGTAATTCAAATTGGTGCAATATAGTGATATTTCATAGCCGTATAAGCTTTCAGTAATTCTGAATCCAATAAACATTCCTGGCCAGCAGAAGCAAGTCCACCCTTTGTGTAGGCCATTTCTGACATGAGAATTAAGAGGACAAGTTTATGATGCACCAAAATTGAAATTAAACACTTACAGGAGTTTATTTTTTATTTTTTTTTAAGAAAGGAGTCATGAATATTCTACTAGAAATAGTGGAGCATAGCAACTTCAATGCTTTATTCACAATCTGCTTGAAACTTCATAATAGATACTTAAAAGGCACAGTCACACATTCTCTATACCATCATTATACTAGCTTACAACTTTAAGTCCAAGGATAGTATGAGCTAGTAAACATTATGTTTGAGATGCTAAAATTTAAGGATAGGCCAAGTTTATTTATAACTATTTGCCTGAAGGCTTAAGAAGTTCTTCTCCTTCAAGCTTTCAACAGTATCTTTTAGACTCACCTCCACAGGAGTAAAGTTAAGTCCTAAGCTTTCTGCTCTCTCCTTAGAGACCAGGTAGATTGGCACAAAAGGCTTGTCATCTGCACATCTGCAATGAAAATATATACATAAATTTTGTTGGAATTCTATTACTGTGGCAGCTGGCATATGTTACAAAACAGACTATCCAATTAAATGGTCCCCAATTCAAACTGATATCTTCGATGCTTGAGTTCAAAACATGAAAATTGCAAAACAGTCCATTTTGAATAACTAGTCGCTAACCTGTGCGATGCACGGGATAGTTAAACAAAATTTATACACATTCACTTTTATTGGTACAATCATTTGAAAATAATTCTAACTAATACCCAAATGTAAGAGACACATTGACTTACTATTTAAAATAGTCTTCTGAAGAATTTACACATATTGTGCAACTGAGCCTTAATTTCTCATCAACAATAAAAACATGGAAATTCAAAACATGGAAAGAAAATAAAAATTACAACAATTAATTCCATTATCTTTCATGCTATACTTTGTAATTGTACGGAATTAAGTCAACTCAATTTAAGTAGTTGTAATAAAATTGGCTTCTACTATTCTCTATTCTATAGAGATATGAACATATTGGATTTCTCAAACAATTACCGGTATTGCAATAAAATAATTTATTATTGAAAATAAGAAATAAAGAAAATCTGTCTATAGCTTAAGAAACACAATATAATAAAATTAAAGAGATAAAATTTTCGGAGGACAAAATATTATAGATAATTTTAGAAACAGATTATACACTTAAAAGGGTTAGTAATTTATAGCACTTACCCCCCACTATTAGTATACAGATACCAAGTGCGGTCGTTGTAACCCTTTGAAAGAACCTTCCCCGATTGGACCTTATAAAAAAAAAAAAAAAAAAAAAAACACCCAATTAACAAAATTGATCCAAAAGGGTCTAAAAAGCACACAAAATCAATTCAAAAAACAAAAATATGAGACAAAGTAATTATTTTCCGCTGCCAATGAAATCGTCTTTTGTATTGCTGTGCCAAACTACAACACTTATCTCTCTAAGGCCTTCAATTAACGAAAACACAAACTTTTCTTAGAATACCGGAGTATTATGACCATCTATACACACAAAAAAAAAACAAAATCAGCATAACTCACTATAACTCTATAGAAGCCTCAAAAATATAAAGAGAAATTAAAGGGGTTGAATTTGATATTTACGTTTGGAGAGAGAGAGTTTACAGAAACTGTGGCTTTATATTTCTTAACTTGAGAGAGGGGTAAGGTTGCTAGGGTTTTGAGGGTAAGGTTGCTAGGGTTTTGAGATGTTATAATGTTTTTATTTTTATTTTTTATTTTTTAAATATTGTGCTGACGTGGAAAATTGTGGTGCCAGCAAAGGCTTCGGTTTTATATATATATATATATAGATTAAACAATATAGAACTGTTAGTATTGACTCATTGAGGCTGACTGTAGAGGATTAGGAGTTCAGTTTTTTTATTTTTGAAGCTAATGACCTTATGTTGTTGATGAGAAAAAGAAACAAGTCGATGCTTGTGCAGATTCCTTTCCCCTTTTGGGATGGTTCTTTGGCTAATTCATTGTGTTCAAGATATAGTAGTGTCCCTAAATGCCATACACTTTAATAGCTTAGCTCACCCATGCTTTAGAGCATGCAAGGTGAAATTTTATATGGATGATATCATCCAAACCAGAAACAAAATGAAAGACCACGAGATTGTTTATCCTGGCCACCGCATTAGGATTATAGACAGCAGACTTTACCAAATTGAGACTCTCTCTCTCTCTCTCTCCATGAACAATCAAGTATTAAGATATTAGTTTTAAATTTTCAGAAAATACTGTGAAAAGCACAAATGGAATAGGATCTCAGACACTTGAGAGGTTAAAATTATCATATGCATATACAATGATAAAATTAAAAGAAAAACATAATTTCCAAATCGGGATGGGAATATATCATCAAAGGAAACAGAAACAGATAGGGCCAATAGGCTATGTGATTTGCAATATACAAATAATGCAGGTTAACCATCATTTGGGCCAATAAGGGAGGGGGGAGACATTGTTTGTTGCATCTGTTGCAGACAAAAAGATGTGGCCTACAAATAATATATATATATATATATGGAGCTTACTTTTCAGGAAGATTCAGATCAGGGAAGAGCTCATGCAAAATCTTCATAACCTCAGAAGAGTGCATTACTCTTCCAACTAAACAATATCTTCCACTAGCTGATGGATTCTCAAAGGCTAGTATATGAGCATTAGCAACATCTCTAACATCAAACCATCTGTAAGTTATATTTGGAAATCTTTCGGCCCCTGCATAAGATAAACCATCAACTCCTTGCATCTCAAAAGATTGCCTCTTAGAAGAGGGAATAAGGCAGAACCACAGTCTAGCATAAATCAAGACATTTGAAAGATTATAGAGGTGCAATTACAACTTGATTACTTTCAATGTAAAAGAAACTCAATGAATAAGGAACTTATTCTAGAACTAAGATTCCTTCTATTCCTTTACATTCTTTAAAAATAACCACGACTTTTCTCTCTTATAAGCAGTCCAAATCAAAGTCAATGCCACATTAGCTGTTGGCTCATTGCAAGAAATTCATGATGATGACAAAAATGACAAATGAAAATTAAGTCATTCCAAGTGATGTTTTTAAACAAGGTAGCTGAAAGTCATTCAAGATAAACATATCAAAGAATTTTCAGAAGAAAATAAATCTAACTGGGATGATAAGGTATGAACCAATTTGACAAATTTTGGAATTTGTATCTATTGAATTGACCTAAAATTAACAGCTGTCTAAAATTTTGACCCATATGCTTTAATTAGTCAATGATGTGTTGATAGCAGCATAATACCAAAGTATTTCTCAAAGGAATGTAGTTTACTGAAATTCATTCTGCTAGAATTCAAAATCTATTTGCAATAGCCTTACCAAACACAAGCTTAAACCTATGACAAATGTAAATAATTAGAACAAAATAAATGTGCAAATATATGATGAAATGACAAGGAAAATAAATCCACAACATACTTAAAAATTAAATCTGTATAAGTAATAACAGATTAAAGCTGGATTTTCATTTCAGGTGAGTAGTTACTGAATGTTAAGTGACTGGAGAAAGAATTAGATTTGGTTCATAAACCTGATGCAGGCATAAATGAAAGAATTATGATTTGGTCCATACACCTAAATTATACATAAATATTTAGCCATATCGTTGTTATAATATCTCCTTGTTGAACAGCTTAAATTAACTGCTGGTGATAAATGACCTTGGATTTTTTGTCACACACTTCTTTAGATAGGAAAAACAAAGTTAGCCTAAGCAAAACTATATGCTTTGGAGGTTTGAGCAGTAAGGCATATTCAACCTCAAA
This sequence comes from Quercus robur, assembly GCF_932294415.1. NCBI lineage: Eukaryota > Viridiplantae > Streptophyta > Magnoliopsida > Fagales > Fagaceae > Quercus > Quercus robur. Next base: position 42,950,750 of record NC_065545.1, on the reverse strand, counting down.
ACAAGTTGTTCAATAAAGGTTTATACACACGCACACACACATACATATATATAACACAAGATTCAACCCATGCCCACACTCTCCAACCCTTATGAGAGCCCCTTATTTATAATGTTGGAAATTCCATTTGTTAAAGACCATTGGCAGGTTCTTCAATAGAATTAATTCTTAAATTAAGAATGTGTTACTATTCAATAGAAAGATAAATTAACCACATCAGCTAAAGCTAAAGAGTACCATTTACAAGCTTTAGAAATGCCTCCACACTTGAATTAAGAGTTGGCTGTAAGAAAGGACCAATCACCAGCCCAGGATTTATTGCTACCATGTCAATTGCATTCTCTTTTGCAAATTTCCAAGCAGCCTCCTCAGCTAAGGTCTTTGAAAGCATATACCAAAGCTGATGCAAACAAATGATTTTAGAATACACAACAAGAGATGTTTTTGGCTGCAATAAAATTAATTTAAACTCATATCCAAGACTGCTATTAATAGAGAATATATGTTACACAGCAAAACGAAAATAATAATAATAATCCCAAAAGTATATTAGCTACTGCATATATGAAGCTTAGTGTTGACTGCATCTTTCCATTCATCCCCCCTCTAAAAACAAAACAAGAAAGTTGTTTGTTAATGATATATATCTAAACTTGAAGTATGTTCCACTGCTTTACTTTTATCATATCAATTGCTGAGGAAGGAATAGAGAGGAAACTTATTTAAAAATCAATATTTGATTGAAGATGTTACATAGCCAAAACTTAGATCCAGCTCAGAGAGCAACTTATTAGTGGACTTACATATTTAAATATAGTAGTTACATAGATTAGCAATGCTTCAATTACATTTAAGGGAATACAAATTGTTCTACAGAGCCATAAGCAACACTTGAATGCATAATATAACTTTTATGATGTCTTTAATTTTCAAATGATATTAAATGGGATGTGAAGGCTGAACAGGAATGCACTCACTTGAGAAGGCTACATCCATATTGTACAACAGGAGACAAACCATCCAAGGGAAAAAGGATAGCAAAAGAAAGAAAGAGGTTGAATGCAATCGATCTAATGTGATCCATGCTCCATTGCAAAACCAGAGAAATCCTCATATGTAGCATTCATTAAAAACTTGGAAAGGAAAGAACATTTAATGAGAAAGTAGCACATGTATGCACCTTTGATTTCTCACACACAGCAGCATTTGAAAACCAAGCCTCGTCAATTACAAAATCAGGAGCAAGAGGTTTTCCATTGAATGCAGCTGCTGCCATTGAGGATGTTATAACCACTCTCTTAATAGATTGAACTTTGGCACATGATCTAAGAACATTAAGTGTTCCCTTAATGCTGGGTCAATTAGTTCTGCCTGAAAAGAATTAAAAAAAAAAAAAAAAAAAAAAAATCTCATATGAATTGGGTAAGTCAACACATGCACAAGCGAATTGAAAGTTAATTTGACAGTATCCACACAGACTTTTACATTTTTAATCAATGAGCAGTTCAGAACATGTGAAAAGCATCAAAGGATAAAGTTCGCCAAGAAAAACTAGGGAATTTCAATTATATAGCATATTGACTACTTTACTCGATTACAAGACATGAAATTTCATCTACATTTGGTAAACAACCAAGCAATATCAAAAACTAGTCATCCTTTGAAACATTGCTGACATACTACATAAAATTTGCAATATCTAATTTAAGTGAAAAAGAATGTACCTGGGGATCCGTGACTTTGTGATAAAAAGGAGATGCCGTATGAAAAACGCCCTCACATCCATCAACAACAGAATCAAAAGATCCATCTAGTGCAAGCAAGTGCTCCGTCTTCTTCGGATCATCTGTAGAACACATTTAAAGCATAATCCATAAACTATTTATACAGTATCTTTTCAAAAACTATACTTTTAGGAGTTCATCTTCCTTCTCGAGTATCAAAATTATGATATACACAAAAAGTATTCAAGTATTAATCTCAAAAGTGAAACATATAGTCTCACTAAACGCAATCAATCAGACTGATCATTAATTTGATTCAAGTAAGCACTAGATTTTCCACACAATTCTTTAAATTTATGTTTTGAACAAAATTCAAGCAAAATTTACCTTCTTGATATATAATTCAAACATGATTACCGTAACACATTAAAGATAAAATAAAAAAATAAATAAATAAATAAAAAACCCCTTAAATCCCATAAAAAGAAAATTATTGCTTTCTCATATATGAAGAAGCTTTTCACTCTCTTCAAATGTTGGAACTTGACCCAATAAAGAAAAATATATAAATATTCAACTACTTGAACAAAAATTATAGCATTTTCTTCCAAGAAACTCAAGCACCTTACCAATATGCCATCATATTAGTCAAGAACTAACGTGGGTTCTCAGTGAATAAAAGCAAAAAACATTGGTTATGAACTTACGAATGAAGACCCCATGTGTAATTTGCAAAGAAAATCAAAGTTGTGAAATGAGAGTATTGAGTACTGACTTGGGTCACGAACTGTGGCCTTGACAGTGTACCAGCCATGTTGAAGCAAGAGCTTGACCAGCCATGAAGCTATGTAACCGGATGCTCCGGTAACACACACCACCTTCGACTCTGCTCCACTCATAAATTTGCCTTCGGAATTTTCTATGATAATAAACGCTGTCGTTTTGTTTTTATATGTCAGTTGTGTCTATGTAACTGTGTGAGAGATTTGAAAATTCTCGTTTATGGCACCATTGATCCTTCAGTCTGTTCGTGATATTTTTTGGGTATGTGATGGTACAGACTTTATGGTGGGATAGACTTTTTTCATACTCTAGCGGTAGCGGTGATGTTGCCAGAAGAGGACTTAGCTTTTTTTTAACTACTGGGCTTCTGTCATACTATTGGTGATGTTTTTATTTTTTGCTTGCCAAGTGTCATTCATCAAAATAAAAACAGGAGAAAAAGGAAGAGTTTAAATTGGAGGGGAGCCCAACTCTTCCAAATTCATATATAATAAAAAGATATAAAAAGTGCTTGAAAGATTTTTCTTAAATTAGTTTGGAAAAACCTTTTTCCATATTTGTTTATGTTTGTTTTATAAGTGAGGGAATGAATCTTGGATATTTTTTTTTTTTTTAATTTTTCATTATAGGTGAGTTATGTATGCATGCATAACTCATGCGTACACGGGCTTGTGGAGTTGTGTACCTATGTTTGATCTTGTGTAGGCAACCCAACCTAGTAACCCAAGAACTAAGGTGTTTGGATTGGGAGTATCTCATAACTCAAAAATCTTAACTCAAACTCATCACTCATATCTCAAAACACTATCTTAGCTAAAAAGTAAAAACCCAAAACTAAAAATTCTTGTTTGGCTCAATATCTCAAAACCGTGTATCTATGCTCAGCACTCAACTTTTTCACTTTTTGGTGGAGCCCACAACCTGCATAGGTCAGAAGGGCAGTTGTCTCTCGCGCGTGACCTGTTCTTTCTCCTTTCACCCAAAATATTGTTTTGCCTTCCTTATCTCCACACACACACGCCGAATGTTGGAACAAAGAACATGGTGAGTTCATTTTCCTTTTTCCTTCTCTACGCTTCCGCCTCCATGTCCCTAAGACCCATCGCCTACAAATACCCAACAAGATTTCGGTGCTAGTGAGTTCCTTTTCCTTCTCTAATTTATAGGCTATGGTGTACGAGATCTTCTCTTCTTCCTCTATCCCGAAAGAACCCCTAAATACCCAAATTTTGGTTGAAACCCATCTCCATCAAACCCCTTTCTCCGTTTCTTCAAGGTAGTGCGTATGTAGTACTCCCCAAACCCCACGGGTTTGGGCTTTCCTTTTCAACTCTAGGCCTCTATTGTGTCTAATTTTTCCCTTCTTACTCTGCCCCCAAAGAACTCGAAAATCAACCAATGGATCATCCATCTTAACAATGTAATAGGTATCCCTAATAACTAGTGTTGAACCATACAAAAACCCATAACATATCCCCAAATCAAAGTTTGGAAGTCCACATTTCATCACACACAACGCCGAATATTTTACAAAACCCATCAGACACAAATTTCATTATTTTATAAAACCCATCAATGTTTAGAGAAAAAGTTTCAAAACATTGAAACACAAATAAAAGCAAAACACAGCACCTGAACAAAAACGTTGAAATACAAACACTCAAATTTAGAGAAATACAAAACAGTGCACGCTGGGTTTATAGAGGGAGAGAGAGAAAACATGGTCACCTAGGCAGAGTTCGGAGCTGATGAACTGACCGATTTCAGTGCTGGTGAGAGATAGGCTTGTTGGTGGTGCTGGGTCTTCGCTAGGATGGGTTCTTCTCTCAAAAGATTTTTTCACTCGTGAGATTATGATGAACTGAACCACTGGTGTTTGATATAAAAGCTAGGAAAAGAAAAATTAAAGGAAGTGAATGTTTGTTCAGAGAGGTGGGTGAGATGAGTGAATGGGGAAGTTGGATTTGGAGTAATGGCATATGAAGGAAGAGAGCAAAAACTGGGGGATATTTGCAGACTAGCACAGTAAAAGGATAAAATATAGTAAGTTAGCAAGGGTAAAAAAGATGTTTGCAAATTAGCATCTCGAGTTTCTAAAACTTGAGTTCCATAAAAAATTCGAGTTTTAAAAACTCACTTCCTATTTGCTGATTTGGGCAGACTTTTGCCACATAGATCTTGAGTCTTTTACACTTGATTTCAAAATACACAGAACAAAATACTTCAAACCCAGAAAAAGAAGAAAACCCAGAAGAAAGAAAGGGGTTCCGGCAATTCCAACAACCATTCACCATAGCCACTTCAAAAAATCCAAAAAAAAAGATACCTCAGTAACATAAATAACATCAGGATCCAAGAAAAAAAAAAAGACCAAATCAACAAAAAGGGGTTCCGGCAAGGATTACCCACACTTACCCACATTGAGAATCAAGACATGTTAGACCAAAGACAAGGAGTTGAACCTTAGAAGAGCATATTGGTAACCAAGAAAGAAAATCCGATGGAGGCATGGTGGTCAGAGCTACGGTTGGTGGCTAAAAAGGGTGTCTGTGGGTTGCCAATGGAAGCCGACTAGAACCATGATGGAATTGTGGTCAGGCAACGACGGAACAATGTCGCGAGACCCATGAAGCAGTCGTTGGAGCTAGTCGACGCCTCTAGCCTAGCGAACCTGGGTTCGTTGTGGTTGTCGGAGTTGGAATGAGGGATTGGTGATGGACGACAACAACAAATGTGATCTTCAGTGATGGGAAGTTGATGGGTTATGGTTGTGGGGTTAACGGCAAAGGGTGGCCAGATTTCTTATTGTTATGCCCCTAGCTTTATACCCATTTTGTTCAGGTCTTCTTCTTCTTCTTTTTTTACTCCTTCTCCATTGGAACTCGAGTCTCTAAGACTCGAGTTCCACGTGGAATTTTTATCCATGTGACTCAATTAGAATTCTAGAACTCGAGTTTTTAAAACTCGATTTGCTATTGAACTCGAGTTTTAAAAACTCAAGATGCTAGTTTTCCACATACTTTCATAACTTGTCAAATAACAAAATTCTTCTAATAATAAAGTTAAATGGAAAAAAAATTTGCGAAAACTGAGGAAAAAGGTAATGTAAAACTCATTGATAAGCCAGGATAAGCCAAAGGAAGAGAGAGTTCCAACAGTCTGAAGGTGATGTGACTACTCACTGCATGGGGCCCCACACAGTTGAAATTAATAACCAAAATGCCATCAAACTCAGTTTTTAAAAACTGAAAACACCTGTAAACCTATTCTCAATTTTCATTCTCATATCTCAAAATTTTGAGAAACAAGTTTTGGAAACAAAGAATGAAAACAAAGCCAAAAAAAATTTCACTCAATGGGTCCCACGAATTTTGAGTTTTGAGTTATGAGTTTTAAGTTATATAACTCAAAACAACCCAATCCAAAAACCCTTATCCTAAGCATGCTACTAAACTAGAAAGCAATAAAACAACTAACTTAAACTACGAAAATAGAAATTAAAATATAAAATAAACAAAAATAAATAAAAGAAAAGAAAGAGAATACTACCTAGAGAAATCCAATGACTGATTTGACCACTCCTCTTGGTCAATCTAACAAAACAAGAACCCACAAAATCCAGTATGTTAGTAAACATTTAACTAGAGGCTTAGACAAGAAAATTGACTAGAAGGTTTATTTATATATAAAAAAAAAATGAAAACTCTCTTTAAACCACTACTTTTTTAGTGATTTCGGTGTGTTTTGAAAAATGAGCCTAGTGCTCAAAAAGGGGTGCCTCACAAGTGATATGGGATCAACTTTGCATGAATTTCCATAAAAGAAAATTTTCTTATAGAGCTCTACCATCTCTAACATGCATATGCAAGCTTGTGTATCTACATACACAGCACTAAGGTTGCATTCATTGGGTGCTCGTCTTGTGTATGTAAGATTAGGGTTTTTGTGTATGCAAGATTAGGGTTTTAGGCAAGTTTTAATGCATTGAAAGTTGTTTCTAGTGAAATAGTTTCCTTGGCAAAGCCCTACCTCAGTATAGGCCCTCTAGTGATGTAGTCATTAGGGAACGAGTGTTAGAGTCGTAAAGGATACAAAATGAAGTGTCTATAATGTAATAGGAAACCTAGGTAAATTCAAAGGCAGTGGGATCATTAGAAATAGCAATGGCCACTGGATAAAAAGATTATCCATTAATATTGATATTGCAACAAATTACCTAGCTAAACTTAGGATTATCTAATATGGAATTAATCTAGCTAGCATGGCAATTAGGTTATAATTTGGAAATTGATTCACAGATAGTGCTTAATAATCAGTTAACATCTAATAGTGTATTTGCACTAGATATTGCTATTTTGGTTTCTGATTGCAGGAGTTTAATGACTTATTATTGAACCATCCTCCTAAAGCATTTCTAATGTAAAGGCAATAGTTGCGCAAATAAACTACCAAAAAGGGTTGTGAACAAGAGAGCAATGCAACAAAAAAAGAAAAGAAAAAAAGAATAAGAGATAATTGTCCCTATTTTGTGTAACACTGTTACATATAGGACTTAATGTATATAGGCATCCCACGAGAGTACCTTAATGTATGTATATAAACAGTTTGCCCCATTTTTCTTTATAACTATAAACAGTTCACCTAAATAAATAAAAACCTCATTTTTCAATCTATATATATATATATAAAATAGTAGTTAATATTTAGGCTATGTTTGTTTTGGCTATAAAGGAAATTGGAAAAACATTTTACACCATGCTTGATGTTTGGGATGATTAGAAAATTCAATCAAACCAAAAATTAGATTCTTTGACTATTAAATTAATGGCCTTTTAGTGTAAAATAGATTACACTTCTATTTTACATTCAAACCATTTTCAACTTCTTAGAGAGAGAGAGAGATATCACCTGAATGCCAATCTGTGGCTATGTCTCTCATCGCCGATCTTCCTCTCTCTTCCTACCTCGTTTTCCTTCTTCCTCCCTCTGCCTCCATCTTTCTCCATTTTCCTCCCCCAATGATCTCGTTGCCTCAACCTGCCCTCCACCCACGCCATCACTGCCCCCTTTGGATTTCTTTTTCTTTTTTTTGTTTGATTGTAAATAATATTTGTTCTTGGGTTTTGGAGGATCAGTGGTTGGGGTGATTTGTGGGTTTCAATGGTGGTGGGTTGGGGTTGAGTTCTAGCGTTGATGGTGGCCGGTAGATTGAGGGTGGTGAATCTGTGGTTGGGGTGGTTTGTGAGTTTCAATGGTGGTGGGTTGTGGGTTTTGGTTAATGGGTTTTGATTTTGATTATAATTTTTTCAGATTAATTGGTTATGTGGTGGTTGATGGTGGCTGGGTTTATGGTGGTTGGGTTTATGGAAATAGGTTGCAAAACAAAACATAGGAAATAGTTTTTCGATGTATTTTCCACAATGCAAATAAACAATTGAAAATATTTTCACTTGCAAATATTTTCCTTTACATGTAAAATATTTTACATAAAACCAGCCTTGGAAAAATACTTTTTTTTTTTTTTTAAGAAGAATTAGAAAAGTACCTATTCTTAAAAAAACAAAAGAAAAAAAGAAGAAAAGAAAAGTACCTTAATTTTGAAGACAAAGTAATCATTAAATTGTAATTATACGTTACCCCACCAAAGTACCAACCATGTTAAACTACCGCACCCAAACTTTTAGAAAAAAAATAAAAAAAATATCAAAATTATTAAGCAAGCGAAAATGAAATGTTCGAGCCACTGTTGTTCTTAGTTCTTACTAATTACGGGACCGTATTCCCTTTGAAATTTATTTCTCCATATACGAGTAGTTAATACTTAATATATGATATATCGGACAAAATATTTAATTGACAATTGCTATCGATAAAATGAAACTGACCGGCCTTCTTTGTTTTGTTTTTGTTTTTGTTTTTTTTTATTTGTTTTTTTTCCTTATTATTACCTTTCTCTCTCCAGTCTCTCTCTCTCTTTCAAACTTTTTCAACTTTCCGTAAAATGTTTCTTAAAATAGGTGATTAGCAGCTCTCGAGTAATTTTTAGGTACTTCCAGAACATGGAAAATAATGCTCTCTCATATCACATTTATAGTAAGGTCCACTTATTAAATTTATAGTAGAATTCATTATGAATGTGAGAAGAAGAAACATAATTTCTCCTTAATCCAAAAGTACTTAAAAAAATTATTTCTCTAAAAGCATCTATTAACCACCCACTTTTAAATCCAAATTAGTAAGCACCTACCACTGGAAATAGATTTATGCTTTGCAGTACGGTTTCCCCACCCCCACGTGAAGTTGTTGCCTTTTTTATTTTATTTATTTATTTATTTGTTTACCTTAGTTATGAAAAACTGTATATTTTTACTGATAAATATTAAGTCTACAACATTTTTTATAGCAAATCTTAGGTGATAGATTATTAGAGATGGTAACAAAGTGTAAGTGGTGGGCCTAGATTATAATTAGTAAAAACTTGCTAACTAAAATTTGTTATGAAAATATTGTATAAATGTTGTGAATGTTGCACTACTCATTTTTATAATATTTTTGAGAATTTTTTTTTAAAGAGAGTTTCAACTTGTGGCATTCGCTCCGGATGATGGTTTTTTATCATCAAACCAAAACACCAACGGTTTTTGATACAAACGGGGATTGAACCCTATGTCTCTTATTCAACTATCAGAGCATCTTTTTAAAAATGAGTTAAACACAACTTTTTTGCATAATTATTTTTTACAAGTTATTAGTTGTAGGTAGTAAAAAAAATACTATTAGTGATGAGTCTATGTAAGAATTAGTTGTAACTAGTGAGGTCTACCATTGTGAAAAATCTAATGTTACGGTACTCATATTCATATGGGGTTTTGGCTAAATACATTTAAGTAGGGATTGACATATTAGCTTGATATTAATTTACAATTTTAACCAATATTTATAAATTTAATAACATTTTTTGATAGATAAAATAAAATTTCAACATACAACCTTCATGATGATTGTTTTTATTTATTTATTATTATGATAGGATACCAATTGGTTTTTAGTGTAGTCGAGATTTGAATTCTATATCTCTTATTTAACAATAAAATTTATCAGTTGAGTTAACTAAAACTCATTAATAAATTTAATAAAAATTCAAATTTATTAATATAAAATTTGACTTTTAATTGACCTTATGATATTTTGTCACAAATTTTTTTAGGGTGGCCACATAAATTTTGAAGACCTCACAATTTAAACGTCATTATTCTAATGCATATGTTTTTATTCAATTTAAATTACATTTTATATTTTAATCCTCCATCAGAATCTTACCACAATTAAACTAAAAAATTATTAATAATTATAATTGTGAGGACACTTCACCAATTAATCGATTTGTCCGCTTTGGAGAGCCAGTCCCGCACGGTTTTGTCCTCGTCCCTGAGTGTAAGAAGGGGGCAGCCAAGGACTTTGTCCTCGCGTACCAACCGCAAGTCCCACATCGGTTAGAGAACCCTCCCACTCATGGTTTATAAGCTTCTGGAGCAACCATGAGTGTACCACCACCAGAAGCTTATAAACCATAAGTGGGAGGGTTCTCTAACCGATGTGGGACTTGCGGTTGGTACGCGAGGACAAAGTCCTTGGCTGCCCCCTTCTTACACTCGGAGACGAGGACAAAACCGTGCGGGACTGGCTCCCCAAAACGGACAAATCCGATTAATTGGGGAAGTGTCCTCACAATAATACTTATTAAATTTCATTCATATTTAGGAAAAAAAAAGACTATTAATAACTAGCACAATTATAAAAATAAAAGAGAAAAAATCATATTTTGTTGAACTAATAAACGAGTTATTGACTAGTATCCATGTCGTTCTCTAAGACTTTTCTGTCGAAAGTAAATTTTTTCTAAGAAGACAACAAGTATTTTTCTAAACAACGGAAAGAGAATAAGGCTATAATTTTCTTCTTCATCTCTTTCAATTGATTCTCCACTACACAATTAGATTAGTGGTATCAGATTCCCTAAATAGGGTAACGGAAGAAAATATGGAAGCAAATATGAAAAACAACCCCATCAAATTACTTGTACTTACCCTATTTTAGGATTTTGCTGCAGCACAATTCATTCGCCAAATCAATATTCTATCATTTTTGTGTCTTGGTAATGGTGATAAAGAAAAGCATATGTTTTGAAAACTGAAAAGTGAGAGATATTAAAAATAACAAGTGAAAAAAAAATATTTAGAGCATTCACACTTGAATATGTCTATCGTATTTTATTTTATCATCTTAAAAAATTACTTTATTAATATACTATATATACCATTTTACAATATACCTAACATCCCAACTTTTATTTTACAATACAACACATCAAAATAATATAAAGTAAAATAAAAATAATATAAAAATATTCTCACTTCTCTCTCTAATCTCTGTTTCTCTCTCTCTCTCAACCACCTACTATAATCACTACCACCACACCTTCACCACACCACCACCACACCACCACCAAACCAACCAATCTGAATCCAAAATCCAAAGTCCAACCATGCGGAATCCAAAATCCAATTTGGTAGTCCTAATGGGAATGCTCTTAAATGAAATAAGGTTAAGAAATAAGAAATTTGATGTGGGTGAAAATGAAAAGTATTTGTTAGTTAAAATACGAAAAAGTATGTTCTTATCCTAAAACAATGAAAAATATTTTGGTAAGTTGATACCAATGTTCTAAACATTGATTTTTTTTTGGCAAAAATATCATTTTAATCCCTATAATTTCTAATTATTGTCAATTTGGTCCATATATTTTGGTAACAGTTAATTTGGTTACTATTGCTTTTAACTTGCAATCAACTTACAGTCAATTTCTTTTAGTGAGTTGACGATATGGATCAAATTAACTACAAGTTGAAAATAACAATGATGAAATTATCAAAATTTAGAGATCAAATTGACAATAACCCAAAAATATAAGGACCAAAATGATATTTTTACCTATCTTTTTCAAAAGGAAAATATTAATAGATGCTCTAAGGACATTGGTTTATAAACTATTTTTAAAAATATTTTATGGGAAAATGATAAAGCAATTACTTTTTTTTGACAATTTTTTATAATTTTCATGAAAATAGTGTTAAAACTTTCCTAATATGGTTTATTAACAAATAACAACCCTTACATTTTTTTTAAATGAACAACCCTTACATTTGTCCATCATGCATGCCCCTAATTACATGCAAGTAGATCACCATAAAAGACAAGTTTAAAATACATAGAAAATTACACAGCATTATTATTATGGAAAAGAGTAATCTGGAATCGATACCTCGGCAGTCGGCGCCAATCCCGACAAAAAATATTTATTCCCTTGTTAAAACAAGACAGCCTACCATTGCTTCAAACACCAGCAAAAAACCATGACAAACATTTGCTATAAAAAGCCGAGGACGGAAATCTCTTTAGAACCAGAACGAAGAGAAGGAATAAAAAGAAAAATGGAAAAAAGCAAAGTTCTGATTATAGGGGGAACTGGGTATCTAGGGAAGAGGTTGGTGAAGGCAAGTTTGGCTGAAGGTCATGATACATACATCCTAAACAGAGCAGAGATAGGTGTTGATATTGATAAAGTTCAAATGCTTTTGTCATTCAAGGAGCAAGGTGCTCACCTTGTTTCTGGTTCCTTTACCGATCACCAGAGCCTTGTGAAGGCTATCAAATTAGTTGATGTTGTTATCTGTGCAATATCTGGAGTTCACATCCGAAGCCACCAAATTCTCCTTCAACTTAAGCTTATTGATGCCATCAAAGATGCTGGTAATGTAAAGGTATATATACATATATAAATTTTGCAAATCTATATTTTACTTGCCAATCTAAACCAAAACCAACATTTCGTATCGGTGGTAAAACTGGTGTAATAAAAATTTTGTATGTTTTTGTTTGTTCCGATCATTTCAGTTTGTTTGGGCATTTCGGTCAAGTGAATAAGATTTTTTTTTTTTTTTTAAATGTTTAACATGTATAATATAACTTTTACAACATAATTTTTTTCTCTCCTCCCCGCAAATAGTCAAATGTTATTGAATCGCTGTCACATCACTTTTGTTTTACTTTTTTTTTACTCCTTGTTCTATCTCTCTCTCACTGTAGATCGATCGTAACTGGAATGGACTTAAGATTTTAAATTAGAGATGGCTGTAGTATAAGTCAAAAAAAAAAAAAAAAAAAAAAAAAAAAAAAAAAAAAACCTCCAAATAAGTATTCATATAGTATTAACAAATTATAAATACATAAAATCATAATTTCTTAATGCATTAAGATGCAATCATCTATTAATAAAAACAAAAACAATTTTTTTTTTTTAATACTAGGCTACTATTTTTTTTTTTTTTTTTGGTTGAATTTAGAGCATTTACAGTAGAAGTGCTAAAAAATTTTAATTTTTAGCACCTCAAAAAACTACTCTATCTATTTTTACTATCTCACTTTACAAAACACTCAATATCAAATGTTCTTTTTTTTACCACTTCATTTAAAATAATATAAACAATTCATTAAAATAATAAGGATAAGAGATAATTTGAGTTTTTTAATTAAAGGAAGATAGATAATTTTAATAAATATTTTATTTTATTTTTAACAGCTTGCTACAGTCAACTTGTATTTATACTAGTTTACTGTAGTTGTAAAAAATTTAGTTTTAACTTCTCCAATAACACATGGTTTTTTGGTTGTCAAATAGTTTTTTTTTTTTTTCTTCCTAAAATACAATCACCATTGTGAATTCTTTTATTGTTTTTGTTAAGTTTTTGAATTGGATAGTTGCTAATTGTACTAGGCTAGCTAAGCTGATTGGGAAGGAGGGGGACCTAAGGTTTTAGAAGAGGGGGCCAACTACAAAAATGAAAAATAGCATAGGTAGAAAAAAAAAAAAATGGGCCGGGGGGGCTTGGGCCCCCACCTGGGTCTGTCACTGGATCATATTATTTATTTTTCATTACATTTCATTAAATTATTATTTCTTTATAAAAATTTTATTGCTCTCTAAAATCAACTCTCTTTATGTATATGAGTAAAAATATATTAAAAAATATATTTACAGCTAAATAGTAATAGTATATATTTACACAATTATTGTAACAACAATTCTAATTTATATAAGTTTACATGGGCTGATGTGAGTAATATTTATAGTTGTATATGCAAAATTTACCCTACTATTATACATTAACTTATGTGAGTACTCTCCAGATGCCATTGGGGAGGGGGGCGGGTTAGGAATGGGTCCCTTAATTTTTTTTTAACTCCCACTCTCTCATATATTTTTGGTCTATGGAGGATGAGTCTCATGACCTTTTTTTTAATATAAAAAAAATTATGGAAGATGTATGTATGAAGGTTCATGTAAATTTTTTTTTTTTTTTTTTTTGTTAAGCAAATATCATATGTTAAATAAATAAATATATATATATATATATATATCTTGGCCCTCCTAAAGCTCCGCCACTTGTACTTTACAATCTTTTTTTTTTTTCCTATATCTCTCAATGTCGTGAATCTTATTCCTCCTTTTTTTTTCTCATTAATTATATGCCCACAAAATATCTATTAATAAAAATTTGTATGTTCTATTTTAAATTAATATAGTATAAACGTGATAAATATATATTTGATACATCCATACGTATTGGTTTTGTTGGTTTTTCATTAATTAGTTTACATGACAAGTTTTTAAAATTTTTTTTTTTTTTATACGTTGGTAGAGATTTTTGCCCTCTGAGTTTGGCACTGACCCTGCTAGAATGGAGGATGCATTAGAACCTGGGAGAGTGACATTTGACGACAAAATGATTGTAAGGAAAGCCATTGAAGATGCTCAAATACCTTTCACATATATTTCCGCAAACTGTTTTGCTGGTTACTTTCTTGGTGGTTTGTGCCAGCCCGGTAAGATCCTTCCTTCAAGAGATTCAGTGGTATTGTTGGGTGACGGAAATAAAAAAGGTATTTCTTTAACAACCTTATTGGTTTTGCATTGTACAGATCGAAGAGAAACCATGAAAGTAGAGTCATTTTTTTCACACCATAATGTATTTGATTTGAGGATTTTCTATATGTACTCGATTTTTATATTTACCTTTACAAGAATTGCAACATTTTTCGTCTTAACGTGGCAGCAATTTATGTGGAGGAAGATGATATAGCCAAGTACACCATCAAAACTATAGATGACCCTCGAACTGTCAACAAAACAGTATATCTAAGGCCACCTAAAAACATCCTATCTCAAAGAGAAGTTGTTGAGATTTGGGAGAAACTAATTGGCAAAGAGTTGCAAAAGTCTTCCATACCCAAGGAAGAGTTTCTAGCTTCCTTGAAAGGTACGATTGATACTGGTCTAATTTCTAAGACAAGTACTGTATTAATGTCTTACTTGGCTCCTAACTTTATGTTATTTTAATGGAGAGAGAATCCTGTTTTTAATCCCAAAAAAAAAAAAATCACTAAGACAAAGAATTGACTGCCTTTAGGGTCAATCACGAAATTGTCATAGAAAAGCCTCGTTCAAAGAAAAAGAAAAAAAATAAAATATTCAATGAAAGTTTAATTATGTTATTACCGATCTCATTCACTGTTATGAGTTTTAATAAAGGTTGTAAAAATTCATAACTGATTATATTTTTATTTCAAAGTTTTCACTGTGTTTATGTCACATGTTTTCTTAAATTCTGATACGGTTTTTCTTTCTCAAAAAGGACAAGAGTACGCACAGCAAGTTGGACTTATACATTACTATCATGTTTGCTACGAGGGGTGTCTTGCAAATTTCGAGATAGGAAATGATGCAGTAGAAGCTTCTGAGCTTTATCCAGAGATCAAGTATACTACAGTGGAAGAATACATGAAACGCTATTTATAAGTACACATTATGGTAGCATAATTCTTATAAGTGCCTGTGCCTATACTATTTTATGTGTGTTCTCTCAAAAAGGAGTGATGGACTTTTTTTTTTTTTTTTGGGTAGAAGAGTGATGGACTTTCTTCTACTCCTCTTTCTCCCTATAATAATTTTTCTTTTTAAAATGTAACATAATGAGGTGGACAAATGCTAAAACTAGGGGAAAAGAAAATAATATATTGTCCCTAGTTCTAAATAAGATCATTTTGTTTTCCAATATATATATATATATATATCTCATTATGTACTTGACTTGAAAAATATAATAACCTTTTTTTTATAGATGTGATAATATTTGATTTTTTTTTCATTTTATGATAATTGATCTTTACAATCAAACCAAAACATTAATGGTTTAATTTTTGTATAAGAGGTAGCTTGAGGAAAAAATCTTTAGATTTAGGAAAAAATCTTCTGTAAAACTTCCTTAGTGAATTTGTTGCCTTGAGGATAGTTTAGATTAAATCTTATTTAAGTCTTTTTACCTTGAAACTAAACAGTTTCATTGGTTTTCTTAGGTCATCATATCGCTTGTCTTTTTTATTATTCTGCTTATTGTGATATGATTGTTATTGTTTAATCTAGATCTGAATAATAAACCTAACTAACAACTTGGTTAATTAATTCAATTAATCAATCTAAGTATGTAGGGGTCTAAATGAACAAACAAACTTAATTATAATATTTTGTTATAGGGATATTTGTGATATATATATATATATATATTTTAAACTTTTGCAAGTACCATTACAATTTGGAAAACTGGAAAGGTTTTAAGAATAAAGTAGTATAACCTAAATGTAGTGGGGTGAATATTGGGCCTTATTATAATAAGATAAGTACTAGGCCTAACTTAAGTATCAGCCCAAACGATAGAGATAAATCTAGTATTGGCTAGCCCATTTTTTAACGAATGCAAAACTTCGAATCCTTGGTTAGACCCAATACCCTTCCAGGCCGCATGCCGAGGTCATGTCCAAGGTGTATCCAAACTACCAAGATAAATCCTAGAGAGGCTAAACTTCTCTGAGATAGCTTTCTAAAAATTCTTGATAATTCCACAACAGCCCCCGCATCAATATAGGTCGTCTGCTTGACACCATCACATTTAATGCAGAATGACAAGCCTGAACAGTAGAAAAGCCCCAGAAGTCTCTATTTATGATGGAAAAACCTACAAAAGAAGAGCCCCATAAGGACAGAAGTTATCCAGGTGGATTAGGACAAAATATGAAAAGGGGATGACTCATATAAAAGAAAGAGAAGAAAGAGAAGAGGGAGGAGACACAGAATATAGGAAGAGAGAAAATAGTAAGGAAAACACTCAAGGGAGATTCATGTAACATATCACACTTGAATTAATAAAAAAACTCTAGTAGTTTACGTGTGTTTTACCAAATTTTCCATTGTGGATCAATATCAACTCATAACACCAATTAGTTGTAACACGTGTTTTACTTAGTATCTTAAACCATCGAATTAGGGATCTTTTGTCTCATTATTCCTGCTTCACTTTATACTCTACCAATAAAAATTGAACACATACACACTTCTATTAATTAAATCCTAATTTTTAGCTTTTTCCTTATTTCAATCTCCTTAAAATAAATATATTTTTCCAAGAGTAATACTACAAGCACAAACTATTTTATAACATTTTTACAAAATGTTGATGTGGTCAACTTCTTATTGGTTTTCATTTAGTTCCACTATTAATATCACTTTTCATTTATTAATAATTACTCACCTAATCAGCCGTTTGTAAAAAAAAAAAAATTAAAATAACTTATATTTCTAGCAATTTTCTTTTTCCAATATTCCACGCAAAATAATTGAGAATCTGGCTTTCATTCACATAAACAACTGTCTTAACCAAGTGGTAGAGATCATTATTGCAAAAGTGAAGGTGGCTGAATCTGTTGCGGGAAATGATTAGTTCTTAGAATTAGGGCACATATGAAACGGAAAAGTGAAAAAAGAAAAGAAAAAGTAATGAATTAAGAAAATATAAAAAAGAGAAAAAAGGTGATGAAATTGGGTTGTTCTAACATGCCAAGCACTGAGCCATGATCTACAATATATAAGTGCATCAAATATGTTTTAGAACCCTTTATTAATTTATAAATGCGGCTAGTGAATGCATCACTTGATGCACTTTATATCTGTACCTGTGAGGCTGTGAGTGTGACTACTCCACTATAACCAAACCACCTTGCCAAACATATAATAATCATATTTATAAATCTTTTATTTTTTGATAGTAAGCTAGAATTAATATTTCATAATCATATATTTGATACCCCTGAATAATGTAGTATAAAGACTGCTTGAATGTGTTTTGTATAAAGCTCTACAGTGTCCCTAATCTTTATTGCGCGTTCCATGATTACAGATTTTTCCTGTCACTCGTGTTTACAGTTTAAAATAATATATATATATATATATATATATTTTTTTTTTTTTCATTACATAATCGCAGCCATAAGTTAAGTGATGTCCTATCTGAAACTAATAATTCAACCAGGTCTCCTTATTGCGTTAATTTGTTAGCCAGCCTAGGAGTCTTTATCTAATATTAAGATTACCATAAATATTTGATATAGTTTAAGAAAGTACATTGTTTTACAAATTAACTCATGATTTGGTGCCAAGTCCAAATAAGTCTTTCCCTTCATTTTTTTTAAAAGTCCAGTAAATCTTTCCATTATTATGCCCTTAATAGACAATTTTTTCTATTATTTTTTACGGGATAGAAATTCTACTCTAACCTAATCTAAGTGTATATGTGTGTGAACCTTTATTATATATAGAGACTTGAACCCCAACTATTACCCCTTATACTCCACATGTACTTATATTTGTGGAAACTATAGTACCAAGGGTGCGCGGTGGTTTTAATAGACACCCTTGAAAAGTTACAAACACAAAAATGTTACAATCTTTATTAATTTGGTCAAAGCTTCTTTTTTTCGTATTTTCATGAGTTTGAGTAAATTGTTTGGATTTTTTTTGTGCTAGGAGTCCATTAAATCAAGAAAAACATCCACAATATATATATATATATATATATGTATTTTCACAACAATTTCATAAAAAATGAAGTGACAAACTATAATTGATAATAATTTGAGCCCACCATTAAAATCATTTTTTTCCCAAAAATTAAAACAGGCACCTAAGAATTGATGCAAAATCAAAGACATATTCTGAAATTTTTATGAATGCTGCATGAAAATACATGTGTGAAACTCAGGATTATGATAGGTCTCCATCGTATCACTAACCTAAGCACAAGGATCTATAATTAATCTGAATAATTTACACATCATAATATAATACATATGATAAGATCTATTAATCAAATGCTCATAATCATGTTTTGTTGCAATGTATGAATATGCGAAGGCATAATGATGAGAGTATGAGACAAATAAGTGAATAACATGAAAAATAAATCGATAAACATTCTAAAAAGTAAAAAGAGAGATACAATCAACCAAAACCAGCATGTTATAATTAATATAAAATAAATCCTAACCTAAACATATATTTTTCAAATTTTAAGAAACCAAGCATGCTTGATCTACATAAATCAAATAAATTCAAAGACAAGAAAATCCTAATTTTAATTACTAAGAGTAGCGGTTTTGCTTGCACTCACTCTCCATTGCATAAGTGAGTGGCAAATCATTGAAACGTCACACACATCGGATCAAATGAACACAAAATTGATTACCATCTTCCCTCTTTGTTTGGTCCCCTTTGATCAAAGAAGCCATATCAGCATTACAGAGATGCTTATTGACACTGTCGGTCCCATTTTGCGTTTTCATTTTTCAATTTTTTATGCGAATTTATGTTATTTTTAAGACATAAATTGGGGTTTTCAGACAGGTATGGACTATTTCTTGATTAACTCTTAAATACATTGTCTAGCAAGATAAAATAATTGTCTTAAATAATTCAAGAAATTTGACATTTTCTGAGAGATTGGTGGTTGGTGGATTTAATGGAT
The DNA here is from genome assembly GCF_932294415.1 of Quercus robur. NCBI lineage: Eukaryota > Viridiplantae > Streptophyta > Magnoliopsida > Fagales > Fagaceae > Quercus > Quercus robur. The sequence goes on along the minus strand of NC_065545.1, from coordinate 42,931,273 downwards.
TGAATGCATGAATAAGAGATGCACCTTCTCTAATTGAGATTCTACGAATTTCTTCATCGGAGCAAGACTACAATTGTCTAAACAACAAAATAGCAATTTTTTTAACAGAAATTAGAGTACAAACATGTGACTCATTAATTATAAGTATACTAAAATTATTAACATATATAGTTTACTCTAAGTGGAACGCTATTATGAAATATTAAAGAAAAGTTTAAAAATATTACTCCCATCAAAACTCAATTATAAAATGTTTCAAAATTGTAATAGGAGTTTCATTATTTATTTGGAATTATATTATAATATATTATATATTTTTTAATAAAAATATATATTATAGTATTTAAAAAGTACATTTAACTTGGAAGCTGAAAGCTTCAAAAACCAAAGACATTCTCTATAAAAAGCCGTGGAAGGAAATAACTCAAGCACCAGCAGCAGGAAGTGAAAAAGAAAGAAAGATGGAAAAAAGCAAAGTGCTGGTTGTAGGGGGAACTGGATACATAGGGAAGAGATTGGTGAAGGTAAGTTTTGATGAAGGTCAGGAGACATACATCCTCCATATCCATAGACCTGAGAACAAGTATGATATTGATAAAGTTCAAATGCTTTTGTCATTCAAGGAGCACGGAACTCACCTAGTGCCGGGTTCCTTTAGTGACCATCAGAGCCTTGTGAATGCTGTCAAATTAGTTGATGTTGTTATCTGTGCAATAGCTGGTGTTCACGTCCGGAGCCACCAAATCCTCCTTCAACTTAAGCTTGTTGATGCAATCAAAGATGCTGGTAATGTAAAGGTAATACCATTTACTTGTTAGCGTACGTGCGTCTTCACTGCTATTTTGTTCTTCCATATTAATTTCAACCCCAATAAAACAATACGTATTTACGATCTTGTTCCAATATATATATATACTAGTCGCTAACCCGTGCGATGCACGGGAAAGCTACCAATTTTTTCCAAATGATTTGACATTAGCTGTTGGAATTGAACATCAATTCTCTAGTAGCACGTTCTTATTTTTTAATTTCATTTATTTCCTGCCTTCTATTAAATATTCAATGCATTCATTATATTTAAAAAACGTTGAAGTTTAGATATTGTTTTTCAGTTCCTCTTGATTTTAAAGACACAACTATTGAATCTCAACAACATACCAATGCAAATATTAATTACTTAAAATTCAAAATAAATTATTTATACATGATAAGTTACAATTCAAACAATATTGAACACTACAATATTTAGAAATTAAATGTATATAGACAAACAATTAACGCTATAGTAAAAAAAAAAAAAATCCTCAAATAACTAAATATAAGAGTTTAATTCCTCTTTGTTTCAATTTAAAACCAAATTGTGCATAAAAGCAAAAAAATTTCCTTTGTTCCAATACGTCTTTAGTATTAAAATCACAAATTCATTAAAACCAAATTGTGCATAGAAAATCTTAGAGATTGAAAGACAACTTTAAAGTGTTTTTTGTATCTTCTTCCTTTGTTGGTTTGTAGTAGTCCCTGAATATGCCATTTTGTTTTCCTTAAGTACAGATGTTGGTATAAGTTACACATTGGTTTGAACATCAAGTTTTTGAAATTTTGTACAATCACCATTGTGGGGCCCAATGGTCTATGGGCCCGGCTCGCTCGCTTATGGGGAGTCCACAGGTCACCAAACTAAAGGAGGCCAGGGCCCAAGCCCAAAAATAGTGAGCCCGGTGTGGTTCAAAGGTACGTCCGAGGACCGCTCAGTCCTCGGAAAGCCCAGAACCCCATTGACAAGAATGGGATACAGGCAGACTTGAAAGATCAGAAAATATCTCACGGAAATAGTCTTTAAATATCCTTCATTGACATGACATCGCCCCAGACAGAGCCGGATTTTTAGGCTTTATGGACCATCTCCCACAATTCAGGGATTAGACTGATGGGACAGATATCTGCCCTGGAAAGATCGACCCTACACGTGGACGAAGGACGACGAACGTAGGCTAGTATAAAAGAAAATGTTATGTGACCAAGAAAGGGACTCCCAGGGAGCTCCTGAAAAAGAACTTGATGAAAGAGAATGTCTGAAGAATATACGCCGGACATCACCTAAAAAACCCGCCGACGGGCAATCGGGGACAACACCACCGCTCCTCGGACAGTATCCGAGGAGCCAGATCCTCCTCAATGCAAGATCGAAGGGCCTGAATATCCAGCCCAAGGCTTTATCTCATGTTGGTTCATCTAAAGTCCGGCCCAAAAATGCCATCCTGTGATCCAACGCTGGCTTTTTAACCCCACTCTCTACAAATATTATTGTGAGGGACTTTCCGTGTACGAGCCCAACATCGTCGCTGGGCTGTTACAGATTTTGTGTCCTTACAATTGGCGCCGTCTGTGGGAGAGGCTTGCGCGTTGGCACGGGTGGTGCATGAGTCAGCTCTCCAGTAACCGGAGATTCACGAGTTTTTCCCATCTTCGGTGACGTACAGTTACTGCTCCGCCATAAGCCTCTGCTGGGGGCTACGCCTTACACTGCCAACGGAGCGGACAGCTCTAGGGGCTTGCGGCCTCGAACCTGCTCCTCCCTCCCTGGCCTAGGGGCTGACCTTCGAAAGATAAATCAATATAGAGAAAAGACGCCAAAGAAGACATCTTAAAAGTAATGGACAGAACCAAGGCCTTGCATGGTCCTCGGACCCAAGCCTATGGGGAAACCAAGTACAAAGAAGACATCTTAAAAGTAATGGACAGAACCAAGGCCTTGCATGGTCCTCGGACCCAAGCCTGTGGGGAAACCAAGTACAAAGATGAAGACATCTTAAAAGTAATGGACAGAACCAAGGCCTTGCATGGTCCTCGGACCCAAGCCTGTGGGAAACCAAGTACAAAGATGAAGACATCTTAAAAGTAATGGACAGAACCAAGGCCTTGCATGGTCCTCGGACCCAAGCCTGTGGGGAAACCAAGTACAAAGATGAAGACATCTTAAAAGTAATGGACAGAACCAAGGCCTTGCATGGTCCTCGGACCCAAGCCTATGGGGAAACCAAGTACAAAGAAGACATCTTAAAAGTAATGGACAGAACCAAGGCCTTGCATGGTCCTCGGACCCAAGCCTATGGGGAAACCAAGTACAAAGATGAAGACATCTTAAAAGTAATGGACAGAACCAAGGCCTTGCATGGTCCTCGGACCCAAGCCTATGGGGAAACCAAGTACAAAGAAGACATCTTAAAAGTAATGGACAGAACCAAGGCCTTGCATGGTCCTCGGACCCAAGCCTATGGGGAAACCAAGTACAAAGATGAAGACATCTTAAAAGTAATGGACAGAACCAAGGCCTTGCATGGTCCTTGGACCCAAGCCTATGGGGAAACCAAGTACAAAGATGAAGACATCTTAAAAGTAATGGACAGAACCAAGGCCTTGCATGGTCCTCGGACCCAAGCCTGTGGGGAAACCAAGTACAAAGATGAAGACATCTTAAAAGTAATGGACAGAACCAAGGCCTTGCATGGTCCTCGGACCCAAGCCTATGGGGAAACCAAGTACAAAGAAGACATCTTAAAAGTAATAGACAGAACCAAGGCCTTGCATGGTCCTCGGACCCAAGCCTATGGGGAAACCAAGTACAAAGAAGACATCTTAAAAGTAATGGACAGAACCAAGGCCTTGCATGGTCCTCGGACCCAAGCCTGTGGGGAAACCAAGTACAAAGAAGAAGACATCTTAAAAGTAATGGACAGAACCAAGGTCTTGCATGGTCCTCGGACCCAAGCCTATGGGGAAACCAAGTACAAAGAAGAAGACATCTTAAAAGTAATGGACAGAACCAAGGCCTTGCATGGTCCTCGGACCCAAGCCTATGGGGAAACCAAGTACAAAGAAGAAGACATCTTAAAAGTAATGGACAGAACTAAGGCCTTGCATGGTCCTCGGACCCAAGCCTATGGGGAAACCAAGTACAAAGATGATGACATCTTAAAAGTAATGGACAGAACCAAGGCCTTGCATGGTCCTCGGACCCAAGCCTATGGGGAAACCAAGTACAAAGAAGCCTCACTGGAATCCCCTATATACCAGTCGATTGCTCAGATGGATCGCTTAGAAATCATCAGCCTTGGACGTTATTCACGCGCTTATCACAGAATATCCAACTGATATCTTGGTTAGTTTTCTTAAGTTTGATTTATTATGAATTATCGACGTAATGCCTGGTAGTGTTGATAAATTGGAGTTAGTTGAATTATGTTTCAAGCCATTCGGCTCTAAATACTCTCGAAGAAACGCACACATAGGGCACACCCATTCAAGAAACAGTGTTGTCAAAGAAACGGTACTCAAAACAAGTAAAGAAATTTTCATTATTATCATGAAGAAGAGATAGTACAGCGTACAATGAAGAGCTGGAATCAGCCTACGTCGAAGCCTACTACATAAGCAAGAAAAAGAAAAATACAAGAAAGCTGGAGAAAGCCGAAGAGGTATGTCGGAGGAAAGGTTGGCTACAGCTCCGAGACCTTATTCTTCCCCCGCACCCTTACATGCCCATAACTCAGGCAGCCAAAAAGACCCAACTTGAACCTGACACCGTTGAAGAAAAGGTGCAGGGAGTTGGAGGTGATGGGGCTTTCTCTAAATATACACCTACCACAAAGCAAAGGCGCTGATGGAGGAAAACCTTTCTTCTGCCATACCAAAGTGCTGGCATGAACAGAACCTGCTTCGGATTTTGACTAAAAGAGGGGAAGATTTCTTTCCCTCTCGGTGGAGATGGAGTACTCTCCTGAATTTGTGCTTCCTGCGCCCATACCTTACTGTTATGAGCCACATGAAGACACGGCGCTTCTGCGGCGGAGGAAGTTCTTTATTCCCAACCCTCGCTTTCAACATGTTAGGCCAAGAAAGGAGAGCTTCGGATATGGGAAGCGTGATGAGAAAAAAAAAACTGAAAGAAGAGGTGTATATATAAAGCAACCCTCTCTCCCTCATATTTATTTGAAAAGACAAGATGATGGCAGTCAACTCATGCGGCGTCCCAAGGAGCACTACAGACAAAGTGGTCTTGGCTCAACTTCCAACGTCAACTGTAGCCAAGAGACTCAGAGAGCCTCGTAAAGGCGCGCCTCGATCCGTGGGGCGTCAGAGAAATACTGCATGGCCGGAGGTTGCAGAAATATCTCTTATCCGCGGATTCATTTAAATTCACGGCCCAGGCCCGCTTTGCGTAAAGGCCCAGGGACACCCTGTTTGGCACCCTGGGAAATGCTCAATAGAAGGGAAAACTAAGTACTGATGCAGACATTGGTCTTGGACAGAACCTAAGGCTTGCATGGTCCTCGGACTCAAGTTAAAAGGGAAAACCAAGTACTGATGCAGACATTGGTCTTGGACAGAACCTAAGGCTTGCATGGTCCTCGGACTCAAGCTAAAAGGGAAAACCAAGTACTGATGTAGACATTGGTCTTGGACAGAACCTAAGGCTTGCATGGTCCTCGGACTCAAGTTAAAAGGGAAAACCAAGTACTGATGCAGACATTGGTCTTGGACAGAACCTAAGGCTTGCATGGTCCTCGGACTCAAGCTAAAAGGGAAAACCAAGTACTGATGCAGACATTGGTCTTGGACAGAACCTAAGGCTTGCATGGTCCTCGGACTCAAGTTAAAAGGGAAAACCAAGTACTGATACAGACATTAGTCTTGGACATAACCTAAGGCTTGCATGGTCCTCGGACTCAAGTTAAAAGGGAAAACCAAGTACTGATACAGACATTAGTCTTGGACAGAACCTGAGGCTTGCGTGGTCCTCGGACTCAAGCTAAAAGGGAAAACCAAGTACCGACAAAGACACAAGTCTCGGACTCAAGCCTGAGGGAAGAATCAAGTACATAAGATAAAACGTATAAGTCCTGAACAAAGCCCAGGTTTTGCAAAGTCCTCGGACTCAGGCTTCTTGGGAAATCAACTGCCCTAATGAAGGAATTTTTCGGCTTAAATTCTGGAAAGGGTTAAGTCTCACGTATCATGAAAGTGGCAGGACAACCTAATGATCGTCAACCTAAAGAGGCCATTCATCCGGTGGGTAACACGTCCTCGGATAGCTACTTCTTACATCTTATCGAAGCATTTCATACCCATCACGGCTAATTTTAAGATAAGTCTCATTCCTCACTGGTCGGATTGTTATGTTGAATAATAATTTTGCTAAAGTCATCGTGGCATCTTTTTATCAACGAGTACTTTGGTCTTATTTATTATTGATTGAAATGCTATACTATTATGCCGAGCAGCGCTTTCACATTTGTTAAAAATATATAAACAATACATACGAAATAGAGTAACAGTAACTTTTATTAATATGAAAAATTGTTACAACGTACAAGGAGGGGCTAAAACAAGCCTATACAAAAAATGAACTGCTAGAACAGTAACAACATCCGTAACATAAATAAATAAACCATCAGGTGTCTTCTGAGTTCGCCTTCAAAGTCTTTCTGAACTCTATGCCTCAGTACTGCTCATATCAGGAGAAGATCCTTATACAAAAATAATGAAGGAGAAGGAAGACGAATTGGAAGACATGGAAGCACTTCAGCAAGCTCTTGTCACTGAAGAATGCAAGGGAAAAAGAAGATGGAGGACATGAGCGGGAAGGAGGAGAAGAAGAGGGAAGCAATGAAAAGAAAGTAAAAGGAGCAAAAGAGGGAGAAGGGGAGCCTTATTAGGTATGCTCATGAGAGAGCAGATGGAGATGACAAGGGAGGTTTTCGACTCAGGCACCCCAGGAATGGGGTGCAACGAGTCCTTACTTCGGATTTTGGCTAAAAGAATGGGGAGGCAAATCTTAAGCCTCCACCACCCTTGCCCCGACCGAGCCATCTCGAGTTTTGTTGGGACATGGCGTTTCTGGGAAAGGAAGGGTTTGTTCATGGTGGCTTGCTATGAGATAAGTGTTATGGAGTAAGGAGTAACCGGATGGAGGAGGTGGATTCTGGGAAGAACGTGAGGGATTCGGATATGAAAGGGTCACCCTCTGTCTTCTCTCTTTATATAGGGGACGAAGAAGAGGGTATGTGACACATTCAAATCCCCAGGGAAATCCAGAGTATGACGCGCCGTTTCGTTCTCCCACACCATCAGTAACCGTTGCATCTGGAAGATCTCGTAAATGGTAAGAGATTAAAGGCACGTTGCAGATAACCACGCGGCATAACGGCAACGAACGTAAATCCAGGAAAAACGGCTCGTAGACCGGCGCATTCCTCGTGGAGGTGAAGAGTCACCAACGTTGATCAAGGGCCGAATTAAATGAGCCGCAGTTAAGACTCGGTATTACCAAAACCCACCTTTCCAACCAAGACGTTGGACAGCAGGGTTTTGAGGGGCTATTGTGGGGCCCAATGGTCTATGGGCCCGGCTCGCTCGCTTATGGGGAGTCCACAGGTCACCAAACTAAAGGAGGCCAGGGCCCAAGCCCAAAAATAGTGAGCCCGGTGTGGTTCAAAGGTACGTCCAAGGACCGCTCAGTCCTCGGAAAGCCCAGAACCCCATTGACAAGAATGGGATACAGGCAGACTTGAAAGATCAGAAAATATCTCACGGAAATAGTCTTTAAATATCCTTCATTGACATGACATCGCCCCGGACAGAGCCGGATTTTTAGGCTTTATGGACCATCTCCCATAATTCAGGGATTAGACTGATGGGACAGATATCTGCCCTGGAAAGATCGACCCTACACGTGGACGAAGGACGACGAACGTAGGCTAGTATAAAAGAAAATGTTATGTGACCAAGAAAGGGACTCCCAGGGAGCTCCCGAAAAAGAACTTGATGAAAGAGAATGTCTGGAGAATATACGCCGGACATCACCTAAAAAACCCGCCGACGGGCAATCGGGGACAACACCACCGCTCCTCGGACAGTATCCGAGGAGCCAGATCCTCCTCAATGCAAGATCGAAGGGCCTGAATATCCAGCCCAAGGCTTTATCTCATGTTGGTTCATCTAAAGTCCGGCCCAAAAATGCCATCCTGTGATCCAATGCTGGCTTTTTAACCCCACTCTCTACAAATATTATTGTGAGGGACTTTCCGTGTACGAGCCCAACATCGTTGCTGGGCTGTTACAGATTTTGTGTCCTTACAACCATCTTCTTCAATTGATAAGTTTTTGAAATTTTGTACAATCACCATCTTCTTCAATTAATATGTTTATACCAAAATCAAGAATAAAATGAATATATTAAACAAGCAGTAGCAGGACGTAGTGAACAATAAACACAATACTACTACAATCAAATCATGCCCAATTTCCTTCTCAAAAAAAAAAAAAAAAAATCATGCCCAATTTCTCTGTACAAAAATTAAATACTATATTTATTTACGTAAGCTGTGTCAAAAAATATTTAAACTGTCTTATAGCTTTAGTTAGGATTCAAGGCAAATATATTATTTTTGGGTGTTTTTTTTTTTCCTTTTTGATAATGCCGGTTTGAAATTTTTGGGTGTTTTTTTTTTTTCCTTTTTGATAATGTTAGTTTGAAATTTTTGGGTGTTTTTTTTTTTCCTTTTTGATAATGCCGGTTTGAAATTTTTGGGTGTTTTTTTTTTTCCTTTTTGATAATGCCGGTTTTTTTTTTAGTCTTAAAAAGTTTTAATATTGTGCTGACGTGGAAAATTGTGGGAACTTCAAAAGTTTCGGTTTTATATATATATATATATATAGATAAGTTGGTTCTGTTATGGTCAAAACGGATGAAATGTTCCATAAAATTTATGAAACTGATACACTGCAAATTATGTTGATATCGAAATATCATGTTTCAATGAAAAAATCTAGACAGTCACCTAGATTTATTAACAATTGTCTTTATATGGGACTGTATCCTTAAATACAACAATATAATTAATGCATTCTTTACTAGGGTTATAGTTTTGTTACTCATACATGACAAGTTATTATATATATATTGGTAGAGATTTTTGCCATCTGAGTTTGGCACCGATCCTGCTAGAATGGAGAATGCATTAGAACCTGGAAGAATAACATTTGATGACAAAATGGTGGTGAGGAAAGCTATAGAAGAAGCTCGGATACCTTTCACATATATTTCCGCAAACTGTTTTGCTGGTTATTTTCTTGGTGGTCTGTGCGAGCCTTGTAAGATCCTTCCTTCAAGGGATTCAGTGACCTTGTTGGGAGATGGCAATAAAAAAGGTGTTTCCATGATAACCTTAATCTTTCCTTTTACAGACTGCAAAAGTAGATTCATTTTATTGCACTTTGAAAGCACAAAAGTAATAATTAATTTTATAATTAAGAAAAAATCTGTAAGCCATTTTGTGGGCCACAGAGAGAGGTTTACCAGTTAAAATAATGACGCTAACCAGTTTTTTAAAGTACTTGATGATTTTCTATATGTAGTCACTTTTCTATATTTACCTTTATAAGAATTGAAACATTTCTTGTTTTATATTTTAATGTGGTAGGAATAAGGAATTTATGTCGATGAAGAAGATATAGCAATGTACACTATCAAAACTATAGACGACCCTCGAGCTCTCAACAAGACGGTATATCTGAGGCCACCTAAAAACATCTTATCTCAGAGAAGTTGTTGAGATTTGGGAGAAGCTAATTGGCAAAGAGTTGAAGAAGTCTTCCATATCCAGGGAAGAGTTTCTAGCTTCCTTGAAAGGTAAATGGTACTGGTTTGATTCGAATTAAGACAAACAATGAATTAATATCCCATTTGGTCCCAGTTTATATATATTTTTAGAGAATTTCAATTTATATCATCCGCTTTTAATGATTGTTTTTTATTATTAAACTAATACATCAGTTAGCTTTTGGTGTAACTTAACTAATAAAGTTTTTTATCGTCAAATATATTTTATTTCAATAGCGATAACCATATTTTTGAAAGAAAAAAAAATCAAATCTTAAGGGAGTGCCATGACCCACTTAGACCCTAAGTCAACCTTTTATTTTCCTGTCATGATTGACGACAATTTTTGGGTGTCTATACATACATACATACATATATATATATATTTCTTGTATCTCTTTTTATATGTCAAGTTTTATTGGAAAAAAAATAGAAAGAAAATATTTCTTATTTTATCATTTTTAAGGTAAAAAGTAAAAATAAATAAAGAAAAATAAAAATAGAGAATCAAAAGTTTAAAATTAAATTGAAAACATTAGATAAAAAAATACTTTACCTTTCAAAAGAATGAAGAGCTTCTATATTCCAATATTTTTTTTCTAGTTAAACTCTAAAGTTTTTAAATACACAAAAGTTTACTAAATGCTTTAAAATTGTTATAATTTTATCATTTCAAGAATTTAACAACAAATTATATAAATTATATTTGAGATTTATTTAATCATTAAAAAATAATTTTATAAAAATTATAAGTGAAATTAATTTTGACTATGAAAACATTACAATACTGCTTATATATATATATATATATCTATGTAATTAACCTGAACAAATAAACATGAGTGTACAATGATCCTTTATTTTTATGGGTTTTTTTTTTTAAATATTAAAAATACCTTTTTGTATTCTCAAAGTGGCATTTATTGTCCATATTGGTTTTAAGCACTGATATGTATACTACGTATGTGTTGTGTGTTCACAATATGTGTATCTACATATGTTTATGGGTGTATAAACATATACATATACTAATAATTTTTGCTCTCCTAAATTTAAATTCTGACATTGTCATTGGTTTATATATAACACAAGTATATATATTTTTTAATATTTTATTTTATTTTTCCAATATATAATTGCACATGCATAAGTACCCTTCGGATGTTGGCAAGGTTTGATCAGCTAATCGAAATGGTTTCACACATTCGCATAACAATGGTATCAGTATCACAGTATGTATAGTTTGATTTTTTTTTTTTTCAAATTTTTCTTATTTATTGTTTGATGTTTATATGTATGCTAATTATATCTGATATGGTTTTTCTATTTTCAATAGGAGAAGAGTACGTGATGTAAGTTGGACTAATACATTACTTTCATGTTTGTTACGACGAGTGTCTAGCTAGCAAATTTCGAGATAGCTATGTATAGGCAAGATTAATTCAAGAGAGCTGGCTGCTTCTAGCTAGCTAGGAGTGGTGATTGGATTTGCATTATGTTTTAATACTCAGCCCACTTGTTGTCTTGGCGAAATGGACTTTTGCTTCTTGTGTACTGTCCTGTTGTCTTGTTTCCACTTTTCCTGCAGTTGGTTTTCAGTTTGCTCTCCCTACTGGTCTGTTTGCTATCTCTGTTGCATGTGTACGGTTTTTTTTTTTTTTTTTTTTTTTTTTTTTTTTTTTTTGTGAATAATGTAAGGACCAGATTTGATATCCCAGCTCAAGGTATGAATGGACTTAGGCCCAAAAAGTTCAAAACAATGAATTTGTAGAGAATGGGTTAGAAAATTGGGTTTTAGTTAACCAAACAACAAGTTAGGTAGGTTTGATGACAAAAAAATAAAAAATACACAAATGTAAACTAAAGAAAAAAGGTCATCGGCAAAGTTCGAGGACACTAGTTCTTATATAATGTTCTTAAGTAATGTTACAAGTCTGGTTCTAGATTGCTACAGTGTTTCTTTCTTAATTTTTCCAACCCCCCTGTCTCACTGCCCATTCCTTCTTTTATATTGTCTTTTCTTTTCATCTCCACCTTCCACGTGCATACCAGACAGACGATGTGGATACTTGTCCCATCAGCACTCCCCATAAGTCCTTATATAGTAGCTGTAAGGCTGAAATCCACTGTTTAAGCATCACCTCCATATTAATGCAGCCAGAGAGTTAATTGCAGTGCATTTAATGCAGTGACAGTAGCTTTCTCCTTAGATATTTTAGGACTCCTCCCAATCTAATGTCTCTACAATGCTTATCCGCTCCAATTGAATTTTCAGGATCGTTACCCTTATTGACAGACCATCTCTTAGGACCTCAGCTCTGTCTAGCCGAGGACGCATTCATCCTCGACCCACTCTTATGAGCCATTATGACCAAAACTAACCTCTTTATCCATCAACACAATCCCTTCTGATGAAGACTCCTTCTCCTCAAATAGATCCTTGTCATTGGCTTAGGCCACAGGCCCAATATACAGGTAGATAATGAACTTTTGGGCCCAAAAGCCCTACAAATAATATCTTTCCTTTGAGCAAAATAAAAAAAATCAAAAAATCAAGAAAAACTCTCATAGGCCAAAATCATTGTCACCATTTTGATTTGTCTATCAGTAGCCTACTAATTTGTTTTAATTTTTTTTTTATACATTTGAATATTTTATACTTTATCTTAAGATTGTACCTAAAAAATAAGAGTTCCTCTACCACCCCCTCCCCAAAAGTATTAATCAACTAATTTAGTGAGTAAAAAGAAAGAAAGAAAAAAAAATTCAAACATAATTTTTACAAAACCTAGCTTTTAGATTTTCTTTTCTCTTGATTTTTTTAGTTTTTTATGTTTTGAGAGGAGAGAAACGTAAAATGGTAGTAAAAATACAGATTTACCCCTATTTTTAAAAGTGGATAACTGGAGACAAAAAGAGCTAATAAAGTGCTAATTTTTAAATCATATGTAGGCAAATTGTTTTTTGAGCAAACTACAGGTGGACAAAATGTAATTTCCGATTTCCCCTTATTTTTGTAAGTATACATCCTTAAGATTTTATTTTAAGCATATATATTTAAGATTTTATTTTAAATGTATACATACCTAAAAGTTATACTAATGTCCAATTTGGATGGAAGAGTACAGTAATGTTGGAGGGAGAGGTTAGTTGTGATGTTGCTTTGGGGAAATTTTTTTTTATATACACTATAAAATTATTTTTCAACTAGACCAAAAACATTCAAAAATACATAAACGATTTTCAATTAATAAAAAATGGTTACAAGATTAGACCTTACAAATAGCACCGCCTTGTTTGAAAAATATGATTTTTTTACAAGCTTTTTTTTTTTTCAGCTTTTAGATTATACAAACGATTGAAAGAAATCCTAGGAAACAATGATTTGGATTTTTATTTATCCCCCCCCCCCCAGCTTCCTAAGTTTTGCCTTAGCTCTTTTTATAATTAATGTACATCATCTAAAACTCTCCAGTTTAATTTTGATCTCCATTCTTTTTTAATTTAAGAGATGTAATTAACTGTGTGTCTTTGTTTTATCTTTTGACTAATGCATAAGAAATTAAATAAAGTAAAAAATAAAATAACCCAAAAACATTGTAATCTCAAAGTTTCTTCCCCAATAAGGGGAATTGACTATTGCATAAGAAATTAAATAAAGTTAAAAATGAAATATCCCAAAAACATTGTAATCTCAAAGTTTCTTCGCCCAGTAAGGGGAATGCAGGTTTACTTGCTACAAAGCAAATGACCAAAATAGTTTTTCACTTTTGACATCAAAAGTGTCTTTTATTTTTTTCATAACATTTCAACAATGCCATCGATCGTCAATATTGGATTGAGTATCGAATCCACAGCCATGGTACATTAGAAAGTTAGTTAATGATTCTTCTTCTCATGCTGCCTTTAAGTTCTCAGACAACATTTGGTAGTATTGTTTTTGCTGTTCGCCAAATAGAAGAGATGTTAGGCTTTTAAAAAAATCAATTGGTTTATAATCAAGTCTCAGGTATCCTTGCACTAGACAAAATAAGAAAAAAAAAACAGAATGAATCATACCTTGTCTAACACAGAACGCGAGATTTGACCTACTGCTCTCTCAAAATGTGTTGATTTGATTGTCAAAGAAGCTGCATCTAAAGTGCTCTCAGTTAATTTCAGTCTGTCTTCAAGAGCAACCATTGCAGCTTCATTCATCTGTCAATAGTAGAAATTTAGACAATTCATTCATCTGAAACCCCTACACACACACACACATGTATTCCAGTATAGACAAACCAGTGCTCCAAGATCAGCTCCACTAAAATTTTCACAGGCCTCCATTCGCCCAATAGAACTCAAATCCACACTGGCATCTATAGGCTTCTTCCTTGCAAGAGCTTTTAAGATCTTTCCACGCTCATCCGGACTGGGCAAAGGAACGTAAAGAAGTTTACCAAACCTACCAGGCCGTAAGATGGCTCGGTCCATCATCTCAGGTCTGCCAAATGAGATGCCAACAGGAAGGTATCAATAAGGTTATAGTCATTAGAACAAATTGAAGTAAAAATAAAAAATGTTGAGTTTTACCTGTTTGTTGCACCAATGACAAAAACTCCCCGCCGCTGCTCTGCACCGTCTAATTCTATAAGTAACTGCAATTGCAGGCAATGGGAATATTTCATCAATAATGGAATATAAATTGGTAAACAAAAAAACATAATAAGTAGGGAAGCATGGTTTTATTCAGGCTCCCTCTGGAGATTATTTGACCTGGTTCAGTAGCCGTTCAACAATCCATCCCCCTTCTGTACCACGATTTGTTGTCAAAGCGTCCACCTACAAATCATGGGGGATAAAACCATCTCAAAAAAGCAGAGAAAAATTAATGACCACAACATAACTCCTACCCATCAAATCCATTAGATTTCATCTATATGATCATGAAAGAAAACCTAGTGAAATGACAAGGAGAAATGAACAATTACTAAATGGCAATTCCGCATACATCTCTAATATGATACACTAATTGACTTGCTTTTGCTTCAAACATATATCATGTATTAATATTAAACAAGTGCCTAAAGAGACCCTATAAGGTCAACTTAATTTATTAAGAAGATGCATCATACTTGCCATTCTATTAAACTGAGGAATTTAGAATTCTGTTGGTTTCTGCTTTGTTGTCTTTTACTATTCTGAAACTTTTGTATGATGATATCTCGTGGTGACAACATAAGTTGGTTCTTATAACTGTTAACTATCTGCTTCAAAAAAACAGTTGTAAAACTGAAATTTCAAGCTTTCCTAGGAGAGAATCTTAATGCCTTGATTGCTGAAGAAGACAGTACCAGTTCAAAAAACTAGTTCGAGAGTCAATCCACATTAACTCTTGAATTCCATTAGACAAGAGAGTCAATTAGACACTGGACTAGTCTAAAACCTTTTTTTTTTTTTTGGGGTGGGGGGGAGGGGGTGGATAAGTAAATGACTTCATTACGAAAAATCTACCTCATATTACAAGCACAAGATAGTCTAAAGAAAAAGTATATTGGCAAAGGGAAAAGGTAAGATAGTTTGCATTTAATGTGTTCTTGAAAATGGGAAAAACGCATTCCTCCGCCCAGAAAACCTTATTTACCAATTTATAATTGAATTTACTCAGTAAGTCATAAGAATTGTTAAAGATCAAAAGAAGTCATATTCTAGAAGAAAAAAAAACTCCGTCAATAGTAGCCAACATTCCAGTCATTCCATCCAGGCCAGCCCAAACTTGATAACAATATAACATTTAAAATAACCACAACAGCACAAGAACAATAATAGACATTTATCAAGCAAAGAGAACCACAAACCTCATCAAAGAAAAGTATGCATGGTGAACACGTCCTTGCACGACGGAATAATGTCCGAACTGCCAGCTCACTTTCTCCAACATATTTATTCAAAAGTTCAGGGTCCTAACCATCAGCAAAAACCATGACCATCCAAGTAAGTATTTGAAATCAAAATCAAACAAAAATACAATTACGAGTACATTTATTTTTCTAACAGAGTGCAACTTGATTCTCACGATACCAATGTACTAAACACCATTATGAAAATATATCAAACATTGCAGATACACGGACAGAATGGAAAGGGAAAATCAGAGACTAACCTTGATGTGAATGAAATTGGCTCCTGCCTCATTAGCCACAGCCTTGGCAATCAGTGTTTCACCACAACCTGGAGGCCCATAGAGCAAAAATCCTGTATCTAAGTCCAATCCAAGCCCCTGAAGATGCAGATAATTTCATGATGCGGGATCAGCAATTTAGAATGTAGCTTCTAGGCTTCTACGCCTTCAAGAAGAACTCAAAGAAGTTTCTAATAAATGAAGTGCAGGGCTCCAAATTTAATTAAGGTACCATCAGAAGAAATAGAACACAAGAATCAGAAAAAATAAAGATTCCTTTGCTACAAGTGAAACTCAAGCATATCAAGAAGTGTAAACCTGCCGGAGAAACTATGTCAAAATGGAATTCCAGATTGGCAAACTAATTGCACAGGATGAATAGACAGCAAATATCACCATTATTCCTCGCCTTTCTAAAGTAATCCACTACAATATGCATTTTGATCTGTGCGTGTGTAGTGGGGGTGAAAGACTAAATTAGCAGTCTCTCTGTGTACAGCATTCTTCTTACCTATAACATGATTTCAGTCGCATCATTGACTATGCCATCTTCAGACATAGAATGTCCTTGCCCAAGGAACCTTGAACCTTGACATGAGAGACAAGATAGCTTAGTTGGCATCGTTATCTAAATAAAATTTGTAGCTCTATTGACGTTCATAGAACGACATCCCTCGAATGTGAAGCTAACCTGGAAATGGGAAATTTTAATGAATCCTACACAGTCCTTATCATGAACAGCCTGAATTGACCTGCCGGTAATTCTTCTAATAAGAAACACCTGTTCTAACATACTTCTACGATTCCTAACCCAAATATCAAAAGTAAAACTTCAATATCACTATGGAGATACTATTTTGATAATCTCCAGGCATATCCAGTGGCATGATTCCTGCAATGGAGCAGGGCTGCTTGCCTAGCTTTAATCTCTTGACTAGTTGATTCTCTAGACCTCAACAATTTCCCAAGGAAATTCAGCTAACATAATTTAGTGGGAAATACTGGTTGAAGCAAACTAGAAGATAAATTTACCTTCATGTCAGTGAAACATATATTTTCAAACTTCTCAACCGTTCCATCCATCCATCCCTCTATGCATATATGTATGTACATATATATCATTTACAGATATAGGTTCTTCCTTTGAAGAGCCCTCGTACGCTTTCTGTTTAAACTTCCAATGAAGTCTTGCAAAGTGAGACACACATACACACACGCAGCATAATAAATGAGAAAACAATTATTGTTAATACCTCATAATCCTCTGGATGTTTAATACGTCTAACTATGTAACGCTCAAACTCCTTTCTTAAGAAATCAAGCCCACCGATATCTTCCCATTTTACATTAGGAATGGTAGAGAATCCTTCTCTTCTTGATGATGGTTGAACCATTTTAACTGCTTCCTGCAGAACACCACATAATAGCAATTTGCATCATCATTTAAGAAAATCACTAAACAAGAACAAACTAGCAGAATTGTATTGACATTTTCTAAAATGCAAAAGCCTTCAATACAATCAAAATTGTCAGTCTTGATCACCAAAAGGTAGACATACAGTATGACAGTGGCTAAAAACACTAAAAATAAAAAAAATAAAAAAAAAAACTAAATATCTACAGTGTTATCTCCACATTTTCAACTTTCACACTTAAATTAGAGTGATGAGACAGGATTGATTCATAATGGGTAAGTACTGTGTTGTGCAGATAGCACCCCAGGACTCAAATCAATAGCAGTAAATAAGCGGAAATCAAATAACAAGCACACACAAAAAACACAAGAATTTACGTGGTTCGGCAAACTGCCTACCTCCACGGAGACGATGGAGAAATTTCACTATAAAAATTAGGGAGATACAATAGTGCAAAAAAACACTCTCAAGAAACCCAATTCCCAATACACCCTAGCTCTCTCTCACTCACAAGACAAGAAAACACTATTCTTCTTCTTATACAGCTGCTGTTAGGGTTTTAGGAATTACTCTAATTCTCTCTATGTATTTTTTTTTTTCAACCCAAACCTAATATATATATATATATATATATTATAGGTTGGCTATTACTCGGAATTATATTCCTAGTTGTATTCGGTTTCCTAATACTACTTGTATTTGATTTAGAAGACCAAATTCGGCTTTGGCAATTCAAACCACACGGCCCACATCAACAAATCTCCACCTTGGCTTGAATTGATCAAGCTACACGAGCAAACTCCTCCATCGCCTCTACCTTAGCCCATAAGGGCTTACAAGCTGCAAACATCAACCAAGTCCAAGTAGCTCTTGAACTTATTTGTTGGAACTGACTTTGTCAACATACTAGAAGATTCCCAAGTCTTATTCTTCTGTAGTGACCCCATCTCTTCTACATCCCTGTAAGACAATGGATCTCCACTACTAGTTATGAGAGCAAAGCTAACCATGTCTTCAAAGCCATATCTCTGTGGTGCTTTGTGAACCCACTTCTCTCTACCTTTAGCAATTGAATAAGACTCTTCTTGTTGCTGCTGTGGATCAATCTCAACATCACCCTTATCATTAGGTGAACTATTCTCGTCAAGCTCCACCTCAACAGTTAATTTCTCCTGTGGACTATCATCACATGTCTTTGCTTCATTCTGTTTCAACATAAAGGCTTCATCAAATATGACATCTCTGCTGGTCACTGTTTTCTTTGAGATTGGATCCCAAAGCCTGTAGCCTTTAACACCTTTTTCAAAACCAAGAAATACACATTTTCTTGACTTCGAATCCAATTTAGAACGCTCTCCACTCTGCACATGCACATAAGCTGGACAACCAAAGATTTTTAGACTCGAATAATCAACTGGTTTACCTGACCAAACCTCTTTTGGAATCTTGAAATCAATGGCTAAAGATGGAGATCTATTAATAATGAAGTTTGCTGTGTTAACTGTCTCTGCCCAGAACACCTTAGGCAACCCTACATTCAATCTCATGCATCTGGCTCTTTCTGCTAAGGTTCTGTTCATTCTCTCTGCAACCCCATTCTGTTGTGGAGTTCCTTTAACTGTGAAGTGACGAGTAATGCCTTCTAATTCACAAAATCTTATGAATTCTTTATCTCTATACTCTAGTCCATTATCTGTTCTAAGATATTTTATTTTCCTGCCACTCTGATTCTCAACCTGTGCTTTCCACCTTTTAAATATGCCAAACACATCAGACTTATGCTTCATAAAATAAATCCATACCTTTCTAGAGTAGTCATCAATGAAACTGACGAAATACTGAGCACCGCTATGAGAAGAAACTGATACTGAACCCCAAACATCTGAATGAATGTAGTCAAGAACACCCTTACTTGTATGAGAGCCTATCTTAAAATTGACTCTATGTTGCTTCCCATACACACAATACTTGTAGAAGTCTAGCTTGCATGTCTTCACCCTTTTCAATAAATTTCTCTTGTGCAACTCTAACATACCACGTTCACCAATATGGCCAAGTCGCATATGTCATAATTTTGTGTCGTTAGTGCTGGACTCCACCGGAGTGGTGACTGCAACTCTGCCTACAACTGTGTTCCCAATCAATCTGTAAAGCGTGCTTATTTTCTGTCCCTTCATCACCATCAAAGCACCTTTGGTAATCTTCATGATTCCACCCTTTGATGAGTATGAATAACCCAAATCATCCAACACTCCTAAAGAAATTAAATTCTTTCTAAGATCTGGAACATGTCTGACATTACTAAGAACTCTCACAACTCCATCAAACATCTTGATCTTCATGGTACCAATCCCAATAACTGGGCATGTAGCATCATTACCCATTTGGACCATAACTGTGGTAAGGCTTATACGTGTCAAACCAATCTTTCTTTGGAGTCATATGATATGAGTATGCTGAATCTAAAACCCAAGATTCCAATAAAACATTGTTACTTGATGAGACTGAAAGTAAATCTGCACCAACTTCACTGTCATCTGATATTTCTTCAGCAACACTAGCTGATTCTAGGGGCTTCTTTCCATTCTTCTTCTCCTTTAAATGCTCTTTCAACTCTTTACACTGATTCTTATAGTGCCATTTCTTGTGACAATAAAAGCACTCTACGTCTTTCTTTGCACGTGATTTAGACTGTGATATGTTCCTGTTGGAGTTCCGTCCTCTTGACTCGCTTCTACCTCTATTGCTTGACTCAAACTTTACAATAAGTCCATCAGCCTGAGAACCATTACCATCTTGCTTCATCTTTATATGTGACAAGAGAGCACTAGTCACCTCCTCGAGTATTATAGTCTATTTCCCGTACATCAACGTAGTCACTAGATGATCAAAAGAAATAGGAAGCGACGTTAATAAGAGTAACGCTTTATCTTCGTCCTCATAATTCACCCCAAAACTTGACAGTTGGATGTTCAAAATGTTAAACATGTTGAGATGCTCCAACAGATCAGAACCCTCCTTCATATGCAAACTATACAGTTGCTTCTTCACGTACAACTTGTTCGTCAAATTCTTTCTCATATAAAGACCTTCTAGTTTTTCCCAAACCTCCTTTGCGGTCTTTGCTTCTAGGATGTTGTGAATGACCTCATCACCTACATTAAGACGAATAGCGCTAGCTGCTTTCTCATCTATCTCTACCCATTCTACATCCTTCATCGTTTCCAGTTTCTTCTCCTTCCCAAGCAAGGCCTTATGAACTCCTTGTTGAATTAGGAGATCCTTCATCCGCCTTTGCCAAAGTGAAAAATTTCCCTTACCACAAAACTTCTCTACATCATACTTTGTGCTTGACATCTTTACTGTATTCAAAGGATTGAATCCTAACCTTACTCTGCTACCACTTGTTGTGCAGATAGCACCCCAGGACTCAAATCAATAACAGTAAATAAGCAGAAATCAAATAACAAGTACACACAAAGAATACAAGAATTTACGTGGTTCGGCAAACTGCCTACCTCCATGGAGACGACGGAGAAATTTCACTATAAAAATTAGGGAGATACAATAGTGCAAAAGAATACTCTCAAGAAACCCAATTCCCAATACACCCTAGCTCTCTCTCACCCACAAGACAAGAAAACACTATTCTTCTTCTTATGTGGTTGCTGCTAGGGTTAGGAATTACTCTAATTCTCTCTATGTATTTTTTTTTCAACCCAAACCTAATATATATATATATATATATATTATAGGTCAGCTATTACTAGGAATTATATTCCTAGTTGTATTCGGTTTCCTAATACTACTTGTATTTGATTTAGAAGACCAAATTGGGCTTTGGCAATTCAAGCCACATGGCCTACATCAACATACTGAAAATAGAATATATAAAAAAATATAAAATTTGTATTCACCTGACCAAAATTCACTTACCTAGAAATGTAAGCAAGTGAATAAATGAGAGCATATTAGATACAAAACGATAAGGAAATAGAAAGACAAAAGCACCTCGAAATCAGCCATTGTGATGGCAAGCTTTTCCATCTCTTTAGGCAACCATGGTTGCCTCCATCACTCTTCAGAATGCTCCTCATTTATAGAAGAATATTTAGATAGCTCAAAATTCACTTACCTAGAAATGTAAGCAAGTGAATAAATGAGAGCATATTAGATACAAAACGATAAGGAAATAGAAAGACAAAAGCACCTCGAAATCAGCCATTGTGATGGCAAGCTTTTCCATCTCTTTAGGCAACCATGGTTGCCTCCATCACTCTTCAGAATGCTCCTCATTTATAGAAGAATATTTAGATAGCTCAGACTTTCTTTCATCAATAATTCTCTTCATGGCAAGGTTACCAGCCTTGTTAGCCAGGGCAGCCAAATCAGCCCCAACAAAACCAGGCGTAGACCTTGCTAGATTGAGAATATTGAAAGAACCCTCCAATTTAAGATTGCGTGTAAGTACAGAAAGAATCTCAAGCCTTCCAGTTTCATCTGGAACACCTATAGCAATCTCACGGTCAAATCGTCCAAGCATCCTTAGTGCAGGGTCAAGGGCATCAGGCCTATTGGTAGCTCCAATTACAAGCACATAGCCAGGTTTCGTATTAGAACTTTCTGAGTTTGACTTAGCATGTGCCTGGTATAGTCTCTGAAGTACATCCATGCAAGTTATCGACTGTGTCACAATTCGTCGCTCCATATCTCTTAGATTTTCTCTTTTAGAACCAATTGCATCAATTTCATCAATAAATAAAATTGACGGTGCAATGTTGTATGCTCTAGAGAAAAGCTGATGAATATTTTCCTCTGCTGCACCTGAAATATCCATCAAATGAGAAACAACTATAGGACTTCTAATTTTTAGGAAAAAAAAAAGTAGCTGCTTCTCAAACAATTAAGCCCAATGCAAGAAGAGGGGGATAAAAATGAGAAATTATGCCAAAAACTAGGAAAAATTAATCATTTTTGAATGCCGAGGCCCGAGATAATGAACCTATTCATGTCTTTAAATTGAAAAATCTGCATCTAACAAGAATCACTTCCCTAAAAATTAAATTGATGAACGATACTGGTAGAATCCAAAGCAGGCTTTAAGTCCCCTTACTCACAAATTCCTTACCACCCTATTAATCAAAGGTGTACACTCTTAGGGTGTTCCAAAGTTTTTCAAGCACTTGAATATTTAGTAGATGTTACTTCATACACATACCGAGTAAGTACAAGAAGGAATCCCTTCAAGGTGGCCCCGAGATCATAGCTTTCAAATCCATGACCTTATGAGAGCGTTTGGATTGAGCTGAAAGTGCGTTGCATTTTCAAGTTTTTTTTTTCCCCGTGCGTGAATAGTAAAATCATGTCGGGGACAAAAAATATTGTTTATGCACTGTTCACGCATTGTTCATGTTCTGTTTATGCACTGTTCATGGGTCTCACAATACTATTCACACATTTAAAAATTATTTTGCTACAGTATTTTCAGTTTTCAGTTTTCAATTTCAGTAACAATAAGTTCAATCCAAATGGACCCTATATATCCCTTTAGGAAATTTAACAATTATTGAACTCTTATCTTATAAAATGATAATAATTGATCTTGGGAATGAGCATAAACTATTTATCCCATTAGGGGTGAATGCCCCTCAATTACTCGACAACTAGTGGTGGAGTGATTGCCCATAAGATTTAATTACCAGGCTAGAGTGTTTTTTTTTTTTTTTTTTAAAAAAGAAATAATAATAATGATAAAAAGGAAATGCATACCAGAGACAGCAGAGATGATCCCAGTAGAGCTAATCATATGAAATGGAAACCCGGTCTCGTTGGCAATGGCATGAGCCAATTTGGTCTTGCCACAACCGGGTGGCCCGTGCAACAAAATCCCGGATATGGGTTGGACTCCAAGGCACCTCGGTAACTCTCTATGGTACAATGGCACAATCACCTCCATTTTTAACTCTTCAATTACACTATCTATCCCTCCAAAATCCTTAAACCTCGGCCCCATTATTCCCCTCTCCCCATTACCATGACCATTACCATTCTTCTGAGGTTGAGCTTGAGCTTGAGAATGAGCTTGAGCTTGAACTTGAGCTTGAGCATCCACTTCCACTTTCACTCTCTCCCCATTAGCATTATCACTACCCATTTGTTCAATCTTATTCTCAGCCTTGCTAGTATCAACATCATCATCTTCTGACATGTGAAACTCATTATCATTGTTAGAAATACTGGAAGATTGTATTGTATTTCATAATGAGAGAATATACATCAGAGCCTTATATAGGAGGCGTTAGTGTGCGGTACAAGTAAAGTGTAGTACAAGTACAAGTGTGCTATACAAGAAAGGTAATTGGGCCTAAAGCCCATAATATAATATAATATACATTAACAGCCCCCCTCAAACTCAAGGTGGATGTGAGACCAGCTTGAGGTTGTCAACCAAATCACGAGTGCGTCCCTTAGGAAGTGACTTGGTGAAGATATCTGCAAGTTGATCTTTGGAGGAGACGGAAAAGAGCTTGAGAGCACCATGGACAAGATGATAACGGATAAAATGACAATCAATCTCGATGTGTTTAGTCCGTTCATGAAAGACATCATTGTGAGCAATATGAATGGCACTCTGGTTGTCACAATAAAGGGGAGTAGCAGAGGATGTGGACACACCTAAATCCTTAAGAAGCCATCGTAGCCAAAGGAGCTTAGATGTGGTATCAGCAGGGGCACGATATTCTACTTCAGTACTGGAGTGGGCCACAAAGGTTTGTTTCTTACTTCGCCAAGAAATTATAGAAGAACCAAGGAGAAAGCAATAACCTGTAGTGGACCTACGATCAGTGGGATCCCCTGCCCAATCAGCATTAGAAAATGCACGAAGTACAAGAGGAGACTGAGCTGAGTAGAAAAGGCCATGGAAGAGAGTGCCCTTCAGGTATCGAAGAATGCGCAGAACAGCAGCATAGTGAGTAGATTGTGGAGCAGACAGATACTGGCTCACCTGATGAACAGCATAGGAGATGTCTGGACGAGTAACTGTGAGATAAACTAGGCTGCCAACTAATCGTCTGTAAAGAAAAGGATTAGACAATGGTTTCCCCCCCGAGGGTGTCAAATGCGCATTAAGTTCAACCGGAGTGTCAACAGTCTTGCTGTCAATGAGTCCAGCTCGAGATAAAAGGTCAGAAGCATACTTGGCTTGAGTAATATAAAGACCATCTGTGGAATGAGTAATTTCAAGACCTAAGAAATAATTGAGATGTCCAAGATCTTTCATCTCAAATTGCTGACTAAGAAAATCCTTGAGTTCTTGAATGCCACTGAGGTCATCACCAGTTATGATCATATCATCCACATATAGAAGCAAAATGGTGCCTTTATCAGTACGACGAAGAAATAAGCCAGAATCATACGGACTGGCAGTGTAACCCAAGCGAAAGATAGTGGAGCTAAACTTGGCAAACCAAGCTCGTGGAGCTTGTTTAAGACCATAAAGTGCACGTCGAAGATGACAAACCTTGTTTGAGTCAACAGAGAGACCAGGAGGAGGTTGCATATAGACTGCTTCACTCAAATCCCCATTAAGGAAAGCATTTTTCACATCCATCTGAAAAAGATCCCATTTACTAGCAGCAGCAATAGCTAAGAGGGCACGAACAGATGAGATACGAGCAACTGGAGTAAAGGTCTCTTCATAATCAATCCCATACTCCTGTGTAAAATCTTTTGCAACAAGACGAGCCTTGTAGCGCTCAATGGACCCATCAGAGCGAGTCTTGATCTTATAGATCCACTTACAACCAACCACAGACTGTCCAGGAGGGAGAGTGACCAGATCCCAGGTATGGTTTTTGGTTAATGCATCAAGTTCCTCTTTCATTACAATCTGCCATAAAGGGTCAGTGGAGGCCTCACGATAGGTTTGAGGCTCATGAAGTGTAGCAAGGGCAGTGTAACAATGATAGTCAAGTAAATGTGTAGGAATGGATCTTACCCGGGTTGAGTGGTGATGTGGAATGTCTTGTGGAGGATCTTCAGGCGGAGCAGGAGCAGGGGACCTAGGCTCTAGGTGGGGTAGCTCGTCATCAACCTGTTCATCTTCAACCTATCTAGGAGTAGTATCAAAAATATCTGGAGAAGGGTCTAAAGGAGGATCAAAAGTATTTGTAGAAGGAACAAGAGACTCATCTGGAAAAATTTCTAAAACAGAGGAGGTAGTTAGGGAAGAACGAAAGTGAGAGAGTTCAACAAACAATCGATGTTCCCAAAAGACAACATTACGAGAAACACGAAGACGATGAGAGACAGGATCATAACACCTGTACCCTTTTTGAGTTTCGCCATAACCAAGGAAACAACAAAGTCTAGATCGAGGCTCAAGTTTGTTGTGTTCATGAGGCTGAAGAAGAATGAAACAAGCAGATCCAAAGGATCGAAGGTGATGATAATCAGGAGGTGACCCAAAGAGACGCTCATATGGAGTCTGATTATGGATGACAGCACTTAGAATGCGATTAATCGCATGAACAGCATTAAGAGCAGCTTCACCCCAAAATGGGGCAGGAACTTTGGCAGAAAGAAGAAGAGTACGAACAGTGTCAAGAATATGTCGAAGTTTTCTTTTGGCTCGACCATTTTGCTGAGAGGTACCTGGACAAGTTAGATGATGCACAGTGCCATAGGAATGTAACAAAGCTTGAAATGCATATTGAGTATATTCAAGAGCATTATCAAAACGAAAAGTTTTGATACGTTTGGAGAATTGGGTTTCAACCATTTTTGCAAAGTTGCTGTATATTGGTAAAATTTCAGAACGAGATTTCATAGGAAATATACAACTATAACGAGAATAATCATCATTAAAGACAACAAAATATCGAGATCCACCAATACTAGCAATAGTAAAAGGTCCCCAAACATCAGAATGAATTAACTCAAAAATACTATTGGAAATGGATTCACTGTTATTAAAAGACAAAACTGGTTGTTTTCCTAACTAACATGAAGTACAATCAAAATTGTCTTTGGACACAGAACCCAATAGACCCCTAGAAGCTAACTGTTGTACCCGAGAAGATGATGCATGACCAAGACGAGAATGCCAAAGTGCAAGAGATGGTAAGCAAGAAACTGTAGCAGCTGCAGTAGCAACAGAAACAGGAGCAATAGGTGGAAGATGAAGATTGTCCACGGGAAACATACGCCCAACTCTAGGGCCGGTCCCAAGCTCTTGTCCTGTCCTCGAATCCTGCACAATACACCCAGAATAGTCAAAAATAAGGCGATAACCTAGTTCAGCTAATTGTCCCACAGAGCACAAATTATAGGATAGGTCAGGTACATGGAAGACTCCAGGAACAGAGAGGTTGGAGGTTGAAACAAAACCTAGACTATTCCCATGCATGGTGGAACCATCAGCTATATGAATATTTAGAGGGTGTGGTGTAGGGTCAAGTTTGGAGAATAAGGAGGAGTAAGGTGTCATGTGATTGCAACAGGCAGAGTCAAAGAGCCAAGTTTGAGACTTACCGGGCAGAACTGAGAGAGCAGTGAAAAGAG
Source organism: Quercus robur (assembly GCF_932294415.1). Classification (NCBI taxonomy): domain Eukaryota; kingdom Viridiplantae; phylum Streptophyta; class Magnoliopsida; order Fagales; family Fagaceae; genus Quercus; species Quercus robur. Next base: position 42,904,476 of record NC_065545.1, on the reverse strand, counting down.
ATGCATTACCAACCATACGAACAGCTTGAGCTATGATCTCCTGTAGTTCAGTGGGAGAGAGGTTGATAGTGGATCCAGAAGACTGGGACTCAGCTGAAATGGAAGCCATCGGCGGAGTAGGCTAAGTATTAGCAACGGCAGCAGTAGATTTGTTGCGACGATAACAAGTCTCAATGGTGTGGTTAGGACGTTTGCAATAGTTGCAGAACTTTTTGTTGGTCTGCTTGCGACGATTGCTAGAGCCAGAGGAATCACCTGATTGTTGAGGTTGCTCTATGGGTGGAGCAGAAGGTGTAATAGCCAAAACATTGAGCTTATTCTGAGCTTGAAGGGTTGCAAGACGAGCTTCTTCTCTAACCAACTCATTCACAGCAGTATCAAGAGAGGGAGCAGGACTGCGATTTAGCAGCTGGCCTCGAATGGGCTCAAAGTCCTTGTGAAGGGACATCAGGAATTCATAGAGGCAAAATTCATCTCTGATGGAAGCATATTGTTGAGCATCCTTTGAGCATGCCCAAGTTGGATCAGAAAGGTCAATTTGGTCCCAAATGAAGCGAAGCTGATCATAGTAGTCATTGATGGATTGCCCTGGTTCTTGTCTGAGTTGATGCAATTCAACCACTAACTGATATTTCATGGAGCCATGAGTAGTGGAGTACCTTTTGGCCAACGTATCCCACGCTGACTTGGCATCATCATAGCTGCCCAACAGGTTGGAAATGAAGGGAATGGAAGTGTTCTGAATTCATGTGAGGATCATGTGGTTATGACTATCCCATTCAATCATACGACCAAGAAAGGCAGTATCTTCTTCACTTGCTCCTTTGACAGGAATGGCGACTGCACCAGTACAGTAATGCCAGAGCATACGACCCTTAAGAAAACTGCGCATAGCTTGAGACCAAGATAAGTAATTCTTGTTCCCCTCCAATACAGTATTGATGGGGCGAGGAAGAAAAACATCCTTTTTATCCATTTAGAGACACAATATGCAAAAACAGAATGCAAAAATGAAATCTACGCGAAAAACTGGGTAAGGAGAACCTGGACTGCAAAAGTCAACCCTAAAGAGAAAGTCAACGGTCAAAGTCAACGTCCGATCAAAGTCAACGGTCAACGGTCGGTCAACGTTCAGTCAACGGTCAACGGTCAGCAGATGACGTCACAGGATGACGTGGCGCTGACGTCAGCAGATGAGTGGATGCTGACGTGGCACTGATGACGTCACAAGTGACGTCAGCTAGAACTGATGACGACGCGTGTGGCGCGTGGGTCTCTGACGCAGAAAAATCAAGCCACACATGACAGCGCGTGCAGTATCTAATTACTGCGAGGCTTTCACCGCAGGGTAGATCGGTTCAAGACGAACACAATGATATCTCCAGAAATTTGATCGGAGCAATATTCGTGGCGGCGATGACACGTGCAGTGTTCTGTGCAGTGTTGGACTACTCAACGACAGCGGCTGCAGGTCCGGAACCCAAGGACGACGGCTGGAAGACGTCGGAGTTTCAATGGCGAGAGGCTGCGGCGACTGTTGTGATAGCGGAAGCGATGTTGAGAGTGGAGTAACACCAATACAGAAAAGACTGCTAAGAAAAGGTCAGAGAACCTGGCTCTGATACCATGTTAGAAATACTGGAAGATTGTATTGTATTTCATAATGAGAGAATATACATCAGAGCCTTATATAGGAGGCGTTAATGTGCGGTACAAGTAAAGTGTAGTACAAGTACAAGTGTGCTATACAAGAAAGGTAATTGGGCCTAAAGCCCATAATATAATATAATATACATTAACAATCATCATCATCTGACGTGGAGGTTGTTCCATCGGAACTTGAATCCTCAGACGATGATGATGTCGTTTGAGGAGTAGTGTCCGCACTTGTTCTACTTTTAATATGTGAATCTTCTATTAGCTCCAGCTTCTCTTCATCTTCATCAGCTTTCGTTCGCTTCTTCATCTTCTGAAAACCACTTCTACTTCTTCTTGTGGGTGTTGTTTTGTTTGTTTAGTGTTTAGATAGAGATACCAAGGAATTTCAAACAAAAATAGTGAAGGGCCGCTTCCTTATTCGTTGGAACACGATTTCATCAACGTTGGCGTTTAGACCTGAGTGGGTATATATATCTGCTAACTCTCCACCAACCCTCCAATATGATTACTTACTCAAGAAGTACTTAATAAAAGAAATGATAAATAAAAATATATATAACTATTTTTTAAATGTCAATTTTTTTTTTCTTACATCCCAATCTGTGGTTAATGTCTTTTTTTTTTTTTTTTTGGTTGAAAAGGATGATATGCATAGATTAGCTAGCCATAAAAGGCAAAGTATTGGCTACAAGCCTTAAAGAGTACAAACCATAAGCATCAGATTCTAATTTGATACAAAGCTCATCCGAGGTAGGAGCATCTAATAGGTACTTAATGAGATTTATGCATTTTTCAATACTAAAATAATAGAGTGGACTAAGACTGGGCCTAAAAATGAATATATATAAAATAAAAAAAGGGTTCAATTTAGCTTAATTAGTAAAGTTTTTTATCATCAAATATATTAAAAATAAACCGCGCCTATATTATATACCAATTAGTGTCTTAGTCTAATAATAAAAAGCAATCATCATAGAACAAATGTCATAACCAATAGGTACTAGGTTGAAATATTATCCCATTTATCAAAAAAAAAAAAAAAAAGGTTTCTACCTGCTTAGCATCTAGAAACATAAATTCAACCGTTACTCAAAAAATTGGAAAGAAAGTACTAACCTTCCAAATTGGTTCGCATGAGCATTAAGAATACCTCGGCATCCTCAAAATATTAATTACTCAAAAAATTGGAAAGAAAGTACTGACCTTCCAAATTGGTTTGCATGAGCATTAAGAATACCTCGACATCCTCAAAACATTAATTCAACTGTTACTCAAAAATTTGGAGATAGAGTATTGACGCTTCCAAATTGGAGAACTAAGAAATTGTAATGCTTAGTATCCCTCTCAATAAGTTTAGGCTTTCTTAGCATTGCTACAGTGATCTACTAGTAGCAAAAGTAGCAAATCACTATAGCAATGCTACTTAATTTTTATTCATTTTTCTCTCTCCTCTCACACTACTCTCTTCTCTCTCTTGTCCCCTTTTGCTTTCTCTTAGATGGAGGAATGTGAGGTGGTTATGAGTCACTAGTTGTGGTGGGTTCCGATTTAGTAGTGGTGCATAGTGGGTTTGCAATAATGGTGGTTGTAGAGGTGGTGGCTACTGATGTGGTAAGGTTTTTTTTTTTTTTTTTTTTTGAAAAAAAAAATTGTAAGAGTTATTTTAGCATTTTGGTGTCCCAAAGTAGCATTTTTTTTAGCACATCAAATTTTAACATTCTAACAACTTAATTGATTCTTAAAAAATAAATAAATAACAAAAAAATTACTCAATATTCTGCAACTTGACATGTGCCAATGTTAAGAACCTTTGATAGACTTAATTACGAGTTATTTGTAAATTAAATAATTTTTTTGATAATTAAACACAAATAATTAAATAGATTTGAAAAATAAAGTTATACGATCGATAAATGCATATTATGTAAGATTAAGTTTTTGTCAAAAACCAAATACTATTGTTAGAGCCATATTTGTTTTATGTATTAACATATCTTTTGACAAAATGCACTTTATTTGCAATTAGGTAGATCTAAGATGTGTTTAATGTATCAAGCATGTTGCACAAACATCACAAGTGGTATCATTAAAGACATGAAGATTGAATCAAAAAACAAGTGAAGAAAAGCTAATTTAGTGAAGCTCGACAATAGTCTCGACATAAGCTCGACACTAGCATCTATTAAGCTTAATGAGGAATTCTCAACACAAGCTCGATTTATCAAGAACTATGATTTTAGAATTCTTAGATCCGAATCTCAGCCCATGATGACTTGGATTGCTAGGGTTTCGTTCTCAAAAACCCTAGACCATATAAAATACTTATTTTAAAGTCATCAAAAACATAGAAACTCAATTAGAGAACTCATACACTTTGTGAGAAGCTACTGCATTTTGTGCACCTTAGGATTTTGTAACCAAGTGCTTCCAAATCTTCAACATACTTTGAAATGAAGAACTTTGCAGCTAACAACAATCATTCAATTGGTTGGAGTTAGTCATGTATTGGGATTTATGCAAAGGAAGAAGTCTTCTACAAGATCAAGTCCAATTAGGGATTGGAGTAAAGTTTCAACTGTAGCTTGGTATTTTGGGGTAGTTCATGATAGTGGTAAGATTTCTTATACTTGTAACTGCTTGTTATTGATTAGTGGATTCTTGGGAGTGGTGACCTGAAATTCATTCGGTGGGGGGTTTTTGCCTTACGAGAGGTTTTCTCTATTCGTCAACAAATCACCATGTTAATTTAATTCCCGCTGCACTTAGTTTATTTGGTGTTTTGTTGGTGCCTTCACGATTTGCATGTAATTTGACCTAATTGATCAACTTGGGTAATTGAAGTAAAGAACTTTGCAACTAACAACAATCATTCAATTGCTTGGATTTAGTCATGTATTGGGATCTATGCAAAGGAAAAAGTCTTCTACAAGATTAAGTCCAATTGGGGATTAAAGTAAAGGTTCAACTCTATTTTGGGATAGTACAAGGTAGTGGTAATATTTCTTATACTTGTAACCTCTTGTTATTGATTAGTGGATTATTGGTAGTGGTGACTTGAAATTCACTCAGTGGGGTTTTTGCCTTGTGAGAGGTTTTCTCCATTCGTCAACAATTCACTGTATCAATTTAATTCCCGTTGCACTTAGGGTGTGTTTGGTTGCTGGAAAACGTTTTCCGAAAAATACATATTTTCCGGAAATGCTAATTTCCGGAAAAGGAAAATGTATTCGGGTGTTTGGCTGTCTCGGAAATCGTTTTACGGAAAATCAATTCCGGTGTTTGATTCGTCCAAATATTTTACGGAAATCGTTTTACGGAAAATTAATTCCGGTGTTTGGTTCGTCCAAATATTTTACGGAAAATAGTTTACGGAAAATACTTTACGGAAAACGTTTTCCCATGTTTGGTTCGGAAAATACTTTACGGAAAATAATTTGGATCATTTAACGGAAAATGATCTACAATCTGGCCCTAAAAAATTGTCCATCCTTGAATGATATATGCATGGAATTGGAGAAGATCAATGCTATATTTTGCTCTTATAGATAAAATTGAAGAACCTGCATTCCCTATACATATCTGTAACAATACAAAAATTGCAGCACATTTGGTTCAACATCAAACATAATCATTCGAAATACATAATTTGGGCAATTGTATCGTCCCAATAATACAAAAGAGTACATATATAATACATTGATACGTCAATATTAATACTACAATGTCTAGTTAATTCCTAAATCTACCATCACAGTCAACATGAAATAAGCAAATCAAATTTGTGAGAAAAAATAACCATCTAACCACAACTTCCTCAACCTAGCATTCTTTGCTAAAAATCCACGTGCCGTCTTCTCATTCTCACAAAGATGGTCGAAGGCAGTAGCGAGCATATCTTCGCTATATCCATCCGCCATCATAGCCATTACCTCATTATACAAAGTTGTGTAATCTACCGGGCCCCGATTAATTTCTTTTAGAGCGACAGCTATTTCCTTCAGCTGACCAGACAGATCAGTCAGCACACTATCATCAGCAGTAGAAGCTGCACGCCCTCTTTTGCGGGACTTGGAAATTCCCGACCCAGTGGTGGATGATTCATTTACGTTCTTCCCCTTTTCAACCACACATTCATCCACATTATCTGCCACAAACTCTGCACTATCCCCATTATCCCCATTATCTGCCTCATTTTCGATATCCACTCCAGACTTAGCAAAGGCACCTGTGGCTGTATCCTTCCCCACCACAATCGCTAATTCATCGTAAAACTCAATTTTTTTGTTCAGATACTCGGCATGCTTCCGATGTGCCTATAAGGGAGAAAAGAACGTATATAATAATGCAATAATAACTTCACTCATAAATTCAATATAAAAGACTTTGCAATAACAATGACACTATAAATTTCATATAACATGCAAAAACATATATTATTATCTATATTAAGAAAATATAGTTAGAAGCCATACCATAACTTCTTCTTGGTAGGTTTTAGCGTCACACATTATCATTTTCAGATTTTCGTCCCAACCGAATCCACTCTTCTTTCTAAGCTCTTGAATAGTTGCCCACATGGACCTTAGAGTCCGCATCCGGTTCTCCACAAATACAGGGTGGCACTCAACCCCGAAATGGGCCGTTATCTCCTTCGCTACAAGAGCAAAGGAGCCGGCCCTAAAAGTATTAGAGGGCTTATTGCCCTTTCCAGCCTCCTCTGTTAATATCTTTAGCATCATCTCATGCATAGGTGGCAGCCACCTAAATTGCTTGCTGCCGCTAACTTTTTCCTTACCCTTTGACATTACTACATACGAAAATAGTATAGTGAGAGTAGCATTCAGTAATTACACTCGGAACATGAATAACAAATCAAACACACATACAACCACGCTTATGAATGTGCACAATAGAACGGAACATGCTAACTATGGAAATGACAATGTAATACCATCAAATAACAATGTAATGCTAAAAATACTTTTTCATTACATCACCAAAAGTCTATATTACATACATTGTCTTTAAAAAAAAACAAAAAGAAAAAACACATTACAATCATAAAAATCTAAATAAAGTACTACTCTCCACTCCTGATATAATCAGACCACATGGCTTGATATATCTCATCTCTCTTAGCATTCCATGATCTACTATCTTCGACGGACTCCCGACGAGACTGTGTTTCTTCTTGGTGGTCACTAAGCTCTACTTGGTTCATTGCATCTTCCATAATATGGTCATTTGGTTCAACCCCCATAATGTGATTATGAACCACACAACACGCTAACACTACTTTCACTTGGGTTGAGAAAGACCAATATGGTTCTGCATCCAACACTCGAAAACGTTTTTTCACCACTCCAAACCCTCGCTCAATGGTAGTTCTCAATGAAGAGTGTCGGAGATTGAACAATTCTTGCGCATTCTCAGGAGGACGATCACTAAACTCTTTCAAGTGATATCGTACACTCCGATACGGTGACAATATTCCATTTTTATTACCATACCCAGCATCACCAAGATAAAATTTACCTACATATATTAAAAAAAAAACCAAATCACTACTATGTTTAGGAAAACACATAATATTTATTAAACTAACAAACCAAAAGGGTGAAGTAATCGTGTAATACCATTGGGAATTGAAAATCCCCCTGGCCTAGCAAATGCATCATTTAATACACGTGAATCATGTGCACTGCCTTCCCATCCAGCCAACACATAAGTGAACTTTAAGTCGAAACTAATGGCAGCTAACACATTTTGCGTGGTTCCATCTTTGCGACCACGAAATCTTCCTTGTATTTCAGGTGGCACAGATGCACGAACATGTGTACCATCTATTGCTCCAACACAATCCTAATTTTTGACAAACATAATGGTTTAAAATTACATAAATTTTCACAATTTACAAAAACACACAAGTCACAATATTTACCTTAAAATATGGGTAAAACCTTCTGCTATTCCTTATCTCTGGAGGTGTATCTTCGCTACGCAGTCTTATTAGAGCTCTATATAATTTCAGGACCCCCCTAAGGACAACTTTGAAGTATCTATGAACAGTCTCAGTTGATCTATAGATCCGACCACCCATTACACGAAACCTCACATTATGACCAATAATGTGCAAGAAAATGAACACTTGCTCCGTAACAGACATGTGAACAGTCGGACGTACGTGCTCCCCCTCAGTGAGGGCGTGACATAAGTGGTGGAAAGCTATAGGCTTCATCCTAAGTTGATTCACACAATGTCTCTCACTTCCATGCAAAACACTATTTATGTATTCCTCTCTCTCGGCGGCATGGTTAACATAAGGCGCCCTAGGCAGATCTCTACGTCTACGTCGTAATTTCTTTAACAATGCAACCCCCACAAGGAGGACAGATGCAACTGATGCAAGAATTGCGGCTTTGATTTTTTTCTTCATCTAACAAAATCACAAACATTGTAGTCTAAGAGATATGTAAACAAGTATGCTATTCATTACACCATAAATAAAATCAGCCACAAACATATAACATCCAAACCATCACATTGCATTCTATTTACACTATAACAATACCATCACATTGCATTCTACACAGAACCCAACTAACCAAATTCTAATAAAAATCACAGCAAAAACCAATCATGCATAACCAGTCAAGCCCCAAAAGAGCTTACAAAAAAATTCAAACCACAAAGCAATTGGGAATAACCTGCAATCAGAAAAGCCCCAAAATTGATATATGCATCACCCATAAATACACAGTTTCATAAACCAATCATTACATTTCATATGCATAATCCACAAATACACAGTTTAATCAACAATGGATAATTGAAAAAATTAATAAACCTGCAATTAGAAAAGTCCCAAAATTGATATATGCATCACCCATAAATACACAATTTCATAAACCAATCATTACATTTCATATGCATAATCCACAAATACACAGTTTAATCAACAATGGATAATTGAAAAAATTAATAAACCTGCAATCAGAAAAGTCCCAAAATTTTGATATACATTACCAACAAATACACAGTTATAAACAATGTATAATACAAAAATTAATATTCATCAAAAAAAAAAAAATACAAAAATTATTAAATAAAAACATGTAAAAAATTATATAAATATTTATATAAATAAACTGTTAGTATTTTATAGTGTGGATCGGATGTGAGTGGATCGGTGAGGTGAGTTTGAGCAGTGCATTTTCTCACCGTGGGTCTGCGGCGTTTGGCGCGGTGGTCGTCTGGCAGAGCTCGGCGTGACCGGTGTGAGGTAGATTGGAGCTCGGCGTGAAGGGTGACTCTCGTGCTTTCTGTGTTTGGTTGGCCGGATCGGAGCTCTGGGTGGCTGGATCGATCGGCGTGGTCGGATCGTTGGCTGTCGTTGAAGCTATAAGCTTCGCTCGTTGGCCGGATCGGACTTCGTTGGCTTCGATCTCGCTCTCACACTTCTCGTTGGCTTCGATCGACTTCGTTGGCGTCGATCTCGATCGTTGGCGTCGAGCTATTCCGCGCTTCGATCTCGTTAGACGGCGTCGATCTCGTTCGTTGGCGTCAATCTATTCCGCACGATCTCTCTCTCTCGTTCGATTGTTTTTTTTTTTTTTGTTCTTTCTCTCTCGCTTATGTTTGCTGTTCTCTGTTTTTTCTCTCTCTCTCTCTGCGTTTTGCAAGCCACGGAAATGAAATGAAGTGAAAATGAGGGCAGAATTTCATTTCCATGGTCAAGGCTTCAAATTCTGGTCAACAGGAAAACGATTTCCGGAAAATAATATTTTCCTCCAGAGCCAAACGCCCTATTTTCCAGAAAACGATTTCCTGAATTCGTTTGAAGCCGTATCAAACGCACCCTTAGTTTATTTGGTAATTTGTTGGTGCCTCCACGATTTGCATGTAATTTGACCTAATTAATCAATTTAAATAATTGAATTAATTAACTAGGGTCAATCTATAACCAAACAACTACAATAGATTATTAAAAATTAAAAATAAATAATGAAACATCTAAAACTTTTAATAATTAAGTTTAAATCAAAGTACTATTTTAATTCTTTTAAAAAAAAACATTGGTGATAGGGCAATATTTATGTGGTCCCATGTATAATGCAAACATGACATGCGTTACCTAACTTTCATTATTGAAAAAAAGAAATGGTCGATTATCCAAATAATCACACTTTTTAAAATTTTCTAAAAGAACTTTTGATAGGAGATTTTTAATTTGATTAGTAGTTTTAAAATTCTGGCAATAGTTTCATTTAAAATGATAACAAGAATTATTCTTAATAGGAAGAAAAATGTTGATATGAAAGTTATTACAATATTGAAAACAAAATACTAACAATATTTTGCAAAACGCATTACATTCTATGCAATGCACAAGTTATTAATTTGCCTAATTTTAGTAATATGTTTACTCAAATATAGCTTGAGTAATCCAACGTTATATTTAGTTCAACAACCATTTTTGTAAAGTACAACATAAAATCCCTTGAATGAGGATAAAGTTTGACTCTCAAATTGTTTGTGTCCTTGGTCTCTAACCACCGATAAAAAAATGACTTTTGTTCTTGTCATGTGTAACGCACATGACTTGCTTGACTCAATCAAGTAAATTATATACATTGCACATGATGGGACACATGTCATCTTCCCATTAGTAGTTGGATGCAAACTTTATCACTTGAATAAGAGATATGAGATTTAACCACCTATACCAAAAATCAATTGGTGTTTTGCCCTAATGATAAAGTGCAATCATTATGGAGTGGACATTGGGGCTGTGAACGAACCAAGTTGTTCATCTCGGACTTGGCTCAATAAAAAACTCGTTCATCATTGTTTGTTTATAATCAAGCCAACTTAAGCCTTAATTTTTGGCTTGTTTAATAAACAAGTTAAGCCCAAGCCAAAAAAATCGTTCATGAACAATTAGGCTCGATATATAGCAAATTGAGCATAGATTGGTTTTATGGGCTTGGTAATAAGTTTGATATGGGCTTGAACAATAAACTCTTATCTTAATATGTGCTTGATAATATACTTGTATTGGATATCAATCTTAAGAGCTTGATATGGAGCTCATGCTCGGGTTGACTAATGAATCAAGTCAAGCCAAGCTGAGCTCAAGTTTTTGGACAAATTGATGAGCTTAAGCTCAAACATTTTTTGTAGACTAGGTTAAAACTCAAACCAAGCATGAATGTTCAATACTTGACAAAACTTGACTCGTTTATAACCTTGGCAGATGCCATAGGTAATAAGTTGAAACACTATCCTACCAATAAATAAAAAGAAAAAAAGAAAAAAAAAAAAAAAAAACAATAGGCATAAGTGACTAACTTCATTTCGTTTCTACCTCCTTGACATCCTCAAAGCATTAATTCAGTCGTTACTCAAAAAATTGGAAAGAGAGTATTAACCTTCCAAATTAATTTGCTTAAGAATTAAGAATACCTCCTCAGCATCCTCAACATATTAATTTAACCGTTACAAAAAAAAAAAAAAAAAAAAAAAAATGGAGAGAGAGTATGAACCATTCAAATTGGTTTGCATGAGAATTAAGAAATTGCAATGCTTGGAATCCCTAACAATAAGTATAGGTGTCATAATAGTGCCAAGAGCATTAGCATTGGGTGTGTTGAAAAACCCGAAATGTTGTTTTAGCACACTAGAGAGAGAGAGAGAGAGTTTGCAAATTTTTTGAATATTAAATGACAAAAGTGCCCCTAGAGTTTCATTACTTTACTCTCTATAACGTAGAGTCTCACTCTTACACAAATTGGCCGACCAAGAAAGAGCCAATAGAGAGCAACCCAATCGTCTCCCCTTATTTGCCCCCATACAAACACCCATCCTTCTTCTCTGTTCAAAAAATCTTTGAAATGAAAGAAACACCCATACTCCACTGTAAGGACCAAATTTGAGTTCTTAGCCTAAAGGATGAATGAACATAGGTCCAAAAAGTCCAATACAATGAATTTGTAGAGAGTGGGTTGGAAACTGGGCTTTAATAAATCAGATGACAAGAAAATGAAGATAGTCTAACCTAATCTAAAGAAAATCGTCATCGGCACAGTCTGAGAAGATCAGTTCTTATATATTTCTCTCAAGCTTGATTACAAGTTCAATTCTTAATTGCTACAGTATTTTTCTCTTAATTTCCTGATCCCCTCCTCTCAGGGTCTCTCTTCCATTTTATACTATCTCCCTTCTTTCCTTTTTACCATCCACGTGTAAGGTAGATTGTTGGTATTTGATCCTTGTCCCATTAACACCTTCTTGAAGTCTCTGGTAGTAGCTATAAAGCTAAAAATTACTGTTTAGGTATCACCTCCACATTAATGCGACCAGCTGGTTAGGTGCAAAGCATTCAATGCGGTGATAGCAGCTTCTCTTTAGATATTTTAGAACTTCCCTCTATTCTGTGCTTCTATGATGCTTATCCATATCAAAAGAATCTCCTAAAATGCCACCTTGGATAATAGACTACCATTTAGGATCTCGGCTTTGCCCAGCCGAGGAGAGATTCATCCTCAAACCATCCTCATGAACCCATATGATCAAAACTAACCTCTTCACTTACTAACACGAACTCTTGTAATTATGTTCGCCCCTCATTGGACTACTTCATGTCCTCGGATTGGGCCTTCGGCCCAATACACATAGACATATATATCGCTGGGCTTAACATCCCTACATCCACCATCTCCCAAATGACATTGTACTCAAAATTTTGGGAAACCTACCAGTCAAACTACCAAGCATGACATGTGTTACCCAACTTTCATTATTTATATATATATATATATATATATATATATGGTAGATTATCCAAATAACAAAAAATAGATATCACACTTTTTAAAATTTTCTAAAAACTGATAGGAGAATTTGAATTTGAGTAGAAGTTTCAAAAATTTTAGCAATAAAATTTCACTTATAATTATAATAGGAATTATTCTGAATGGGAGGAAAACTAGAAGTGTTGATTTGAAAGTTATTACCATACTAAACACAAAATACCAACAATATTTTGCTAAATGCATCCATTCTATGCAATGCACAAGTTATTACCATTTTACATTTATCATCGACTCGAGCTTGAACATTCAATATTTGACAAAACTCAACTCATATACAGCCCTAGGGATGCCATAGGTAATAAGTTGAAATATTATCTTATCTATCAAAACATAAATAAAAGACCATGCAAAAGAAGCTAACTTCATTACCTTTCTACCTTGACATCCTCAAAACATTAGTCCAACCATTAAGCAAAAAATTGGAGAGAGTATGACCCTTTCAAATTGGTTTGCTTAAGAATTAAGAAACTGTAACACTCAGTGACTCAGTATCCTTGACAATAAGTTTAGGTGTCATAATAACGCTAAGAGCATTAGTAATGGGTGTGCTAAAAAAACCCAAAATGTTGTTTTAGCACACTAAAAAGAGAAAGAGAATTTCATTATGTTTCTACCTTGATATCCTCAAACCATTAATTCAACCATTAGTAAAGAATTTGGAGAGAGTATAAACCTTTCAAATTGGTTTGCTTAAGAATTAAGAAATTGTAACACTCAGTGAGTCAGTATCCTTGACAATAAGTTTAGGTGTCAAAATAGCGCTAAGAGCATTAGCATTAAGTGTGCTAAAATCCCAAAATGTTGTTTTAGCACACCAAAAAGAGAAAGAGAACTTCATTATATTTCTACCTTGATATCCTCAAAACATTAATTCAACCATTAGTCAACAAAATGGAGAGAGTATGAACCTTTCAAATTGGTTTGCTTTACAATTAAGAAATTGTAATGCTTAGTAAGTTAGTATCCCTAAAAATAAGTTTAGGTGTCATAATAGCGCTAAGAGCATTAGCATTGGGTGTGCTAAAAAAAAACCAAAATGTTGTTTTAGCACACCAAAGAGAGACACAGAGAGAGAGAGAGAGAACAGAACAAAACCCTCCATCCAATGTGCCACTTGAGCAAAAAATAGCAAATTTTTGGATACTAAATGAAAAAAGTGCCCCCATAGTTTCATTACTTTACTTTTTGTAGAATAGAGTCTCACTCTCACACAAATTGGCATTTGGCTTTAAAAGTGACCCACTTCTATATTACATAATTTTTAAAAAAAATTATGGTAGATTTTCCAAATAATAAAAATAGATATCACACTTTTTAAAGTTTCCTAAAAACTTATAGGAGAATTTGAATTTAAGTAGCAGTTTCAAAAATTTTAGCAATAAAATTTCACCTACAGTTATAACAAGAATTGTCTTAATGGGAGGAAAACTAGAAAAGTGTTGATTTGAAAGTTATTACCATGTTGGACACAAAATACCAACAATATTTTGCTAAATGCATCCATTCTATGCAATGCACAAGTTATTACCATTTTACATTTATCATTTACCTGAGTTTGAACATTCAATATTTGACAAAACTTAACTCATATACAGCCCTAGTGAATAAGTTGAAATATTATCTTATCTATCAAAACATAAATAAAAGACCATGCAAAAGAAACTAACTTCATTACTTTTCTACCTTGATATCCTCAAAACATTAATTCAAACCATTAGTCAAAGAATTGCAGAGAGTTTGAACCTTTCAAATTGGTTTGCTTAAGAATTAAGAAATAGTAATGCACAGGTAGTCAATATCTTTGACAATAAGTTTAGTTGTCATAATAGCACTAAAGGCATTAGCATTGGGTGTCTAAAAAAACCCAAAATGTTGTTTTGGCATACCAAAAAGAGAAAGAGAACTTCATTATGTTTCTACCTTGATATCCTCAAAATATTAAGGGTCCATTTGGATATAACTTATTTTTGCTGAAACTGAAAACTGAAAATACTGTAGCAAAATCATTTTTAAATGTGTAAATAGTATTGTGAGACCATTTTTAATATTTTTAAATGCGTGAACAGTACTGCTATAGTGCACGAACAATAATTTTTGTCTCTGCTTCATGTGATTTTACTGTTTATGTGCTAAAAAAGAAAAATGCTGAATGTAGGTGCGCAAAACGCGCAATCCAAACGCTCACTAAAGCTATGTTTGGTTTGCGCGTTTTGCGTCCACGTCTTGGCGCAAAACGCGTTTCAGCCTTTTTTTTTTTGCTTTCAGCCGTAAAGGCTGACTTTTTCAACCGTGAACAGTGCATTTGTGCACTATTCATGGACCCACAAATATCAATTTTTATCAACTTTTTCATTAAAAATGGTCTCACAATACTATTTACACATTTAAAAATTATTTTGCTACAGTATTTTTCAATTTTCAGTTTTAGTTTTCAGTTTTCAGCTGTATCCAAACGGACCCTAATACAACCATTAGTCAAAAAATTGGAGAGAGAATGAACCTTTCAAATTGGTTTGCTTAAGACTCAAGAAATTTTAATGCTTTCTCTCTCTCTCATATTCCAATTCCTTTCATTCTATGGTTCTCTTCTCTCTCTCTGTCTCTCTTTCTCTCTCTCTCTCAATCTCAATCTCTCTCGACAGTGCAAATGGCGATGAATCTGACGGAAGGAGCGATAATGAAGATGTGCAGAGGGGAACTGAAGGCGGAGGATGAAGGGGTGAAGCCAATACTACAAGTGATAAAAGTGATGCAGGTGGTGACCAAAGCCCAACAACAGCCCAGTAGCAGTAGCAGTACCGAGCGGTATTGGGTTGTTCTCTCCGATGGGACCCACCAGCAACAGGGCATTTTAGCTACTCAGAAAAACTATTTCGTCAATGATGGCAAGTTGCAGAAAGGCTCCATTGTTCGTTTGACCCAATTCGTCTGTAACGAAGTCCAAAGACGCATGTCAGTCACTCAATCCCTTTCCTTATCCTTGTTCCTTATGTGGGTTTTGTTTTGTTTTTTTGTTTTCAACAGTCTAGATATGATTATTCATCAAAAAATATATATATATATATATATATAGTCAAGATATGATTTTAGGCCTAAGCGACAACTTCAAATGTTTATCTATCTATCGAGGGCCTTTTTAGATGCAAAATTGCGAATCAAAATTTGGGTAATTGAATTTAAGCAAATCTGTTTGTGTTTAACTGATTAATGTGCAACCACATTTATTTGGATTGGAGAATCTAATGTACTGTACCAAAATTAGTGTAAAGTTTGTGTTCAACTTGTCTTATATTTAATTGATTTTATGATTAATTCTCTTAACGTTTCTTGTTACATAATGGATTTTTTTTTTTTTTTTTTTTGTGGGTTTTAATTTTGAACAACTTTTTTTCTGTAGAAGCAACTTTAATGGGTATTGTCAATAGAAACATGTGTGCTATTATAGTTTCATTTAACAATTGAAATTTACTCAATAACCTCAACTTTCGCAAGCAAAGACCGGATTCAATTAGTAATATTTACTTGTAGGGAAGTAGATATTTTGCTGATTTAATAAAAATATTTGTTTAGATATCAATCTAAACAGTGACCAAGCTCTATAGTTTTATAATAGTTCCGTTCAGGGAAGTAACAATGCAGTAATGTGTATGTAGAGATAAGAAAGGAGAAGAGGGTGGGGGGCAGGGGTACTTTTACTGTCTTAGACTTCCAAAGACTTTCATCATACTGGGTGCCCTTTTGGATTCGGCGTTGCGCGTCTACGTTTTGTGAAAATCACGTTTCGTTTTTTTTTTTTTTTTTTTTGGTTCCAGCTGCACTATTTGACCAAATCAACTGTAAACAGTACACTGTTTATGAGTCTCACAAATTTCCCTTTTCAGCCACTATTTCATTAAAAATTGGCCCCATAATACTATTTACACCTATAAAAATTATTTCGCTACAGTATTTTCAGTTTCAGTAAAAATAAGTTCAATCCAAACGGACCCTGAGGTTTCATTATCATAAGGTGAAGTGAAAAAGAGGAGGACGGGTTTCATTTCCCATATCTTTGCAAGGTAAACTCATTAGTGTCAAGGAAGTTTTTTCCAGCCATGCAAAAAAATTTTTTTTGATGAGCATCTAAGAGTCTTATAACTCAATTAGTTGGCTCTTCTAATTGGTGTCTTCAAGGGAGACATCCAAGGATCAAATCTCCCACCCTCAAATTGAGTTTTATAAAAATAAATAAATAATAAAATAAAGATTTTTTGATAGGTAGATGGGGGGAGGGGGGTGTGGTTCAAACCACAAACATGGGGCACCACAAAGGATGCCACTAATGCTGGGCTCTCACTTGAACCCTTCTCTTCAATCAAAATTATTCTCATGTCTGACCAATCTTAAGAGAATGAACAAGGTTTTTCAACTTTGACGGTATACTTTACACCCAGATTCATAAACTTGATGGTATTCTTTCTCCTTTGTAAATTTCTGTTTACCAATGTTTTCACATGGCCATGCACTCTTGGACAGGGAGAGTCATGTGATAAGCTTTATACTATCAGAAAAATGAAGATACTCTAATATTATTTTGACATAAATATCTTTAAATTTAAAACCTTTTATCATGCCTTAAATCTTAAGCGCACCAACCATCATTAATAATTTAATATTGAACCGAGGAAGTGACACTTGCTATTGCTGATATCCTACCATGTGTCTTAGTAAAATGTTGTCTGTAACACTGTTGGAAGCATAAGATCCTTTTAGTTGATTGATGAATTCATTTCTAATTAGCCTTTTCCATTGAGCACTAGGTCAACCAACGCCTCCTCATGTAAGAGCAAGGTGGAGAATGTAAGAGCGGTGGAGAGTGAAGTCTTGGGTTCAAGACCCATTAGATGTGTAACATACCAATTAAAAGCATTGCTCGTAGTCATATAGTTTTTATTCCAGTTTGTCATAAAGGAAGTCGGGAAGGTGAACTTTACCGTTGGAACTTGGGATATTAGTTTGTTTCACTAGTCCTAGTCTTCTAAAATCGTCCTTTTTTTTTTATTATAGGTAAAAAGAGAGTTCAATAAAATCGTCTTCAGTTACATAAATTAGTAAGGTATCTTTTGTCAGTTTTTTTTTTTTTTTTTTTTTTTTTTTTTTTTTTTTTTTTCTCTCTGACATTTCTTTACACCCACCCAGTGAATCTTCTACTTCTATTTTACATACAATTATTATATTTTATGAAAGAATCCTCCACTATTTGGTTGATGGGACACCAGATTATTAATGTATGTTTTTGAAGTCCCATGTCCCACCACAGTTGCCTCATTAGAGTGTTGTTATGGTGGGACATGGTCAAATTTGTTATCCTGTATCTTGTTCAGTTATGCCTAAATTTAGAAAGGTCATGTTCAGGGTTATTTAGTAATTGCCTTTATCTCTGTATATGGTAAGCAGTCCAATCTTAAGTGGATTGCGTTTGTCTTTTTCGTTGTAAGACATGCTTTTCCTTATATGAGTAGAAGTTTCCTATTTTGGAAGTTCTTATTTTGTGCAATAAATGGTCTTTCGACCAAATAACATTTACTACCTCTGCCTCCTGGGCACGAGGATAAACTACTCAACTTGTTAGGGTTGAAAAGTCCTTGAATTACCTCATAACTGATTCTAGCGGGTAAGGTCAATTGTTCGAAAGAGTTTGATTAACAGTGAGGATTGTTGTGCAATATTTTATATGACGTGCAACTAATCTGAGTGAAGTTCTCCTACGTTATAAAAAAAATAAATAAATAACATTTCCTACCTCTACAACATGGAGGGGAAATGCAATTAGTCTAATGCCTTGAGGGTGTGTGAGTTGTATTTACCTATGAAAACGTAATAATTTAATGAGTTTTTCTTCTGTGTCATTATACATTATCTATTATTTACATTCAATTTCCCAGCTCCATGACTATTATTATTTTGGTGATGACATGTTGATTCTTTTGACTGCAAGCAGGATTATTATCATTGTTGATTTGGATTTGATAATTGAGAAAAGTGATCTCATTGGAGAACCTGTACCAGTGGCAAAACCTGTGGTTGTACAATCCCCAGCTGGCCAACCAGGGACAGGAACTGGGAATCCCCAATCATTTCCTGGAAGTTCACCTGTTGGTGGTCTGGTTAATAAACCGAATGCAGCTGGAGCATCTATGGAGCCTCCTAAAATAAATCAATCATATGGCAATGCTTATTCTAATAATCCTGACTCAGGGAGATATGCTGCACCAAATGTGCCTGCTGCTTACCCTAAGACAGAGTCTAGTGCTGGATATCCTGGATCAGTGTCGTTAGGTGGTTCATATGGTGAGCAGAGTTTCCGCAACCCTAGATCAGAAGCTTCGCAACCACCTCTAAATACCTCTTCCCACCAACCTCAGCCTGTGTATCAACAACCATCTTCAATGTACACTAACAGAGAACCAATAGCTAGAAATGAAGCTCCCCCTAGGATAATTCCCATTGCTGCTCTGAATTGGACAATTAAGGCTAGAGTTACAGCAAAAGGAGAACTTAAGCACTACAATAATCCCCGCGGTGATGGTAAACTATTCAGTTTTTATCTTCTTGATTCTGACGGTGGAGAAATTCAGGTAACTTGCTTTAATGCTGTGGCTGATCAATTCTTCAACCAGATTGAAGTTGGTAAGGTTTATCTGATTTCCAAGGGAAGCTTAAGACCTGCTCAAAAAGCTTATAACCACCTCCCAAATGACCAGGAAATTTTCTTAGAGAGCACGTCAATAGTACAGCCTTGCTTTGACGACGACAGCTCAATTCCACAGCAGCAGTTTCACTTCCGTCATATAAGTGATATTGAAGGCATGGACAACAACAGCATTATGGACATTATTGGTATTGTAACTTTTGTCAGTCCCTCTGCTTCAATAATGAGAAAAAATGGTACTGAAACTCAGCGGAGAATCCTACACTTGAAGGACATGTCTGGCCGAAGTGTTGAATTAACTCTGTGGGGAAACTTTTGCAATGCAGAAGGACAGAGTCTGCAAAATATGTGTGATTCAGGGCTTTTCCCTGTTCTAGCTGTGAAAACAGGTAGAGTAAATGACTTCAATGGGAAGTCATTGGGTACCATCTCTACCACTCAACTATTTATTGAGCCAAATTATCCAGAAGCTCACAGCCTGAGAAGATGGTTTGATGAGGAAGGAAGGAACATCCCGTTTGTCTCAATTTCCATACACTAATTGACTTGCTTTTGCTTGAAACGTATATCTTGTATTAATATTAAACAAGTGCCTAAAGAGACACTATAAAGTCAACTTAATTTATTAAGATACATCATAAGTGCCATTCTATTAATCTGAGGAGTTTAGAATTGTGTTGGTTTCTGCTTTGTTGTCTTTTACTATTCTGAAACTTTTGTATGATCATATCTCGTGGTGAAAACATGAGTTGGTTCTTATGACTGTCAACTATCTGCTTCATAAAAACAGTTGTAAAACTGAAATTTCAAGCTTGCCTAGGAGAGAATCTTAATGCCTTGATTGCTGAAGAAGACAGAACCAGTTCAAAAAACTAGTTCGAGAGTCAATCCACATTAACTCTTGAATTCCATTAGACAAGAGAGTCAATTAGACACTGGGCTAGTCTAAAACCTTTTTTTTTTTTTTTTGCCGCGGGGGGGGGGGGGGGGGGGGGGGGGGGTAGTTTGCATTTAGTGTGTTCTTGAAAATGGGAAAAATGCATTCCTCCGCCCAGAAAACCTTATTTACCAATTTATAATTGAATTTACTCGGTAAGTCATAAGAATTGTTAAAAGATAAAAAAAAAAAAAAGGTCATATTCTAGAAGGAAAAAAAAAACTTCGTCAATAATAGACGACAATGTACCCATGTTCTCTAATAAATAAGAAACAGAAACACACCATGCAACAACAAAACGATAATGCTAGTAATTTACATCAACTACTGAAAGAAAGAGAAAATCCCAACATTCCAGTCATTCCATCCAGGCCAGCCCAAACTTGGTAACAATATGACATTTAAAATAACCACAACAGCACAACAACAATAATAGACATTTATCAAGCAAAGAGAACCACAAACCTCATCAGAGAGAAGTATGCATGGTGAACACGTCCTTGCACGACGGAATAATGTCCGAACTGCCAGCTCACTTTCTCCAACATATTTATTCAAAAGTTCAGGGCCCTAACCATCAGCAAAATCCATGACCATCCAAGTAAGTATTTGAACTCAAAATCAAACAAAAATACAATCACGATTACATTTATTTTTCTGACAGAGTGCAACTTGATTCTCACGATACCAATGTACTGAACACCATTACGAAAAAATATCAAACATTGCAGATACACAGACAGAATGGAAAGGGAAAATCAGAGAGACAAACCTTGATGTGAATGAAATTGGCTCCTGCCTCATTGGCCACAGCCTTGGCAATCAGTGTTTTACCACAACCCGGAGGCCCATAGAGCAAAAATCCTGTATCTAAGTCCAATCCAAGCCCCTGAAGATGCAGATAATTTCATGACGCGAGATCAGCAATTTAGAATGTAGCTTCTAGGCTTCTATGCTTTCAAGAAGAACTCTAAAAAGTTTCTAATAAATGAAGAAAATGCACCAGGGCTCCAAATTTAATTAAGGCACCATCAGAAGAAATAGAACACAAGAATCAGAAGAAATAAAGATTCCTTTGCTACAAGTGAAACTCAAGCATATCAAGAAGTGTGAACATGCCGGAGACACTATGTCAAAATGGAATTCCAGATTGGCAAACTAACTGCACAGGATGAATAGACAGCAAATATCACCATTATTCCTCCGCATTTTTTGGCCAAGAAAAAAATTCCTTTATGCCTAAAGTAATCCACTACAATATGCATTTTGATCTGTGCATGTGTAGTGGGGGTGAAAGACTAAAAATTAGCAGCCTATCTGTTTGCAGCATTCTTCTTACCTATAACATGATTTCAGTCACATCATTAACTATGCCATCTTCAGACATAGAAAGTCCTTGCCCATGGAACCTTGAACATTGACATGAGAGGCAAGATAGCTTAGTTGGCATCGTTATCTAAATAAAATTTTTTGCTCTATTGACGTTCATAGAACGAAATCCCTCGAATGTGAAGCTAACCTGGAAATTGGAAACTTTAATGAATCCTATACAGTCCTTATCATGAACAGCCTGAATTGACCTGCCGGTAATTCTCCTAATAAGAAACACCTGTTCTAACATACTTCTGCGATTCCTAACCCAAATATCAAAAGTAAAACTTCAATATCACTATGGAGATACTATTTTGATAATCACCAGGCATATCCAGCAGCATGATTCCTGCAATGGAGCAGGGCTGCTTCCCTAGCTTTAATCTCTTGACTAGCTGAATCTCTAGACCTCAACAATTTCCCAAGGAAATTCAGCTAACATAATTTAGTGGGAAATACTGGTTGAAGCAAACTAGAAGATAAATTTACCTTCTTGTCAGTGGAACATATATTTTCAAACTTCTCAACCATTCCATCCATCCATCCCTCTATGCATATATGTATGTACATATATATCATTTACAGATATAGGTTCTTCCTTTGAAGAGCCCTCGTACACTTTCTGTTTAAACTTCCAATGAAGTCTTGCAAAGTGAGACACACACACACACACGCACAGCATAATAAATGAGAAAACAATTATTGTTAATACCTCATAATCCTCTGGATGTTTAATACGTCTAACTATGTAACGCTCAAACTCCTTTCTTAAGAAATCAAGCCCACCGATATCTTCCCATTTTACATTAGGAATGGTAGAGAATCCTTCTATTAAAGATCAGAAACGAAAAACAGAGCATCACAATCAAGCAAAATATCAAAGAAACTTGTGAGAATCTTCAACAATGAAGAGAGAAATTTTCTGTATGAAAGAGAGATTTTATTGCTCTGGTTTTGTGATTACAATAGAATGAATGAATTACAAAAGATATCTTTACATTTATACAACTAATCTCTACTGTACCAGAAAAATAAAAGAGCGGGAAATTAACAACCTTCCTAACCACCTGTAACAACTTCCCAACGACTTCCCAAATTCCACTCCTCCAATAACCTTAAGCCATCTGTCCAGTAACAGCTCCTCAGATACCCATGTGCATCTCTCGTGCTTAACTTATTCCTTTCAATGCTACAAGTAGCTTTCTCAGCAATATACTAAAGCTACTGTTGCTACTGTCGTTTAATCTCTTTTTCTTCTTTTGTTCTGTAATTCTCTTTACACGAGTTTGTCTTCCTTTATTCAACACTGCTTCAGGTTTACTTCTTTGTTTGATCTTCTTAACAGCCCCCCTCAAGACCAGAGCTGCTTCTGCTGTGGAAATAGCTTCTGAGTCTTGCAATGATTGTGGATAAGTAATATGAGGACTGAAAAGATTGAGTAATCCCAATCTACTAATCAAATCCAGGAATGCAGGCGCACCAAGTGCTTTAGTAAACACATCAGCTAGTTGTAAATTGGTCCTGACATGAAAAGTCTTAATCATTCCTGCCTGTATCTTTTCCCTGACTAAATGGCAATCCACCTCTATATGTTTGGTTCTCTCATGGAATACTGGGTTTGCAGCTATGTGCAAGGCTGCCTTGTTGTCACAGTAGAGTAGTGCAGCCTTGGAGTGCTCAATTTTGAAGTCTTCAAGCAGATATAGCAACCAAGTGATTTCACAACATGTTGAAGCCATTGATCTATACTCAGCCTCTGCTGAGGATCTCGATACTGTATTTTGTTTCTTGGACCTCCAGGATATCAAAGTCTCACCAGGGAAAATGCAATATCCTGTCAAAGATCTCCTAGTGTCAGGGCATCCTGCCCAGTCTGCATCACAAAAAGCCTTTAATTGAAAATCTGAGTTAGCTGAGAAAAATAACCCCTGCCCTGGAGTACCCTTGATGTATTGTAAGACTCTTAGAGCTGCCACCATGTGAGGGTGCCTAGGCTTGCTCAAAAATTGACTTAACCTATTCACTGCATAACAGATGTCTGGTCTTGTCAAGGTTAAATACATCAATCTGCCTATAAGCCTTCTGTACTGTGAAGGATCATCAATTAACTCTCCTTCATCCTTTGACAATCTAAGATGCTGCTCCATAGGAGTTTTCATAGGCTTGCAGCCTATCATACCCGAGTCTGTCAAAACTTCTAATGCATATTTTCTCTGATTAAGAGTAATACCCTTATCACTCCTTGCCACTTCTAACCCCAGAAAATATTTCAAGGTTCCTAAGTCTTTTATCCCAAACTTAACATCCAAGAGTGCTTTCAAATCTGCTACACATTGAGCATCATTGCCTGTGATCAATATATCATCTACATAGACCAAGAGGGCAGTAAAATTAGAGCCTTTTGAATGCACAAATAGTGCATAATCAGATTTTGATTGAACAAAACCCATTTCAGTGATTGTTGTGGATAGTTTAGCATGCCATTGCCTGCTGGCCTGCTTCAAACCATATAGTGACTTTCTCAACCTGCATACAAGAGGTCTAGCATCTGTTGCACAGCCCCCCTTGCTGTGATAGCCCTGTGGTAAGGACATGTACACTTCCTCCTCTAAATCACCATGGAGGAAGGCATTATTAACATCCAACTGATGTAAAGGCCAACCCTTGATAGCAGCAATGCACAGCAACACTCTCACAGAAACTGATTTGGCAACTGGTGAGAATGTCTCAGAATAGTCCAGCCCCTCTTGCTGTGTATACCCTTTAGCTACTAATCTGGCTTTGTATCTCTCCACAGAGCCATCCGGATTATATTTAATCCTATAAACCCACTTGCAACCTATTGGAAACTTCCCATGAGGTAAAGGAACTACATCTCAAGTATGATTAAGTTCCAAAGCACCAATCTCCTTGTCCATTGCTCCCTGCCAAGCCTTTGAAAGCACAGCCTGATGGTAATACTCAGGTTCAACTTCAGCACTAGCAGCAAGAACAAAACTTTGATAGGAAGAACTAAGGTTAGCATAAGAAAGATGATTATGGATATCATAGGGACCACCTGGTGAGGGTCTAGTGGCAGGCAAGGAACAAGAATAATCTTGTAAATAGGTAGGTAGTCTGTGAGTCCTAGTAGACTTTCTAATTTGAGGTGGAGAAGTGTGAGGTAATGCTTGAGGTAAGGCTGTGACAGGGACAGTGTCAGATGCAGCAGAAGTAGTTTCAATGGAACAATCCAATGGAACACATTCTGCAGTAACAGAAGT
The DNA here is from genome assembly GCF_932294415.1 of Quercus robur. Classification (NCBI taxonomy): domain Eukaryota; kingdom Viridiplantae; phylum Streptophyta; class Magnoliopsida; order Fagales; family Fagaceae; genus Quercus; species Quercus robur. The sequence continues at coordinate 42,879,681 of NC_065545.1, read as the reverse complement.
GCTTGCTGCATAATCTGGAAAGTCAGGTAAAATAGGTTCATTTGAGATGATAGGCAAGGGAATAGGGTTTAAAGAAACAGGTGAGGACAAAGTGTTTGAATCAAAAGGATCAAGGTATTGAGGAAGATCAGAAGATTGAAAAGGAAATAGTGACTCATGGAAATGCACATCTCTTGAAATAAACACTGAATGTGTGGTTAAATCCATTACTTTGTAACCTTTAACCCCAAATGGATAACCAAGAAACACACATTTAGTAGCTCTAGGCAAAAACTTATGTCTGTTATGTGCAAGTGTGGATGCATAACACAAACAACCAAACACTCTAAGATGTGAGAAGGTAGGTAGTTTACCAAAAAGAACCTCATAGGGTATTTTATTGTTAATAGCAGAATTAGGCAGCCTATTGATTAGGTACACAGCTGTGAGCACACAGTCTCCCCAAAGATTCAAAGGAACATTGGATTGGAACTTAAGTGCTCTAGCCACATTTAGAATATGTTGATGTTTTCTTTCAACAATTGAGTTTTGTTGAGGGGTTTCAACACAACTCAATTGATGAAGAATGCCTTTGGACTTGAAGAAATCTTTTAACAGGAACTCAGTACCATTATCAGTTCGAATGCACTTGATTTTCTTGTTAAATTGAGTTTCAACATAGACATAGAACTGTGGCAAAAGAACTTGAGTTTCTGATTTAGCTTTTAACAAATAAATCCATGTACATCTAGAAAAGTCATCAACAATTGTAAGGAAATACTTGTAACCATCAATAGTAGGAATGGAAAAAGGGACCCCACAAATCACAATGTATCAAATCAAAAGGATGATCAGAAATATGAGTGCTAGATGAAAAAGGCAATCTTTTTTGCTTTGCTATTGGACAAATGTCACAATGAGTGGTTTTATTACACTGCACAAAGGGCATGATCTTATTCACAAGTTCAAGTTTACCACTTGAAGGGTGCCCTAATCTAGCATGCCAGAAATCAAAAGGAGAAGCAACAGAATTACAGTAGGTAGAGGCTGGAGTAGAAGACAAATCCTGGTATTTGTTATCCAGCAGAAACAATCCATTTTGTTCTCTACCCAGACCAATCGTGCTCCAATGAGCAAGATCCTGAATAAAGCAAAATGAACCAAGAAATATAAGACAACAGCATTGTGATTTGTTCAATTTACTGACAGATATGAGGTTGAAAGTAAAGGAAGGAACACACAACACATCAGTGAGAATTAATGTGTCATTGATATGCATAGTTCCTATGTGAGTCACTAAAACGTTTTCACCATTTGGTAAGTAGACATATGAATTAGAAACACAAGTAAAAGAATCTAAAACAGATTCGGAGTGGACCATATGATCAGTAGCACCTGTATCAATGATCCAATCTGTTTCAACATAGGCTGATTTGTTTACTGTTTTAGCTGAGAAAACAGTTGAATGTGGGATAGGATTTGAAATGGCAAACGAGGAATGACCAGAAATTTTACCTGAGAAGTTGTTGATGTAATTGGAAGTAGATGCACTTAATGCCAAAGGCTGAGAAGTGCTAGTTCCTGCAGTGTTCAAGCAAGCTAACTGCTGTGAATTTGAAGACTGCTGTGAAGTTGAAGACTGAGGTATTCCTCCAACTGACTGTGAATTCAGAAAGGCTAAAAGCTGTTCACATTGAGACTTAGAGATTGGACACTGTGGAGTTGAAATCATAACTTCCTCAACAGATTGATTAGGATTGGTAGTTCCAAAACCAGCTACTTGATTGGCCATGGACTTGTTCTTGAATTTGAACCCTGGAGGAAAACCATGTAACCTGTAGCATTTATCCACTGTATGCCCTGTCTTCCCACAATGAGTGCAAATAGGACCTTCCCTTTTGAAATTCCCTTTGTTATTGTGGTTATGTTTAAAGCCAGAACCAACATTTGAGTATAATGCTGTGGCTTCAATAGGATGTGTGGAACCAGTGAATTCACCATTCTTAAAACTCCTTTGCTTTTCTTCTTGCAATATCAAGGAAAGAACTCGATTGATATCAGGTAGAGGTTCATACAGCAAGATTTGACCTCTGATAGCTGAATATGAGTCATTCAGTCCCATCAAAAAACGCATCACTTGATCACGATCATATAAGTCTGAAGTGGTTCTTTGAGCTCCACAATTACAGGGACATTTACACACAGGGACAGATTGATAGTTAGCTAGTTCATCAACCAAGGCTTTGAACTTCGTGTAATAATCTTCCACAGACAATTGACCTTGAACAAGGTAAGCTGATTCCTTCTGAAGTTCAAAGATTCTAGGGCCACTTTTCTGAGAAAACCTATGGCGAAGATCCAACCAAATTGTCTTAGCATTGTCAGTGTACATAATGCTAGAAGCAATGTCTGGTGATACTGAATTGATAATCCAGCTGAGCACTGTCATATTACACCGAGTCCACAAAATGAATTGTGGTGAATCTGGACTTGGCTCTGCTATCGTGCCATCGACAAAGCCAGTCTTGTGCCTAGAAGTGAGTGCAATGATCATTGATCTCGCCCATGGAAAGTAATTTCTTCCTCCAATCAGCTTCTGAGAAACGAGTTGAACAGTGTTGTTATCACTACTGCTGAGATAGAATGGATTTACAGAATCACCATTCGCAGCTGTGGTAGTTTGATTGTTGCTTGATGAATGATTATTTGAAGTCTCTTCAACGGTCGCCATTGTTGGAGCTTCGAACTTTGAAGAAGATTAGATGAATTCTCAGAGAATTCAAGAGAAAATAACCAAAAAATAACAAAGAAACAACGATCTGATCCTGATTATTGCTCTGATACCATATTAAAGATCAGAAACGAAAAACAGAGCATCACAATCAAGCAAAATATCAAAGAAACTTGTGAGAATCTTCAACAATGAAGAGAGAAATTTTCTGTATGAAAGAGAGATTTTATTGCTCTGGTTTTGTGATTACAATAGAATGAATGAATTACAAAAGATATCTTTACATTTATACAACTAATCTCTACTGTACCAGAAAAATAAAAGAGCGGGAAATTAACAACCTTCCTAACCACCTGTAACAACTTCCCAACGACTTCCCAAATTCCACTCCTCCAATAACCTTAAGCCATCTGTCCAGTAACAGCTCCTCAGATACCCATGTGCATCTCTCGTGCTTAACTTATTCCTTTCAATGCTACAAGTAGCTTTCTCAGCAAAATACTAAAGCTACTGTTGCTACTGTCGTTTAATCTCTTTTTCTTCTTTTGTTCTGTAATTCTCTTTACACGAGTTTGTCTTCCTTTATTCAACACTGCTTCAGGTTTACTTCTTTGTTTGATCTTCTTAACACCTTCTCTTCTTGATGATGGTTGAACCCTTTTAACTGCTTCCTGCAGAACACCACATAATAGCAATTTGCATCATCATTTAAGAAAATCACTAAACAAGAACAAACCAGCAGAATTGTATTGACATTTTCTAAAATGCAAAAGCCTTCAATACAATCAAAATTGTCAGTCTTGATCACCAAAAGGTAGACATACAGTATGACAGTGGCTAAAAACACTAAAAATAAATAAAAAAATAAAAATAAAAATAAAAAACCTAGATATCTACAGTGTTATCTCCACATTTTCAACTTTCACACTTAAATTAGAGTGATGAGACAAGATTGATTCATAATGGGTAAGTACTGAAAATAGAAAATATAAAAAAATATAAAATTTGTATTCACTTGACCAAAATTCACTTACCTAAAAATGTAAGCAAGTGAATAAATGAGAGCATATTAGATACAAAACGATAAGGAAATAGAAAGACAAAAGCACCTGGAAATCAGCCATTGTGATGGCAAGCTTTTCCATCTCTTCAGGCAACCATGGCTGCCTCCACCACTCTTCAGAATGCTCCTCATTTATAGAAGAATATTCAGATAGCTCAGACTTTCTTTCATCAATTATTCTCTTCATGGCAAGGTTACCAGCCTTGTTAGCCAGGGCAGCCAAATCAACCCCAACAAAACCAGGCGTAGACCTGGCTAGATTGAGAATATTGAAAGAACCCTCCAATTTAAGATTGCGTGTAAGTACAGAAAGAATCTCAAGCCTTCCAGTTTCATCTGGAACAACTATAGCAATCTCACGGTCAAATCATCCAGGCATCCTTAGTGCAGGGTCAAGGGCATCAGGCCTATTGGTAGCTCCAATTACAAGCACATAGCCAGGTTTCGTATTAGAACTTTCTGAGCTTGACTTAGCATGTGCCTGGTATAGTCTCTGAAGTACATCCATGCAAGTTATCAACTGTGTCACAATTCATCGCTCCATATCTCTTAGATTTTCTCTTTTAGAACCAATTGCATCAATTTCATCAATAAAAAAAATTGACGGTGCAGTGTTGTATGCTCTAGAGAAAAGCTGATGAATATTTTCCTCTGCTGCACCTGAAATATCCATCAAATGAGAAACAACTATAGGACTTCTAATTTTTAGGAAAATAAAAAGTAGCTGCTCCTCAAACAATTAAGCCCAATGCAAGAAGAGGGGGATAAAAATGAGAAATTATGCCAAAGGACCAAAAACTAGGAAAAATTAATCATTTTTGAATGCCGAGATAATCAACCTATTCATGTCTTTAAATTGAAAAATCTGCATCTAACAAGAATCACTTCCTTGAAAATTAAACTGATGAACGATACTGATAGAATGCAAATTAGGCTTTAAGTCCCCTTACTCACAAATTCCTTACCACCCTATTAATCAAAGGTGTACACTCTTAGGGTGTCCAAAGTTTTTCAAGCACTTGAATATTTAATAGATGTTACTTTAATAGATGTTACTTCATACACATACTGAGTAAGTACAAGAAGGAATCCCCTTCAGGGTGGCCCCAAGATCATAGCTTTCAAATCCATGACTTCATATATCCCCTTAGGAAATTTAACAAGATATTGAACTCTTATCTTATAAAATGATAATAATTCCTCTTGGGAATGAGCATAAACTGTTTATCCCATTAGGGGTGAATGCCCCTCCATTACTCGACAACTAGTGGTGGAGTGATTGCCCATAAGATTTACCGGGCTAGAGTGTTATAAAAATAAAAATAAAAATAATAATAATAATAATAATAATGATGATGATGATAAAAAGGAAATGCATACCAGAGACAGCAGAGATGATCCCAGTAGAGCTAATCATATGAAATGGAAACCCGGTCTCATTGGCAATGGCATGAGCCAATTTGGTCTTGCCACAACCGGGTGGCCCGTGCAACAAATCCCAGACGTGGGTTGGACTCCAAGGCACCTCGGTAACTCTCTATGGTACAATGGCACAATCACCTCCATTTTTAACTCTTCAATTACACTATCTATCCCTCCAAAATCCTTAAACCTCGGCCCCATTATTCCCCTCTCCCCCATTACCAAGACCATTACCATTCTTCTGAGCTTGAGCTTGAGCTTGAGCTTCCACTTCCACTTTCACTCTCTCCTCATTACCATTATCACCTCCCATTTGTTCAATCTTGTTCTCAGCCTCGCTAGTATCATCATCATCATCTTCTGACATGTGAACCTCATTATCATCATCATCTGACGTGGAGGTTGTTCCATCGGAACTTGAATCCTCAGACGATGATGATGTCGTTTGAGGAGTAGTGTCCGCACTCGTTCTACTTTTAATATGTGAATCTTCTATTAGCTCCAACTTCTCTTCATCTTCATCAGCTCTTGTTCGCTTCTTCATCTTCTGAAAACCACTTCTACTTCTTCTTGTGGGTGTTGTTTTGTTTGTTTGGTGTTTAGAGAGAGATACCAAGGACTTTCGAACAAAAATAGTGTAGGGCTGCTTCTTTATTCGCTGGAACACGATTTCATCAACGTTGACGTTTAGACCTGAGCTTGAAAGATTCAAGCCGACGACCAAATATTTCTCTCTTCATTCATTCTGCTGCACACTCCACAAAGCCTACTTATAATGTTAGCAGCGTATGTTTTTCATGCGTTAAACTCATACCCAATGTACTACTACTAGCCCATATAACAGAGTGGGTATATATATCTGCTAACTCCCCACCAACCTTCCAATATTATTACTTTACTTTCTCAAGAAGTACCTAATAAAATAAATGATAAATAAAAGTATATATAAATATTTTTTAAATGTCAATTTTTTTTTCCTTTCATCCCAATCCGTGGTTAATATTTTAGTTCAATGAGATTTATGCATTTTTCAATACTAAAATAACAGAGTGGACTAAGAGTGGGCCTAAAAAATGAATATATAAAAAATAAAAAATGGTTCAATTTAGCTTAGTTAGTAAAGTTTTTTATCGTCAAATGAGAGATTAAAAATAAACCCCGCCTATATCATATACCAATTAATGTCTTAATCTGATAATAAAGAGCAATCATCATGAAACAAATGTCATAACCAATAGGTACTAGGTTGAAATATTATCCCATTTATCAAAAAAAAGGTTTCTACCTCCTCAACATCTAGAAACATAAATTCAACCATTACTCAAAAAATTAGAAAGAGACTACTAACCTTCCAAATTGGTTTTCATGAGCATTAAGAATACCTCGGCATCCTCAAAATATTAATTACTCAAAAAATTGGAAATATAGTACTGACCTTCCAAATTGGTTTGCATGAGCATTAAGAATACCTCGGCATCCTCAAAACATTAATTCAATTGTTACTCAAAAATTTGGAGATAGAGTATTGACCATCCAAATTGGAGAATTAAGAAATCTTAGTATCCCTCTCAATAAGTTTAGGCTTTCTTAGCATTGCTACAATGATCTACTACTAGCAAAAGTAGCAAATCACTGTAGCAATGCTACTTAATTTTTATTCATTTTTCTCTCTCCTCTCACACTACTCTCTTCTCTCTCTTGTCCCTTTTTGCTTTCTCTTAGATGGAGGAATGTGAGGTGGTTATGAGTCACTAGTGGTGGTAGGTTCCGATCTGGTGGTGGTGCACAATGTGTTTGCAATAATGGTGGTTGTGGAGGTGGTGGCTAATGATGTGGTGAGGTTTTTTTTTTTTTTTTTTTTTTGAAAAAAAAAATTGTAAGAGTTTTTTTTTATTTTTTTGAGAAACCAGACTAGATGAGTCTGTGTATTATTGAAAATAAAAAGGATTACAAGGAATCACTAGTGACTATAGGAGCTATGTCATCAAGTACACAATTCTACCAAACTTGAAGCTCACAACCAAATTTAGAAGACCTGGCTAAATAGTGGGCAACTAAATTTCCTTGCCATTTTACATGAGAGAAACTACAGAAAGAAAAGACACTGACTAATTGGAGAACATCCCGAATCACATTCCCATACTCTGGATTAGAAGAATCCAAAGATTTGATGGCTTGTATAATCACCTCAGAATCACCCTCAAAAATGCAATCTAACACCCCATGCTCCTTAGCAAAAAACATGGCCCTACGCAGTGGCAGAGCCATAATTTTGGTTCAGAGGGGGCAAAATTAAAAGACAACATTTAAAGTGAAATTAATCTAAAAAATATTAATCGATAATAATAACAAAATAAATAAACAATTATAAGAAAAATAAATATATTTCATATCAATTCATAGTTACTACAAAATCTACAACAATATAATGAATAGATGTTTGTGATTATTTTTTGTTATTGATAACATGCCAATTTGTAAGATATAGATAGTAAATTTGCAATATCTCTAACATCACTTAACAATAAAATACTGCAAAAAGTATCATTAATAATGAAAATAATGATAGAAATTAGAAAAGAAAAAAAATTGTGAAATAAGTGTCAAACGTGGGACAAGACAAAAGTTTACAAGAACAGTAAATTAGGTGAAAATGGGATATGATTTGATGTTTGAGAAAACTTTTTTTTACTTTCCTTTTCTTGTGCCAGAATCACTTTCAAGTTTCAACCAATTGGAAGTCATTTTTTCCTTTCTTTTTCCTGTGTCAGAGTCCCTTAAGATTACAATTACACATACAATGAAATTTTAGGTGGAGTCAGGGGGGGGGGGTAGGTGCCCCCCCTCGCCCCCCTCTGGCTCTGCCACTGGCCCTATGGCATGCCAACGCTTCCACTGCAGCAACACAAGTTGGCTTAACAATCCGTTGTGCCAAGGCATGAAGTACTTTTCCAGAACTATCATGGATGACAACACCCAGGCCTGCTGTGCCCTCGGAAGAGGAGAAGGCTGCATCAAAATTCACTTTGCAATGGGGCGAGATTGGAGGAATCCATCTTACTGCTCTGATCGAAGCTGTGGGAGTTTGAGTCTGAGTTTTCTGCGCTACTAAAAAATCCTGGAGAAGAGAATTTGCTCTGCTTCTAATACCGCTAACCTCCACAATATAACTTCCATTCCTGATAGCATTTCTATTACTCCATATTAACCAAAACATCATAATCAGAAGATTGGTATCAAGTCTCTCCTTCATCATAAAAACCATTCCCATCAGATCAACAAAATATTCAAACTTATACCTCAAAAGCTTTGTCAGGACCTCATCACCATCCTAGATTGAAAGTAGTGCTAGGTAACTCCATAGCGCATGAATTGCATCTTCAAATCCTCCCTTACATCGTAGACATTGCACTGAGTTCACCACTTTTCTTCTCCACAAATTGCAGAGAGTAGGAATAGCATTGTGGCAAGCTCTCCAAATCATATTCTTTACCTTATGGGGGACCTAAGCACTCCATATACTGGTCCACAACCTATGTCTCCTTTCTGGATTTGAGCACGATGGACTTAAGCTCCTTTCAATCCTAGCAATCAGGTGATAGGCACTTCGGGTTGTAAAATTACCATTCTTGGTTAGGAACCAAACTTGCTCGTCCAAGGTGGATCGATAGCTTAGTGGAATACCAAGAATCAACCTAGCTTCATGGGATAGAAACTCAGTCTGAATCAAGTCTGCCTTCCAAACATGATTCTCTTGATCAATCAGGGCACTCACACTTGAATCCACAGGCAGAGACATAGGGGGGAAGTCAATAACGAGGGTGGCTTTTATGGCAACCATTTATCAGATCGAATCACGATGGAGTTTCCATCACCAACTCTCCATCCCGCCCCCGATTCAATCACGTATCTGGCTTGCAGGAGGCTCTTCCATGCGTACGAGCCTTTGTTGGGGTTTTCACATTGCATTATAGAGCAGTCCGAAAAAAACTTTGCTTTAAATACCTTATGAAACAAAGAATTTTCGTAGGTCTTCAGTCTCTAGATCTGCATAGCCAGCAAAGAGTCATTGAATTTGCTCAGTTCTTAGAAACCAATACCACCTTCCTTCTTTCGCAAACAGAGCTTATTCTAGCTCACCCAATGAATCTTTCGTTGCTCATCCCTATACCCCCACCACAATTTCTGTATCAATGATTCAATGTCCTGCACCAAACTTTTTGGAAGTTTAAAACATGACATTGTGTATGTGGGAATCGCTTGAATAACTGCCTTTATCAAGACTTCACGACCCGCTTGAGAAAGCAATTTCTCTTTCCAGCCCTTCAGCTTCTTCCAAATCCTCTCCTTGATAAGACTAAAAGTTTTCTTCTTATTCCGACCCACTAAAGCTGGTAAATCTAAATATTTTTCATACTGCTGGACAGCCAGAACACCTAGAAAGGCCGCAATGGCTGTTCGAGTATCATGTTGAGTGTTCGAGCTAAAAAAAATACTGGTTTTTGCCCCATTTATACTCTGCCCAAATGCTTGTTCATACCTGTGAAGGATAGACTGAATCTGCACACATTCAGAGATGGTTGCCCTGCAGAAAACTAGGTTGTCATCCGTGAAGAGTAAATGTGAGATTCGAGGACCATTAGCACATAAAGAGACACCCCTTATTGCCCCATCTTTTTCGGCCTTCTTAAAGAGAGAGTGCAAACCTTCAGTTACTAGCAAAAACAAATATGGTGACAACGGATCACCTTGGCGAAGACCCCTTTCCAGAATTATGTGACCATGTGGCTAACCATTCAACATAATAGAATAGGATACAGACTTGATGCAAGCCATAATGATGCTGACCCATATTGCATTGAAGCCCATCTTTAGCTTAATCTTCTCTAAAAACACCCATTCAACTCAATCGTACGCCTTTCTAATGTCGAGTTTAAGTGCCATATAGCCCATCTTGCCATTCCTTTTAGATTTCAAATGGTGGAGAGTCTCGTGTGCAATGAGAATGTTATTTGTGATCAGTCTCTCTGATATGAATGTGCTTTGGTGTTCTGAAATTAACTTTGGCAGTAAGATCTTCAGATTGTTAGCCAAAACCTTAGCCACAATCTTATAAAGAACGCTAGACAAACTAATGGGCCTGAAATCAGTTACCTTTCTTAGGCTATGAATCTTAGGAATGAGTGTTAAAAAAGTGTGATTAAGTTGGAGAGGGATTATACCTGCATTGAGGATTGCCAACACTGCATTTGTGACCTCCTGCCCCACCTTACCCTAATACTGCTTGTGAAACAATGGAGGTAGACCATCCGGGCCTAGAGCTACGCTAGCCTCCATCTGCTTTAGTGCACCCTGAACTTCACTAGGATCGAATGGCCTGAGCAGTCCCTCATTCATCTCTTTGGTCACTACTGGAAACACCCCCTCTAGCACAGAATCCATATGAGTGGGATTTGATGGGGTGAATAGCTTAGAAAAATATTGGACAAACATACACCCAATCTGATTTTCTTCCTCCACCCAAATACCAAACTCATTTTCCAAACCCGAGATGAAATTTCTCTTATTACGTTCTGTGGACCTACAATGAAAATACTTGGTACTTTGATCACTATCACGCAACCAATCAACCTTTGCTCTTTGACTCCACATACATTCTTCCAAGTCAGTCAATCTTCTAATCTCATCATTTAGTTCCTTCATCCTCCCATTACTACCTCCCCAAATAGATAAACGCTCTGCCTGTTCTAGTTCCATTCTTTTCTTTTCCAAAGTCCTACGCACATTACCAAATACCTTCTTATTCCACTCACTAAGGTGAATTTGACAATTACTAACCTTAAGGAGCACATTACCCATTGGATCATCAGTTGAATCCTTGTCCCATGCTTCATGAACCGCCCCTTCACAACGTTCATCCTTGATCCACATAGCCTTAAATCTAAAAGGTCTATTAGGCCTAAAAAATCTCCTTCGAACATCATCTAAACAGAGCCATATGGGTTTATGATCTGAGGAAAAACCTAACAAATGATGAAGTCTTACAGCTGGAAATTTCAGAACCCACTACGGAGATGCAACCACTCGATCAAGTTGGACCCATACTACATTTCCGTCAAAGCGTCGATTACACCAAGTAAATGGTAAGCCCGAGTACCCCAAGTCTTTTAATCCACAAACATCCAAGCAATCACGAAAAGACTGCATCTGATTTTCAACTCGTATTCCTCCACCGAACTTTTCCTCCAAACGGGTGATCTTGTTGAAATCACCTAGATAGACCCATGGTAAATTGATCTGAGTTGCGAGATGTCGTAGTAGGGTCCAGGAATCTTCCCAGTTGGCCACTTCTGGAGCTCCGTAAAAGCTCGTGAAGCGCTAGACGTCATCAATCCCTGGACTTACTACCGCGTCAATGTGATGAGGAGAGAATGTCCTGATGTGCAAATCAAGTTCGTTCATCCACAATAGAGCTAAACCACAACTCTGATGTCTCCTCGGGACGATGAACATATTATCGAACTTAAGGCGGCACTTGACTTTCTCGAGATAGCTTTTCTTGTTCTTAGTTTCCATAAAAAACAACAGCTTGGGACCTTTTGCCCTTATTAACTCGGAGAGCTCCTGAACTCGCCGTGGGATCCCAAGCCCACGGCAGTTCCAGTTTAAACAATTCATTGGCAACGGCAGGGCTGAGACTCAGCCACCGCTGATAGATTTGCTAGTACAAGGACATCACGAGCATTTGCAGCTCTCTTTTTCTGTGGTTGCGCTTCAACATCATCGTGGTAAGGAAGGGCTCTCTTCAGAGCTGGAGAAGTAACCCCACATACCTCAGACATACTCGTGGACCTAAGCTTTGGACTTTTTTTCTTCCTGGGCTTTGGAGTTTAGGCTGAAGTTTTGGTATTGGAGATATCTTGAAGAGGGATTTTGATGATTGGGCTCGAAACAATAGGCCTATGCTCCTTAACCACCTCAATCTCGAGCTCCTCATTTGTAAAGGATGGGCACAGCCCATATGAATTTCCATTCATTGCCAACTCACTAGGGATACATTCAAATTTTTTAAGATCACAATCGATTTCCTGGAGTTTCGCCAAGAAAGGATCACCTTCCGCAAACGCTCCCGAGTTCAAAGGAGCTGATTTAGATTGCTTTCCTTTTGAAACTTCGCCGTGATTGCTACCCAAAACCTCACTTCTGACATTACCCACAAAATCCTCGTCCATCAATTTATGGTACGAAATGGAAAGGGGAGGAGACTTCTCCTAAAAAGGGGCATTGACCACGGGACTAACAAAGACAGAGTAGGAAACTGAGTGAGGTGCATTAACGCCTGCATTAATTACCTCATCGTGAGAATCCATTTCCGTTATCGGACTTGGGGACACTGCCATTGTTTTATTTGCACTACCTCCATCCATCTTAGAACTCCCCCTTCCACTGTCACCTTTGTTGGTGGCAGGATTTGCAAGATATCATAGTAGCCCGGGACAAAACACAATAGGCTTATTCGTTGCTCTGTAAGGAGAAGCACGTAAACTTTGACTGAATTGCCATTGATCCGCCGTTAAAGTACCTTTACTCTGGATCCATAGGGGGTAATCCTTATCACTGTGGTTAAGCCTACCACACCAGTAACACAAATTTGGCAAACGCTCGTATTTAAAACTCACCCATATTTTATCTCCGTTCTCAAGAGACACCACTCTGCCCCGACACAAGGGTAGCGAGATATCCAGTTTTACTTTAACTCGCATAAATCTACCTCCATCCTCATTAACTCCACCGATTGATTGACACATCATCCCAACAATATCACAAATATTTTCAGCAACCTCCCTCATCATGAACCTGATTGGAATGTCATGAACTTGGACCCAGAAAAACGCCCACTGAAACTTGAGTTCGCTGATAGGGGTGTCACCGTCATATTTTTCAAAGACCACCAAATGCTTATCAAAACGCCATGGTTCAGACTGAAGGATTCGATCAATATTGCCTTGGTTATTAAAAGCAAATAGAACTACGTGATCGTCCAAATTCCGAATCTTAAAACTTGCAGTAGATTGCCACAGTTGCCTAAAAGTTCTGGCCACTGCATCCATGTTTAGTACCCGTTTTGTAAGAAACTTTGCTGCAAGAATAAACTCTGATGAACGAAATAGATTTTTCAGCGTGAGCCTAGACCCTTCTCTCTCGTCAAGGCTCAAATTATTCCATGATCTCGTTAGCTCCTCCATTGAGAGAAAAGAAACAAAAAGAGGACAAAAAGGTTATAGGAAGATAAAACAAAACAGAAAAAGGACTCAAAACTGTTTCCCACACACCCAAAAGAATGAAAAACCACTAGCTCAGAAGATAACCTTGTTATCTCTTGAGGACATACACACCTTCTAAGAGAAGGGACCAAATATTCTACTGCCTAAGAGAAGGAGGATGGAGAGCTCCTTTCTTAGTGACAGAGAAACCTCCAGAGGGACCAAATATAACTTTAAAAAAAAAAAAAAAATTGTAAGAGTTATTTTAGCATTTTGGAGTGCCAAAGTAGCATTTTTTTTAGCACATCAAATTTTAACATTCTAACAACTTAATTGATTCTTAAAAAATAAGTAAATAACATAAAAATGACCTGATATTCTACTACCTAACACGTGCCAATGTTAAGAACCTTTGATAGAGTTAATTAAGAGTTATTTGTAAATTAAATAGTTTCTTTTTTTATATAATTAAACACAAATAATTAAATAGATTTGAAAAATAAAGTTATATGATCGATAAATGCACATTATGTAAGATTAAGTTTTTGTCAAAAACCAAATACTATTGTTAGAGTCATATTTTCTATGTATTGGCTTATCTTTTGATAAAATGTACTTTACTTGCAATTTGGTAGATCTAAGATGGGTTTTATGTATCAAGAAGAATGTTGCGCAAACATCACAAGTGGTATCATTAAAGACATGAAGATTGAATCAAGAAACAAGTGAAGAAAAGTCGATTCAATGAAGCTTAACAATAGTCTTGACATAAGCTCAACACTAGCATCTATCGAGCTTAATGAGGAATTCTTGACACAAGCTCGATCTATCGAGAACTACAATTTCAAAATTCTTAGATCTGAATCTCAGCCCATGATGACTTGGATTGCTAGGGTTTCGTTCTCAAAAAGCCTAGACCATATAAAATGCTTATTTTAAAGTCATCAAAAACAGAGAAACTCAATTAGAGAACTCATATTTTGTGCACCTTAGAATTTTGTAACCAAGTACTTCCAAATCTTCAACGTACTTTGAAGTGAAGAACTCTGCAACTAACAACAATCATTAAGGCTGTGTTTGGTTCAATGTAAAATATTTTACGGAAAATAAATATTTTCCGGAAATGCTATTTTCGGGAAAGGAAAATATTTTCAAGTGTTTGGTTGCATTATGAAAATTGTTCTAGAAAATATTTTCATGTGTTTGGTAACATTCTGAAAATGCTATTTTCCACCACCAACCACACAAAACCCACCACTACATAACAGGAAAACCACCAAAACACCACCACCCACACCACCACAACAACAAAAAAAAATCAGAGATCAAAGAGAGAAAGTAAAAAATCAAAATCACATAGAAACATAGATCGGTTCGTGGGTCGATCAAAATCACACAAAAAATCAAAATCACATAGAGAGAGAGAGAGAGATCGATTCATGGGTTCGTGGCACGAGGGCTCTAGGTCGCCGACGAAGTCGAAGACTCGTGGGTCGAAGATCGATTCGTGGGTTCGTAGATCGGCGAAGTCAAAGGCATGATCTGGGCTCTGGGTTCGTGGCGTGATCTGGGCTCTGAGTTCGCCTGCGAAGTCAAAGGCGTGATCTGGGCTCTCTCTTCTTCCTCTCTCTCTCTCTCTCTCTCTCTCTCTTTGCGCGTGAGTCCGAAAATGGTTGGAAGTGAAAATTTTTACTGAAACCAATTTCCGGGTCAAAGCCATTAAAACACACGGTCAACTGAAAATATTTTCCGGAAAATTTATTTTCCATGCGCAACCAAACACCCGCATTTACGGAAAAGCATTTCCGGAAGTGATTTAAAGCCAAAACAAACACAGCCTAAATTGCTTGGAGTTAGTCATGTATTGGGATTTATGCAAAGGAAGAAGTCTTCTACAAGATCAAGTCCAATTGAGGGATTGGAGTAAAGGTTCAATTGTAGGTTGGTATTTTGGGATAGTCCAGGGTAGTAGTAAGATTTCTTATACTTATAATCGCTTGTTATTGATTAATGGATTCTTAGGAGTGATAACCTAAAATTCACTCGGTAGGGTTTTTGCCTTGCGAGAAGTTTTCTCCATTCGTCAATAAATCACCGTGTTAATTTAATTTCTGCTGCACTTAGTTTATTTGGTGATTTGTTGGTGCCTCCATAATTTGCATGTAATTTGACCTAATTAATCAACTTAGGTAATTAAAGTGAAGAACTTTACAGCTAACAACAATCATTCAGTTGCTTGGATTTAGTCATGTATTGGGATCTATGTAAAGGAAGAAATCTTCTACAAGATCAAGTCCAATTGGGGATTGGAGTAAAGGTTCAACTGTAAGTTGATATTTTAGGATAGTCCAGGGTAGTGGTAATATTTCTTATACTTGTAATCGCTTGTTATTGATTAGGGGATTATTGGCAATAATGACCTGAAATTCACTCAGTGAGGTTTTTGCCTTGCGAGAGGTTTTCTCCATTCGTCAACAAATCATCGTGTCAATTTAATTTCTGCTGCATTTAGTTTATTTGGTGATTTGTTGATACCTCCACGATTTGCATGTCATTTGATCTAATTAATCAACTTAGGTAATTGAATTAATTAATCGGGGTCAATCTATAACCCAACAACTACAATAGATTATTAAAAATTAAAAATAAATAATGAAACATCTAAAAATTTTAATAATTAAGTTTAAATTAAAGTACTATTTTGATTCTTTTTTATAAAACATTAGTGATAGAGCAATATTTATGTGGTCCCATGTATAATGCAAGCATGACATGCGTTACCCAACTTTCATTATTGAAAAAAAGAAATGGTCGATTATCCAAATAATAAAAATAAATAATCACACTTTTTAAAATTTTCTAAAAGAACTTTTGAAAGGAGATTTTTAATTTGAGTAGTAGTTTTTAAAATTTTGGCAATAGTTTCATTTAAAATGATAACAAGAATTATTCTTAATAGGAAGAAAAATGTTGATATGAAAACAAAATACTAACAATATTTTGCTAAACGCGTCCCATTCTATGCAATGCCCAAGTTATTAATTTGCCTAATATTAGTAATATGTTTACTCAAATATAGCTTGAGTAATCCAACGTTATATTTAGTTCAATAACCCATTTTGTAAAGTACAACATAAAAGCCTTTGAATAACGATAAAGTTTGACTCTAAAAATGTTTGTATCCCTGTTCTCTAACCACCAATAAAAAAATGACTTTTGTTCTTGTCATGTGTAACGCACATGACTTGCTTAACCCAGCCAAGTGAGTTATGTACTTGCATATGATGGAACACATGTCATCTTCCCATTAGTGGTTGGATGCAAACTTTATCCCTTGAATAAGAGATATGAAATTTAACCACCTATACCAAAAATCAATTGGTGTCTTGCCCTAATGATAAAGTGCAATCATTATGGAGTGGACGTTAGGGCTATGAACGAACCAAGTTGTTCATAAACTGCTCGGACTTGACTCAATAAAAAACTCGTTCATCATTGTTTGTTTATAATCAAGCCAACTTAAGCCTTAATTTTCGGCTTGTTTAATAAACATGTTGAGCCCAAGCCAAAAAAATTGTTCATGAACAATAAGGCTCGATAAAAAGCAAATTGAGCATAGATTGGTTTTATGGCCTTGGTAATAAGTTTGATATGGGCTTGAACAATAAACTCCTATCTTAATATGTGCTTGATAATATACTTGTATTGGATATCAATCTTAAAAGCTTGATATGGAGCTCATGCTCGGGTTGACTAATGAATCAAGTCAAGCCAAGCCGAGCTCAAGTTTTTGGACAATTTGTCGAGCTTAAGCTCAAACATTGTTTGTAGACTTGGTTAAAACTCAAACCAAGCTTGAATGTTCAATACTTGACAAAACTCGGCTCGTTTATAGCCCTAGCGAACACCATAGGTAATAAGTTGAAACACTATCCTACCCATAAATAAATAAATAAAAGAAAAAAAAAAAATATATATATATATATATATAAAAGTGACTAACTTCATTTCGTTTTCATCTCCTTGACATCCTCAAAGCATTAATTCAACTGTTACTCAAAAAATTGGAGAGTATTAGGCCTTATTTGGTTTGCCTTGTTTTCATCACTCATCACTTAATTTTCATAACTCATCACTCACTTTTCGTGGGACCCACACTAGTTGCAGCTTTTTGGTTTGATTTCCATTCTTAATTTCCATAACTCATAACTCAAAAAATTGAGTTAGAGTTATGGAAAATGAGAACAAGTTTTTGGTGTTTCCAAATTCTCAAAATTGAGTTACGATGGCAATTTTGCAATTTTGCTCATTTACTTGGGTCCCACATGTATCTATTGTCAACATCAAAGTCAGAGTTCCACATGCACTCCAACGGCTCAATCACTGTGCACACACCAGACTTATGTTGTTCCTTCACTTTTCCTTAGTTTCACTTTCCTTAACTCATTTCTTTTAGTTTGGAGCTTCATCTCTTCCAAAAAATTGAAGAGATATCTTTCCTTCTTGTATCCTTAGAAGTCAAGAACAACTTTGATAACTGAAGAACTAGTCTGGGTCTTGCAAACTCTGAAGTTTTGGTCTCTCCTCTTCCATGTCCATGTGTGTTGTGAAGTTTGCAACATCTTTGGGTCTCGCATCTCACGACAAACCCAACTGTGTAAGCACTTCCGTAGTGGATCGGGGGGAAATTTCTTGGAACTTTCTTTAATTTCTAAATTCCTAACTCCCTAAAGCCTAATCTGATTCTCTCTATAATTTCTAACTTTTTTTTTCACCTTTTTGTTGTTGGATTTTCTATTAGATCTGCTTTTCATAAAACCCATTATCATATAAAGAAACTTCATCCATGTAGCCAAACAATAGCTTTGAAAAAACAGAGAGATAGAGGAAAGCCAAATTTATGTTAGGTTTTGTTTAAAGAGATGAAGATGTGAATGGGTTCTGAAGTGGAGAGAGAAAGTCTACGTGGGTACAAACAGTAGCCATTATGTGCATTTTGCTAAGCAATAATTTTCGTAGGTCCCATGACTTTACTTAAAAGTTGAGTTTTTGAATTGAAATACTACTGAGAATTTCCATCCAAACAGACTGCAAGTAGAGTATGGGAAAATTTTGAGTTAGAAATATGAGAATTGGGTAATGAGTTTGAGTGATGAGATTTGAGTGTTGAGATATGAAAATTGAGTACTCTCCAAACCAAACATGGCCTTAACCTTCCAAATTGGTTTGCTTAAGAATTAAGAATACCTCCACGGCCTCCTCAACACATTAATTTAACCGTTACTAAAAAAAATGGAGAGAGAGTATGAACCATCCAAATTGGTTTGCATAAGAATTAAGAAATTGCAATGCTTGGTATCCCTGACAATAAGTATAGATTAGCATTGGGTGAGTTGAAAAACCCAAAATGTTGTTTTAGCACACGAGAGAGAGAGAGAGAGAGAGTTTGCTAATTTTTTGAATGTTAAATGACAAAAGTGCCCTTACAGTTTCATTACTTTACTCTCTATAACGAAGAGTCTCACTCTTACACAAATTGGCTGACCAAGAAACAGCCAATAGAGAGCAGCCCACTCGTCTCCCCTTATTTATCCCCATACAAACACCCATCATTCTTCTCTGTTCAAAAAATGTTTGAAATGGAAGAGACACCCATACTCCACCATCTCCCAAATGACGTTGTACTTCAAATCTTGGGAAACCTACCAGTCAAACTACCAAGCGTGACATGTGTTACCCAACTTTCATTATTTTTTTTTAAAAATGATGGTAGATTATCCAAAAAAAAAAAAAAAAAAAGATATCACACTTTTTAAAATTTTCTGAAAACTGATAGAAGAATTTGAATTTGAGTAGCAGTTTCAAAAAATTTAGTAGTAAAATTTCACTTACAATTATAACAAAGAATTATTCTTAATGGGAGGAAAACTAGAAAAGTGTTGATTTGAAAGTTATTACCATATTGAACACAAAATACCAACAATATTTTTCTAAATGCATCCAACTATGCAATGCACAAGTTATTACCATTTTACATTTATCATCGACCTGAGCTTGAACATTCAATATTTGACAAAACTCAACTTATATACAGCCCTAGGGATGCCATAGGTAATAAGTTGAAATATTATCTTATCTATCAAAACATAAATAAAAGACCATGCAAAAGAAACTAACTTCATTACGTTTCTACCTTGATATCCTCAAAACATCAATTCAACCATTAGTCAAAAAAATTGGAAAGAATATGAACCTTTCAAATTGGTTTGCTTTAGAATTAAGAAATTGTAACGCTCAATGAGTCAATATCCCTAACAATAAGTTTAGGTGTCATAATAGCGCTAAGAGTATTAGCATTGCGTGTGCTAAAAAAACCCAAAATGTTGTTTTAGCACACCAAAAAGAGAAAGAGAACTTCATTATGTTTCTACCTTGATATCCTCAAAACATTAATTCAACCATTAGTCAAAAAATTGGAGAGAGTATGAACCTTTCAAATTGGTTTGCTTTAGAATTATGAAATTGCAACGCTTAGTAATTCAGTATCCCTAAAAGTAAGTTTAGTTGTCATAATAGCGCTAAGAGCATTAGCAATGGGTGTGCTAAAAAAAACCCAAAATGTTGTTTTAGCACACTAGAGAGAGAGAGAGAGAGAGAGAGAGAGAGAGAGAGAACAAAACAAAACCCTCCATCCAATGTGCCAGTTGAGCAAAAAATTGCAAATTTTTGGATACTAAATGAAAAAAGTGTCCCTATAGTTTCATTACTTTACTCTTTGTAGAGTAGAGTCTCACTCTCACACAAATTGGCCAACCAAGAAATAGCCAATAGAGAACAACCCATAATTCCTAAGATAGATCACATATCATTTCTTTTTATACATATATGTAATTTTAGGATAGATTACATGTCATCCCACATGTCATCCTATGATATAATTTTCTTTTGTTTCATTGCATATGTACATGCATATCACTTTCTTTCTTTTTAAAGCCAAATGCCAAAGTATTTTAGTTGTTCTTTAAACAATGACTTTTACGATTAAATTTGAAACTAGGTATCATCCCTTTTTTTTTTCTTTTTTTTTTTGATAAAAGGCATCGTCCTTTTGGATATGTATTATCGGGTGCCAACACTTTTCCACATGTAACTTAACTTTTGAAACTTGATTTTTGGTTTGAGATGTTGGTGGGGTTTGGATTCGACGTTTGTGTTTACAAGTCTGCATTTTCTGGCTTTTTTTTTTTTTTTTTTTTTTTCACGCGTTTTAGGGAGTAATGCGGTTATTGTTCATGCACTGTTCATGAACAGTAGCCGCAAAGGTTGACTTTTTCACGGTGAACAATGCATCCGTGCACTGTTCACGGACCTACAAATTCTACTTTTCAGCAACTTTTTCATTAAAAATGGGTTTCACAGTACTATTCTCACATTTAAAAATTATTTTATTATAGTATTTTTAGTTTTAATTTTCAGTTTCAGTAAAAATAAGTTCAATCCAAACAAACCCATTATTTTATTTTCTAGTGTACACATAACCACTTGTTGGCAATTGAATCTGTTCGCTCTCCCTCCCAAATCGAAAAGACAAAGCAGGGACAGTTTCGGAATTTAAAAAAACAAAATCCCTTTTCCGCAAAATGCCCATAATAAGGGAGCGGTTTCCCTCTCAATATCAAATCTCTCATATTCCAATTCCTTTCATTCTAGGGTTCTCTTCTCTCTCTGTCTCAAAATCTCGATCTCTCGACAGTACAAATGGCGATGAATCTGACGGAAGGAGCGATAATGAAGATGTGCAGAGGGGAACTGAAGGCGGAGGATGAAGGGGTGAAGCCAATACTACAAGTGATAGAAGTGATGCAAGTGGTGACCAAAGCCCAACAACAGCCCACCAACAGTAGCAGTACTGAGCGGTATAGGGTTGTTCTCTCCGATGGGACCCACCAGCAACAGGGCATGTTAGCCACTCAGAAAAACCATTTCGTCAAGGATGGCAAGTTGCAGAAAGGCTCCATTGTTCGCTTGACCCACTTCGTCTGTAACGAAGTCCAAAGACGCATGTCAGTCACTCAATCCCTTTCCTTTTCCTTATTCCTTATGTGGGTTTTGTTTTGTCTTGTCTTGTTTTTTCGTTTTCAATAGTCGATATATGATTTTAGGCCTAAGGCGACAAGGGCTTTTTTAGATGCAAAATTGCGAATCAAAATTTGGGTAATTAGAATTTAAACAAATCTGTTTGTGTTTAATTGATTATTTTAGTGTAAAGTTTGTGTTCAACTTGTCTTATTTTTAACTGATGTTATGATTAATTCTCTTAATGTTTCTTGTTGCATAGGTAATATTTACTTGTAGGGAAGTAGGTAATATATTCAAAGATATTTTGCTGATTTAACAAAAATATTTGTTTAGATATCAATCTGAACAGTGACCAAGCACTATAGTTTCATAATAGTTCCCTTCAGGGAAGTAACAAGGCAGTAATGTGTATGTAGAGATAAGAAAGGAGAAGGGGGTGGGGTTACTTTTACTGTCTTAGACTTCCGAAGACTGTTTCATCATACTGAGGTTTCATTATCATAGGGTGATGTGAAAAAGAGGAGGACGGGTTTCATTTCCCAAATCTTTGCAAGGTAAACTCATGGGTGCCAAGGAAGTTTTTTCCATCCATGCATAAATTTTTTTTTTGATGGGCAACCAAGAGCCTTATAGCTCAACTAGTTGGCACTTCTAATTGGTGTCTTCAACAGAGACATCCAATGTTCAAATCCCCCTCCCTCAAATTGAGTTTTATAAATTAAATAATAATGCCTTGGGGGTGTGTGAGTTGTATTTACCTATGAAAAAGTAATAATTTAATGAGTTTTTCTTCTGTGTCATTATACATTATCTATTATTTACATTCAATTTCACAGCTCCATGACTATTATTGTTTTGGTGATGACATGTTGATTCTTTTGACTGCAAGCAGGATTATTATCATTGTTGATTTGGATTTGATAATTGAGAAAAGTGATCTCATTGGAGAACCTGTACCAGTGGCAAAACCTGTGGTTGTACAATCCCCAGCTGGCCAACCAGGGACAGGAACTGGGAATCCCCAATCATTTCCTGGAACTTCACCTGTTGGTGGTCTGGTTAATAAACCCAATGCAGCTGGAGCATCTATGGAGCCTCCTAGAATAAATCAATCATATGGCAGTGCTTATTCTCATAATTCTGACTCAGGTAGATATGCTGCACCAAATGTGCCTGCTGCTTACCCTAAGATAGAGTCTAGTGCTGGATATCCTGGATCAGTGTCGTTAGGTGGTTCATATGGTGAGCAGAGTTTCCGCAACCCTAGATCAGAAGCTTCGCGGCCACCTCTAAATTCCTCTGCCCGCCAACCTCAGCCTGTGTATCAACAACCATCTTCAATGTACACTAACAGAGGACCAATAGCTAGAAATGAAGCTCCCCCTAGGATAATTCCCATTGCTGCTCTGAATCCATACCAGGGTAGGTGGACAATTAAGGCTAGAGTTACAGCAAAAGGAGAACTTAAGCACTACAATAATCCCCGCGGTGATGGTAAAGTATTCAGTTTTGATCTTCTTGATTCTGACGGTGGAGAAATTCGGGTAACTTGCTTTAATGCTGTGGCTGATCAATTCTTCAACCAGATTGAAGTTGGTAAGGTTTATCTGATTTCCAAGGGAAGCTTAAGACCTGCTCAAAAAGCTTATAACCACCTCCCAAATGACCAGGAAATTTTCTTAGAGAGCACGTCAATGGTACAGCCTTGCTCTGACGACGACAGCTCAATTCCACAGCAGCAGTTTCACTTCCGTCATATAAGTGATATTGAAGGCATGGACAACAACAGCATTATGGACATTATTGGTATTGTAACTTTTATTGGTCCCCCTGCTTCAATAATGAGAAAAAATGGTACTGAAACTCAGCGGAGAGTCCTACACTTGAAGGATATGTCTGGCCGAAGTGTTGAATTAACTCTGTGGGGAAACTTTTGCAATGCAGAAGGACAGAGTCTGCAAAATATGTGTGATTCAGGGCTTTTCCCTGTTCTAGCTGTGAAAGCAGGTAGAGTAAATGACTTCAATGGGAAGTCATTGGGTACTATCTCTTCCAGTCAACTATTTATTGAGCCAAATTATCCAGAAGCTCACAACCTGAGAAGATGGTTTGATGAGGAAGGAAGGAACATCCCATCTGTCTCAATTTCCAGGGAAGTTAGTGTGGGTAGGACAGATATTCGAAAGACTATATCGCAAATTAAGGACGAGAGGCTAGGAACATCGGAGAAGCCAGATTGGATCACTGTCAGTGCAACCATTGCCTTCATAAAGGTTGACAATTTCTGCTACACAGCGTGTCCTATCATGATTGGTGATCGACAATGCAACAAAAAGGTTTCAAATAATGGGGATGGGAAATGGCGGTGTGATAGGTGTGATCAGTCAATTGAGGAATGTGACTACAGGTATATACTCCAGTGCCAGATACAAGACCATACTGGCATAACATGGGTAACCGTATTTCAGGAATGTGGTGAGGAGATCATGGGTATTCCTGCAAAACAATTGTATTTTCTGAAGTATGAAGAGCAAGATGATGATAAATTTGGAGAAATCCTTCGTAAGGTTCTTTTTACTAAATATATATTCAAGTTGAAAGTAAAGGAGGAGACATTTAGTGATGAACAACGTGTAAAGTCAACAGTGGTCAAAGCAGATAAGGTGAATTTTTCATCTGAATCCAGATTTCTTTTGGATTTGATGGAAAAGCTGAAAGCAGGGAATTATAGTTCTATTGCTTCAAAGGCTGAAAGTATCACCCCTAACCCTGGATTGAATAATACTTCAGTTGGGAATATTGGAAATAGGCAACCAACGCCACCAGTGGTGAACTATACTGGGAACAGTATCAATTCTGGTAAAGAGTTTAGTGCACCATTACATCAAGTTGGTCAGTATGGAAATCAGTATAATAGTTATGCCATGGCTGCAACTGGCACTCCTGGTTCATATCTACAATGTAACAGTTGTGGGGGTGCTGGTCATAGCTCTGCAAATTGTCCTAGTATTATGAATGGTCCTGGACAGTCCATGGGAGGGGGCTATGCTAGTAGAGTTTCTTCTGGGCCAAGTGTTGGTGGAAGCTCTGGTGAATGCTTTAAATGCCATCAACCTGGGCATTGGGCAAGAGATTGTCCGGGGTTGAGCACTGTTCCTCCAGCTTATGGCAGCAGTGGCGTTACGCCTGGGAGATATGGGGGTGTTTCAAAGCAACAATTTGGTGGCTATTGAAGTTAGCTGGAAAATTGAGATAATAGACGTTTGTACAGAATGGTGCATGTTCTCATATGATGTTTGATAGCAGACTTAGCAATTTTGATGCTCTCTTGGGATTTGGACTGATGAGTTGTTTTCCTTACAGAAAAGAGCTGCAACCATGGTTGCTATCTTAGGTGTCCATTGGAACCGAGAAATTTTAGGTCACATTGTAAGCATAAGTATGGGTTCCACCTTTAAGGTTGTATTTTTTGGTGGTGAAAACCAGCGGGCAAGGTATGGGATGCATTTTTCTTTCTCGTGTAATATATTTTATTTGTGGGTTTCTAAGTACTTAAAAAGACTTAAATTTGAAAAAGTTTTGCTTCATTTCCATTTTTGTATTCATGTTTATGCTGGTAAAAAAAGCTTGATAAGATTGTCTGCCATTAAGAGTGATAGGATGGGGAGAAATGAGCAGAGGTGGAAAGGTTACACTTTCTGTCTGTTTGTTTTCTAATAAATAAACAGATTACTCTATTCTACTCTCCCTCTCTCTCCTCTCAATCCAAATAGGACTTAAAGAATATTTGGAGGGGTAATCTAATGCTCTGCAGGCTGCAGCCCTTTATTTTTAATTTCCTTCAAACTAGGAGAAGTTGGAGGAGATGATTGATGCCCTTTGATGAATTTTTCTGTACCTTTTATTTGTACTCCATATATACAAATTAGAAGGGGTATTTATACTTTTTCTTTTTTCTTTAAAATTTTTAAAACCATCATGTACGCACAAAAAATCTGTGATATATAGCATCTATTATTTATTATTTATTCTTTTTTCTATTATGAAGACTTATGCACATTTGATCCCTTCAATTTGAAATTTAGAAATTAAAGATCTATTGAGTCTAAACATTCACATTCGAGGATGTAAAATAAGTCTTTTTTTACATCCTCAAACACTATTTTATTTATTTTACCAACTCATTTAACAATACACCTAACATCTTAGTTGTTATTTTTACATATAACCCACTCAAATAATATAAAAAATTATTTCTCTCTTCTCTTCCATCTCTCTTTCCTCGCTTCCTCTTTGTCTCTCTCTCTCTCCAATAATATATTTCTTTTATGTTTAAAACCCATAAATAGTAGGTTGTATATTTGAGAACTCACTATTCATGGTTGCTAAAAAAAAAATAGCAATACATACCAACACCACCCCCCCCCCCCCTTCCAAAAAAAAAATGCCAACGCTCAGTTCACAACTGAGTCCCCTCAGGAACAATGGCGTGTGTTATAGTGGTCCAAATGTATGATATTTTTACTAATGAGACTTGTCAGGACTTTGTTCAAAACAGTGTTTGGGACTTAGAACTTTGTACACTATAATGTTTAAGGGGTACACAATTCTGTCTTCTACTTTAATAACTTTACCTCCCTTTTTATTACTAACTCTCTTATTTTTTATGTTGTTTTTACAGTTTTTTTTTTGCTGAATATGTTGTTTTTACAGTTGTTTTAGTTAATTGTTTTCAAACGTATGTCTAGACTAAGGTTTTACTTTTATTTTTCCTTATTAATTTTATTAGACTTTTGATTGAAATTGGATATGTGATAATAGTGAAGGTTGAGTTTCAGATCGGACGAAAATGGGTGCCTAACCTGTCCCTATCCTTATTACCCAAGTTTGAACCCGGAAATTTAGGTTAGAACTAAGCCCAAGTCAATAAGTGGCGGCTCAATTCTCTTGGTTTTGGTCCACGAGGCTTGGAGCTTATTCACAAACCCATGTTTAGGATGAGCCTACGACAATGCTAGATTCGAGAAAATTGGATAAGGCACTCATAGACTGGGACATAGCTAGTCATTGCCTTGGGGGGCAATTCCAAGCTCCCTTTTTTCTTTTCTTTTTCTTTTCTTTTTCTTTTTTTAATACTTGTACACATAGGTATTATATTTTAGTAATTTAGTTCAATAAAATTACATCTGAACACCCCTTAAAAATATCATTGATCCTTAAAGGCCATAAAAAAAAAAAATCATAGATCTAAAATTTAAAACAAAATTAACAAGTCCAAAAATAATTAGCTCAACAACAAAAATTACTAATAACAAAACAAACAAAATTTAAGTTTAATAAACTAATTTTTATTCAAAACAAACAATCCGGCTCTTTAAAAAATTTTAAACCAAAAAAATTTTACTCTTATCCAATAACAAACACGCACATAAAAAAATACCATCAAGTTTCCTTTTCATAAGTAATTGCATTGTAATGTATAAATAATGATTTTGTATCTTTGTCTTCATTCTTAGTCTTTATTGATGGTTTGTTAATACTAATTAAATGGATGCTTATTTTCATAATAATTTTTTTTCTTTGTTTATACTTCCACTCTCCTTAACTTCAAATCTTGATTTCGTCCTTGCTCACATAAGACATCTACCATGTTCTTTCATCGATTGATTATATAAAGCATTAGCATCGAAGGGTGTAAAAAATCCCAGTTGCTATTTTAGCAACCAAGACACTAAAATAGAGCATTATTCGGGTATGGGCATTTTGATTTTTTTAGCATATGTGAATAGTAAGTTTGTATATATACATCCTATTGTTTATGGGTTGTAAAAATAAAAATTAATATTTTAATGAAGTGAGAGAGGAAAAGAGGAAAGAATGAGATAGGAGAGAAGAGAGAATTGATTTGTTTATATTATTTGTTGTTACAACTACACACATTTATTGCTTATTTAATGCTAAGCAAGTTTTATTGGATGAAATAATGGTATGCAAGTTTGTGATGCATTACCGGCTAACTTGATGACTTTTAATTTGTTGGACAAATTAAATGGCAAATGCCTCAGTCAGCACGCAGTCGGCAATTGATTTACCTAAAAATGATTGACTGATTAGCCATACACACTACTTTTTATTTTTCTCAAATCATCACATGGGAGGCATTTGCAAATGCACATGCAATGTTATTACGACCATGTGCTAATGCGTCTACTCAATAGTGACAGCGTAACTGATTAATTTGCTTGTAACGTTCGTTGTCGTTGGGTCACTCTCACTCTCACTCTCACTCTTCCTTTTATTTTGCCTCAACGTCTTCTCTTTTCTTCTCTTCTCTTCTCTTCTCTTCCCTGTAAACTAAATTGCATATCATGAATCTTAGCGTGGCCTTTGTTGAAAATCCCACATAGTACCTACTTCGATTTTCAGAGGTAATGAATTACATAAACGTAGTAACTTAGACTAATAGATACTGTTTCTTTTTAGTAAACTATTGAAGTAGCTTAGGACGTGCAAGGTGGTAATGTTTAATTTAATTGAGATTTGAGATTGGGGAGAGAATTATGTGCAAAAATAAAACTTGGTGTATATAGTATAGTACACATGAGTAATTAAAGTAACAAAAGTAGGTGGTCAAAATTAAGATTACCATAGATGGAGGTTTACCAGGGGCGGTTTGATGCATTTGGGGGCCTAAGGCAAAAATTGATTATCTTGTATTAGCTGCAAAATTACTACTAATTAATATGAACTACGTAGAATTTTTTCTTTTTTTAGAAATTTTATAAACAGAAAAAGTTTGACAAAATTTTTCATACTTGTTAATGTGGTGGATTGATAATGGTAAGTAAAAGAGCGGTGTTAGTAGTAGACTTAGACGAAAACTAGTAAAAGTTTGTTAACTCAACTCTTATTATTATTATTATTATTATTTTTTTAAGAAGTGCAACATTCATAATATTTTTTACAACATATCCTAGGTTTTAAGTTGCTTTTTGTTTTATATTTGAAAATATCACTATAATTATTTTTTTGCCATCAATAATAACCTACTACTTAACATTAGTTGTAAAAGTGTTGTGAAAAATATCGTGGACGTTGCATTTTTCTCTCTTTTTTATTTGTTTTTCATTTGTTAAAAAAATATTATTTTATTTATTGATTATAAATAACCCTCTTGGTTAAAATTTGGGAGCCTTTTTTTTACTTGGGGCCTTAGGCGACCGCATTTTTTGCTCCAGTATTCAGCCGGCTCTGAGGTTTACCTGTGACAACTCTTACCACACGATATGCGACTTAACGGTAGAAGTCTTTATCTCAACACCTAAAGAGAAGCGGTTCGAATGATAATCCCCACAAGGGTCATGTGGTACACATAGTATTACCCATTACTGTCACGTGGTGTATATAGTGTATATAGTACAGTACACATCACATGAGTAATTAAAGTAACAAAAGTAGGTGGTCCAGATTAAAGATTACCATAGATGAGGCCACATTAGAAGCCCTTTTTTTATTCAGCAAAAAAAAAAATAAAAACAACGTGGGACAACTCTTTGGATTAGTTGAAGATTGCGAGGGTAAGTGGATAAAGAAGAGGTTATACTATCAATTTGGGTACTGCAACTGTTAAGGTGGCGGCTTTTGTTTTATTTTATTTTATTTTTTTAATATTTTTTATTATGTACTGTAGCAGTAGGACCTCTTAGACAAGCATCCATGTCACGTCTACGGTGAGGCTAATGACTAATACCAATATTTGGATGAGGATAAATTGAAATCTATTAGAAATTTGTGGATCAAACTAGCTGTGACCATACTTGCATTAAAAAAATATAGATATTTATTATAAATTAATTAAGAATAAAAAAGGAAATTTATAATTTATCCCCTTGTTGCTTTGGCTATATCTCAATTTAGTCTACAAACTTTTAATTATTATATATTTATTTAATTCCCTAAGGTTTGGAATAAAATAAACTCATTAGGTATCATCCAAAGTACCCTTAATGATTTTATTCAATCCAAACTTTAGGAGTTAAAATGTAATATTTGAAAAAAAAAAAACTTGTGAAACAAAATTGTTATTAGACAAAAGAAACCCATATAGTTTCATGGGGTTTCTTTTAATGCATGATGACATTGGCTTTTAAAAAAATAAATTAATAATAAATTATCTTGTTTGGCAAAAGACATTAATAATGTTAGTCTTATGGGAGACCAAAACCTACCTGGTTTATTAATCTACTAGGGTTGCCGAAATTAGATCCCTCTCTCTCTCACACACACAGAAATTAAATTAATGTCAGATCTAAATGGTATCTTTGATTCCGTCAAATGTTTAAATATCGAATGGAGTATTGATAACTATTGATTTTCTTCTCAAAAAGAAAAAATAGAAAAAGAAAAAGAGAAAGAGAAAGAGAAAATAGAGTAGTATTGATATTTTTGTAATAGGTAGAGGTAGAACAACTAATAAGAATTGTTAGTGGGCTTCAAGTCGGTGGCACCGTACTTGTTCCATCTCATGTTTAGAGATCTATCTTTCTCATGTCTTTTTCTATAGAATGTTTTGGAATCTATCTATGTGTATCATCTTTTTATAACAAGTGGGTTCTATATATAATTGTGAAGGTTATAATCCAACTTGCAGCGGCAAACATTGACTCGATCTTTAGCAGTTAGATAGGCTTACACACATTTACTGTGTGGCAAAAGGCATGTTTTGCTAACATGTGGGCAGACTTATTACCTTGCCGACGAAGATGGGCGATCTCAAATCTGGTATAACTCTTTTGTTTTTTGAGAAACCAGACCAGGAGGCCTTGTATTATTGAACATGGCCGGCTCTAGGTGCAATCTAGGGGTTCAAATGAACCCCTTCAGCTGGGCCAAAATATGTATATATATATATATATATTTTTTTTTTTTTATTTGACCCTCCTAAAATAAATTTTGAACTCCCTAAACCTATATTTTTTTAAAGTCTAGCTTAAATGAATTTGAATATGATCATCTTGACAATACCAATAACAAACCAATTTGATCTAAAATATTGGGGGGGGGGGGGGGGAAATAGTAAGCCTAACAACAAAAGTATAAATTTGTTCATCTTAAATCTTAAAAAAATCATTTAGATCTTAACAAATTTGAAATAAACTAATACATAAAAGTTTATTATATTTAGATCTCACTTGGAGTTCACTTAACAACAATAATTCATATGTTGATTGTATTTAAAAATAATAAATGATTTCCAAGATTTAATCTTAGCAACAATAATTATTATCTTCATCATATTTATAAACAATATGCAATGAACTAATTTATCTTATATGAGAAATGCTATGTTCATAATATGCTCATAATAAAGCCTAAGTAGCAGATTGTTACTAGCTGTTACTAATGAGGAAAAAAGTAATTTCAGTAGTAAGTTTAAATTAAAATTAATAACAACTTATAACATAAAATTTGTTGGAAAAATATTGTGAAAATATTGTAGATGTAACACTTCTCATCTCTTATTCTCTTGGTAGTACATACTATGAAAAATTTTGTAATAAAGAAATCACGTAAACCGCTAGATTTATTTATTTATTTTACCCAAAATGCATCTTCTTACTAACCCCCTAAAAATATATCCTTGAGCAGCCACTGTTATTGAAACTAAAAAAGAAAGCAATTACAAAGAGTCACGTGTGACTAGGAGAGCTATATCATCAGGTACAGAATTCTGCCAAACCTGAAGCTCAGAACCAGACTTAGAAGATCTAGCTAAAAAATGGGCAACTGAATTGCCAAGACATTTTACATGGAAAAAACTGCAAAAAGAGAATACACCAGATAACTAAAGAATATCACTAATCACGTGTCCATTCTCTAGGTAGGAAGAATCAGAAGCTAGGATAGCTTTTATAATAGTCTCTGCATCGCCCTAAAAAAATGTAGTCCAAAACACCTTCGTCCTTGGCAAAAAACATAACTCTGTGACATGCCAGGGCCTCCATGGTTGCAACTGAGATAGGTTTTTTTTATTCTTTGAGCCAGAGCACCAAGGACCTTACCAAAAGCATCACAAATTACTGCACCCAGACCAGCTGCTCCTTTTGTCGAGAAACATGCTCCATCAAAATTGATTTCGTAATGGGGCGAGATTGGAGGAATCCATGATGAGAATGCAAATTGTCATAGTTTTCTCCCTTAATGTTTAGTTTTTTATATTTATTTGGTGCATAAATGTACTAATTATTCTTATATTTTGATTTAGGATGCAAATGGAGGCATTAAGTGCAAAATGTAGTTAATTGGGCGATTCTGGACGGCTTTGACATCGTTTCGTAATCTGGGTATAACTCTCTCATTCGAACTCTGATTGAGATGATTCAAGATGCTATGGAACTCTAAGACAAAGCTCTACAACTTTCATGTTTTGAGTTTTGAGAGATACTGGTTGCATCAAGGTCGAAATCGGGCTTGAAGTTGCTACACCTGCACTGCTGACGTTCTAGAATGTTCTTTTGCCTAAAATTCTAATATGCAGATCTGATGCGATTTATTTTCGGAAGTTTTCAGATCTGGTGCATGAAATTTCCAGCTGAAAACACCACTTTCCTAGTTATATTAGGACTTTGTTTTATTTTTAATATTTTTCTATAATTAGTCAGATTTGGATATTATTATTTAGAATATTTTTAGGAAATTTTGTAAGTTTGGGAAAGGGGGAATTAACATGTAAAAGAGGGGAGGAGAAATCAGATTGGACACACACGCCTCTCTCTCCCCTCTTCTCTAATTTATCCTTTGAGTTTTCATCATGGCCCTACTTGGCTAAACTTTTATACTTGGTCGGAGGAAACTAAAGCCTCAGAATCAATAAAACTATGAGATCTAATTTGTTTTTATTGTTCAATTTATGCTTTGAATAGCAAATGTTCTTCTGTGCCTATTTTCATAATTGTCTCGTTTAATTACTAGGAGGCCTACTAGTTTATTATTCATTGCAATTTACTGCTAGGTTGGATATCAAATCCGTAATTATTTGATCTCTCTAATTTGTGAAGCAACCAATATTTAATGATTTGCTACGTTAGAAATTGTTAGATCTTAGGAAGAACACTCGACTAAATTAAATGCAACCGCTTTTGCTTGTGTTGTTTAGCTTCATCGATCTCTCTAATTCTTAAGGCTGCTATTAGATTAAACCTTTAGCGCTTGTCTTGGGTTGTTTAGTAGTTAGGGTTTATTAGATCGCTTGTTTTCTAATTAACTGCGACTAAGGAGAAATAGGAAAATAGTTCCAACGATGAATATTTAAAGTGTGAATTAATATATACTTACATCGATGATCAGTTGTAAAATTCCGGTGGTAGATGTTGACTTAGACCAAGATTTGTTCTTTTGATTGAATTCAATACTTTAATTTGTATTGTTCCTTAGTTGTTTTTTTCTTAAAATTGTTTTCATTATACTCAAACCCCCCCCCCTTTCCCTCCTTATTCACGTAGTATAAAACTAAGTTAGATACTCTCTGTGGGAACGATCCTTACTCGCACTATTACATATATTTTTAGGAGTATAGGTTTTATTTTTGGTTGCCTGTGACAGCACACCAATTCAACTCACGGCTCTGACAGAGATTGTCGAGGTTAGAAGCCGAGGATTCTGTGCAACAAAAAAATCCTGAAGAAGGGTATTAGCTCGACCCCTAATATTGATAATCTCCACAAACTTTTCCCCACATCTGTATGAGTTTCTTTTGCTCCAAATCAGCTAGAAAATCATAGCTAACAGGTTAGTATCAACACGCTCCTTTAACAAAAAGACAATCCCCAACAAGTCCTTGAAATTATCAAACTTATATCTCAACAATTTTGTCAAGACCTCAATACCTTCCCAGATGACATATAGAGCTGGGTAGCTCTAGAGGGCATGAACTGTGTCTTCACTTCCCACCATACAACTTGAGCATTAGATTGAATTCACCACATTTCTTTTCCATAGATTACAGAGGGTAGGAATGGCATTGTGAGATGCCCTCCATATCATATGCTTAACTTTATGAGGGACTTCTAAACCCCAAATACTATTCCATAACCTATGATTCATCTTTGAGTTAGAGCAGTTTGGATTCAAGTTTCTCTCTACACCAGTAATCAAGTGATAAGCACTACGGGTTGAGTACTTACCATTTTTGGTAAGGAACCAGACATGCTCATTAGGGATGGATTGGCAACTTAGGGGGATACCAAGGATCAAGTCAACTTCATGAGCCAAAAACTCATTTTGGACCAGGTTAGAATTCTAGGAGTGGTTCACCTCATCAATAAGAGCACTCACCTTAGCTTCTAGAGGTAAAGTCACAGGTGGAGAAACAATCATTGCTGGAGGGTGTTTTGGCAACCACTTATCCGATTGAGTAAGTGTTGACTCCTCATTACCAATTCTCCAACCCACCCCCAAATCAATAATGTGTCTTGCTTGTAATAAGCTTTTCCAGGCATACAATCCTTTGTTTGGGTTAGCACATTCCATGATTGAGCAATCAAGGAAGAATTTTGCTTTGAACACCTTTTGGAACAGGGAGTTTTCACCACTCTAGTATAAATCTAAATATAAAGTAATGTTACATTACCCAATAACTTGTTATTAAATTCATATTTTAAAAATCTCACTGTTAGATTATGTTTTATATGTTCTTAACACACATATCAAGTTTCATACCAATCAAATGTTATTTACTTTTGATTCATAAACTCATCTTTTATACATTATTTTAAATTGCAAAAATTTGAATTTAAATAATTGGTTGATTATACATGCTTATTGATCTTTGATCACCTTAAAATTTTGCAAGCATGGAGAACATACAAATATAATGTAATCCAACGATATATTTGTCAAAATTCATATTCAGTTAAAAAAATATTGAATGGTATAACGCTTAAAATTACACTAGATATAACTTGAACCCTATATATATAATCTATTCTATCTCGCTTCTCTCTTTTTCTTTTCTTTTCTTTTTTTTTCTTTTTTTTTTATTTAAAGAAAAGAAACAACGGAGTGATTACCCTTAGGAATGTATCTATTATTTGATGTTTACATTCATTTTGGGGATGGGATTTTAACCCTAGTATCTTTGATAAAAGAGAAATAGTTATACAATCATATTTGATTTTTACCTCTATCCTTATATATGTTAGAAATATGTTAAGAAGTGGATAATAAATTGGCTCTTAATTATGTGTCCACTTGAATAGGGAACAGAGATTGTTTTTCATTTTTTTCATGGAATATTTTGTCTATTCACTAACATACATATTCATATTCTCTCATTTATAAGAAAAACAATTTTAACTCATTTAAAGAGATTGTGTCAAACACAAGACTTGATCAATTTTTCTGTGAGCCTAAAGAATGATTAGATTCATGTGTTGTTTTTGTTTACAAAATCATAAAAGTAAATTATTTCTAAATATATCCACCAATATTCTTAAGTTACGGATGTGTTTATTTTTTTATTTTTTTTGCGATAGAAAACGAAATGCATAGAAAACAGCTAAATAAGGAGCCACAAAAGTATCAGCACATAGCCTATTTAAGTGCAAACCACTATAATCATGATTAAGGACATCAACAATTCCACCAGGCGAGCTGAGGGATCAAAAATAACGAAGTCCATGATTGGCTCCTAATTTTGCAAGAACATTAGCACACTTAACTTATTGGTTTTCCTTTCCTATAACAATGGGAGATCCTGAAAACCATCTGGTTGCAGTCATCAACTAGAGGGGATATGATATGGTTAGAAACTAAATCTACATTAACAGACTTTTTTTTTGAGAAGAAAATCTACAACAGACAATTGATATCTATCTATCTCAACTTCTACAACAACTAAATTCAAATTAATATAAAGATTAAGGTAATCTCTAACTCTAAGTGCCCAGTGCTCCGCAATATTCAAACTGGTAGTAAATCCAATATATCCGCCTAAAACTTTCTGCATCTCCAACATGCATACATATCGGCTTTATAGTTTGGACTTTGTGGATCGTAATAACTGTTAAAACTACTTTCGTTGACATTGATTTATCACTAAATTTGTCCCCATTGCTATACCAAGCATCCATATGGTTTTCATGGCTAAATTTGATTTTTTTTTTTTTTTAATACAAATCAATTAGTTAGTAATTTATATATTTTACCTGAACTTTTTATGGACATGATGCACTGGATTGGCCATCATTTGTACTCACTATTTCGTGAAACGGTTTCTTTGTAATATCCATTTGTTGTCCATCACTGGTCATGGATTATCCAATCACACCTAAAAGAGGTTTGATAATGTACTGTTCATGGATTTTATTGAGGGGAAAATCATGATAATATGTGATATATGAGGATTCCTTTTATGTGCATTGGTGTATTGGCTTATGCCATCTTAGACTCTCAATTATTGGTTAGCTTTCTCTAATTTTTTAAGAAACGAGTTTGAAGAAAAACCTTTCAAATTACTTATACATCTTTATATTAACTGTAAATTTTAAAATTTAATATTTTTATTATATCTTCCCTTCTTATAAAATTTCAAGACAATATTAATTGATACTGTCTTTGAGCGGTAGTTCCACTTTCACACTTCCCCCACACACATGTTAAACTGACATTGTTTGAGAGTGGGGCATAATAATAATAGATACCGTCTCCCCGTTATGCCAAATTCCAAAATAAATGAGCGCTTTGGATTCACGTGTAAAAGCAAGCAATACCATTGTCTTCTCTTGTGCATAAAGTAGTTAAAGCCATGAAGTTTCACGTATACGTACATGTGATCGAAGTACCCCCATGTGTTCAAATAAAGATCATCGACTCAAATGTAGTTTTTTTTTTTTTTTTTTTTGGCTGTTTATATTAACCTTAGTTTGTCCCTCCCATCCTTCATCCTCAAATAAATTTCTGACACAAAGCAGCAACGAGCAACCCAGCAGCACAACTGTACCCAAATTATCATTCATACTGTGTCTGTGACGGTGCTAGCTATTGCTTTTTTATTTGAAGAAGTGCAATGCAAGTGAGACAAAGACAAAGGACTTTTAATTGTTCTTATCATAATCATATATTACTACTATTTATTTCGTCTTGATGTTTGCAAGGAATTTAAGAGGTGCTATTTATTTTATAATTTCAATGTTTGGCCAGACTCCAGAGAGAGAATCCAATATAATATGGAGATCGAAAGTCAAAACAAAACAGTACCAATTTTCTATTTCCCCATTTCCTTACGGCTTCTTCTTGTGTCAATATATAAAGTGATTAACTCATCGCTCCACCGACATTTGTCAAAACTCTAAATTTCATTCTTTGTGCACCCATCCCCGTTTGATTTTTGGTCGCTTTTGTGCTGATGAATCTTGTGTGCGACTATCCTCGTACACACTAGGAAGATAGAGACAGTGAGATTTTTATTTCCCTTTTAATGCAATTTTAGGTGGGATTTTATATAATAATTATAAATAATAATAAAATATCTATTGAAGTTATTGCTATTTTTTTTATAATAATTATGTTTTGAAAACATAATTTCAATTAAAATTCTAATGAATAGAATATGGATACCACTCAGACCCATTTTCTCTTCAACAACAAAATCTAAACCATAAAAAATGAAATAATTGGTAAATCTCGAACTCACTCACGTTCAATGAGGCCAAATTTGGACATTTACGTTGCAAATCTGGTGGTTGTTGAAGAGAAAATGGGGGAAATGTTCAGATCTGGTGGTTTCAACAGATTGAGTCTCCTAATTGAGAATGGTCGGGTTTCATTTCAAAGAAGTGAAAAAACCCATCATAGATGTACAGTGGTGGCTTTAAGCATAAGTCAAAGTGTTGATATGTTTATATGAATACTCTAACTTGCTAATTCAATGAAAATAATATACGGAGAATCCATATGTAATTTTAGGATGTGAGAATAAAGTAATTAAGAAATGGAAAATAATTGATTATTTTTATAGTTTCTTTCTGATTGGGAAATTCAAAGCATTAATGTCTCCCATTTCAGCAAAACTTTGATATTTGAAGTAGAATTGTACTATAACGTGCACTCGAATATGTATACACAAATTGACGCGTTTTGTGGGAACCGACTCGCATTGGGTCTCATCCCCATGTCCCAAAAAGAAAAAAGAAAAAAAAAAGTTAATAGTTAAAAGACAAGATTTATATGCAAGTAGGATTAATTGCTGATACTAGTAAACATATTACTATCTCTTTTTTAAGAGAGAACCCTTTGATTGATTTGTATAAAGAGAAATGACAGAGCATTAACGTGGAGAATCTGAAAGACGAAAAGGCATGCCCAACAATTCATGTCGATATCTGACCAATATAATTCAAGCATTGAACTTCAACTACGTTCATTAGGGGTCCCTCCCTCCCCTTTTCAACTCTATCATGCACTGCGTGACACTGACACATCACGATTGGCTCGCATATATGTCGCTTTTGTTATTTATTCATTCGTTGAATAGTGTTAGAGGCATTGCACTTTTTACGACTATCAATCATGTTATATGGATATTTATTCTAAAAAAAAAAAAAATGTTATATGGATATTAGTATATTACAAATTTTATTATATATGTTATATAAATTATTTTCCACTAATTATAAAAATAATTCAATTACTTATTTATTATTTTATTGTAGTGGCACCAATCATATTTATTGTCATATCAGTTTGTAAATCTTTTGTAATCAAATTTGTAGCAGTTTTAGCATTTTTTTTTTAACTATATATATATATATATATTTATAAACTAATATTTCACAGATCACAAAAAAAATTATTATGATAATGTTATCAAGCTATCAAATTTATATTTACTTCAATTTATAAAGATTAAATAGTATAATTTGTAGTATCTTTTGCATTTTTTTTTTTAATTTCTAAACTATCCATTGGACCTTTCCATCCCCCCCCCCCTTTTTTTTTTTTGATAAGTCCTTAGCTCATCATGTGGTTCCATAGTATGTTAGTATAGTTCCATGGGGCGGAACTAGTAACAAAGGAGGGAGACCATGGCCCCTAAAATTATCAAAAGTCATTTTATATTATGTGCTTTTATTGAATATTTCTAATATGGCAAATGTTAAAAAGTATTATGCAGTGCTTGTTAAGGTTGGACTATTGTAAGTCTCACTTAATAAAAAAATTAAATAAATGAAAGAAAAAGACTTAAAATTGGTCCAACAGTTTTTTTTTTTTTTTTTCTCTCTGTGTGGCTGGTCCCACAACCTATAAAACTACAAAAATTAAAAGTATAAATTAAACCTCACATTTTAATTTGTTACTCTCGAAACTATATAGTTTAATTTGTTAACATGCTTAAAATAAAATTTCTTAAAAAAAAAATTGGTCAATTGATCTAGTATTCATAGAGACAATGTAATTTTTTTTAATCTCAATTTTATTTTTTATTGTAAAACTTGCTCTTCTACTTTTATTAAAGTTTTACATCATTCATGCTTTGATACTTCATTGGTTTCATTAAAATGTTGTTAATCACATTGATAGACAATTAGTATTTTATATTGAAAATGAATAATGTCATAATTTCGCTATAGAGAAGGTAAAAAATGAATTTTATTCTATGAAAAATCTTCATTGAGCATAACTTCAATAGGAGATATTAAGTAATTTTTTTATTAAATATTTGTGCACATGTCTAAGATCAAACTATACAACTTTTGTAATCTTATTAAAATTTAAAAAAAGATAATAAATTCTCCTAAAAAATTATTTAGCAAACATATCGGTAAAAATTGATAATTTTATGTACAGGATATATATATTGTAGGGTCACGTTCCAGAACGAACCGAAATTGTAGTTGGGTCCGGACGTGAATGGGCCCATACAATATCATTTGTAGAGAGTGGAATCGAAAGGCTAAGTCATGTTTACCCGGCGATGGTTTTGTTAAGCTGTTCATACATGGTTCAGGTGTATTCACCTTTGGAACCCCTCCCTCTCCCCGTGGGACTGCTGACCCCTTATTTAGGTTACATATTTTTTCTTTTATACTAGCATGCGTTCAATTTCCTTCGTCCACGTGTAGGGTCGACCTTTCCAAGACTGATACTTGTCCCATCTGTCCCAGACCTAAGTCGTTGGGAGTGGCTGATAAAGCCAAAGAACACGGCTCTGTTAGGTACAAAGATCAGTCTGGGAAAGACAGTAAGGTCAGCCTTTCCTAGATATTTCAGATTTTCTTTTAAGATTGTCCCTATGCCGCTTTTGCCTCTTTTCCTGATGGAGCTTTGGACCAAACCGAGGGCTGCACCGTCCTCGGCTGCCTCTTTGGGCCCATGTGTGCTTTACACTAATGAGCTTGGACTAACATCTTCTTCGGATTGGGCCTTAAAGCTTCCCATGAACAAATGGGCCTAGCCCATATATTGTTGGGCCTCACATATATATATATATATATATATAAATTATAACCTACTCAAATATTAAAAGTATGTATGTGTTTGCCAATGTGTGCGGGATTTGTCATCACTAATATTAGAATCACAACTGCGCACAAAGCAAAAATTCCTAGTGTATCTTTTTATGTAACACATGTTGGTTTAAGAACAACTTATTTAATTTTTTTTGTTAAAAGCATATTAAAGTATATTTATACTTTTAAAAAGGTGAGAAAAGTAAGGAAATCTTTTTTTTTTTTAATTAAAAAAACTGTATATAAAATCTAAAAGTTAAGTTGTAGACACTATTAAAACCTAACAAAAGAAAAAGATAATTTTTTTTTTTTTTTGTTTTGATTTGATGTAATCAAGGTGGTGGTAGAAATCATTCCATGGATGACTTATGT
Organism: Quercus robur; assembly: GCF_932294415.1. Lineage (NCBI taxonomy): Eukaryota > Viridiplantae > Streptophyta > Magnoliopsida > Fagales > Fagaceae > Quercus > Quercus robur. Next base: position 42,839,265 of record NC_065545.1, on the reverse strand, counting down.
TAATGATGAATGATAATAGATCGATGTGGATTCACATTGAAGTAAACAAAACAAAAGACGAAAACAGACATGATAAGAGAGAGATAATATACTATTTATTTATTAGTAACTTTTTATAATGGAGCAAAAACCGAGAAGACTTCTTTGTCTTCCTTTACTGTGTTTTTGTGCCCACCGGCTGTGGTGGATAGGTTATTAGCCTATCATAAAGTGAATATGTGCTGTAACATACTTTTTAATTCCTAAGTTTAATGAATTTTTCATGGTTTACCCAAAATAAAAAATAAAAAAAAACCGAGAAGACTAGAAAAAACCATTGAAGCATAAAAAAAAATATAATTTAAGGAAAAACAATGGGACAAAAAACGCGGAAGGCAAGGAGAGAGAGAGTGAGTGAGACTGCTATTCTTATATAAAGCGGTGAGAGAGATCTCAGTTCAATTGCATTATCATTCATTCTCTCCACTTTCAAACCTATCAGCTACAAACTCAGATCTCCTTTTTTGAGTTCAGACACAAAAACACAGACCCATTGCCATTTCCATTGCTTTCTCTCATTTTTGAGTGCAGAGAGCGTTGGAAAAACAAAACACTGTTTTACCCTGTGCCCTGCTGTTTCTCCTCTTCTTTTGGTACTTACATTACTTTCACCTCTTTTTTTCTTTCTTTTGTTTCTTTGTCAGATCTCGTCAGATCCTACCTTTCTATTTATGTTACAAGTTCTGTCCTTGTCTTCTTCAATTTCTGACATATATATCATATGGGTTTTCCTTCAATTGCATAATGGATCTGCTTTTCTTTTCTTTTCTTTACTCTACACCTTTTTTTTGTTCTCTCTTGATTTCCTATTTTGAGTTCATGGTTAGCCTTAATTTTAATCATTACCAAATGGGTAAATTTCAAAATAATTTTTTTTTCTCGAATCAATTCTGATTTGGTTTGCTAGTTTTAGAAAAATTGCTGTTATAAAAGTTGCATGTGTTGTAGTTGTACATTGTTTGCTCTGTTTCAGAAAAAAAAAATGGAAGGAAGGAATCATTTCATGCAATACCATTACTTTGATGGATGGGAATTCAATGGCGCTTTTGCTTTTTTGTTTGTTGCATGTTATTTTTTGGAGGTCATACTCATAGCGGAATGGATGATTCAGAAGAAAAGTATCTGATTGGCAAGCTGTGATAATTGAATCATGGAAACTTTTCTTATGTTAGAAGAAATGATTAAAATACCTGACATATTGCATTCTCTTTTATTTACTTTTTGCTCCTTTTTTTTTTTTTTTTCTTCCATGGGCTTCTTTATTAGGTTGTGTTTTTGCCTTTTTTGACTTATTTAGTGCGTGAAAGTGAGAGAGAGGGGCCTCATAATTCATAAGTAGTGAGGACGGCTGAGAGTTTGGTCGGTTTGGGATTGAAAATCATGTGAAAAAATGTTAAGGCCAGGTGACATGGAAAGTAGTAGTACATGTCGGTAGCAACTACCAGATCAGATCTCATGTTTTACAGCTTGGGCTAACCAAAGTCATTTAATTTATCACTACTCACATTTGGATCTGCATTACTTTCTCTCTCACATGCGTGCACGCATGTAATTGAGTTACAATTTTGGACCTAAAAAAAACTGGATCTATCCTTGAAATATTTGAGTTTTGTTGAAGCTTTTCATCGATCTGGTAACTACCCATTGTTTGTCAATTGTAGTAGACTGTTGGGCTTTGTTCAGTTAAGCACATACATACATACATTTTCAGTGATGTTATTGCATCTCCTTTGTGTGAGTGTGTGTTTGTTTGTGTTGCTTAAGCCACTCTGATTAATTGAATTTAAAAGTCGTACTAGTGCACACACCTCTTACTTTTGCGGAATCTGAGATAGGCGATTAGTGAAGTAACACATTTCTTTGAGATTAAATGGGAAAGAAATGTATTATTCTTCACTTCTCCTCTGACTTCAAATTTTGTTCAATAAAAAAGGAAATAATTAATGCCTCTGTTGTATGTATGTGATGAGTTGGGGGAGGTGGAAGAAATGTTAGGATTTTCAAAATCCAATCTACAGTGACTGAAAATTTTTTCCTTGCTCTTCTGTAGATAGTTAACAATATCAGGGATCATGAAACATAAAGATGGGAAACCAGGTCCCCACGGGGATAGAGGTTCAAGGGCTGTCCCCATTTCAATCATGTTTGTTGTGCTGTGCGGATTTTCATTTTATCTTGGTGGAATCTTTTGTTCTGAGAGGAACAGGTTTGAAACCAAGATTGTTGCAAAAGATGTCCAATCTCCCAAGGAATCTTCAGTCACTCCTCTCCAAATTAAACCCATTAAGTTTGCTGAATGCAGCAGTGACTATCAAGACTACACTCCATGCACAGATCCAAGGGTATTATTAATTGTTCATTTTCTTTCCATATAGCCCATTTTTGGGATCTAGGACAAGGCTGCATGGTAATCAACCTTACTGCTTATTCATGTTTATTTATACAGAGATGGAAGAAGTATGGTTTACATCGGCTAACTCTCATGGAACGCCACTGTCCTCCTATATCTGAAAGGAAGGAATGCTTGGTTCCACCCCCTAATGGGTACAAAGTGCCAATCAAATGGCCACAGAGCAGGAATGAGTGTTGGTACAGGTATTATGATTTTTTGTAATTTTATGTCAAAGTACATTGCAGGCTTTAAAAGTGACTAGGATCAAATATCTATATAAAATGCTTCATTGAATTTCTCCTATTGACATTTCAGAAATGTACCATACAATTGGATCAACCAGCAGAAATCTAATCAGAATTGGCTGAGGAAAGAAGGGGACAAGTTCCTCTTTCCTGGTGGGGGTACTATGTTTCCTAAAGGGGTTGGTGCATATGTTGATCTGATGCAAGATCTGATCCCAGAAATGACAGATGGAACCGTTCGAACTGCCATTGACACTGGGTGCGGGGTGAGTCACATTTTCCTGTTCTTGCTTACTTTTTCATTTTCCTGAACGGCCATTCTGTATCTATTTATTTATTCATTCACTCATATATGATGGTCCTTCTTCAATACGTGTTTGTCTATTTGCAATATTAGAGATATTTTAACGCTAGGTAATGTTAGTTGTTAATATTTTGCACATTGGGAAAGGCCACTTAATCTTTATAGCTGACTTATTTTAGGTTGCAAGCTGGGGTGGTGATTTGTTGGATCGTGGAATTCTTACGGTTTCTCTTGCCCCAAGAGATAATCATGAAGCTCAAGTCCAATTTGCATTGGAACGTGGAATTCCTGCAATCCTTGGAATCATTTCTACACAACGCCTTCCTTTTCCCTCAAACTCATTCGATATGGCACATTGCTCCAGATGCCTTATCCCATGGACAGAATTTGGTAATTCTTTTCTCAGTTTTTGAAAATTTTCTCTCAAATTGTGATAGACATCCATGAATGTAAGTGAATCTAGTCCAAAGTAGAAGATTGAGTAGTCACCTAGATGTTCTTTGCTTATTGTAACTTTGGGGTGGGAATGCACAAGTGGCATCCCAATTAGAAATCTGTTATGTGCTTTACCTACTAGATCCGCAAGCTTTTCTCGCCTCTTTGTTATTGGCAAATAACATGTAAACTCATCTTGAGCATATCATACATTTAGTTTAGAGCCAACTAGTTTTCTGGAGTTGTCCAATTGTGTAACAATGGCTGGTTACTTTACAGTTTCTACTGGTTTGGTCATTTCCAAGGAACTTGGTGACATCTTTAAAAATTGAGGTAGATAGGGCTGGACACCACCAACTCAGTAATGCAAAATAGCCAGTTGACTTTTTCTGAATTGAATAGAATTGCTCAGATTGTTGATGGGGTTTATTTTGTGGCTTGAGATTCTTTTTTCTTCACTAAATTACATGTAAGGTGGTTGGGGCACAGGGTTACCCTTGCTTTCTTACCAATGGCAATTTCCTGTTTTCAGGTGGAATTTACCTTCTAGAAATACACCGCATACTTCGTCCTGGAGGCTTCTGGATTTTGTCTGGCCCTCCTGTAAACTATGAAAACCGCTGGCGAGGATGGAACACAACTGTGGAAGAGCAGAAATCGGATTATGAAAAGTTGCAGGATCTGCTAGCTTCTATGTGCTTCAAACTGTACAACAAAAAGGATGACATTGCTGTTTGGCAGAAATCTTCTGACAATAGTTGTTATGATCAGCTGGCAAATCCAGATGCCTATCCCCCAAAATGTGATGATAGCCTCGAACCAGATTCAGCATGGTACACTCCACTTCGCCCTTGTGTCGTTGTTCCAAGCCCAAAGCTTGAGAAATCTACTTTGACATCCATCGCTAAATGGCCTAAGCGGTTGCATATTACACCTGAAAGGATTTCAGATGTTTATGGTGGGAATGCTAATACTTTCAAGCATGATGACAGTAAGTGGAAGGTGCGAATTAAGCACTACAAAAAGTTGCTCCCTGCCATTGGGTCTGATAAGATAAGAAACGTAATGGACATGAATACTGCTTATGGAGGTTTTGCTGCGGCTGCAGTTGATGATCCCCTGTGGGTCATGAATGTAGTCTCATCCTATGCTCTTAACACACTTGCTGTGGTTTTTGATCGGGGTCTCATTGGAACTTACCATGATTGGTAATAATGAATTTTTTTTGAACCTTTGAAGATTTCTTATGGCATGATCAAGTGTGTTCCATGTAACTCATTGTTTTTATTGTATGGATGGTGTGTGATGTTAATTATTCAATTTCTGTTTTGATAGGTGTGAAGCTTTCTCAACATATCCTCGAACATATGATCTCCTTCACCTTGATGGCCTCTTTACTGCAGAAAGCCACAGGTAAGGGCACTGGGTCTGACTTTTTTATCATTTTGAACTAGTATATTGTTTAGTGGATTATACAGTTTAAACCTTTTGTTTTAGGTTTCGCAAGGATCCTTACCTGATTTGACACAGTAGATAGTGAAATATGAACTGACCATTATTGAATTATCTTGTTGACTAGATTGCCCAAGCAGTCTGTTCAAAAAAATAACAAAATTGGTTGGACTTTAACAAAGAGAAAACAAATGGCATGGGACGTTCACTTCAAACTGAAGTTTGGAAATTCAGTGAAAGTGGGTCAGACAGGACCCATATGCTGAAAATCCATCTTGTTGGATAGCAAGACACTGGTTTTAATTTCACCACAATTAGGCGTGATTGCAAATCATTTGACCAACTGGTGTAGTTGCGTTTCGCACTTACCAACAACTAATACTCCAAGATAGACTTGCTGAGAATATTTGGGTTTTTCCAAATTGCAAATCTATCTCCTGTAGACCCGGAGACCATTAGGCCAAGAGGCCTTTGACTGAAGACTCTTATTTCACTAGATAATCTTTTAAATTTTATCTTATGTGACTAAAAAATAATGAAGAAATGGCATGGTACTGTATCAGCTTATGTCTAAGAACCGCAGATTAATGTAGTCATGCCTAACTGATGCATGAACACTTGACTGATACAGTTGTGATGATCAGTAGAAAAGTTGATACTAATATTCTCAGTGGCTTCTGTGAACTGAACATGTATGCATGGTTGTAACATAGCTGATTTATTGGCAGATGTGACATGAAATACATGCTCTTGGAGATGGACCGGATCCTTCGGCCTAATGGGTATGCAATAATTCGGGAATCCAGCTATTTTGTGGATGCTGTTGCTTCCGTTGCTAAGGCAATGAGATGGGGTTGTCGTAAAGAAGACACTGAGTATGGTATTGAGAAGGAGAAGATATTGATTTGCCAAAAGAAACTCTGGTACTCCTCTAACAAGCCTAGCTCTAGCTCAAGATGAACATAGAAACCCAAGCCATGATGAGAATCTCTTGGAGGGTTGAGTATAAATATAATTCCGGTAATAGAATCAAAGAGAAGAAAATTCAATACGGCTCACAGAGAGATTAGTTCGGCCTATAAAAGGCCAAAGTTATTTAAATTCATATTTTCAACTGAAAATTAGTTACCCAATAATATGATTTTTGTTAATTTATAGGGCCTTTCGTATAGATATAGATGTATTAATTCTTTGTAATCAATGTGTTTCTGGTGTTTTGGTTGATGATAAAAAGCTATCATCGGGAGCCGACGCCATAGGTTGAAACTCTAAAAAAAAAATTCCGGTGATATTCCCATTATTATTATTTTATTTTCCTTATTTTGCGCAATGTTGTCTTTGTATGTTAAACTGTGTAAAGCAATCAAAAATGTATCGAGGGATTGGAAATTCACACCCTCATAGCTTGCCATTTTTATTTATCAAATGAAATTTGTTGTGTTTTTTAAATCGTCCAAAAAAATACAGTGGTTCTTCGCTTTTTAAATGCTATGTCCGTTATTTTCATTCCATAGTAGAACCATTGAAGCAAATTATGTTTTCTTTGTTACATGATCAACAAAGCAAAGTGAACCTATCAAAAAAAAACAAACAAACAAAGCAAGGTGAAAGCAAACAAATTTAAGAAGGTGTTTCACCCAAGAGTCTTAAAGTTTAATCGGTACACTTCTTATGGTTTAATTAATACACTACGGTGTTTTCAAGGGTTCAAAATCCCCCCTTGTTGTATCCAAAAAACCAAACAAAAAGCAAAATGGTATCTGAGAATCGTTGCCTAAATTGGATTAGTGCAGCCTCACGGAAATCTATGAATTTTATGAAAATGTGCATTATTCTTTCAACCAGTTTTACGTCCGTCATGCACTGCTTAATCAATAGTTAATAGTTATATGTATAACTTAAATAAAAATATTGGTTTTTATAAATAAATAAATATATTGAATATAATTTAAATTGAATTATAAATACAAAGTTTTTTTTTTTTTTAAAAAAAACATTTATTTTAAGTTACACAACACATGCAAATCTTGTAAGTTGTAACCGTGAGATTTTACTAAAATCAAATATTCTTACTAAAATCAAATATTATAATAGATTTTATGAAATCATTTAAAATAAAAGAAGTGCTACGTCCATAACATTTTCACAACAAATTATACATGGTTAGTTATGATAATTCCTTAGAAATCAGTAGGTTGAAAGTCTCGGGCGCTGATGATCTTAGGGCTTGATCCTGAAAACAAATACTAAGTCAGAGGGGACCAGTGGGGGCCGGCCAAAAGTCCTCCGATGATAAAGTCAGTGGATTTGCGATTCCAAGTAAAAAGGAAGTAATTTCTGAAAAAAAGTGTCTAAATGACCTTTACCTTCTCATCGATGAATGCTTATATAGCATGTGTGAAACGGTTATCTGTTTAATAACCGTTCCTATTGTCGAGGAGTCCGGAGGATTCGGGGGTAACTTCCATAACTGCCATGGAAGTTACCTTATTTGGACCTGTGTTCCATAATGGTTAATGCAGAACTTAGCTCATAGCAGTTCAACTCGTCCCTTACGCTCAATGGAAATCAAAGTCGTCCAAAGTCCAACACGTTGTCCAATAAACTTGTCCATCCTTTATTAAGGACGGACAAGGTTATTAAGGACGACTTTTCCTCATGCATTCACTTCTTCCTAATTCCCTTTTCAAGTGTAGATCTTGTCCGTCCAAACGTTTCTAAGGACGAACAAGCTTCTCAAGGGGCCTCGTCCATTTAAAGACGGACGAGGTCATTACTGGGACGATCACTACATACGCTTGGTTCGCCCTAATTGGTCTTTCATTGGACGAGCCATATGGACGAGATCAGGAGTTAGTGGTTTTTGTAACACCATCAGTTGCCCCCTTGTCCATATGTCATTACTAAAATATATAATTACTCACCTTGAAAAGATCGTGAACACCAGAGTGTTCAAAATCCTTCAAGGACATGTCATAGCAAGTATTTATGTCCTCGTCTAAGACAGCCATCTGGAAACGCTCCCAAGTCAGGTCTTCATTTTCAATGATATTTGAAGGGACTTGTTGAGAAGGCTGGGATGTGGCAAGCACAATCTTGGACGGAGGAGTCTTGGACGAAGTAGTCTCAATTGGAGTGGACGAATCCACGTCATAAATTTTGACAGGCTGTTGAGACGAGGAAATGTTGGGCTTAATTATTTGGGATGACCCATGCTTGGCCTCTTTGCCTCAACAGTTGGGGAGATTTCCCAAATCTAGACTTTTGGAGAGAGATCTCTTTTTGTCCCCAGCCAATGGACGAGCTTGTGGCTGGGACTCAGGATGACCTTCTTCATCTACAATCTCTTTTCCCTTATTTTCTTTCATAGTTGACACTCCTAAAGGTGAAAAACAATGACGATAAGTGAGAAATTATAAGTAAATCAGGAAATAAGTTAAGTGTTCAAAATGACATTAGGTAGAAACTTACTTCTTCTAACTATGACTTCATGAGCAATAGTCTCGTTTGATGGTTCAGGGCCAAGTCCCCACTTGGCAAGACGTTGTAGGATAACTAAAGAACGAAAATCCCTATCGGTGAAAAGACAAGCTCTATGGACGCGATCACGGTGAAATTTGCTTAAAGACGGACGTTTAACACCTATTAAACAAATGAAAAACAAAAGTTAGAAGCAAATAAAAAATAATAAGTTAAGTTGAAAGAAAGAAAAATGAAAAAGGGGAGGGACGTACTTTCAGGACGAAGGTTCCCTAAGTCCCCAGAGTAAGGGGCAAAAGGGTCCCTGCCAACATCCACAAGGTTCCTTGCCCAAAAACCGGAGACAAAGATAAACTCCGTCTTCCAATTTCTGTCAGACGAGGCCAGAGACTTGATTAATCTACAATCTTTACCCCTAGCTGTGAACTGGTAAAAGCCAAGGAATTGATTTATCTCTGAAAATTTATAACAAAAGAGGAACTCGTCCACAGTAAGGGGATAGTCCCTCCCAAATACTTCACTCCACAAAATTTGCATAGAGATAACTAATCTCCACGCATTAGGGTTAAATTGACATATACCTAAACCTAACCTAACTAATAACTCTCTAGCGAATGCATTCAATGGTAACCTAAAACCCCCCAAGAAATAAGCTTCATAGACGCCTACCCCAAAACGGGGATTGCAGCACCACTCTCCACGGATGAGCAACCTAGGGTTAAGCTTATTCGGGATCTAGTACCATGCCCTAAGGTTGTTAAGCCTTTGTTCATTCGTTTTAGAATGAACACCTACAGCACAACTATAAACTATCTCCTCTTCGTCCAAAGGACTAGACAGAGGCACGTTGGATGAAGTGCCAGCTTTGGAACCAGAGGCTTTCCTAAGTTGTTCTTGGATAACTTCTAAAGGAAGCCCAGGCACACCAGAGGTATACCCCTCGTCTGTAAAGCTCTCCCTACTACTATGACTACTATTACTTGAATCACCATTACTAGTTGTATCATAATACTCGTCTATAGCTTTCTCTGTACTATCGCTAGACGAGGAAATAACAGTTTGAGACATTTTTTGGAAACCAAATACCTAAAGACGAGAAGGAAGAGCGTACCTTGCTCTAGACGAGAGAGGACTATGGACGAGGAGAGACTTCTAGACAAAGGCTCTAGACGAAGAAAGATTTCAGAAATGTGAAGGGTAGGGGAGGAATTCCACTATTTATAGACATCTAACCTGGGTATTCAAAACGACACGACCAACCAGGATATGACACATGGCTGACCCCTCGAAAAAATAAATCGACGAGACTGGACATCAGTGAAACTACGACACATGGCATGTACAGTTGATATTAAATGCATAAATCCTTTAGACGACCCATATGGACAAGGGGGCAACTGATGGTGTTACAAAAAAACCACCAACTCCTAATCTTGTCCATATGGCTCGTCCAATGAAAGACCAATTAAGGCGAACCAAGCGTATGTAGTGATCGTCCCAATAATGACCTCGTCCATCTTTAAACAGACGAGGCCCCTTAAGAAGCTTGTCCGTCCTTAGAAACGTTTGGATGGACTAGATCTACACTTGAAAAAGGAATTAGTGAATGCATGAGGAAAAGTCATCCCTAATAATCTCGTCCGTCCTTAATAAAGGATGGACGAGTTTATTGGACAACGTGTTGGACTTTGGACAACTTTGATTTCCACCGAGCGTAAGGGACGAGTTGAACTGCTATGAGCTGAGTTCTGCATTAACCATTATGGAACACAGGTCCAAATAAGGTAACTTCCATGGCGGTTATGGAAGTTACCCCCAAATCCTCCGGACTCCTCGACAATAGGAACGGTTATTAAACAGATAACCGTTTCACACATGCTATATATGCATTCATCGATGAGAAGGTAAAGGTCATTCAGACACTTTTTTTAGAAATTACTTCATTTTTACTTGGAATCGCAAATCCACTGACTTTATCATCGGAGGACTTTTGGCCGGTCCCCACCGGTCCCCTCTGACTTAGTATTTGTTTCAGGATTAAGCTCTAAGATTCTTCTCAAAAAAAAAAAAAAAAAGGATCAAGCTCTAAGATCATTAGTGCCCGAGACTTTCAATCTACTGATTTCTAAGGAATCCCAAGCACACCAGAGGTATACCCCTCGTCCGTAGAGCTCTCCCCACTACTATGACTACTGTTACTTGAATCACCATTACTAGTTGTATCATAATACTCGTCTATAGCTTTCTCTGTACTATCGCTAGACGAGGAAATAATAGTTTAAGACATTTTTTGGAAACCAAATACCTAAAGACGAGAAGGAAGAGAGTACCTGGCTCTAGACGAGAGAGGACTATGGACGCGGAGAGACTTCTAGACGAAGAAATACTTCAGAAATGCGAAGGGTAGGGGAGGAATTTCACTATTTATAGACATCTGACCTGGGTATTCGAAACGGCACGATCAACCAGGATATGACACATGGCTGACCCCTCGAAAAAATAAATCGACGAGACTGGACATCAGTGAAACTACGACACATGGCATGTACAGTTGATATTAAATGCATAAATCCTTTAGATGACCCATATGGACAAGGGGGCAACTGATGGTGTTACAAAAAAACCACCAACTCCTAATCTTGTCCATATGGCTCGTCCAATGAAAGACCAATTAAGGCGAACCAAGCGTATGTAGTGATCGTCCCAATAATGACCTCGTCCATCTTTAAACAGACGAGGCCCCTTAAGAAGCTTGTCCGTCCTTAGAAACGTTTGGATGGACTAGATCTACACTTGAAAAAGGAATTAGTGAATGCATGAGGAAAAGTCATCCCTAATAATCTCGTCCGTCCTTAATAAAGGATGGACGAGTTTATTGGACAACGTGTTGGACTTTGGACAACTTTGATTTCCACCGAGCGTAAGGGACGAGTTGAACTGCTATGAGCTGAGTTCTGCATTAACCATTATGGAACACAGGTCCAAATAAGGTAACTTCCATGGCGGTTATGGAAGTTACCCCCAAATCCTCCGGACTCCTCGACAATAGGAACGGTTATTAAACAGATAACCGTTTCACACATGCTATATATGCATTCATCGATGAGAAGGTAAAGGTCATTCAGACACTTTTTTTAGAAATTACTTCATTTTTACTTGGAATCGCAAATCCACTGACTTTATCATCGGAGGACTTTTGGCCGGTCCCCACCGGTCCCCTCTGACTTAGTATTTGTTTCAGGATTAAGCTCTAAGATTCTTCTCAAAAAAAAAAAAAAAAAAAGGATCAAGCTCTAAGATCATTAGTGCCCGAGACTTTCAATCTACTGATTTCTAAGGAATCCCAAGCACACCAGAGGTATACCCCTCGTCCGTAGAGCTCTCCCCACTACTATGACTACTGTTACTTGAATCACCATTACTAGTTGTATCATAATACTCGTCTATAGCTTTCTCTGTACTATCGCTAGACGAGGAAATAATAGTTTAAGACATTTTTTGGAAACCAAATACCTAAAGACGAGAAGGAAGAGAGTACCTGGCTCTAGACGAGAGAGGACTATGGACGCGGAGAGACTTCTAGACGAAGAAATACTTCAGAAATGCGAAGGGTAGGGGAGGAATTTCACTATTTATAGACATCTGACCTGGGTATTCGAAACGGCACGATCAACCAGGATATGACACATGGCTGACCCCTCGAAAAAATAAATCGACGAGACTGGACATCAGTGAAACTACGACACATGGCATGTACAGTTGATATTAAATGCATAAATCCTTTAGATGACCCATATGGACAAGGGGGCAACTGATGGTGTTACAAAAAAACCACCAACTCCTAATCTTGTCCATATGGCTCGTCCAATGAAAGACCAATTAAGGCGAACCAAGCGTATGTAGTGATCGTCCCAATAATGACCTCGTCCATCTTTAAACAGACGAGGCCCCTTAAGAAGCTTGTCCGTCCTTAGAAACGTTTGGATGGACTAGATCTACACTTGAAAAAGGAATTAGTGAATGCATGAGGAAAAGTCATCCCTAATAATCTCGTCCGTCCTTAATAAAGGATGGACGAGTTTATTGGACAACGTGTTGGACTTTGGACAACTTTGATTTCCACCGAGCGTAAGGGACGAGTTGAACTGCTATGAGCTGAGTTCTGCATTAACCATTATGGAACACAGGTCCAAATAAGGTAACTTCCATGGCGGTTATGGAAGTTACCCCCAAATCCTCCGGACTCCTCGACAATAGGAACGGTTATTAAACAGATAACCGTTTCACACATGCTATATATGCATTCATCGATGAGAAGGTAAAGGTCATTCAGACACTTTTTTTAGAAATTACTTCATTTTTACTTGGAATCGCAAATCCACTGACTTTATCATCGGAGGACTTTTGGCCGGTCCCCACCGGTCCCCTCTGACTTAGTATTTGTTTCAGGATTAAGCTCTAAGATTCTTCTCAAAAAAAAAAAAAAAAAAGGATCAAGCTCTAAGATCATTAGTGCCCGAGACTTTCAATCTACTGATTTCTAAGGAATCCCAAGCACACCAGAGGTATACCCCTCGTCCGTAGAGCTCTCCCCACTACTATGACTACTGTTACTTGAATCACCATTACTAGTTGTATCATAATACTCGTCTATAGCTTTCTCTGTACTATCGCTAGACGAGGAAATAATAGTTTAAGACATTTTTTGGAAACCAAATACCTAAAGACGAGAAGGAAGAGAGTACCTGGCTCTAGACGAGAGAGGACTATGGACGCGGAGAGACTTCTAGACGAAGAAATACTTCAGAAATGTGAAGGGTAGGGGAGGAATTTCACTATTTATAGACATCTGACCTGGGTATTCGAAACGGCACGATCAACCAGGATATGACACATGGCTGACCCCTCGAAAAAATAAATCGACGAGACTGGACATCAGTGAAACTACGACACATGGCATGTACAGTTGATATTAAATGCATAAATCCTTTAGACGACCCATATGGACAAGGGGGCAACTGATGGTGTTACAAAAAAACCACCAACTCCTAATCTTGTCCATATGGCTCGTCCAATGAAAGACCAATTAAGGCGAACCAAGCGTATGTAGTGATCGTCCCAATAATGACCTCGTCCATCTTTAAACAGACGAGGCCCCTTAAGAAGCTTGTCCGTCCTTAGAAACGTTTGGATGGACTAGATCTACACTTGAAAAAGGAATTAGTGAATGCATGAGGAAAAGTCATCCCTAATAATCTCGTCCGTCCTTAATAAAGGATGGACGAGTTTATTGGACAACGTGTTGGACTTTGGACAACTTTGATTTCCACCGAGCGTAAGGGACGAGTTGAACTGCTATGAGCTGAGTTCTGCATTAACCATTATGGAACACAGGTCCAAATAAGGTAACTTCCATGGCGGTTATGGAAGTTACCCCCAAATCCTCCGGACTCCTCGACAATAGGAACGGTTATTAAACAGATAACCGTTTCACACATGCTATATATGCATTCATCGATGAGAAGGTAAAGGTCATTCAGACACTTTTTTTAGAAATTACTTCATTTTTACTTGGAATCGCAAATCCACTGACTTTATCATCGGAGGACTTTTGGCCGGTCCCCACCGGTCCCCTCTGACTTAGTATTTGTTTCAGGATTAAGCTCTAAGATTCTTCTCAAAAAAAAAAAAAAAAAGGATCAAGCTCTAAGATCATTAGTGCCCGAGACTTTCAATCTACTGATTTCTAAGGAATCCCAAGCACACCAGAGGTATACCCCTCGTCCGTAGAGCTCTCCCCACTACTATGACTACTGTTACTTGAATCACCATTACTAGTTGTATCATAATACTCGTCTATAGCTTTCTCTGTACTATCGCTAGACGAGGAAATAATAGTTTAAGACATTTTTTGGAAACCAAATACCTAAAGACGAGAAGGAAGAGAGTACCTGGCTCTAGACGAGAGAGGACTATGGACGCGGAGAGACTTCTAGACGAAGAAATACTTCAGAAATGCGAAGGGTAGGGGAGGAATTTCACTATTTATAGACATCTGACCTGGGTATTCGAAACGGCACGATCAACCAGGATATGACACATGGCTGACCCCTCGAAAAAATAAATCGACGAGACTGGACATCAGTGAAACTACGACACATGGCATGTACAGTTGATATTAAATGCATAAATCCTTTAGATGACCCATATGGACAAGGGGGCAACTGATGGTGTTACAAAAAAACCACCAACTCCTAATCTTGTCCATATGGCTCGTCCAATGAAAGACCAATTAAGGCGAACCAAGCGTATGTAGTGATCGTCCCAATAATGACCTCGTCCATCTTTAAACAGACGAGGCCCCTTAAGAAGCTTGTCCGTCCTTAGAAACGTTTGGATGGACTAGATCTACACTTGAAAAAGGAATTAGTGAATGCATGAGGAAAAGTCATCCCTAATAATCTCGTCCGTCCTTAATAAAGGATGGACGAGTTTATTGGACAACGTGTTGGACTTTGGACAACTTTGATTTCCACCGAGCGTAAGGGACGAGTTGAACTGCTATGAGCTGAGTTCTGCATTAACCATTATGGAACACAGGTCCAAATAAGGTAACTTCCATGGCGGTTATGGAAGTTACCCCCAAATCCTCCGGACTCCTCGACAATAGGAACGGTTATTAAACAGATAACCGTTTCACACATGCTATATATGCATTCATCGATGAGAAGGTAAAGGTCATTCAGACACTTTTTTTAGAAATTACTTCATTTTTACTTGGAATCGCAAATCCACTGACTTTATCATCGGAGGACTTTTGGCCGGTCCCCACCGGTCCCCTCTGACTTAGTATTTGTTTCAGGATTAAGCTCTAAGATTCTTCTCAAAAAAAAAAAAAAAAAAAGGATCAAGCTCTAAGATCATTAGTGCCCGAGACTTTCAATCTACTGATTTCTAAGGAATCCCAAGCACACCAGAGGTATACCCCTCGTCCGTAGAGCTCTCCCCACTACTATGACTACTGTTACTTGAATCACCATTACTAGTTGTATCATAATACTCGTCTATAGCTTTCTCTGTACTATCGCTAGACGAGGAAATAATAGTTTAAGACATTTTTTGGAAACCAAATACCTAAAGACGAGAAGGAAGAGAGTACCTGGCTCTAGACGAGAGAGGACTATGGACGCGGAGAGACTTCTAGACGAAGAAATACTTCAGAAATGCGAAGGGTAGGGGAGGAATTTCACTATTTATAGACATCTGACCTGGGTATTCGAAACGGCACGATCAACCAGGATATGACACATGGCTGACCCCTCGAAAAAATAAATCGACGAGACTGGACATCAGTGAAACTACGACACATGGCATGTACAGTTGATATTAAATGCATAAATCCTTTAGATGACCCATATGGACAAGGGGGCAACTGATGGTGTTACAAAAAAACCACCAACTCCTAATCTTGTCCATATGGCTCGTCCAATGAAAGACCAATTAAGGCGAACCAAGCGTATGTAGTGATCGTCCCAATAATGACCTCGTCCATCTTTAAACAGACGAGGCCCCTTAAGAAGCTTGTCCGTCCTTAGAAACGTTTGGATGGACTAGATCTACACTTGAAAAAGGAATTAGTGAATGCATGAGGAAAAGTCATCCCTAATAATCTCGTCCGTCCTTAATAAAGGATGGACGAGTTTATTGGACAACGTGTTGGACTTTGGACAACTTTGATTTCCACCGAGCGTAAGGGACGAGTTGAACTGCTATGAGCTGAGTTCTGCATTAACCATTATGGAACACAGGTCCAAATAAGGTAACTTCCATGGCGGTTATGGAAGTTACCCCCAAATCCTCCGGACTCCTCGACAATAGGAACGGTTATTAAACAGATAACCGTTTCACACATGCTATATATGCATTCATCGATGAGAAGGTAAAGGTCATTCAGACACTTTTTTTAGAAATTACTTCATTTTTACTTGGAATCGCAAATCCACTGACTTTATCATCGGAGGACTTTTGGCCGGTCCCCACCGGTCCCCTCTGACTTAGTATTTGTTTCAGGATTAAGCTCTAAGATTCTTCTCAAAAAAAAAAAAAAAAAAGGATCAAGCTCTAAGATCATTAGTGCCCGAGACTTTCAATCTACTGATTTCTAAGGAATCCCAAGCACACCAGAGGTATACCCCTCGTCCGTAGAGCTCTCCCCACTACTATGACTACTGTTACTTGAATCACCATTACTAGTTGTATCATAATACTCGTCTATAGCTTTCTCTGTACTATCGCTAGACGAGGAAATAATAGTTTAAGACATTTTTTGGAAACCAAATACCTAAAGACGAGAAGGAAGAGAGTACCTGGCTCTAGACGAGAGAGGACTATGGACGCGGAGAGACTTCTAGACGAAGAAATACTTCAGAAATGTGAAGGGTAGGGGAGGAATTTCACTATTTATAGACATCTGACCTGGGTATTCGAAACGGCACGATCAACCAGGATATGACACATGGCTGACCCCTCGAAAAAATAAATCGACGAGACTGGACATCAGTGAAACTACGACACATGGCATGTACAGTTGATATTAAATGCATAAATCCTTTAGACGACCCATATGGACAAGGGGGCAACTGATGGTGTTACAAAAAAACCACCAACTCCTAATCTTGTCCATATGGCTCGTCCAATGAAAGACCAATTAAGGCGAACCAAGCGTATGTAGTGATCGTCCCAATAATGACCTCGTCCATCTTTAAACAGACGAGGCCCCTTAAGAAGCTTGTCCGTCCTTAGAAACGTTTGGATGGACTAGATCTACACTTGAAAAAGGAATTAGTGAATGCATGAGGAAAAGTCATCCCTAATAATCTCGTCCGTCCTTAATAAAGGATGGACGAGTTTATTGGACAACGTGTTGGACTTTGGACAACTTTGATTTCCACCGAGCGTAAGGGACGAGTTGAACTGCTATGAGCTGAGTTCTGCATTAACCATTATGGAACACAGGTCCAAATAAGGTAACTTCCATGGCGGTTATGGAAGTTACCCCCAAATCCTCCGGACTCCTCGACAATAGGAACGGTTATTAAACAGATAACCGTTTCACACATGCTATATATGCATTCATCGATGAGAAGGTAAAGGTCATTCAGACACTTTTTTTAGAAATTACTTCATTTTTACTTGGAATCGCAAATCCACTGACTTTATCATCGGAGGACTTTTGGCCGGTCCCCACCGGTCCCCTCTGACTTAGTATTTGTTTCAGGATTAAGCTCTAAGATTCTTCTCAAAAAAAAAAAAAAAAAGGATCAAGCTCTAAGATCATTAGTGCCCGAGACTTTCAATCTACTGATTTCTAAGGAATCCCAAGCACACCAGAGGTATACCCCTCGTCCGTAGAGCTCTCCCCACTACTATGACTACTGTTACTTGAATCACCATTACTAGTTGTATCATAATACTCGTCTATAGCTTTCTCTGTACTATCGCTAGACGAGGAAATAATAGTTTAAGACATTTTTTGGAAACCAAATACCTAAAGACGAGAAGGAAGAGAGTACCTGGCTCTAGACGAGAGAGGACTATGGACGCGGAGAGACTTCTAGACGAAGAAATACTTCAGAAATGTGAAGGGTAGGGGAGGAATTTCACTATTTATAGACATCTGACCTGGGTATTCGAAACGGCACGATCAACCAGGATATGACACGTGGCTAACCCCTCGAAAAAATAAATCGACGAGACTAGACATCAGTGAAACTACAACACATGGCATGTACAGTTGACATTAAATGCACAAATCCTTTAGACGACCCATATGGACAAGGGGGCAACTGATGGTGTTACAAAAAAACCACCAACTCCTGATCTCGTCCATATGGCTGGTCCAAGGAAATTCCTCAACTTCCCTTACCTTATGAGATTCTCAATCTGCTGCTTTAAATCAAAACACTCGTCTGTATCATGCCCATGATCCCTATGGAAGCGATAATACTTATTCCTATTGCGCTTATTGGGATCTCCCTTCATTTTCTCTGTGCCACTTCAAGGAAGGATCATCCTTGATTTGCATAAGGACTTGCTCAAGTGGCATGTTCAAAGAGGTATACTGTTGATTCCGTTCTGAAGAGCCAGGCTTCTTATTATCTCAGTATGTCCTTTCTTCCATCTGTCCCTTCTTTGGACGAAAGCCTTGCTCGGAATAACGATTAGGGTTTGCTTCTATTCTCTCAGATCTCTTCCTCTTCTTAGCAATGATCGCGTCTTCTGCATTCATAAAATTTTGGGCCGAATAGACGAGTTCAGCCATGGACTAAGGCTCTTTTTCATAGAGTTTATGTATGAATAAGTCTGAATTCACCCCATTATGGAAGGCTGCCAATAAAAGCTTGTCATCTACCTCGTCCACGCTCAGGGCTTCTCTGTTGAAACAAGTGATGAATGACCGCAGGCTCTCATTCTCTCCTTGTTCTATGGTTAACAAGCTGGACAAGGAACGCTTATATCTTTGTCCCCCAATGAAATTATTAACAAACAACTTGCTCAACTTTTCAAAAGAACTTACCGAATTCGAGGGTATTTTGCTGAATCAGACTCGTGCTAGACCTTTAAGGGTGGTAGGGAAGGCTCTACACATGATTTCATCAGGGACCCCTTGAAGGTGCATTGTTGTCTTGAAAGTAGCAATGTGGTCAAATGGGTCACACGTTGCATCATATGAATCCAGAGAAGGCAACTTGAACTTTGATGGTAGAGGGTGACCGTTGATGGAAGCCGTAAAGGGGGAATCAGTTCTGTGGACCAAATCTTCTATAGGATTCGCCCTTCTCATATTCTCTTTCATTTCTTCTATGACTTTCTTCATTTGGTCCATCTCCTCTTTCAAGTGTGGTACCGTTCATGAAGTGGTGCCTCTTAACTGACTTCCAATTTCAGTATTTTCTCTATCATCATGACTCTGTGTTTGTCCTCCTCTTTCATGTTCTTCATGTGTCTGCCTTCTCAGATTAATCTCCATTCTTAACTCTTGGTTTTGGCGAGTTAACTCCGCCATTGCAGCCGCCATAGATTGCACATGTTGGACAGATGATGTCTGCATGACCGATGCAGATTGGCGATCGCGATGGGGGTTGCTTGAAGCGTCTCTGCTTCCCTGATGGCCTGGGCTAGTAACCCTCAATTTGGTCCGAACCATCCAACCTTTTGTCACGGAAAAGAAAACTGCAAAACAATCTCCTTCCCACAGACGGCGCCAGTTGATGATTCCTTAGAAATCAATAAGTTGAAAGTCTTAGGCGTTGATGATCTTAGAGCTTGATCCTGAAAACAAATACTAAGTCAGAGGGGACCGGCCAAAAGTCCTCCGATGATAAAGTCAGTGGATTTGCGATTCCAAGTAAAAAGGAAGTAATTTCTGAAAAAAGTGTCTAAATGACCTTTACCTTCTCATCGATGAATGCTTATATAGCATGTGTGAACGGTTCTCTGTTTAATAACTGTTCCTATTGTTGAGGAGTTCGGAGGATTCGGGGATAACTTCCATAACCGCCATGGAAGTTACCTTATTTGGACCTGTGTTCCATAATGGTTAATGCAAAACTCAGCTCATAGCAATTCAACTTGTCCCTTACGCTCGATGGAAATCAAAGTTGTCCAAAGTCCAACACGTTGTCCAATAAACTCGTTCATCCTTTATTAAGGACGGACGAGGTTATTTGGGACGACTTTTCCTCATGCATTCACTTCTTCCTAATTCCCTTTTCAAGTGTAGATCTTGTCCGTCCAAATGTTTCTAAGGACGGACAAGGTCATTACTGGGACAATCACTACATACGCTTGGTTCGCTCTAATTGGTCTTTCATTGGACGAGCCATATGGATGAGATCAGGAGTTGGTGGTTTTTTTGTAACACCATCAAGTTATAATTTGAATCGATCATTAAAATTACTTTTTTACTCTACTAATAACAACCTATAACAACCTACCACCTATAATTTGGTGTTAAACTGTTGTGGACATAACATTTCTTTTAAAATAAATAATAAAACTCATTCAAAATGTCCCAAAACTTTTGATAATTGAGTTTTAATCACAAAAACTTTTAAAACTTTGGTATTGAAGTTTCTTTTAAAGTAAAACATTTTGATATTTTTAATGTACTTGTAATGAATCTTATGCTATAATTATGTCTTACAACTTATAATACTTACATAGGGTCGTATATTCCAAACACAACAGCCCAACTTATATTATTAAAGAAAAAAATTATAGTAAATTAGTAAAATAATATAAAATACATAATTAAATTTCTAAAAACTTTACTTATATTATTAAAGGGAAAAAAATTATGGTAAATTAGTAAAATAATATAAAATACATAATCAAATCTCTTTTAAATTTATAAAAACTCTTAGTAGTAGAATTTTAATTCAAGAGTATTTTTTTATTTTTTATTAACTTTGATAATAGAGTATCACTTAAAGTAAATATTTGAATTATTTTTATATGTTTATGATTTGTGAAATGACATAAGAAGGGGAAAAAAATTATAAAAAAGGTGATAGCATCTACTTGGTACACCCACAATGTATAGAACAAAACTTTTATCATATGGTATATGATATGATTTGGACATGAACTTATATGATATAATTTTATAGTGAATGTTTTGATGATAATTATCATATAATTTTACCATTCTTATATAGTGTATCAGTATCTTATACATTCACCCCAAATGAATTTTTGTGTTTAGATAGCTTTTTAATCAAATTGTAGTTAATAGAGACTCACTGAAAGAATGAATCAAAATGATTTAAAAAGCTAGTTGTTTTAACTATAAACCCTTTAAATTTATGGTTTTAATTTAAAATCATCTCAAACTATAATGGAATAATTGTGTAATTTATTCGAGCCTTTAATAAGCTTAGGAATCATGCACCTTTTGTTGCATTTGAGAATATAAACACTTGGTGTAGCCATGATTTTTAAGACCAATTTTTATTGTATAGTATATGATATGATATGCAAGTTACATATTAATTGTATTAATCGATACTAATCAATTATAACATTTCCTTTATGTTGTAGTCACATGGGGCATAATTCAACTTTTATCTTATTCTTATAACAAGGAAAATGAAGATTAAAGTGTGGATAGAAGTTTTTAATCACTCATCAAATTGTTGTAGAAGGTTAATGTGGGGACTCAAAAGTCCAATAGAACTCTTATGTGAGGTGGGGTGAGGGAGAACCAAATCTTGACAAAATTCTACATTGCCTAAATAGGGAAAGGTCTCACACCTTATATGAAGGCCTAAAACTCTAATTGGTGTGAAGCCTTTTAAAACCTTAAGGGATAAGATTGCGTGACACTCCTAAAGACTAAAGAGAACGATATCATGTCCATGATGAGTCGGGGCATGACAATTAAGGTGAATGGTAATTTAATATTTTGATACAAATACAACCTAGTAAACAAAAAATTAAAATCAAAATAGTATAATTCTGCAAGTGAAAATAACTAGGTTAATAGGAGTGGGTTCATTTAAAATAAATGGGTTGGGTTTGGTATAATCTTAAAATTTGAGGCATTTAGATTTTTTTTTTTTTTTTTTTGGCTATAAAATATGATGTGGATGCTCTTTCTTTCTTTTTTGATGATTATAATGTTGATGTGGATTTTTTTATAATCACAATGTTGATGTTTCTTTTTTAAATGTTAATTAAATATATTTATATTGTTTTATTAGGTACATGTGTGCTAATGGTACAATCCATCAACCACGTAAACACTTCTGTCACAAGATAACTACAAGGATTAAAATGATAGCAAGTATAATAATTCAATGATCAAATTGAATGATATGAAAATATAAGGACCAAAAAGGTATTTCTAGATTTTTTTTAATTATTTAGTTTTTTAGTTCCAAGGTATACTCTGTACTATTAGAATTAGATTAATTTGTTTCTAAAAAAATTAGATTAATTTGAAGTTTGGTTGAGTACTACTGGACATCTGGAAAGGCCTGATGTCAGGTGTAATTTTGCATGGCGGTTTAAAAGAAAAGAAAAACGAGGGAGTATACTATCTATATTGAGTGTAGTCCAGAAATTAAGGATA
The DNA here is from genome assembly GCF_932294415.1 of Quercus robur. NCBI lineage: Eukaryota > Viridiplantae > Streptophyta > Magnoliopsida > Fagales > Fagaceae > Quercus > Quercus robur. Next base: position 42,816,784 of record NC_065545.1, on the reverse strand, counting down.
TAAGGTTAGCGTTCTCTTCCTTCCTCTCTATCATCAAATTATTATATTTTCTTCTTGATTCTTTTTTGTACATTCTTGTCTAATATGCTCTACTTTTCACTTTCTTAGCTACTAATCCTGTTTAGGGTTCAGATGTGTTGCCTGCTTTCTAATTTTATTTGAAATTTTAATAAAAAAAGATTTACTTGGCAATTGGTTTTAACAAACTATGTAAACTATGTAGAGGAGTAGGAAACACTACGAGAGTGAGTGAGTGATAGACAATAATTATGGGATTTCACCTATATGTTTAGGCATTGTCACTAGTACTTATGAAGTGAGTTTATGAAAACAAATATCACAAAAAAGGATGATGGCCCAACAATGCTAGATGAGATATTAAATGAAACCCAAAATTTGTTTTGACATGATCCTTGTTGTGGCAATACGTTTTTGATTTCCTAAATTATTTTTGATGGCCAGTGATAGAAATGCAAATGTGGCATATTACATGGAATGGTCAAGTGGTTGTATAAATTTGGGTTGAATCTTTTGTGAAATTCCTATATATGCTATTAACATGTAGCAAGAGGGAGAAGATAAAAGCTAGTTTCCCCCTTTTGAAAAGCCATGGTTTTCAAGCTAAAAATTATTACAATTCCTTGATTGTAATAAAGATTCTACAGCAAAATTGGTATCAGAGCACATTAAAGAAATTACATCAAAGTTCAAACAAATCTAATTTAGGATGTAATTATACAAAAAATTATGGAAATAAGAATTGATTGGATGGGGCTTTAGCTATTTGAAGGAGGAAGAGTTGTTTTGATAAAGAATACCCACTCAAAATTACCAATTTATTTTCTGTCTCTTTTTCATATCCCAATTGATATAGTTAAGCGTATTGAAAAATTTTCTATGGATGATAAATTAAAATTCGACCTAGGATGCTAGTCTGAAATTTGTGCACCCATTTAACTTGGAGACTTTGGTATTAGGAATTTGTTAATGTTTAATTGGGGACTATTGGGGAAGTGGCTTTGGAGGTTATGGGATAGGTTTATGGAAAAATATAAGGAGGGGATGGGGTGTTCTCCAAATTTTCCAGATTTGATGTTGGAAATGGCACATATCTTGTTTCTAGCATGATGATATCAATTTTATGAGATGTATGCAAGATTGGGGGGTGGGCTCACTATCATATTTTCAGGATGTGTTATACTCAACTAATTTGAGGTGGGTGGTTAAAAGATAAGTTGTGTTGGATTCTTTTCAAAAGCCATACTTTTGAGATAAAAACTTTTTATAGAGTTGTGTGCTCTAAGGAAGGTTCCTATTGTCCTTTGAAGAATATTTGGATGAAAAAGGAACAAATGAGAGTTAGTTTCTTTGTATTAATAAAAGCATTGAGGAAAACTGGGGAGACTACAGATCATTTACTTCTCCATTATGGAGTAACTAATGCACTTTGATTATGAATTATGATCCTTTGTTTGTTCAGGTGGGAATGTCTAAACGTGTGGTGGATCCGTTTAGCTTGTTGGAGAGGGAAGTTTGGTAGACACCACAATGCATGCATATAGAATGCTATCCCTTCGTCTTATGTTGGGTATTTGGAGAGAAAGAAATGCTTGGAGCTTTGAAGATTGTGAGAAATCAACCTAGGAGTCCAAGCTTATACCGATGAAGACTTGATAAGATTGGATGGTTAGCGGCTAGGAAGCACCTGCAAGGATACATGCACGAGTACAAACATAGTACAGAAACACAACAATTTTTGAAAAAGTAAGATACGAGTACGGCGATGATATGTATATTAATTAATTATAAAGCTTATAAAATTTGTTTTATAACAAAAAATAATTGTTTTAAAATTATTTTAGAAGAATATTAAAGCCTAGCCAATAATATAAATATATATATATATATATATATAAATGCTAACTGTCTACCCTAATAATAAAAAATAAAAACTATGTTATGTATTTATTATTTTGTTTAACATTCATTAACAACAATCACTATGTACGCATTTGGATACGTGTTTCATTGCTCACATCTGTGTTTTCTTTTTTCTTTTTTTGGGACCAGTGCCTCTTTCACTATTCATGAAACATGAACACTGCAGTAAGGCAAATGAATAGTATTTTGTTAGTCTGAATAGTAATCTGAAATTATTTTTTTATTGTTTTCAATTTTCAACAAAATAGAGTTTATTTGGCGAGCCATCTCAAACTCACATTTTCATATTTTAAACAATATTACAAATATTTTCACACACTTTTTTACATACATGTATTTAAAAAAATTACAAATAATATTACCCAATCTTCTCTACCAAATAGCCCAAATACCCGTAGCAGTATCCAAACGCCTATACATTGAAATTCTTTAAAAAGAATTTAAAATTTTTTTGAAACATCTCCCAAAGTACCCAATTCACAAGGGGGCAAAAGGGGGAAAACTGTAAAATATGTAAGGGCATATTTGGCAGAAGAAAAAGAAGAAGAGGGAAAGAAGATTGGCTGATCAGCTCTCCCGAAGAAGAAGAAGAAGAAGAAGAAGAAGAGGCAGAGAAGATCGGCGTGATAGAGTGAGACTGAGAGACGGAGGGAGAGGAAATTGATTTTGGGTGCAAGGGATGCTCTCAAAACGCAGCGTTTTTCAGGTTAGGATTTTTACTTTTTTTTTTCTTTCCCCTCTCCTCGCCGTGTCCTCGCCTTGTCCCGGCCGTGTCGGATTATTAAAAAAAAAAAAAAAAAAGAAACGACACGCCTGCAGCCGTGTTCCAGGCGTACGCGTACGACACGGGTACGGCAGGCAAATGGCCGTGTCCGTGCTTTATTGGGTAGCAGTAGCAGTAGCAGTGTGTGTTTTTCTTTGTCTAACTTGAGTGAGTCTATTGAGTAGTATTGACCCATTTAATTTACTTTTTCTCAAGTTTATCTTGTATACTTCCTTCCTATGTACATGGGCTACGCCTCTTCTTCACACAACTTATATAAGATTCTTTCAGTATGCCCCTAAAACTTTTTTTCTTTTTCCTTTTTTGGGGTACCATGTACTCTATTTGGGACACTTTTTACCTCCCCTATGGCTATGATTTGCTGTATGAGGAATTTGATCATGTGGAAAGTGCCAATATCACCTAATGAGAAATAGAATGTTGGTATCTGGGCTCTTTTTTTTTTTTTTTTTTTAATAAAAATATTAAATTTCTATTATCCAATTGATTTGAGAGATCATCAAAACTTTAATTGGTTTATGCAGGAATTTGTTTTCTGGAGCCCATTTTAATTTGGACTGGAGGTATCTGAGTTTGAACATATTGATGATATTTAGACACAGAACAGAATGGTGTATTTGTTTTTGTCAGAGCCCATATGGGATGGGGATGGGGATGGGGATGTAGATGACTCTTCCTGTATTAGAATCTCTCTCTTGAATAAATTGGAATCAGTCATTTGCTCATTCTTGATGACGTCTGAAGGTCGGTCAGAGGCTCGACTATGGCTTTGTAAGACTATAGCAGGCATGAGTTCTGTCACTTCCTACCATCAGCGCGAGTTATTTGTTAATCTGTTGAGATCTAATAAGTCACCAAAGCGGGCCTTGTTAGCATCTCAACTCCTGCAATTGATATTTGAGAAAAGGCCACAGATAATGGGCTCCATCATTGCCAAGAAAAGTTACATGCTAAAGAAGTTTTTTGAAGGTTAGTCCACGTTACTAATTGTGCCCATCTCATTTTCAAAGAAAAATGAAATCAACAAGAATTGCATTTTATTCTCCGTGTTTTGTAGCCTCAGTTTCTTCTTGTGGAATATTATCATCTACATCCCCTTTCTTGTAGCTTTATGTCTTACTGTTCAGTTATGTATTCATTTAGAAATTTCTTGTGAACTTTCCTATCTTTGTAGAATTATTTTTGCCTGGTCATTAGGAGAGTATGAGTGACTACTTTGAGGCTGGCACATATATTGTAATGTTCCTTTATTATTTACATGCATTAAAATGTGAGGCAGAAGCCAAGAGCCTTGTGGTTTAGTAGGATTGCCTGGTCTCTCCATGGGGAAAACCTGGGTTTGGATCCTCCTTCCCCCCACTCGTAAGGAATTTATTTAAAAAAATAAAAAATAAAAAATTTATGTATAAACTTTTATAATTCATATAATTTGAGTTTTCTTTTTCAAAGTTCTGATTGTGCTATAATTGCTGAACAAGGCAGGAAATTCTAGACGTATATTGCTATGGTTTTCTAATTTTGCTGCCGGTGGTGGAGTGGAGCACAGAAAAGGTGCTAAGGCACTATCCCAATTTGCTTTTGTAAATCGTGATATCTGTTGGGAGGAGCTTGAATGGAAGGGAAAACATGGACAGTCGCCTGCTATGGTTGCTACAAAGCCCCATTACTTTCTAGATTTGGATGTCCAACTAACTGTTGAGAATTTCCTGGAAAATGTTCCTGAATTTTGGTCATCCAATGAATTCGCTGAGTCAGTCAAAGATGGTGAAATTTTGTTCATTGATAGAGAATTCTTTTTACAGTATTTTGTTGATTTGATGTACAAAGAGGATTCAAAAGATGTATGGGAAGTCATAAACAAGTTCCTAATTGAGGAATCTTTCTCTTCTTTGTGTCACCGCCTTCTTATTGTTCTTGAAGAGAGGGACTTGAATAATTTCCTGGTATTGCTTGGTAAACTTCTCAACCCCAAACTGGAACCTAAGAATTTTAGTAATTCATCTTACTTGTTTGAGGTTATACTTTCTAAGTGCAGTGACTGTGGATCAATTGATCAGATGCTATTGTTAAATGCGGTTATTAATCAAGGACGCCAACTTCTTCGGCTTCTACGTGATGAAGAAGGCCAGGAGGAACATGCAAAAATTAAAGACATTGTGTCACAGATATGTGCAATACCAAGCAATGCCAATAGTTTGGTGCCCATTTTTATGAAGTGCTTCAAAACAAAGACCGTTAAAGCAATAAAATGGCTAGGGCTTCAGTCTTGGGTTTTGTACTATAGATTGTCAGAGGATTGCCAGACTCCCGAGTCTTGGGAATCATTATTTAAGGATAATGATATAGGTTTTCGCACATCGAATAAGTATGAATTGCTACATCATGATGATTTATCTGAAAAAAGTGGTTCTGATTTGGATCATAAAGCATCAGTTAGAGTTAAGCACAGGAAGAAAGGAAAAAGAAAGAGAAGAAAAAAAAACTTTTCTCATGATGACACTTATGACATTGAGCTACCAGATTTTGATACTACAAACAGGGTGCTGGGTTTGCAAGCCAATGCTGGAAGTTGGTTGCTCTGTATTGATGGGTATTCTGTGTCTTGGAGCAGTGTAAGTTCATCACTTCATCTCTTACCTCAATTATTAAGCTTTACACTTGGTTTTACTGTTGACCTTTTGGAATATTAAGTTTCTCCAATGTGTGAAAATGTCTATATTTACAATTATGTAAAACAACATACAGATTCTGTGTGTGTGCACATTATATATTTGATATGTCAAATACTTGCCGCATTAGTAGTTTATAGTTTTCCAAGTAAATTACAGATCAATCCATTCTGTCTGAGAAGATAAATGTGGTTTCTGCTCATCTTTTATCTCATTTTTCATTTTGCTAAAAGTTAGTTTCAGCCATAGATTTTCTTCTTTTCTGTTCTGGTGTTTTGTTTAGATGGGGGGCATTCGCAAATTTTCAATTGAAGCTAAGTTTTTTCAACTAGTGGTGGAGGAAGGGGGAACCTTTTTTGAGTTATTCGAGATTGGTTTGTATGGGAAAAAAAGCACGTCAATGGTTGCTGTCAAACTTGGAGCAAACGGTGTTAGATCGTAATCCTAAACAATTCCTTACGTTCAAAGAGGGCAATACTATGTATATGTTTTAGAAGTGTTCTAATGCTTTGCAAAATATATTGTCATGACTGAACTTAAGGCTGGGGGTTGTAGGAGATTGGTGATCATACCAGAAGGCAAGGTGATGCATGGGTGGAGGGGGTTCGGATTTGAGTTGCAGAGTTTAATTACTCCCAAAAGGCCAGTGAAAATCTCAGATTGTATGCACAAGCAGCCGCACTCTAATGTGCGTCTCTCAATCTTTTGCAGTAGTGATTAGAGGAGAGAAGCAAAAGAATGTTGTGGTTTCAGATTCTAGGCCTCTTGCAATTGACAAGGGAAAAAGCATTGTCAAAGACCCTTCGTTAGTTGTACAAAACACAGTGAGAGCAGTACATGGTGAGAAGGAGATGAACCAGAAAAATTTGCCAGAGGGGTTACCGATGAGCAGCAATTGCAAAAATCATGGGAATCTATAGTATTAAGGAGGGGTTTAACGATTGTGTGCAGTGAAGGAAATAAGAGGCAGGTTCGGTGGGGTTTCACAAAGGAATAGACAATTTTGTCTATTCAGCCAAGTTACTCACAACACATACCCAGATGGACCAAGGTGTTTTAAAAACAAAAGAACAGACAGAAGGTTCAGTTAAGCCCAGTCACGATAATAACATAGGCCTACCTCAAGCCCAACTAAAGGCTGGTGAGTTTATTTTGGCCTGTGATAATTGTGAAGTCCAGATGGGTTTGGGACATCTAGTTATACCATCTGATGCCCATAGTAGTTGGGAATGAGGAGAATCTTCAAAGGCAGCAGCGTCATGGTCACGCACTAGACTTTTATCTCATCGAGTCAATCGAAGCAATCAAGTAGAGTGATTGTCTCGGTGGGGTGTTTGGTGCTTGGGTTGAGATCAGATTTGATGGGAATTACCCTGGAGTTTACTTGCTTGTTGATGTCACTGGATCGGGCAATGCTATGGACTGATTCAATCTTCTATACTGTTAGAGAATTGGTGCATCGGGTGAGAGTGATGGAATCAGCGGTGGTAGTTGATAGCGTGGAGTCACAGGCTTCGTTGGAGGAGTTGGTGAAGTTAGATAGGAAGGAAGGGGTTACAGGGATCACACTTGAGGAGAAGAGGGAGAGGGATAGAGTGATTTCAGAGGTGAAGCAGTTGGCTTTATTGGAGGAAATATTGTTGAGACAGAAGTCTAGAGTCTTATGGCTTAAGGAGGGAGATAATAGCTCAATTTTTATCATTGGATGGCTAATTCACATAAAAGAAATAATTATTTGGGTAATTTAAAGGTGGATGGTGGCTAAGGTGGTTGCTCAAGTGGTGTACTTTTATCAAAATTTATAAGGAGACAAACATGGCGACTAGTGGTGGATGATTTGAATTTTGATACTATTGGGGAATTGGAGAGTGGTTTGCTTGAATGGAGATTTGAGAAGGAAGAAATTATACAGGTTGTGCATGATATGGAGGGGGACAAAGCCTTGGGACCTGATGGATTTATGATGACTTTTTTCCATCATTGTTGAAGGGTTGTGGACAGTGATATTTTAGCATTCTTTGATGAATTTTATGAGTATGGTAAATTTGAGAAGTCCTTGAATGCTTCATCTATTGCTCTTATTCCTAAGAAACATAAAGCGTCTAAAATTAGAAATTTTAGACTGAGTAGTGTATATAAGATGTTGTCTGAGGTCTTGGCATACTGGTTGAGAGGAGTGCTGGATGGCCTTATTTCTGAATCTCAAAATGCATTTGTGGGGGGTTTTCAAATTTTGGATTCAATCTTGGTTGCAAATGAGTGTGTTAATAGTCGTATTTGTAGTAAGATACATTGGGTAATCTGTAAATTGGACATGGAAAAAGTCTATAATCATGTAAACTAGGAAGCCTTGCTTTACTTGTTAGAAAGGATGGGTTTTGGAGTTAGATGGCGACAATGGATCCATACTTGTATCTGTACTGTCTAGTTTTCAGTTTTAGTCAATGGCTTTCCAGCTGGTTTCTTTCCTAATTCGAGAGGTTTAAGGCAAGGGGATCTTTTATCTCCTATGCTTTTCCTTCTGATGATGGAAGTATTTTCCAAGATGCTTAGGCGTATGGAGGAGGCTGGTATTATTAGGGATTTTAAGGTGCGCGGTGTGGGAGGTGATAGTTATGCATATCTCATTTGTTATTTGCAAATAATGCCATTTTGTTCGGTGATACTAGTGTTGAACAGTTTCTTTGTATGAGGATGTTGCTAACTTGTTTCACAGCATTTTCAGGGCTAAAGATTAACATTAGTAAAAATGAGATGGTTCCGGTTGGTGAGGTGAATAATTTGGACTAAAGATTAACATTAGTAAAAGTGAGATGGTTCCGGTTGGTGAGGTTAATAATTTGGATGAGTTAGCAGATGTTTTGGGCTGCAAGATTAGGGTTTTTCCTATGACATATCTTGGTATGCCTTTGGGAGCATGTTACAAGTCGTCCTCTATATGGAACCCAATTTTGGAGAAGTTGGAAAAACGCTTGGCTAGGTGGAAAAAATGCATCTTTCTAAGTGGGTCGCTTGACTTTGCTTAAGAGTATTCTTTCGAGTATCCCCACTTATTTTTTATCTCTGTTCACCATTCCTACTAGGGTGGCTAATAGGATTGAGAAGTCACAGAGGGATTTTCTCTGGGGTGGTTTGGCAGGTGAGCATAAACTTCATTTGGTAGGGTGGGATAAGGTGTGTTATCCTTTTGTTGATGGTGGGCTGGGTATAAGGAAAATTACTACCTTTAATAAAGCTCTTTTGGGTAAGTGGTTGTGGCATTATGGGGTCAAGGAGACAAGATTATGGAAGCGTGTAATCGCATTGAAATTTGGGACGTAATGGGGGTGGTCTTCGAAGTTACGTAGTGGTTCACAAGGGTGTGGTTTATAGCAGGGCATACAGTAAGGTTGGAAGAGTTTTAGCAAGTTGCTTTACTTTGAGATTGGTTTGGGGAGTAGAATCCAATTTTGGCATGACTATTGGTGTGGAGATCAATCGTTGAAAGGAACTTTCCCGAAACTATTTGAAATTGCTACTTATAGGGAGGCATTTGTGGTAGATATGGTGGTGAGCCACACTTTAGAGGAAGGGTGGAATTGGGATATACAGTTCCGGCGTGGTTTTAATTGATGGGAGATGGAGTTGGTGGGGACCTTTGCTCATACATTGGAGTCACTGAGTCCTCCTATTGAGGGTAGAGATAAGATGAGGTGGTGTTTGGGGTCAAAGGGGGATTTTGATATAAAATCCTTTTATGGTGCATTGAGGGGATCTAGCTCTATTACTTTCCCTTGGAAGAGTATTTGGGGTGTGAAGGCTCCACGTCATGTGTTGTTTTTTGTTTGGACAACTGCATGGGGGAAGGTTCTCACAACGGACCATTTGAGGAAAAGAGGCTGCACTATTATGGATTGGTGTTGCCTTTGTAGTTGTAATGGGGAGAGTGGATCATATGCTCCTACATTGTGGTGAGGTATTTCGGTTATGGAGCTTTGCCCTTAGATCTTTTGGTGTTTCTTGGGTTCTACCTAAGAGGGTTACCAACTTGCTGGCCCGTTGGAGGAATTGGTTGGGGAAGCATTTTTCAAATGTTTGGAATTTGGTACCACATTGTGTGATGTGGATTATTTGGAGGGAGAGAAATAATCCCATATTTGTAGATTCGGTGCTTTCTGGTAATAAGCTCTTAGCTTTGTTTGCGACCACTTTGTTTGATTGGTCTTATGCGTGGGGATTTACTTCTACCAAGTCCTTCCGCTGTTTTTAGATTCACTTTGTTCTTGTACATAAGTTGTTTTGTTTTCCTTTGTTGCTTATACATATTTCCTTCTTTTACTTCATCTCTTTGATGGAGTAGTTTCTTTTTAATACAAAATTTTCTTACCTATCCCAAAAAAAAAAAGTGGTTTATGCTCTAATCAGTGAGGTGCAGTCTTAACACCTTTTTTCCATATCTCAAATGAATGACCTATTTTAATTTACTTTCATGTAATGTCACTATAGTTTGTTTGGGATTTTTACTTTCATTTTCTCACCCCTTCTTTTAGCCAATCTAATTCTGTAATCGTTAGGCCTTTTTTTTTTTTTTTTTTTTGTGTGTATAATTACCAGTTTGAATAATTTCCTCTGTAGATTTGATTCCCATGAACTCAATGTAGGTAAAAAATATTGTATGTTAAGACAGATTTTCTGATCATCTTGCTGTTTTCTAGGCGGACTTGCCAGAATATCTTTCTAAACATTGCTTGTCTACGTGGATGAAATGGATTTTTGCCAAGTGGGAATGAAGCCTGCTGGATTTGGATGGATCCACATATTTGTTAGTTTTAAAGTAAATAGTCACATGTAGCACTGAGGGGACAAGGCATGTGGAAAGAGCATGTACTGCTTAAATGGCCAGGGATCACCATAATTTTAACATGTGATAAATGAAATGGCATTCTATCATCAAAGCCGAAGGTGCAGGTAGTGGAGTACGACAGTTACAGCCATTTCTTAATTCAAACAAAAGAAGGTTATTATTGCCTAGTTTTAGAAGGTAGATAGTGCGATGAACAGAAGTCCTAGAAGATCAAAAGAGAGGCCGATATTTCAAGCAAAAGAAAGGATCACTCACATTTATACTCAACTTTTCTAATTATTCTTAAGAGTTAGAGTAGGTGCCTTGTAATCTGCTTGGTGCATTAGTGCAAGTAAGTAGTTATATTTGAATTATCTTAGTTTAATGCATATATATTAGTTGTTTTCTTATGGTTTCTACTTTGATGTGTAGTAGTTTTTTTTTTTTTTTTTTTTTTTTTTTTTTTTTTTTTTTTTTTTTTTTTGTAGTTTAACTTGTAGTATTTTTAGTTTATAAGTTATCGATAACATCATTGTGACTAATCTCAGCAAAGCATGTATTATCGATAATTATCATCACAATCTTTTTTACAATGGTAAAGTCCTCTTTGTTGAGGCAGGTAACCATAACCCTTTGTAAACAAAGTCAAATCTCCAATCGATACAATACTGAATCAAAACGTTGTTAAAACCAAAAGACAATACAAACAAATTTGGAGACTATAGTGGGAGCATGCCACGAAAAACTATCAAGTATGAAAAATATTGAGAATGAGGCTTCAGGTCCAGGCCATGTTGAAAAGTGAACCAATTTGACCTAACCTTCAACAAACCAATGCAATGCTTGGGTTGGAGCGAGATTTTCACCCTTTACTTACGACCAGCCGGGGGACAAGAGAGACCTTTAGGATATCCTGAAGCTCCTCAATTGGAGCCTTACAACAAGCAGCCTCAAAATGGAGATTGGACAAGAATGTGTCTCGAAAGGCCATTTTAAAGTAGGACATTGGAATTGGGGAACACCTTCATATAAGCGAAGAAAAGTCTCTTATTCAACCAAATAGATTTTATCCAACCTTCTGACTCTTGATCTTCTATTCTACCATCTTAGGTCTTCCATTCCATCATCGGGCTCTAGCTTATCTTCTTCATGTAGTATCTTCTTTCTCTTTTTTCAATGCCAAACAGGCCATGTGATTATTCTCAAGGGTTAAATGTAGGACAAAATAGTTAAGGAAATGCAAGGCATGAACCTATAAAGGGAAATGTCTTCAGGCTTCGATTCCAAGAAAAAATTGCAATTATACAATCTGGGCATTACTAACCACGAAAGGGTTAGATAAGCACGCCTAACGACCAAGTACCCCTACAAGATATCCAACCTCCTCATCCGTACTCCATAGGCTTACCCATATGAGATTCCTCCACAGTTTAAGTACTAAGGCTTCATTTGGAAGTTTATAAGGAAATAAAATTGAATGATCATAAAGTTGAGCTTGAAACCAAGACCCAAAAAAAAGGAATTTTTGTTTGGGAGGTAGCAAAAGGAGAGAAACAACAAGGTTTGAGTTTTCTCTACAAAGTTTTTGTAAAGCGCACAAATCAAGAAAAAAATTGTGAGGTTTGAATCAATGTCACATAATGAGAGGGGGGAAAAAAGGAAAAAAAGAAGAGGAGTGCAACTCGCAAGCCAATGAGAGTTGCATTAAAAGGAAAAGTATCCATGTGAGAACCATTGTGAGAAGAAGGAAAAATAAATAAATAAAAGGGTGCAGTGAGTGTTATATATATTGGAAGATAAATTTAAGGTTTTCTCTAGGGAGAGACTTTTTGGATGCTACAACCATGTAGAGTTGTATTAGTAGAGAGTGAAGGATTCATGTGAGTTAGTATTAATTCCTAAAGATAAAATATATTTTGTTTGGTGTGGATCTCATGTTAGACATAAATTTGAAAAGATATTGTAATTGATTTTATAATAGTCGATTTATTTGAAATTTGTCTCATAATTTTTCCTTTCAAGAAGAAAATATTTTCCACGTAAATATTTGTATTTTTGTATTTGATGATATTTTTACTTGGTAATTTTAGTAATAATATTTTTTAGACATTAAAAAAAAATTGTTAGTTAATTTTCTTTTTTTTTTTTTGATAGAAACCAAATAGCATTAACGAAAACCAAACAAAGTCAACATATAGAGACTAAGGCCTCTAATAATGCATACCAACATCATCATAAAACAAAAGCATATAAAAGTCCATAGGCGGACTATCAAAAAACAAGAGGTCTTGGCTTGATCCGAATCACTTCCTTGCTAAAACATCTGCACCCTTGTTGGTTTCACGGAGGCAATGATTCATCCTCACTTGAGGAATTTGGTTAATGAGAGTCCTGCAATCCATAATAGGAGAAACATGATGTAAATTACTGTTATGATTCCCAAAAACCCAGCCAAAAATAATTTTTGCATAAATTTCAATCTCAACAGCCAATAGATTCAGACTGACACAAAGGCATCAGGCGTCTCTCAAGGCCCAGAGTTCATTTTCTTAATTCATGTAGAATTATATTAGGAGTAATACTTGGATCACATAAAGTCACCATCACACATATATATCACCTACAACTCGTCACATGGTAAGCTATAGAAAAAATTGTACAATTTATGTAGTCCTAACATTACTCTTATATTGCACCAAAGTAATTTAGGGACATCAATTTTGATACAACTTTGTGTCACAACTCGTCACATGGTAAGTTGTAATTAGTAAGAATGTGTCTCCACATGGCCCACTAACACACCCTTATTTATCAATCACAACTCACTATGTGGCGAATTATAATACAAAATTGTGTCAAAGTTGATGTCCCCGGCATTTCTCATTGCACCAACAAACTTCCATTAGAGAGGACAATGTTGCAGGCGAATGTTACCTCAGCTGTGACATAATAAAAATACACTTTAGAAGTGCCGCACCAAGTATTGAAATAAGATTCTGAAAACGTGGTTTAAAAAATTTTCCTTTTGCAAAAAAAAGAAAAAAAAAATTCCCTTTTACAATTTTCAATTGCCATCACCTTTTTAATTCCTACAAAGACACCAAAGGTCCACAGGCATCTGCAAGGGAAAAACAATGGATATACATACCAACCTCGCTTTAGATATAAAGAAAAAATAATCCTCGATCCTTACACTTTTGTGATAAACTTTACAGAAATGGTGAAGACTTATTTTGTTCTTAAATTGAACTTTGTTTCTTGAATCGAGTAATTTGAATTTGAAGGTTGTTTCTCAATAATAATAATAATAATAATAATAATAATGATGATGATGATGATGATAATAATTTGGAGAGCAAAAAATATATTTCATCAATTAATCAAAAAGAAAAAATAGGAATATTAAAGCATCTCTCTTTAAAGTCAATTTTCTCAACCTTTTAGAGAATGAGCTTACAAAATTGGGTTCCAAAAGAGCCCTTATTTAGGTTTTTTAAAAAAAAAAAAAAAAAAAGAGTTACCGTGGCTCTACATGCCTAGAGAGTCACTTGATTTCAAGAAAATAAAATGTGAAACAGCTTAATTAAATATTCGCTAATATTTATTTAAGAATAAAAAAATTATTATTTAAATGAGATAGGAAAAGGGTATGTATAAAGTTTGTTGGAAAGTATTTTAAAAAATTGATAGATAAAATAGAAAAAAAAAATCTCCAAATTCAGATAAAAAAAATATTAAAAAAAAAGGACTATTAAAAATGAAGCAAAAATAAGTTAGTCCAAAAAGCGAGTAATGGTACTTCAGTCCAAAAAATAAAAAGGTAATCCATCAAAAAAGCAAAGATTTATTCATGTAAGGATTTTTTTAGAATGATTTTCATTTCTTTAAAATGTTAGTTTTTTATAATAAAAAATTTTAATTTTAATTTGAGGATTTAAGCCTGAATATTTCATTTGAAAACATTAAAAAATATCAATTAAACTAATCTCAGAAGTCACTGTCGTTACTTTTTTTTTTTTTTTTTTTTTTTTTGAGAATCCAAAAAAGGGGACTCGTGTGTGGCAGTCATTGTCCCACACCCCATGGAACAGTTGGATAAGCCCATGGGTACCACCAACTCGAACTGGAGCTCGGAAACTCCGAACCCACACACACCGCAGGCTCTATTGGTTTCTGGGACTTCCAGAATTGCAATTACAGTCCTCGTAAGAACTCGAACCTAAAATGTAGTGAAGTCTCAGCAGTCACCTACAAGTTGTACCACACTTACTTGTTATGGCATAGGCAAACAACTTGGGAATCATTTTCCAAGCGCACTGACTAAGAAGTACTTTATAGCTTAGGCAAACAACTTTATCGAGAAGAGCAAGACCAAGAGCTAGGCACAGAGATGAAGCCAGCAGAGATTGAAGGAGCAAACTCACATGATGAAGTTGTTCTCGTCCTAGACCAACAAAATCCTAGAGCTCCATCTATGGCTGCTGAGCTCAATAAGGACCAGTTTGCACCAGAAGAAAAGACTCAAAACCAGAAATCCCTACGCCGTCTTAGCTTCTCCAAACCAAAGTCTAGATTGGCAGAGTTCAGAACAAAAATCGCAGCTGAATCTTGGGTCATTGAACCCCATAAGTTTGAAGATGACAATTCATCCACAGACAATGATGATGATGATGAATGGAGCGAAAAAGTTGAGGAAGATGATGGAGAAACAAGACGATCAGAAAGGTACAAAATGAAGAAGACCCGAAAAGTTCAATGGAGACTCATTGTGGAATGGGTTTTATTTATCATCATAATGGCTTGCCTAATGTGTTCCCTCACAGTTACTTCCTTGAAAAACGAACTTATATGGGGTTGGGAAGTCTGGAAGTGGTGCATAATGGTAATGGTTACCTTCAGTGGCCGCTTGGTTTCAGGTTGGGTGATGGGTTTTGCAGTGTTCTTAATCGAGAGGAACTTCATGCTCAAAGAAAGAGTGCTATACTTCGTTTATGGACTTAGAAAGAGTGTCCAAAACTGTGTCTGGTTAGGCCTTGTTTTGCTTGCATGGACCTTAATGTTTAACAATAAAGTCCAGAAGGAAAATAGAATACTGAAAAAGTTTTTCCAGGCATTGGTGGCCGTACTATTAGGCGCAACTATTTGGCTTCTCAAGATTATCTTGGTCAAAATTCTGGCCTCATCATTTCATGTCACAACCTACTTTGACAGGATGAAAGAAAGTGTTTTCCACCATTACATACTGGAAACACTTTCAGGTCCTCCTTTGATGGACGATGAGCATGAAGAGATCGATCAAGTCCATCGAAACATGTACAAGTTGAAGAAGTTGGGGTCTAGGAAAATTGATATGGAGAAGCTGAGGAAGCTGAACATGCAAAAGAGAGCTTCCACATGGAGTGTGAAGAGGCTTATTAACTATGTGAGGTACACTAGATTATCTACAATTTCAAAGACTGTTGATGACTTTGGCAAGGCTGAGGATGAAATTAACAGCGAGTGGGAGGCTCGGAATTGTGCTCGAAGGATTTTCAAGAACGTAGCCAAAACGGGTGCCAAGTAATTATTCTCTCTCTTTCTCTGTCTAATTAAGTCTTAATACTTGCATGACAACTATAATTAGTCTATAATTGGGTTTATTGTTTTCTTTCTTGTTGGTTTCTTTTTCATGATCTCTATTATGACTATAAATTTGCACGCATATATACAGCTAGTATATTCGATTTTTTTTATATTGCTTAACAAAATAAGAGGTAAGAGCCATATGATTAATAAACTTAATTATATCAATTTTAAAATTCTTAGCAGAATTTTTTGGAGTTTTAATTTAGCCTTAATTTGACTTGCAATTCATATCCGTGAGAATAATCAAAATTATGTTTGACATTTAATATAGCAGGTAGTTTGTTTCACTTAGTTAAGAAAATAAAAATAAAAAACCTTATGATATCACTTCATCAAATGTTTTATTTAATTACATCTATTTTTTATTTTATCCAACAACAACAGATAGTTCGCAGATGTTTCATCCCAAGTTTTAGTAATAATAAGAAGGGTAAAATACAATAGTCACTCTTGAGGTTGGGCTCATGCCACACACACTACCAAGAATATTTTTTTTAATTGACCTATAAGTACAATGAACACTTAACACCGTTTGAAAGTTCTATTCCTTTAAGTCTTCGACTTCATTCTCTCTCTATTTATCATCTAATCTACCATTTGTTATTTAAACTCTCGTACAATTATTGCCAGAATGCAGTCATTGTGAGATTGCATTTTGGCAATTAATTTGACCAGAAATTTGTTTTGGGGAAAAAAGAATACAAACAATATTAAGGGTTCTTTGTATGAAGTAGGGAAAATTGAAAAGTTTTGATATTACTTGACAATATCCCAAATTTCAGGAGTGATTTTTATATTTCACCCTAATAAAAAAAAATAGGGAACTATATATAGCCAGCTTTGTAAGACTCTTGTTATAACTTTTTTAATTCACAAACATTGATCTTCGACATGTTGGCTTAAAAAATCAGACACAAGTTTACAATTGTGATGGAACTGGAATCGTGAAATTTGAGTTTATAAATTGGATTGTAAAAACTAAAAGTAAGAGTATGTAAGAATGGAATTCTTAATGCAAGTCAAACTCATGCTTCTTGAACTCATATCATTCAAGCAGTTTTTTCTTTCCTATCGTAGTATCGTTTTTCAATTGAAATCACACAAATTGTCTGGAATGCGAAAATATTGAAACATTTTGGAATGCGAGAATCTGAATTTTGAATGTCATGCGGGTGTGTATTTAATACCACATAGGATGTATACTAAATAGGTTTAATCTATATATATATATATATATATAAATGATTACAAGAAAACTCAATTACAATTTAACTAGATTTTCAAGAAATAGTGCAAATATTAATAACACTTTACTCGGTAGTGATAAATTATAGTATATCAACATTATTCTCAAAAAGAAAATAGTATATCAACGTTAATTATTTATTATTCATCGCTTGTTAAATTAGTTCTTGACATGATATCACACTCATATTATGTGGGCTCACGAGTGAGGGAACCCACACAATATAAGTGTGATGTTGCATAGTGCTCAAATTCCTATACCGAATAGTTTAAATTTCTTGATCATCAAAAATTTTTTTTTTTTTTTAACCCTCTTATTCTTTGGGGCTTAAGCTTGACATCACGCTGAAATTTTAATACAAACATTTCGTCAAGCAAACCTCAAGTTCACGATCGGTGGGCTTGATTTCGTTGTCCATTTGAAACTATTTTATTTGGTTTTTATGCTAATTGTGTTTTGTTAAAAGTTAATCAAAGTAGTATTACACCCAAAAAAAATTGTTATTTAAAAAAATATCTGTATATAAACAAATAATTAATTCTTGAAATTAACACAATTTTAGTTAAAATTAATATGAAATCATGTTTTGAAAGTATAATTTTACAATTTTAACTAAAATCATATTTTGACGATTTCAAAATAGTTGACAACTGATATGACATCAAGTATTTTGAATGTACTGTGTTTTCTGTACTCATGGTGGTAACTATCACCACTAACGTGGTTATTGAACCCCATGAAGGAAGAGTAAGTGGAATAGGCCACAAAATCCAAGCATGTCACAAAGAGTCGGACTTTTTTTCCCACCACAATACAAGAGTGGTCCATGTAGCACTAGAGTTCTTGTTTCAAAAGGTTTAGTATATCCTCGCATGGAATCATGATCTGCAGGGTTCTGCTCGATCTGGTACGGCTTATCCCACTAATTAAAATTCAGTGATTGTAAAGTATCCACTGGTCAGTTTAGCTTCATTTTTGATTTTGAGTACCATGATCATGATCGACCCCCAAGCATCCACTAATTTTTAATGCAGGACCACCATTCTAAGCACAGTGAGTATCCCACGACAAAAGGAATATATATATATAATCTATATATGCAGAGTGGAGGAATATAACCTTGTATATATTCATGTGATTGTGAGTTTCCAATAAATAAGGACTTCATATATTAATTTTTATGACACACAAAGACAGATAAATGGCTAAAATCACGAATCAACTAGGATGGAAAACTAGCTCTCAGAGATTTTGGTCTGATTTCTATATTCTGACTATACAAAAGAGTATATTATTGTTTTATAGGGTCTTAAATCTTAAGTGTCAATAATGATCAGACCAAATATTAAAGCTAATAAAAGTCCGACAACCCTATGCAAGTCCACCCATCCTCAGATTCATGTCATTTTGGATAATCCAAGTTCTGATTGTTTTGTTTAGACTTTGATCGACATTCTTTACACAAATTTGAAGAAAAATTTTATTTTTAGCTAGGTATGTTGATTCTCAATATATAATATAAATAAATCGATGAAGGTTTGAGAATTTGTAAAGGTACCTTGGTTGTCTTCTAGGGAATATTGGTGAATGTCCCTTTATTACCTTAAGGTAGAATAATTGTTGGTACTACAAGAGTAGCTTCATCAACCGATTCAAAATTTGATAAGCAGTTAAGTCATATGAGTGAGATTGACATGTTGGTGTTGAAAATCATGGGTTTTTTTTTTTTAAATCATCAGAAATTAAAAATTTAGAAAATTGTGAGAGTTACAATTTTGACAAGCAATATAAGACCAAGCTCAGTACAGCTAGAAACAAGAGACCATTTTCAAACACTATGTGGACATTATCTGCTAAGTTATGTTGGTGCCACAACTTGCTGTACAACTTGTGTCACAATTTGTCCATGTGATGAGTTGTGAGTGGTGGAGGGATGATAGTGGGTCCATGTGAGGACACCTCCTGGCAAGTTGTGACACAAGTTGTGGCACCAGCATAACTCTTATTTGCTAGAATTATAACGTCTTAATTTTGACTTCAATTGAAAGCTTTGAGTGCTTGCCACATACCACTAACTATGGAAACCACTATTCAAGAAAGAAAAAAAAATAGAAACCATTGTTAGCAAGATTTGAGTAGCTTTCATATATGCATGATTAAGCATTTAAATTTACAAATCAATTTTCATATACAATAATATCTATTGTTACACTCTTGTTTATATCTTCTAAATTCAATATAAATTGTTAACAATTTATGAAACTATTAATGAGTTTTACTACACACAATTCTCAGCACATGGTGATTCATAATATGTCAAATCATGATTGTTGTAGGTATATTGAAGAGGATGATCTAATGAGATTTTTGAAGAGAGTTGAGATTCATACAATTTTTCCACTCTTTGAGGGATCGCTTGAGACCGGAAGGATTTCCAAGTCTTCATTTAAAAATTGGGTGGTAAGTTTTATATCCATAGTTTATGCAAAGTTTCAATATGATCAATTTAAAGAATTTGTCAGTGTGAAATTGGTGGAATTTGATTATGTGTCTCATGGCAAAATATATTAACTAACATAAGGTTAATAGAATTAAGTCCATACGTAATCAAACTCTGTAAATTCCAATGATGCTTCTGGCACGTACTCTATTCGGCTCTCAACCTCAACGTACTATGCCTTTTTTGGTATATATCAAGGAACTGAAACACTGAACCAATATCAAATTATGCAAATTAAAGTGATAACATTTTACGTACATACTTATTTCCTGTTCAGCTTGTTTGATTAAATGGTATTTGAAAGTATGTTATTGATAATAAATTTCAAAATTGTTATTTCTAATGACTTTGCAATCACTACTAGGTTCGAGCTTACTTTGAACGAAAATCTCTAGCACATTCATTGAATGATACCAAGACAGCAGTACAACAACTTCATAAGTTAGCAAGCTCAGTTGTTATTGTGATAATTATTGTGGTGTCCCTACTCGTGATGGAGTTGGCGACAACCAAAATAATCTTTTTCGTAATAACCCAGCTAGTTCTCTTCAGTGTCGCATTCCATAATACCTGCAAGACTATTTTTGAATCTATCATCTTCGTCTTCATTATGCATCCTTTTGATATAGGAGATCGTTGTGTCATCGATGGTGTTCAGGTAAGTTCACCTAAAAAGAGTACGGTATATACACGTACACTATCTTCTAACTCCACAATTTCTTATTACACTTATATTAAAAATATTTCTTTGCTTGTGTGTGTCAGTGTTCATATATATTACTTGTGCTTACATTTATATATTGGGGACAGATGATTGTGGAAGAGATGAACATTTTGACAACTGTTTTTCTTCGATATGATAATGAGAAAATCTACTACCCCAACTCACTTTTGCTCACAAAGCCGATAAGTAACTTTTACAGAAGTCCAGAGATGAGTGATTGCATTGATTTTAGCATTGATCTCTCAACATCAATGGAGATTATCATTTCACTTAAGAAGGCCATACAAGCGTAAGTTGCTCCTTTTATTTGTTAGTACCATCTTGCTTTCATTTGTATTAAAAAGTGTTATACTCTTGTGAATGTAGATACATCGAGAGCAAGCCAAAGTATTGGAATCCAAAACACTCTGTAACAGTGAAAGAAATAGAGAATGTGCACAAATTAAAAATGTGTTTATGCGTCCAACACACCATCAACCATCAAAACTATGGTGAACGAAACAATCGGATTACAGAGCTTTTATTGGAGTTGAAGAGGATCTTTGAGACACTTGGCATTAAGTATCATCTTCTTCCTCGGGAGATTCTTCTCACAAAAATGAACATTGAGAATGGGAGGATGCTACAACAATCTTAATTGACTTGAATGTTGAAGTTCAAGAAATAAAAGTTGGTGACCTATTTTTCTAAAGCTCGACTACGGTACCCCATAACTCTATGCACCTTTGATGGGTTGTATTAAACTATCAAGCTATTCTAATTATGACGCTAGAACATTGGGATTACGATTATCCCAATTTTAAGATGGATTTTAGAACATATTGTTGTGCTTTACACTTGTGTTTGTACCTTCAACTCTCGTTATATGAATAATTCTAAGCTACGAATTGCTTAGTACAACTCATATGGAAATAATTTAGAGATTTTCTTATTAGTTTTAAAATCACACATCGATCGGATAGAAGAAAAATAAATAGGTGCATTATCATATTAAAAGTGGTGGTCTCACATTGATAAGGTATAGCTGGCCCTATATATAAAAGTGGTGTAACTTTGGTGAATGTAAGAATTGACAAAATTTTTCCTAGTTAAAGAATTTGTTAATCTGAGAGTGCCTAAGGTGTATTCGAGATTTGGATAGTTTATATTTGCGAGATTAATGTTTAGAGTTTATGCATGGTTGTTATTTTAATGCTTATTAGTTTATAGTTTTCACAAAATTATTGTTGGGTAATTTTGATCACATTGTTAATTTTAAGTTTCTAATTAACTTAAAATCTTTTTTGGATATCTTTTTTGGATTTTTCAAGGGCAAAACCAAGAATTTTGCTTCACAGGTGTAGACACCCCATTTATAACCTTCACTGGCAAAATGATTTTTACATCCCTGGGGCAAAATCATAATTTTGACTATTAGCTTTTTATATACTTCACTTAAAATAAATCTTGAAATTTTAACGATCAAAACAATATGTCATGGGCCTAATTAGACCTTTGAAACAAAAGATATCGTAAAATCAAAACTCAATGGTTAGAATGCACCTGCATGATTTAGATCTAATCACTTGTGATTGTAAACGATCAATTTAAATTGGTCCATTGGGGAACTAATTTAAATTAATGATGTATCATGACCCTACTAATTTGGATTTAAAATTATCGTGAGAAAGCATGAATTGGATGCGTTGGAATATTAGATATTGATAATTTTTGAAATTATCTTGTTTAAAGAAGAATATTAAAAAATAATAGACTTATGAATATCAAAATAATGATATTCTAACTGGAAATTAGCAAAAAAATTGAAATCTTTCATGAGCAACAACTAGTTTCCTACTCAAAGGATTGTTGGAAGTTCAAAATTTGAAAAATGTAAGCTAAAACTAAGCTCAAGTGTCGATCAGTACTTGGCCTAGTCCCCATTTGTTGATCGGCAAATAGTGGGACAAATCCTAGAGTAGATCAACACACTTGGACTCAAGATTCAAATTTTCAGCTTTTCCCTCCCACTTTCACCATCTTTTCGAATCAAAATTTTGCCAACCCTGAGCCAATCATCTGTAGAAAATCCACCATTTTTAAAGACTTCTCCCACTACTCTAAATTGAGGAGAGGACTCTCCATTCAAGGTATCCCATTCCCCTAGAGCTCTAGAGGAAGCAAAGAATAGTCATCATGCATCCAATCTTTCTAGTCTTGGAGTACAAGTGATTCCTTTAATGCCTCCCCTCAAGAAATTTAGTGAACTCTTTCCACTTCAATTTTTATGAAGATATAATTTAGCATTTTTACGTTATTATATTGTTTTATTGAATGTGTTTTTAGAATTATCATGATGTTTCCATGCTTAAATTAACATGTTTTATTACGATGTTTCCATTCTAGCCAAGATGTAAATGTTATGATGTATGCATGTTCTTCAAATGTTCATAGGAAAATCATGTAAAACTATGTTTGCTCTTGCCATGTTCATAAGTTCTCATGCATGTTATAACATGTTCTTAATTTTTATTTCTTTGCCACGTTCATATATTAGATCCATAATCTTTATCAAGTCCATGTCAAAACAAGCTTCCTTCGTGATTTCTCTAGAATTCATAATTTTCGATCAATGCATACAGTCCCATGGTCATAAGTTCATATACTCTTTATCTTTTTAACTCCTGATTAAAATTTCAAATTTCTATTTTGATCCATGTTCTATGATGAATGACAAGACGTAATGCTCGCATTGTATGGAATGACATGTCCATCAGCTGCCATAGTCTGGAAAACCATTTTACCGGAGGTGGGTGTTTAACATCCTATCGTAGACTTAGATCAATGGTTCTTAGAATAACAAAATGACATTGTAGAACTAAATTGAATGAAATTAAAGGTACAGTGTTAAATTGAATTTTAAACAAAATTAGAAATTAAAGATACAGTATTAAATTGAATTTTAAACAGAATTAGAGGCTATAATTTGCAATTTAACTTTATTACTATTTTGGCATTATTTCAAACAAAATTAGATATTAAAGGTACAGCGTCAAGTTGAATTTTAGACAAAATTAGGGACTATAATTTGTAATTTAACTTTATAACTATTTTTGGCATTTGGCATCATTTAAATTGAATGTGTCTAAATTTAGATCTATTTCACCATGCAATTATCACTTTTTGTGAGATCTACAAGTCAAAGATGATAAAAAAGTAAAAGGTTATAATGGTAAGAGGATTTGTTTTTTTCCCTAACTTTTACATCTCACAGCATTCCATGGTGGAATGATTCAACTAGGATGGCCAAAACCCGTCAACCTACTGCACCAATCCAAATTGTGCCCACCATAACAGGCTGCTGCAAGGTCCTCTACACCAATGAACAGTTAAAGCACATCAAAAGCACAAGAAAAACTGAGCAAAACTTAACAAGCAACAAACATTTCCAACTAAATAAGTTTATGTCAACAACACAGAGGACAGTATCTTAGGACAAATATAAGTGACAGAGGACTTGGTACGTATGTTTGTCTTAACAAAACAAAAGTAGGCACAAAGCCACCGATATAGCAGGTACTAGCACATTCCACATATATATATATATATATGTATGTATGTATGCCATCAGCGAGCGTTTTATTCAACCCACAACTTTCCTCGAATATGTTCTGCCATGCTGAATGTCCTTCAACCCACAACTTTCCTCGAATATGTTCTGCCATGCTGAATGTCCTGGGCATGCCTGAGAAACATGTCGCCGGATCCAGAATTCCACTGGACTCCAGCCTTCATGGGTGGGCACTGGACTCCAGTCTTCATGGGAGAGTGACGTGGCTGCCCAACAAACTGCCTCCGAGAACCAAGGGTCATGTTTGCTAACTTCTCAGTTGCCTCCAAAACTCCCCGACCAGTCTTCCCCTTGTTAGTGGAGGCTGCGAACCAATAGGCATACAGTCAAACATATAGGCCTATACATTAATTCTGGAGAATTAAAATGTACAATGTAGTATAAAACTCACTTTTAATTTGTAGGAATAATTTTTAAAATCGAAAAAATGAAAAGAATATAAGAAAGCAACATAAGATGTATTTCAGCTTAAACTTACTTGGGCTGTTCTTTCCTGGTGGCCGATATCTTGGTTGTTTAACAGAGCTCTTGAGAGATTTATCATTCTTACTCAT
This sequence comes from Quercus robur, assembly GCF_932294415.1. Classification (NCBI taxonomy): domain Eukaryota; kingdom Viridiplantae; phylum Streptophyta; class Magnoliopsida; order Fagales; family Fagaceae; genus Quercus; species Quercus robur. The sequence continues at coordinate 42,792,309 of NC_065545.1, read as the reverse complement.
GTCCTTCACAACAAAAACATAGGAGTTGGCACACAGCTAAAACATGTTTTAACAAACAGAAAGCATTGCCAAAACTATAACTTGTTTTAACGTACAGAAATGAAGTATGGAAGGCAAAAACCAAATTCACAACAACTGAAAATGAAAAATGACAATATCTTGATTGTTTATGAATGCTCTAATATTAGTTTATCAGTAATATCCATTACATTTTTTTCTCCTTCACATAGCCAGGGTTCTTATATCATATGAAGCAACTCAGTATTAACTGCAACTAATGGCTAACTCTTAACACAATGAACTTTTTATGAATGCTCTAATATTAGTTTATCAGTAATATCCATTACATTTTTTTCTCCATCACGTAGCCAGGGTTCTTATATCATATGAAGCAACTCGGTATTAACTGCAACCAATGGCTAACTCTTAACACAGTGAACTTTTTTATTCTCTTTTATTAGTATTAACACAATATTTTCCCTATAAATCATAATCATCAAACATCTCATTCATTAACTTAGTATTTGACTTCCAAGAAAATCATTGTTGTAGACAAATTGGTGCACAATCAACTTTCATGAGAATCATTAAAATTAGGACAGTCATGAGAGAGAGAAGCTCTGCAGGACAATGCCAAACAGGTCTGGGCACAAACTGGTTCTTCCCAAAAAGAAAAAGGGCTTGCAGGCAAAAAACAGAATAGAAAAAAGACCAACCTAAACACATGTTCGACCTGATCTTACAAAAAGCTAAAAAAAAATAATAATAATAACAAATGCTAATTTAGCAATCAAAGAAAAGCGCAAAAACTACAAAGTATACAGAAAATTTGTTCAGCATCTTACCTGGTCAACCAAATCCAGCTTGCGTTGCACACCTGTAAGAACATTTAGCATATGATGAGAATATAGCATACCACATCTTATTTTAAAAGAAAAACATATTCCAACAGATAATGGAACCTTGTATGTTCTTTAACTATAAGAACAAGCAATGTACAAACCATGATTTTTGACAAAGTACAATCGTGGTTCGTGAAAGTGTGGGCATATTAAGCTCAACTTGATAATAAAAGTGTACACCAAAACCCTAAAAACATATTCCAACAGATAATGGAACCTTGTATGTTCTTGAACTATTAAGAAAAAAAAGCATTGCACAAACCATGATTTTTGACACAGTTCAATCATGGTTCTTCATGAAAGTGGGCATATTAGGCTCAACTTGATAATAAAAGTATACACCAAAAGCCTACCAATATGGATTGGATCATTAACGAGACATTCTAATTGCTAGATTCATCTCTGTGCAGCACTTATTTCAGTTTCTCTGGTCTCACACATGACTTGCAACAGCACACTGAGATAACCCTACTGTCTGTTATTTACCTATAACATCTGCCTGATCAGATTTGACAGTATACAATGTCATGCATAGTGCCCATATGTTTATAAATTAAAATTAAGTAGAGGATTCAAGTCTAGATGTAGTACATTCAATGACCCTAGTTTACTGTAGCAGAGACCAGCAACTTCCTTGCAAGTTCATGCAATCATCTAGGAGGTCTTCCAGTTGCATTGTTCATGCATTCCATGCAGTCCAGAGTCAAGTTTTTCACCTTACACAGTCATGCTATGTACAATGTCTTTTTTCTGAATAGGGCTTTTATATCCTTGTAATAGTTTTTTACTTTTGAGTACTTAGCAAACAATGTGCTTCATATTTTATCCAACCCTAGAAATCTGAATCTATATCCCAGAGTGCGTATCCTAATATAAAGAGATCATGAGCTCATCTTAAACAAGACAACTAGCCACAGATCATACCTTGTAAGACAATATTAGTTATAGAAGTCAGAAAGACAATTCAAAATGCCAAATCTATTATAGCTACCACCTGTGCTTAAGGAAGCATGTAACTTAGGAGAAGGATAATTGCTGGTTAGCTTTGAAGTAGTTAAAGCCCCAGAATGTCTCTTAGCAGATTGTTGTTCCAATGCTCCCCTTGTTCTGGCTGCAATTATGCAATATAGTTAGGTTCATGTATATTACAGGTAAAGCAATCCAAAGTTGGTGCACTTTAAATTAAGGAACTTTTAAGTATGAAGAAGACAAACCAGAGGGAGGTGTTCTAGCAACTGCAACCCTGGAACGCAGGGATGGTGGAACATAAAAGCAACTCTGCCACACAAATGAAGTTTGGCTTTAAAATTTATTGAACATTACTTACTACATCTAACTCAAATTCAAAGTAAAAGATCAACACACAGATTTATGAAGATTAATCAGAACCTGGAAGAAAGGATGCTGAAGGGCCTCAGCAGCTGTTGGCCTCTTGGAAGGATCCCAAGAACAAAGTGACTAGTTTTTTAAAAAGAAAAAATTAGAACAAACAAGAAAATGTCCATAAAAATAGAAAGGAAAAATAAAGAGTTCTTCTCTTATGTTTTAAGAATTAAAATAACATAATATAATCATCTTGCAACAGGGTCTGAGAAAGAAAAAGCTTCAATTTTTTACAGAATTTTTACTCACTGTCATAAGGCTGATCGCATCATTGCTTGCAGATGGAACCAATACAGAAAGATGAACACCAGAAAACTGTGTCAAATTACAAATTACAAGCAATATTAAACTTCCATACATTTCGACTTTCTTAATTTTTAAAATAATTAACAACAGATTCAGCAGTCACATGGTACGAAGAGGATGAAAACACAAATGGTCAAAAACTCAGAACCATGTAGTTTTTGGAATAGGTATCATCAGACTCAGCTGTTCACATGAAATTATATTTGAAAAGGTGATATATTTTTGAACTACTTTATCTTCCATTAGATCATAGAGTGCCAACATTGGCAATTCCCCTCACAGTAAGAAATGCCTCTCTCCCCATCCAAATTACAAGATGACAAAGAATTTAGCTGTGTTTTGCCACATCTAGCTAACATGGCCAGGCCTAAAGCACTAGATGAAGTCGAGCTACATAATATGCACATATAAGCAAATATTTTTTAATACCTACCTAGAAGAAAATTTCAAGATTCTAACCTACTTCGACACATGCATATAAAATGCATGCACCACATCCAGAAAAGCAAAACTGACCTGGGGAAACTGGTAGTTGATATCCCTTGCCAAACAAAGTCCATCAGCCCAGGAATCCTTAGTTGGGCTGCCGATAACACTGCATATTTTATATATCTCATCTGCTTCACTGCAAGAATTATTATGAACAGAAGAATCGCTATCAATTAATGACTATCCAATTAGCAGATCTCTACCTGAATAATTATCAATCTTCAAACCAGGATTCAGACAACAAAAATATTTTTGACCTTTTAGCAACTTCATAAAATGACAAAAAGAGAAGTGCAAAAAGAAGTATGCTAACTATTTTATATGCTATTAAGTAGATTCTAATAATGTCCATCTAAAAAACAGCACCATTACCCCAATTATCAAATCAATCAGCATAGTGGTTGGCAATTTAAGCCTCTCCTTGTAAAATAAAACAACAGACAAAATAGATACTCAATTCTCATATAAGGAAATATATGTACCTAATACCCGGAAAAAGAGGACGGAGAGTGAACAATTCAGCCATTATAGCACCCATTGCCCACATATCTAGAGGTCAGAATGGAAAAATCATGTGTAAGTACTATATGATTAAAACTGTTGGCATCTATATAAGTGAGCCACAAGTTTATTCAAACTAAACACTAACCAACTTTAGAGCTATAAAGGTATGACTGAAGCAGCACTTCAGGGGCTCGATACCTGCAATTTTTACATATTAGAAGTCAAAATACCACAGTAACAACTTGATACCAATCATACAAGCAGAGGCTCATAGATTAGAAAGAAAATGAAGAAAACACATACCAACGTGTCGAGACATATTCCGTATATGGTGGTTGCGAGTTGATTTCCCGAGCAAGACCAAAATCAGCAATCTTGATTATGTCCTTTGTAACCAACAAGTTTTCTGCAACGAGGTTTGCAGGTGTCAGTTGTATACTACAACAAAAGAATCTAGCAGCAAAATAAAATATGCAGATACAATAACAACTGATATGCATTGGCTTAAGCATATAAAATTCAAATAATTTCCAATATAATATAAATAAAGATATTGCAATTTTTCTCCATGCAATATATTCCATGAGAATATGATTCTTTGAACAAATTCAACAGAGCATTTTGTACAAAATTCAGAATACCCTTTGATTTCTCTTCAATCAATCAAATTCACCAAGATGGCCATGAATAACAACGGAAGACAATTACCTGGCTTAAGGTCACGATGAAAATATCCACGCTGATGCATGTAAGTAAGACCTTGAAAAACTTGAAAACACCAATTTCTGACTTCAGCTTCAGAGAAAAGCTTTTCCCTGTCTTTCATGAGTTGGTATAGGTTCCATTCCTGAAGCACAACATTAAGTAATTAAATGTAAACAACCAATTAACAATTAGCTGTCACAATTACAGCAAGAAATTAGAAAGGACAGATGCCATTTACCATGTACTCAAACACGAAATACAAGATGTCATTTTCCCTAATGACTTCCTTAAGCTTCACAATATTTGGATGACTCATTTTCCGTAATGACTGCCATAACAAGAAACCCATCATGTATTTGCAGTATAGCAGCCACAGAATAGAGCATTGATTATGAAAGATCATATTACCTTCACTTCTCTCAAATTTACGCACTCCTCCCATGAGTAATACTTTTTCTTCATCTTCTTAATTGCAACCTGTTAAAATTGAACAAAAAATTAGAAACAGGAATGGTGAGGAACAACATAGACAGGGAATGAATTTTAAAACACACTTACAACTTCACCAGTCTCCTTATTAATAGCTCGCCAAACACATCCGAATGTTCCATCTCCAACTTCCTTGATTAACTTGTACCTAGATTAGACCAAAACTTCTGTAAGGATTCAACATGATAACACATAAATAAATACTATAAAGCAAGTCCCACAGTAACACAACTCACCTCTCCATCATTGTGGAACAAACGCGACTCCCTTCTTTATTCAAGAAAAGTATACTAACTCACTAAAGAAAAATAGCATTTATCTTCAGTAGATGATCCTTCGGAAATATTATAAGATATACACAAGTGCCTCACTCGTTCAGCTGAATCCACCATTAATTTTCTGCCATGACACCCAAGAGCCAAACACCAGAAATTTTATGATGGACGGGCTGCAGAGCCTTATTTATTGCTAATCCCACGACTTCAAGACAGCAAGACGGGATGGACGGTAAGAAAGGACAAGTACTAGAGAACATATTTAAAACAATCAAACAACCAACCAGAATTGATTTCCCTAGCCAACAGGCAGGATCCCTCAAGACACAGTCTCCCAAGGTTTTAAAACTTAACTACTAATAGCTACCTCATATTCTAAGTAGAATTTGTTGTCAAATCTTCAGCTATTTAGCACCCATCAGGAGCAACAATAAAATAACTAAGACTTGTGCTGTCTGCACAGACTCAACACAACTGCTTATCTAATATCAACTATGGTAAGCAACCTCCAAGTTTGAATGGCAGACTTCAGCCCTGTTGAACGAAAGGAGCAACAAGATTAGAGAGGAGAATTATTAAATGGATTAAAATATAGAAAAATATAATAACAAAAACAGATGCAAGATATTATTTACCCCGGAAGACGTTTTCCCAAAATTTTTTACCGGATGTCGTATCAGCAATGCACTAACAACAAAAAAATTGTTAGAAGGTGAAGCAAGATTTTGACCCAGAAAAAGAGAGAGGGGGGGTGGAGAGAGAGAGAGAGCTCTTACTTATACAAGTGCACTAAAGATCCAACACCTATCTTAGAAAAAACTTGCATTACGCCTTCGGCAATGATCATTTGAGAGCTGACCGCTAAGTGCAATTAACAAAGGAAACCAAAAGAAAATCTCCAAGGATGAGAAACCTCCAGTCAAGAACTTCCTGGAACGAAAACACCCTGTATTGGTAGCAATTTGACCAGAAGCGGACTTGCTCCATATCTTACGATAGAAATTAAAATCCTTCAAATCCAAGCCCAGCAGAACCTGTCATAAAAATTTACAGCATTCAATCTCAATAAGTTCCAGATTAAAGTAGTTGCAAATAAAGCTTATCTTTCATTCACCCCTGAATACTAACCTACAAAAAATGTTCTTGTCCTGTTATACATTATGAATAAATTAAACCTGGAATCTAATACAGCCATCAACAATAATATGAAACTATGATTTGTGATCAAGAAAAAATCAAACAAACACAAACTGAATCGTAGACCACAACAAAGATTATTGACGAGATTGAATTAAGGGCCATAGTAAAACATGATCAAAAACAGAATTCCACCGTAAGATGATACAGAAAAATCTAACAGCCCTCCTCGTAGTTTCAACCCAACGAATTTTGTTGCCACAAATAATAATGCATAATCAATAGTACATGGGAATCTCAAATTCTAAAACCAAACCAATTCATAACCCTTAAGACATTGACTCCAACATTTTAATCGCAAAAGAAAAAGCTGCAGTGCATCCGAATCCACAATTCCAAAAAAATTGCGATGATACACATAAAATCTAAAAACAAAACAAAAACCCTCATGCCACAATACATAAACAAAACAGAATTCCAGCTTCAACAAATAAAAACGCATAATCAATAGTAGATGAGAATCTCAAATTCTAAAACCAAACCAATTCACAAGTCATAACCCTTAAAAAGAGGCATCGAATCTTAACCCTAACCGTAATTGATGAAACCCACGAAATATCTAAATTTCACAATCCAAAATTTCACAATCCTGACAAAGCTGCGATGATACAGAGAAAATCTAACAACAACCCTCGTAGTGATAAACAAAACAGAATTCCAACTTCAACGAATTTCGTCGCCATATATAATCAATAGCAGATAGCAATCTCAAATTTTACAAACCAAACCAATTAATAACCCTCAAAAAAAAATACCGCGATTCAGATCCTCATCAATCAAACGAAATCCTTGAAAAAAAATCCAAGAAAACAAACAAAAAAGAAATCGAATTGAGAAAAATAAAACGAAACCCTAACCCTAAATCAGAAAGCACGGGAATCAGATCTGATGAGAAAGAGAGAGAGGACCTGATAGAGAAAGCCAAGCGGCATAAGCACCGTCGCGAGGGACGGGAAGAGGTGGAATCCAGAGCTTCTCCCTCTTTCTCTCTATGCGTGCAACCGAAATTGCCGTATCGTTTCCCCCAAATAGATATCTGAATATCTCTCTCTCTCTCTCTCTTTCTTTGCCTTTGCCTTTGCTCCGTGCCAACCAAGTAAATATTCTACCCCTACCTTCCCTTTTTATATATAGTAGTAGTATCTATTGCACCTCTATTGGTCATGGTATTGGATGGATCTCATTCTCCCAACTTAACGCCCACGCTCATCATGCCCCGGTTGGTCACACTCTCACATCATGTTGCCAACCCTATTTCTTAGTCTCTCTTTTCTTTTCTACCTAATTTTTTTTAACCCTTTTTTAACTATAGGATACTATTAATTTTACTATATAAAACATACAAACAAATGTCACACAATAAGTTGTTATAGCCCACATTTATGTTAGAACCTCATTTATTCTTTTTTTTTTTGCCTGTGTTTGTTTTACCCAAAAAAGAAAAGTTAAAGCCCACTAATTAATAATTATATATATATATATATATATATATTCACAACAATTTGTTAGTCCTACTGGAACTATGTCATAGGTTAAAATTTTCTCTAAAAAAAATTGTTAGTTCTACTCAATAAAGACACAACATTCTTAAATTAGTATTAAAAAAAATTAATTTTACATTGTAGTGAGCCCATGTGTGTGTGAGATGATAAGTTATTTTTGTAATATTGTAAAATTGATCGGATATTATAAATTTTACTATATAAAGCTTACAAAACCAATGTGCCAACCATTATTAAAAAAAATTTAAAAATCAAATATTTGTTTATTACATGGTTAAAGTGCATAGATCACATTCATTGTCAATCAGTTTTTAAGCTATTTGTAATACCTTTAACATTTTCCTTTACTTTTCTCTTTATTTCTTTGACCTAATTATTTTCGCTATAACTTACGAAAGTAGCTATCTATAAGTGGTGGATAATTACTTTCACATGAATCTGCCATTTTTTCTCCATCATTCACAATTGACCATGTCATAATTTTGACAAAATTTGTGACAAGAGTTGTATTCTAAACTTTCTCAATTATTTTTATTGGTAGTCTCTATTACTATTTAATTTAAGCACAACCTCTGTATTACAAATGATGCATGCCAACACTATTTATTTCACATTTATAGCACTCATGTTCATAAAATCATATTCTAGATTTTGACTTTTACTTACACATAGAAGAATTTAATAGTATTGATAATGTGGTGATCTTTACCTAAGTGAGTGATATAGCCATCGTGGCTTTTGTGCTAATTATTGTGAATAGGTCACTTGTCACTCAAATTGAGAAAATTAAATTGGACATGTGACGCATAAAGTTTGACAACAATTATAAAATAATTTTGATCCTAATTGTCTTCGACTTTAATATACTCCATATACATGATATAAAAACTTTAAGTTCGGACATGCTACAACTTAAATTCTCTAATTGAATTTAATCATGTTATTGCATTAATCAATACATTGCATGTCAAACTATCTCTTTCAGTGACAATTAAATTTAACATGTTACTACATTAATCAATGCAAATACATGTTTAAATTTTTTGAAAAACTTAAGATATAGCATATAAAGAACTGTATCAAAATTTAACTTTTTATTTATTAAAAACCTAATATTAATTATCATAATTATATTTATAGTAGTTTCATATAAAACATTCTCAAAATAAATGCTCATTAATAACTATTATAATGATCAAATTTTGTATTTAATATTTTATACACAGAGAAAATTATAATTAACGTATATTAATAACTATCATAATATCAAAATTCATATTTATGTACTAAATAAAAGAAAGAGAAAATCATTTTTTTAAATATTTTATTAAAGTTTCTTGTGCATTGCGTGAATTACTGACTAATTTATTATTAAAGGGAAATGTACATTTGCTTATTTTATATATAGAGAGAGAGTGAAGTGACTCTTAGTAATAATTAGGAAAAGAAGTGTAAAAATAGTAAAAAAAGAAAAAAGAAATATGCAGGGTGTATAGTGATTAGAATTGAATTGGGTCCAAAAATAAAAAACGTGCATGTGATATTTTGCTTGGGTGGGTGGGTGGCATCGTATTCCATCTCTCTTGTGTGAGAAATAAAATTGGAATATTCGGTGGGTGCTGAGGTGTTTTTAGATTTGCTCGTCTCCATTCTAGGTGGCGCCACGAAATCATCTGCGGTATTAGGTGTAACGCACGCATACAGAGTTTGCTTTTCTATTTCGTCTTCAAGGACACTCGCAGTTTTGCCTATCTTGGTCTTGCTTCAAAATAATAAATAATCTAATAATAATAATAACTTTTTTTTTTTTTTGGTAAAATACGATTGCATTAAGAACTAAGGAACAAAAACAGAGTCAATACATATCCTGGTTGAGGACAAACCATTCAAATCAGAATTGAAAACATTGACTAAGTCCACAGGCGGACAGGGGAAGAACTTAAACTGACTATCCTGAGCAGCTCCCATCCTAGCCAACTTGTCTGCACTTCGATTAGCTTCCCGAAAACAGTGCTTAAAGCAGATTTGGTGGATCTGAGTAGCCAAATGCTTGCAGTCATCAACCAAGGGGGCAGCCAGACTATTAGTGCAATTTGAAGCAGAGAGAACATCAATTACAGCTCTAGCATCCACTTCAACTTCAACAGCATTAAAATTCCTATTAACACAGATCATCAACCCATCCCTTAAGGCCCAAAGCTCTGCTATGAAACTAGAAGAAATTCCTATATTCCTAGCAAAACCCACAACCCAAGCACCTTCTTCATCACGAATAAGGCCTCCACCTCCTGCTAGCCCCGGATTTCCAAGGGAAGACCCATCCGTGTTCAACTTAACCCACCCACGCCCAGGTTTCTCCCAACGGATCTGTTTGGCTATCAATTGAGATGCTATTTTTGGGAAGTAAGCACAATAAAAGAACTCCGTGGCTCTATGGATTATATCTTTGGCTAAAGAAGAATTGGGAGTTTTGTTGTTGAACACAACCTGATTTCTATGACTCCAGATTGTCCAAACAGCAAAAGGAAACACAATTTTCCAAGGAATGGGGGAACAAAGATCTGCCTTATCATTTGCACAGTTAGAAGGTAGCCAAGAATGAAAGTTTTGCACAAAGAAAGACCCATTGCTAACTGAAATACCCAGCTGAATCCACAAATCCTTGAGAGTGGGACAATCTCGAAGAGCATGAGAGATTGTTTCAACACCAGTTTGACATAAAGGGCAGGTGGCATCCGTGCCAATGCCTCTAGCAACTAAGCGCTCTCTAACCCCGATACTATTGTGGCAGCACTTCCAAAGGAAAAACTGGATTTTAGGAAGAGTTTTTAAATCCCAAACCCACTTCCCATGGAAAGGCTCACCAGCTCCCAAATTCTCTGCAATTCTGTAAGCACTGTGAAGATCAAAATCTCCATGTTTGGCCCCCACCCAAACCAATCTGTCTTGACTTCTAGTAGTTAGGGCGAAAGGAATTGCTTGTATCTCTTTCTTATAATTCAAAGGGAGATCAAAAGGGATTAGATCCCAATTCCACCCTGAATCATCAACAACATCTCTAATCTTCAGCTTCTCACTTTCCAAAGGCAAAGGCCCTTGAATCACCTGCCTTAGAGGACCTAGACTTGTCCAAGAGTCAAACCAAAAATTCAAATTACTCTCCCTTCCAGGAAACCACCTTGTTCCATTTTGAAAAATAGTTTTAGCCTTCCTCATTCCAGCCCAAACTTGAGAGCAAGGAAGCTTGTCACTGCTCCTTGACCTCAGTCTCTGCTGGGAGCAATACTTGCTTTTGATTACTTTGGCCCATAAGGAATCCCCCTCCGTCTGAAACCTCCAATTCAGCTTTGCAAGCAAACTTGTATTTCTACCCTTAGTTGTTTGGAGACCCAAACCACCTTCCTCCTTTGGTTTAGTGACCTTTTCCCAACCTATCCAATGCATCTTCCTAGAGGATTCAGTAGACCCCCATAGGAAATTCCTATTCACCCGGTCTATACTGTCCAACACCTTAGCTGGAAGATGTGTGCATTGCATCACATAATTAGGAATTGTTGACAAAGATGACTGAACAAGCACTGCCCTTCCCGCTTGAGAGAGCAAACTAGCCTTCCACCCCGCCAACTTTTGTTTCATCCTATCCACAACAAAATTGAAATCCCGAGTCGAGGAGCCCGGAACTTTAATGGGGATACCAAGATATTTCCCAATTGTTAAGGTGGATTGAAAACCAAGGATATCACTGAGGGATTCCTTTGTATCACGATCCACATTGGGAGAAAAGTAAACTCTAGACTTGGAATCACTAATAGTTTGTCCAGAAATATCACAAAACTCATCCAAAACATCTCGAATAGCTGAACAATTAGTGTGATCAGCTTTAGCAAACAACACAAGGTCATCAGCAAAAAAGAGGTGAGAAAAGGCCGGTCCACCTCTAGATGCTTTGATCGGAGTCCAAATTTTCTCCTCACACTTCTCTTGGATCAGCTGCCCTAAGTAGTCCATACAAAGAATAAAAAGATAAGGAGAAAGGGGATCTCCTTGTCTAATACCCCTTGATGGGCAAAACTCTTCCAAACAACCCCCATTAAAGAGAACCGAAGAAGATACTGTCGACACACAACTCATAATAATTTGAATCAAATTTTTTGGAAGATTTGCTTTCTCAAGAACATCCTTTATAAAACTCCATTCAAGCTTATCATAAGCTTTCTCAAGGTCTATTTTGATCGCCATGTAGCCCACTCTCCCATTCTTCTTGCTAATCGTGTGGATCAACTCTTGCACAATGATGGCATTATCCGTTCCCCTCCTTCCAGGCACAAAAGCTGTTTGAAACGGCGAAATGAGCTCCCCCAAAATTGGCCTTAACCTTGCCACAATAATCTTTGTAATAATCTTGTAGACCGTGTTACACAAACTAATAGGCCTATAGTTCCCTAAAGTTTCAGGCCCTTGGACTTTAGGAATAAGCGCTATATGAGTCTTGTTTAAATATCTCGGGACCTTTTTATCTATAAACACCTTTTTAACCTCAACCTTCACCGAGTCCCCAACAATGAGCCAAAACCGTTGAAAGAATCCCGCATGCAAGCCATCCGGCCCCGGGGCTTTAAAGGCTTTAAGAGACCACAAGGCTGCCTTAATCTCCTCATCTGAAACTTCAGCATCAAGATTATCTCTTTCACTCTCTGTGAGAGAGAGTTGCCAAGGGGTAGTGGGAGAAGTATGCCAATCAGACCAAACTTGGGAGGTTGAGTAAAGATCCATGAAACTCTTGGTAATATGCTCCATAATAGCACCCTCTTCAAAAAACCAATCCCCTACACTATTCTTTATGGCTGAGATGCGGTTCCTTTTCCTTCTAACAATGGCTGAGAGATGGTAGAAGGAAGTGTTCCGATCCCCAAAAACCATCCAATTAACTCTAGATTTTAAGGCCCATAGCTCCTCTTCCTGGGCAAGGGCAAGGTCCAGGTCGAGAAGCAATTTCTTTTCTAACTCAACTAAGAAAGTTGAAGGCTTGGAAGCTAGAGCTTGTTGTATGCCATTAAGTCTTAACATTAAAATATCTTCTCAAAAAAAAAATAATACCATTAAAATATCTTCTCAAAAAAAAAAATGCCATTAAAATAAAATACTATTGTACCTGTATTTAGAAAACGTGAAATGACCTTATATTATAACAATAAGTCTAAGCTGGCATTTGATGGTTTTCTCGTCATACACAGGGTTCACTCCCCCTCCAATTATCATATTAATAATTAAACAAACCAAAAAACCAAAAAGTTTAAAAATATACTTAACATAACTTGTTTCAAGTTTCCAAAAAAAAAAAACATAACTTGTTTCACAATTTGTTAAAATCGTTGAATGGCATGGGTCGGTTTGAGAGGTATTTTTAATCTATTCCATCATAGTCGAGTTGAAAAAAATTCAACCCAACCCAATCCAAACTCATTACAAGGGTCCAACCCAACTCTCCTGGATTGGGTTGGACTCATGGGTTAGATATTTTCTTTTTTTAATTTTAATTGAGTTTTAGAACAACACCAAACAAATAAAAGCAAAATTATAACATAATAAACCTGAGCATAGTACCAAACTAACATAAATTATTTTATTAGTACTTCAAAGTTAGTGGGATATTATGTAGTTTTATCCCAACCCAATTGATAAACAAAATATTAAATAATAAAATTATATAATATATATTTTAAATATATATTAAATATAGGTAAGTCATGTTAGGTTAGACGGATTTATGAATTTACTGACACGCACCAAACTCAACCCACCATAAAATATAAAATAAAAAGTTGACAATCCAATCCAACCCACAAAACTTTGTCATATATATTATTTGTTACTATGGCCTAGCCGCCAGTTCCAAACTAAGGTATCCTATGGTCGGATTAATTATACTATTAAATCCTTATAATCTTATTAACTCATATTGAAATGCATGAATCATACATCATAAATATTTTTAAAAATATTGACTATCAATTTTTGGTATCCATTTAACTTACTGATGACATAGTAAAATTCACAATCACTCATTTTTAAATAGTTGAAATATATAATAATTTAAGAAGCTTATGGTGGAATTATCATGAGAACTCTAAAAAGAATCTAAGGGGTCTATTAGGATACCACTTATTGCTTAAAACTGAAAATACTGTAGTAAAATAATTTTTAAATGTGTGAATAGTACCGTGGGACCTAGTTTTAATGAAAATTTTGCTGAATTAGACAACTTGTGGGTCCCGTGAATAGTGCACGAGACCTACTGACAAAGATGCAAATGTGCTGAAATTTCATTTCAACACAATCCAAACTAACACTAAGGCTGTGTTTGGTTCCCGTAAAATATTTTCCGGAAATGCTATTTTTGGGAAATGAAAATATTTTCAAGTATTTGGTTGTATTCTTGAAAATGCTCTAGAAAACTCATTTTTATCATGTTTCTCACATTTTCTCAGCTTCTAAACAAATATATCATCAAATCCAACAAAACCCAAATTCTCAATACCCAACAAAAAAAAATCATCAAATCAGAGATCAACCCAAAATCAGAGAACAACAAAACAAGAACCACCCATACCACCACAACAACAAGAAGAAAATCAGAGATCAAAGAGAGCAAGCGGATCGACGACGAGATCAACCCGATCGACCCAGAGCAAGCTGATCGACGATTCAACGGGACGATCTCGGGTTTGACGAATGGTGTGACAATTTCTGGGTTCGCAACAATCAGTGGCGAATGGGTTTGACGATTTATGGGTTCGCGATCTGAGGAATGGGTTTGACGGCGCTCTCTCTCTCTCTCTCTCTCTCTCTCTCTATTTGCACGTCTGAGTCCTTCCTTCTCTCGCTCTCTCACTCTTTCTCTCTCTCTTTGGGCATTGCTCGACGAACGAGCTCGGGTTTCCTAGGTTCGTCGGAGCTCTTGGATGTGGATCAATCTCGCCTTCGCCGGTGCTAGGGTGCTAGTGCAATCTCTCTTCCTTACTGTCTGTCTCTCTCTCTCTCTTCTATTTTCCTGGGGCAAAAGTGATTTGAAGTGAAAATGAGAACGGAAATTATTTTCCGCCCTCTCAGCCTTATTTTATGGTCAAACTGAAAACATTTTCAGTTTGACCGAATTTTCAGTAACAGCCAAACATCCATTTTTCCGGAAAAGCATTTTCGAAAATCATTTACACCCAAAACAAACACAGCCTAAGTCCTGTGTTAGATCCTAGAGTCTATTCAGTCAAATGGTTTTCAACATGTTTTTTTTTTTTTAATTTGTTTTCTAAAAATCGTGGGCCCTACTAGAAGAAAATCCATCATGTTTCCATAATATGCATCCACCCTTGTGTGAGGGAGAGGACGCAAGTTACGGAAACATAATATACAACCTCCCCTAGTAGTGCGATTGTTGTTGGGCAATCGTTTCCAGTTTTCATAAAACCAAATCCAATTTTCATGTAAAACAAAAAAATAAGAAACAAAATTTTCAATGTTTTTTGAAAACAGAGAACTAAATTCAGTGGCAATCTTGTGAATAAACAGAAAAGTTGTGAAGTCCACACCATCTATTGTTTCAAATCTCAATCAATCATTCAAACTAATAGGTAAACTTGTTTATAAAATAAGAGCCAAACACACACATTTTTTTCTGGTTCTCTTCTTAAAAACATGTTTTCAAAAAAGAGTCAAACACAAATCACGTCAATATTGTGTTTTGAAATCGGGTTTCAAATACAATTTTTAGAAAAATAATCTATTCCATCATAGTCGAGTTGGAAAAATATTCAACCCAACCCAATCCAAACTCATTACAAGGGTCCAACCCAACTCTCCTGGATTGAGTTGGACTCATGGGTTAGATATTTTCTTTTTTTAATTTTAATTGAGTTTTAGAACAACACCAAACAAATAAAAGCAAAATTATAACCTAATAAACCTGAGCATAGTACCAAACTAACATAAATTATTTTATTAGTACTTCAAAGTTCGTGGGATATTATATAGTTTTATCCCAACCCAATTGATAAACAAAATATTAAATAATAAAATTATATAATATATATTTTAAATATATATTAAATATAGGTAAGTCATGTCGGGTTAGGCGGATTTGTGAATTTACTGACACGCACCAAACTCAACCCACCATAAAATATAAAATAAAAAGTTGACAATCCAATCCAACCCACAAAACTTTGTCATATATATTATTTGTTACTATGGCCTAGCCGCCAGTTCCAAACTAAGGTATCCTATGGTCAGATTAATTATACTATTAAATCCTTATAATCTTATTAACTCATATTGAAATGCACGAATCATACATCATAAATATTATTAAAAATATTGACTATTAGTTTTTGGTATCTGATAGTACTCCGAATCAGTAAGGTGGAATGGCCTGGCTTCGGTGGGCTGTTCAAATGGTTAATGGCCTGCAAGGAAGAAAACGCGATCAAAGAGGAGACCGGAGATGACCGGTCGAACCCCCTCCGATGGAGAAGTTAGACTCGTTGAGAAAGAAGTTCCAAGTGTTTTGGAAATTTGTCTAAGAGAAAATCTTACCTCTGTCGGGTTCAGACCGGTCCCTTATATAGGGAGCCCGGGGCGGTTATTTGTCCAATAACCTCCCCAGGTTTTGTGGAATCCAACAACGCCGGAGTTAACTGCCTCAACGGATATAAAAACTATAACCGCCAGTGGGAGTTAACTTATTCAAGTGTTGCGCTTTCGTCCATCCGGTGTAGGACTGTTTGGTCGTCCAAGGATATCTGATGGCTGCTCATGGACGACCTTCATGGACGATCATGTCATCCATGGGAGACTTAACTTATAGAGTGGCGCTATTGTTTAATGGACGTTTCTCCTTCTTCTGGGTTGACTCTTGGATCAACCTGCGCTATAGGCTCTGGACGAACCATTTGGACGAGCTGGAGATGGATTATTTTCCGCTTCTCTATCAGTTGCCCCTTTGTTCAAAGGGTCGTCCAGGACATCGTTGTGATTTTGGTCAAATTTCACTTTTTCGTACGCCACGTGTCGCGAAACTGTTGGTTGGCCAGTCGTGTCGATCTCGTTTCCCAAAAGAATCGCCACGTGTCTATCTCTGAGTGGCGAACGTCGTTTCGTTGACCCTGTTGCTGGGGCCTATAAATAGTACATTCTCTTTCATGCCCCTCACTTTTTTCCTCATTCTCTCTTCTGCCAATTCGTCCAAGATTCTCGTCTAGCTCTCGTCCTAGTTTCATCAGGTATTTCCTCTTTTCTTTTCTTTTTTTCTTCTCTTTTTTTTTTTAGGCTCTCATTTTAAGTCTTCTACATTCCAAACATGTCCTCATCTTCTAGTTTAGAGAGAGAGATAGACGACTACCTGGACGGCTCTGAGAGTAAGGGTAGTGTAAGTAGTTCGTCCTGTAGTGATTCCTCAGACGAGCATTACTCGTCTGGGGTTCCTGGCATTCCTTTAGAGGAGTTTCAGGAACAACGACGTAGGGCAGCTTCTGGATCTAAGGCTAGTTCGTCCAGACAGCCATCTAGTCCTCCTCAAGACGAGGAAGAGGACGAAGAAGATGTAATCTATAGTTGTGCCCCAGAGGTAGCATCCACCTTAGACGATGCTAAGTTAAAAACTCTTGTAGATAGATATCAAATCCCTAAAGAGCTTAACCCTCGTCTACCCAAGGTTGGAGAGTGGTGTTGTACCCCTTCCTCTGGCTTAGGGGTATATGCTTCTTATCTTTTAGCTGGCCTTAGGTTTCCCCTAAACTCTTTCTGCAGAGAACTCTTCCAAAGGTTGGGTATTGGGCCTAACCAGCTCAATCCCAATGGTTGGAGGACGATTGTAGCCATGCAAGTATTATGGCGTGAGGCATTGGAAGGGGACCGTCCAATTACAGTGGACGAGTTCCTTTACTGTTATAAGCCTTCAGAAATCAAAAAATCTGCTGGCTTTTACCAGTTCTCGTCCAGGGGTTCATATTACAGTTTAATAAAGGGCCGTAGTTCGTCTGACCGGTTTTGGAAAAAAGAATATTTTATTATTTCTGGAAATTGGGCTGGGGACCCAGCTGATGTGGGTAATCCCCTCTTCCCACCTTTTACCAGCCCTCTAGGTCGCCTTCGTCCTGAGGGTATGTTTTTCTTTCTATTTTATTCTGTTTGTCTTTTTTTTTTTTTTTTTAAATGTTATCTGTCACTCGTCTAACCCTTTCTATTGGTGATACAGCTGTTGTTCGTCCACACTTGGATAAGTTCTCCTTGGATCGTACAGAAGCGGTACGCACCTTTTCAGGAAGGACTTTCCACGACTTAGTTACCCTTAGTCGTCTAGCAACTTGGGGACTTGGTCCAGTTCCTACTGCTGAGAACCTAAGTCATGAGGAGGTCACTCGTCGAAGTAAGTGTCGTCCATTACATTCTATTATTTCAGTTTCCTTTCTTTTTATTTTTTAATCTTTCTGAGTAATTTTTCTCGTCATAGGGATAAGTACGATGAGGGAAAACAAAGAGAAAACAGTGGCTAGCGGGGACGAGGATGTTGCTGCCCCAACTCCCAAAGTGGCTTCCGTCCAGGCTAGGAAGAGGAAGTCCAAGCCAATCTCAAGCAATGTGGACCTGGACGACCTTCCCAGTCGTCGTGGCCACAAGAAGCAAAAGCCAAGTAAGACTTCCCTTCCCAAGGTTCCTAAGTTCGTACCACCAACAGTGAACTTGGACGAACCTGTGGACGTGGAGCCCGTCCAAATAGTTCATCCTGTCCAATCTGATCCTCCCCCTGCTCCCAAAACTTCTCACAAGCCTGGCTCGTCTGAGTCCTCTGACCGTCCCTCTAATTTGGTTTTGGACGAGGGTTATGCATGGAGGACGTTCAAAGGGATCGTCACTGAACATGAAGTTAACGAATGTTACAACATGTCAGTGAAGGAGTTTGAGCGTTCTGGCATCCATGACCTTTTCAAGGTAAGTTTCTTCCTCGTCCTTGTGTGTAAACATTTAATTTTGAATGAAATGTCTAACTCCTTTTCGTCCAAATGCAGGCCATGTCAAAGTTTTATACAGCGACTTGCCAGGCCAAGGAGCTTGCTACAGAGGCCAAGACAGCCAAGGATAAGGCTAAGGAGCTAAGCCATGAGGTCTTATCCAAGAAGGGGGAGGTCATTAGGTTGACCGAGGACTTTAATAGTCTGCTGGGAAGCGAGACGAAGCTGAAGAACGATGTTGAGGAGCTCAAAGCTGACAACTTAGAGAAGGATACCCGCATCGTCCATCTAGAAGGACAAGTTGCAGAGCTTACCTCGTCCTTGGAGAAGGCACGTGAAGAAGCAATTGCTGCTTTTAAGAAGTCTGACGAGTATAAGAATCGTCTAGACAGTCATTATGCAGCTGGTTATGAAGACTTCCGTGCTGATGCCAAAGACGCATATCCTGATTTGGACTTCAACTCCTTCAAGCTTCCTCTTGCTACAGAGAGTTCCATGTTGCAGACGAGTTCCGAGGACGTCAATATCATGGACGATGCTAACACTGAAGTTACTCAGGACGACCCCAAGGCGAGCTTGCCCAAGTGAAATCTATTTTTTTGAAAATTTACTTTCATTTGTCTTTTCATGGAAGTGCCCGTTGTTTTGGGCTTTTTACTTCTTTTTTTTTTAAAGCTCATGCAAGTACAATCATCTCGTCCAGGATTATGGACGAGTTTTATATACATTCAAAACTAAAGGGGTTTTTGGACGTTGGTCGTCCACCCTTTGAATTTCATGAAAGAAATGAATACTTCTATTTTTACTTCCATTGTGTTTGAATATATACGTTTTCAGCTTTATGTATGAATTTTTATTTTCATATCAGAAGTGTGGTTCGTCCATCTAGGAATTCAGTTCACCTCGTCTTGGGCATGGGGGTGAATTTTATTACATCACCAAGATAAAGTAAATTGATTCCTTTTGGTTAGATTTTTTGTCATTCCAAAATTATGGACGATCATTTTTGTCGTCCTTGACGATTAGACTTTTTAGCGATTTCTCGTCCAATGTAATGGATTGTTAAGCTAGTTTTGAAGTCTTTGTTCGTCCATGTCTCGAACGAACACTTCTGGGAATTCATCTAGTCTTGAGGTCTAGACGAGTATGCCCTTAACTTAGTTATCATCTCGTCCTATGTTCTGGACGGATGAACCTTTGCTTTATCTTTAGCTTTGGTTTCATCTCGTCCTATGTTCTGGACGGATGGACCTTAGCTTTATTTTTAGCTTTGGTTTCATCTCGTCCTATGTTCTGGACGGATGGACCTTAGCTTTATTTTTAGCTTGGGTTTCACCTCGTCCCATATTCTGGACGGACGTACCTTTTCATTTTTCCTTTGGAGACTTGTGGACGATATATCCTTGCGTCCAAGGATTTTATTCGTCCATGATTACTTTCTTTTTGTGGATCAATCTGAATGAACATATAAGGATTCCAGTAATATATTTGAAAACAATATATATATATATATTTGAAAATCCAAACTTATGTAACACATTCGTCCACAGGCATGGCACATGCTCATTAGCTAGTGCCTTATTGAATTAAAAATACAAACCAACTCATCCATGAATAGCACAAGAGTGAAAACACTAATGCACTTTCTAGGGGATTATTAAAATACTTAAAAACACTTGACAGTAGTACACTTCTTCTCGTCCATACATCTCGTCCAAGGACACTGGTGAAGAGTCAGCACTTATTGATGGTACTTCCTGAGGTGCTCAACATTCCAAGGGTGTTCCAGCCTCCGCCCATCCAAAGCTTCCAAATAGTAGGATCCTTGCCTTTTGCAGTTGATAATCCTATAAGGTCCTTCCCAATTTGGGCCAAGTTTCCCGTAGGCCGGGTTTCTTGTTGCCAGGGTAACCCTCTTCAAGACGAGATCTCCGATGTTGAAACGCCTAGGCTTCACCATAGCATCATATTGTCTTGCCATGAGATTTTTGTACCTTGCTGTCCTTTGTTCTGCATCCATCCTGACCTCGTCCATAAGGTCAAGGTTAAGACGGAGCTGTTCCTCATTTTCCTCAGTTTGATACTTCCTCATCCTGTGGCTTGTCATGTGTACTTCTGCTGGTATAACTGCCTCGCTTCCGTAGGTTAGTTTAAAAGGAGTTTCTCCTGTTGGAGTTCTCGCTGTCGTTCTATAAGCCCATAAAACACCTGGTAATTCATCCGGCCATATCCCCTTTGCCCCTTCGAGCCGAGTCTTGATGATCTTCAGCAAGGATCGGTTCGCTACTTCTGCCTGGCCATTGGCCTGTGGGTGGGAGGGCGAGGAGTAATGGTTCTTCATTCCAAGTTGTTCACAAAATTCCCTGAAGGGTGTGTTGTCAAACTGTCGTCCATTGTCAGACACTAGTACTCTAGGTACTCCGAATCTGCATACAATGTTCTTCCAGACGAAGTTCTTGACATTCTGCTGCGTAATTTTGGCTAAGGGTTCGGCTTCCACCCATTTTGTGAAGTAATCTATTCCCACCACCAGAAACTTCATTTGCCGAGTTCCAGTCGGAAAGGGCCCCAAAATATCTAGTCCCCATTGTGCGAAAGGCCAAGGGGCCATCATTGGCGTGAGATATTCTGCTGGCTGTCTGGGAATGTTGCTAAAGCGTTGACATTGATCACATACTTTGACATATGCTTTAGCATCAGCTTGGATGGTTGGCCAATAGAATCCGCTACGGATGACTTTATGAACGAGTGATCTGGCTCCCGAATGGTTCCCGCATGCTCCTTCGTGAACCTCCCTCAACATGTAATTTGCCTCGTCCGGAGCCAAACACCTTAGGAGAGGCTGGGAAAAACCTCTCTTATACAACACTTCGTCCATAAGCACATACTTGGCTGACTTGACCCTGAGCTTCCTAGCTTTGTCCTTCTCTTCTGGAAGACTTCCATCCTTTAAGTATGATACTATTGGGGTCATCCAATTTCCTTCTCCCCCTATCTGCATCAATTCTGGAAGGTCTATACTTGGCATGTAGTGTACATCATCCATTTCGTCCATCGCCTCATTCGCAGATGCTTCCTTCGCCAGAGTATCTGCTTTCACATTCTCTTCCCTTGGGATTTGAACAAAATCTGCTTTTTTGAATTTCTTCACAAGGCGTACTACCTTCTTTAAATATTTCTTCATTCTGTCTTCCTTGGCTTCACATGTGCCATTGACTTGGCCTATGACCAATTGAGAGTCTCTCAGGACAAGTATTGAGTCTGCTTCTACGGATTTAGCCAGTTCCAACCCTTTCAAAAGGGCTTCATACTCCGCTTCATTGTTAGTAGTCTGGTATTGCAGACGGGCCTTGTATTTCAATTTGTCCCCTTCTGGCGACTGCAAGACAACTCCTATTCCTCCAGCGTATAATGTAGACGATCCATCTACATGGATGACCCATTTGTTGTACTCTCCTTCCCCCAGGTCTTCGTAACTTGGGGTGAACTCTACGATGAAATCTGCTAGAGCTTGAGCCTTTATTGCATTTCTCGGTTGGTACCGAATGTCGAATTCACTAAGTTCAACTGCCCACTGAATCAGTCGTCCTGCGGCTTCCAGCTTGTTCATTGCCTTCTTAAGCGGGTGGTCCGTCATGACATTGATGATATGAACTTGGAAGTAATGTCTTAACTTCCTAGAGGCTGTTATCAGTGCAAAAGCCAATTTCTCCATGAGCGGATATCTTCCCTCCACTCCTCTGAGTGCCCGGCTAGTGTAGTACACCGGTTTTTGTATTTTCCCCTCTTCTCTGATTAAAGCTGAACTTACGGCGTGTGGGGACACCGCTAAGTATAGGTACAGTTCTTCTCCTTGCACGGATGGACTTAATAATGGGGCAGTTGTGAGGTAGTTCTTCAGGTCTTGGAAGGCCCTTTGGCATTCGTCCGTCCACTCAAATGCCTTCCTGAGGACTTTAAAGAAAGGTAAACACTTATCTGTGGCTTTCGAAACAAACCTATTCAAAGCGGCAACTCGTCCTGTGAGAGATTGGACTTCCTTGATACTCTTCGGTGGCTCCATGTTCAATATAGCCTGGATCTTGTCCGGATTTGCCTCAATTCCTCTTTGCGAGACCATGAACCCCAGAAACTTTCCTGACGATACTCCGAATGCACACTTGCTTGGGTTCAACTTCATCTTATATCGCCGAAGTGTTTCAAAGGTTTCCTGTAGGTCGTCTAGATGGCTTCCCTCGTCTATGCTCTTCACAAGCATGTCGTCGACATAAACCTCCACATTCCGTCCTATTTGTGAACGAAACATGTGATTCACCAACCTTTGATAAGTTGCCCCTGCGTTCTTCAAGCCGAAGGGCATCACTTTGTAGCAAAACAAGCCTTGGCTGGTAATGAAGGAAGTCTTTTCCTGATCAGCTTCATCCATCTTGATCTGATTATATCCTGAGAAGGCATCCATGAAGCTCAGCAACTGATGGCCAGCAGTAGAGTCCACCAATTGATCAATGCGTGGCAGAGGATAACTATCCTTGGGACATGCTTTGTTCAAGTCAGTGAAGTCTACGCACATTCTCCACTTTCCATTGGCTTTCTTCACCATCACCACATTGGCTAACCAATCGGGGTAATAGACTTCCTTAATGAACTTTGCCGTGGTCAGTTTTTGAACCTCTTCCTTGATTGCCTTGTCCCTCTCGGGAGCGAATACCCTCTTCTTCTGACGGATGGGCTTAAAAAAGGGGTATACATTCAACCGATGAGTGATCACACTTGGGTCGATTCCTGGCATGTCGTCATGACTCCATGCAAAAACGTCGATACTTTTTCTCAGGAACTGGATGAGGTCTTCCCTTGCCTTCTCCTTCATACATGTTCCAATTCTGGTAAATTTCTCAGGATCATCTTCTTGCAAAAGAACATCTTCCAACACTTCCGTGGGCTCTACAATAACTCTTCTTTCCTCGATGCTCATTGTCTGCACCTGTTCGTCCAAAGCCATCATGGCTAAGTAGCATTCTCTAGCTGCCAACTGATCTCCTTGTGCTTGTCCTATCCCGTACTCCGTAGGGAATTTGACTAATAGATGGTAAGTCGAAGTTATCGCCTTCCAACTATTAAGAGTGGGTCTTCCAATAATGGCGTTGTATGAAGATGCACAATCTACCACAAGGAAATTGACTTCCTTGGTTACCTGTTGCGGGTATGGCCCTACCACAACTGGTAATGTAATGGTACCCACGGGCTGCACCTTCATTCCTCCAAATCCTATTAGTGGCGAGCATACTGGACGAAGTTGATCTCGTCCAAGCCTCATTTGTTGGAAGGCGGGGTAGTATAATATGTCTGCTGAACTTCCATTGTCAACTAACACTCTCCTGGTTGTATAATCTGCAATGAGCAGTGTAATGACGATCGCATCATCATGCGGGTGATGGATCCTCTCAGCATCTTCGTTGGTGAAGGAAATGGTTGGCTCGTCCATTGATCTCGTCCTTGGTGATCGTCCAGAGAGCTAGACGTTTTGTACCGCTTTAAGATACGTCTTCTTCGACTTGGAAGATTGCCTCATCGAGTTCCCTCCAACGATAATCCTTATCTCTCCTAGTGGGGGCCAGGATGATTCTTCCATTTTGCCTTTCAGCTTCTCATCTGTACGATCCCTTCCAACGAAGTGCTTCAACTTTCCTTGTCTGATTAGGTTCTCAATTTGCTGTTTTAGGTCATAACACTCATCTGTGTCATGCCCATGGTCCTTGTGAAAGCGACAATATTTGTTCTTATTGCGCTTGTTAGGATCCCCTTTCATCTTCTCTGGCCATTTCAAAGAAGGATCGTCTTTGATTTGCATGAGCACCTGATTAAGTGGAGTATTTAGGGGCGTATAGTTCTGGCTTCTTCCCAAGTGACCTGTCTTCCTGTTATCTCGTTCCTTCCTATCTTCCGTCCGTCCCTTCTTTGGACGAGGGGCTTGTTCTGAGTGTCGAGCTGGGTGCGCTTCCATCCTCTCAGCTCTTTTCCTCTTCTTGGCTATGATCGCATCCTCTGCATTCATGAAGTTCTGAGCCGAATGGACGAGCTCGGCCATGGTTTGGGGCTCCTTCTCATATAGCTTGTGGATAAACAAATCTGAATTAATCCCATTGTGGAAGGCTGCCAATAGAAGCTTGTCGTCCACCTCGTCCACACTAAGGGCTTCTCTGTTGAAGCGAGTGATGAATGACCGCAGGCTTTCGTTCTCCCCTTGTTCTATGGTCAGTAAGCTGGACGAAGAGCGCTTGTGCCTCTGTCCCCCGATGAAATTGTTAACAAACAATTTACTTAACTCTTCGAAAGAACTTACGGAACTTGGGGGGATTTTACTGAACCAAACTCGTGCCGGGCCTTTAAGGGTAGTAGGGAAGGCTCGACACATGATTTCATCAGGGACCCCTTGAAGGTGCATTGTTGTTTTGAATGTTGCAATGTGATCGAAGGGGTCACGCGTCCCATCATACGAGTCCAGGGAAGGTAGTTTGAACTTTGATGGTAGAGGGTGGCCATTGATGGCAGCCGTAAAAGGAGAGTCAGTCCTGTGGACCAAATCCTCTATAGGATTCGTTCTCCTCATGTTCTCCTTCATCTCCTCCATGACTTTCTTCATTTGGTCCATCTCCTCTTTCAAGTGTGGCACTGTCCGTGAAGTAGTGCCTCTAAACTGACTTCCAATCTCAGTATTCTGTGTGTCACCATGGCCTTGCGTTTGCCCTGCATGTTCCTCACGTGTCTGTCTCCTCTGAGTGATCTCCATCCTTAACTCCTGGTTTTGGCGAGTCAATTCCGCCATTGCAGCCGCCATGGATTGCATATTCTGCACGGATGACGTCTGCATGGAGAAGTTAGACTCGTTGAGAAAGAAGTTCCAAGTGTTTTGGAAATTTGTCTTAGAGAAAATCTTACCTCTGTCGGGTTCAGACCGGTCCCTTATATAGGGAGCCTGGGGCGGTTATTTGTCCAATAACCTCCCTAGGTTTTGTGGAATCCAACAACGCCGGAGTTAACTGCCTCAACGGATATAAAAACTATAACCGCCAGTGGGAGTTAACTTATTCAAGTGTTGCGCTTTCGTCCATCCGGTGTAGGACTGTTTGGTCGTCCAAGGATATCTGATGGCTGCTCATGGACGACCTTCATGGACGATCATGTCATCCATGGGAGACTTAACTTATAGAGTGGCGCTATTGTTTAATGGACGTTTCTCCTTCTTCTGGGTTGACTCTTGGATCAACCTGC
Organism: Quercus robur; assembly: GCF_932294415.1. Lineage (NCBI taxonomy): Eukaryota > Viridiplantae > Streptophyta > Magnoliopsida > Fagales > Fagaceae > Quercus > Quercus robur. The sequence goes on along the minus strand of NC_065545.1, from coordinate 42,766,285 downwards.
GCTATAGGCTCTGGACGAACCATTTGGACGAGCTGGAGATGGATTATTTTCCGCTTCTCTATCAGTATCCATTTAACTTACTGATGACATAGTAAAATTCACAATCACTCATTTTTAAATAGTTGGAATAAATAATAATTTAAGAAGCTTATGGTGGAATTATCATGAGAACTCTAAAAAGAATCTAAGGGGTCTATTAGGATACCACTTATTGCTGAAAATTGAAAATACTGTAGCAAAATAATTTTTAAATGTGTGAATAGTACCGTGGGACCCAGTTTTAATGAAAATTTTGTTGAATTAGACAACTTGTGGGTCCCATGAACAGTGCACGAGATCTACTGACAAAGATGCAAATGTGCCGAAATTTCATTTCAACGCAATCCAAACTAACACTAAGGCTGTGTTTGGTTCCCATAAAATATTTTCCGGAAAATAAATATTTTCCGGAAATGTTATTTTTGGGAAAGGAAAATATTTTCAAATATTTGGTTGCATTCCCAAAAATATTTTGGAAAATATTTTCTGGTGTTTGGTTGTATTCTTGAAAATGCTCTAGAAAACTCATTTTTATCATGTTTCTCACATTTTCTCAGCTTCCAAACAAATATATCATCAAATCCAACAAAACCCAAATTCATCAAAACCCAAATTCTCAATACCCAACAAAAAAAAATTCATCAAATCAGAGATCAAGCCAAAATCAGAGAACAACAAAACAAGAACCACCCACGCTACCACAACAACAAGAAGAAAATTAGAGATCAAAGAGAGCAAGCGGATCGGCGACGAGATTGACCAGATCGACCCAGAGTAAGTTGATCGGCGGGACGATCTCGGGTTTGACGAATGGTGTGACGATTTCTGGGTTCGCAACAATCGGTGGCGAATGGATTTGACGATTTCTGGGTTCGCGACGATCAGTGACGAATGTGTTTGACGATTTATGGGTTCGCGATCTGAGGAATGGGTTTGACGGCGCGATCTCTCTCTCTCTCTCTATTTGCGTGTCTGAGTCCTTCCTTCTCTCGCTCTCTCTTTCTCTCTCTTTGGGCATTGCTTGACGAATAAGCTCGGTCTTGGGTTTTCTGGGTTCGTCGGAGCTCTTGGATGTGGATCGATCTCGCCTTCGTCGGTACTGGGGTGTTGGTGCGATCTCTCTTCCTTGCTGTCTGTCTGTCTGTCTCTTCTATTTTCCTGGGGCAGAAGTGATTTGAAGTGAAAATGAGAACATAAATTATTTTACGCCCTCTCAGCCTTATTTTACGGTCAAACTGAAAACATTTTCAGTTTGACCGAATTTTCAGTAACAGCCAAAACATCCACTTTTCCAGAAAAGCATTTTCGAAAATCATTTACACCCAAAACAAACACAGCCTAAGTCCCTGTGTTAGATCCTAGAGTCTGTTCAGTCAAATGGTTTTCAACATGTTTTTTTTTTTTTTTTTTTAATTTGTTTTCTAAAAATCGTGGGCCCTACTAGAAGAAAATCCATCATGTTTCCATAATATGCATCCACCCTCGTGTGAGGGAGAGGACGCAAGTTACGGAAACATAATATACAACCTCCCCTAGTAGTGCGATTGTTATTGCATTAATCAATACAGTGCATGTCAAACTATCTTTTTTAGTGACAATTAAATTTAACCATGTTACTACTTAATCAATGCAAATACATGTTTAAATTTAATTGAAAAACTTAAGATATAGCATCTAAACTGTATCAAAATTTAACTTTTTATTTATATATATTTATTAAAAACCTAATATTAATTATCATAATTATATTTAAAGTAGTTCCATATAAAACATTCTCAAAATAAATGCTCATTAATAACTATTATAATGATCAAATTCTGTATTTAATATTTTATACACAAAGAAAATTATAATTAATGTATATTAATAACTATCATAATATCAAAATTCATATTTATATACTAAATAAAAGAAAGAGAAAATCATTAAAAATATATTTTATTAAAGTTTTTTGTGCGTTGCGTGAATTACTGACTAATTTATTATTAAAGGGAAATGTACATTTGCTTATTTTATATATATATATATAGAGAGAGAGAGAGAGAGAAGTGACTCTTAGTAATAATTAGGAAAAGGAGTGTAAAAATAGTAAAAAAGAAAAAAGAAATTTGCAGGGTGTATGGTGATTAGAATTGAATTGGGTCCAAAAATAAAAACGTGCATGCGATATTTTGCTTGGGTGGGTGGGTGGCATCGTATTCCATCTCTCTTGTGTGAGAAATAAAATTGGAATATTCGGTGGGTGCTGAGGTGTTTTTAGATTTGCTCGTCTCCATTCTAGGTAGCGCCACGAAATCATCTGCGGTATTAGGTGTAACGCACGCATACAGAGTTTGCTTTTCTGTTTCGTCTTCAAGGACACTCGCAGTTTTGCCTATCTTGGTCTTTCTTCAAAATAATAAATAATCTAATAATAATAACTGTATTTAGAAATACTATTGTACCTGTATTTTAGAAAACGTGAAATGACCTTATATTAAAACAATAAGTCTAAGCTGGCATTTGATGGTTTTCTCGTCATACACAGGGTTCACACCCCCTCGAATTATCATATTAAACAAACCAAAAAAACAAAAAGTTTAAAAATATACTTAACATAACTTGTTTCAAGTTTCCAAAAAAAAAAAAACATAACTTGTTTTACAATTTGTTGAAATTGTTGAATGGCATGGGTTGGTTTGAGAGGCCTTTTTAATCTATTCCATCATAGTCGAGTTGAAAAAAATTCAACCCAATCCAATCCAAACTCATCACAAGGGTCCAACCCAACTCAACTGGATTGGGTTGGACTCATGGGTTGGATATTTTCTTTTTTTAATTTTAATTAAGCTTTAGAACAACACTAAACAAATAAAAGCAAAATTATAACCTAATAAACCTGAGCATAGTATCAAACTGACACAAACTATTTTATTAGTACTTCAAAGTTAGTAGGACATTATATAATTTTATCCCAACCCAGTTGATAAACAAAAGATTAAATAATAAAATTATATAATATATATATTTTAAGAGATAGGTTCAAGTTACACATTTTTTAAGCTATAGATTTTTAAAAGATCTAACGGTAAAAAAAATAGCATTAAATGCTAATTAATTTACACATTATTCACTTAATTAATAGCAGTTTTGTTTCTCTCTCCATACTTATTGTTTAAAACCTTTTACATATATATTCTTTTTTTGGCCAAATGACTTTACAAATAGGGCAAAAGTTAGGTACAGTACATTAGGTTCCCTACTTAAAATTTTGACTCCTGTCTAGTTTAACAAACAAACTAAACGGCGTTAAACTAAATTTTTTTTTTCTTTTTCATTCTTCCGTTTTTTTCCCGTACTGCGCAAATCTCCAGTTGGCTCATTTTCTAGTGGGTTTCAAACTAGAAAAGACCCTTCTCCCTCATTTTCTCGGTAACCAAACAAGAAAGATCAAAAAATAAAAGCTAGATCTATTGGGTTTCAAACCAAAAAAGGGACCCTTTTCAGCTATACCCGAAACTTCCACACTTAACATCAACAAAGCTGAAACAGATACACATAAATACATACAGAAGACAGAAAGAATCATAGATCAGAAGACAGAATCATAGATTAGAAAAGAGGACAGAATCATAGATCAGACAAGAAGAAAGAATCATAGATCAGAAAAGAAAGAATCATAGATCATAAAAGAAAGAATCATGGATTAGAAAAGAAGAAAGGAAACAGATACACATACATACACCGAGAGAGAGAGGTATGAGATAATCTTTTTTTTTTTTTTTTTGGGTTTTGGGTTTGGAAGAGAAGGGTCATGAGTGGTTTGGAAGAGAAAGGTTTTGGGTTTGGAAGAGAAGCCATTTGCAGGTACTGGAAAAAGAAGGAAGAACGAAATATGGGTTTTTTGGTTTGGAAGAGAAAGGTTTTGGGTTTGGAAGAGAAACCGTGTGCAGTACAGGAAAAAGAATGAAGAAGGAAAAAAAAAAAGTAATAAAGAAGATATTTTAGTTTTAACGCCGTTTAGTTTGTTTGTTAAACTGGACAGGTGTCAAAATTTTAAGTAGGGAACCTAATGTACTGTACCTAAGGTACTGTACCTAAGTTTTGCCCTTACAAATATATTTACAATACTCTTTTACCCTACATCTTCTTCTACTAGACTATCACTACTACTCTCTCTTTCCTTGTACATGTCCTTATTTGTTTTCCTTTTTCTTTCTAAGTCTTTGTTCCTCATCACTATTATCTTGCGCCACTTTCAGATTGGATCTATTATCTCTCCCACCCTGCTTTTTTATTTTTTATTTTTTATTATCTCAATGTAGTTTCATCTAGAGCTTCTTTTTTCTTTTTTCCGCTAGGTAATATTTGACGCCCATAACTCTTGAAACCCAAAGAAGAAAAAAATGGAAGAGAAAATTTGAAAACAAATTTTGAATTAGAAAAGCAATAGAAAATTAATTGTAATTGTGTTGTTGTTCCTGAGTTTCAGTTTGTAAAGTGGATTAGTTTTAATGGGCAAATAGATATAACAGAGATTACTGGTTCAAAGAGTGTTGGTGCCCCTCCAAAGCCATAGTTTGTGATAGTTCTTAACTTTGTGAGACTTACTCTCTCATTCAAGAAGAATAAAAGAGATTAAAATTACAACCAAATTGATGATATGGCAGTAACTATCTGATGCTTATAATTGCTGCTCCTGGTGTTAACGTTTTTGCTTGAACATTTTATGAAAATGGACGAGGAAGGTGATAGAGGAAAAATGAATTATAGTGAAATAAAGAGAGAGAAAAAGAGAGACAAGAAGTAATTAATTAGGAGAGAGTTAATAAGGATGTTATTAATTAGGTAAGTATTTAATGATGAGATGAAAAAATTGTGTTTTCTTTTTTACCATTAGATATTTTGGAAATCTATAGCTTAAAAAAAATGTAACTTAAACCCATTTCATATTTTAAATATGGGTAATACTAATGAGTGATCTTAGGGCACTTGTTAATAATCCATTTAAAAAAAGTTTTTATGGGAAATGAAAAAAAAGTAATTAATATTTTGACAGTTTTTTTTTATTTCCCATAAAAGTGGTATCAAAATTTTCCTAAAATGGATTATTAATGAGTGCCCTAAGGGCACTCGTTAGCATTACCCTTTAAATATATATTAAATATAGGTAGGTCACGTCGGGTTAGGCGGATTTATGAATCTACTGACGCACCAAACTCAATCCACCGTAAAATAAAAAATAAAAAGTTGACAATCCAATCCAACCCACCAAACTTTGTCATATATATTATTTGTTACTATGGTCTAGCCGCCAGTTACAAACTAAGGGGTCCTATGGTCGGATTAACTATACTATTAAATCCTTATAATCTTATTAACTCATGTAACTCATATTGAAACGCATGAATCATACATCATAAATATTTTTAAAAATTTTGACTATCAGTTTTTGGTATCCATTTAAGTTACGGATGACATGGTAAAATTCACAATCACTCATTTTTAAATAATTGGAATAAATAATAATTTAAGAAGCTTATGGTGGAATTATCATGAGAATTCTAAAAAGAATCTAAGGGTCTGTTTGAATACCACTTATTGTTGAAAATTGAAAATATTATAGCAAAATAATTTTTAAATGTGTGAATAGTACCGTAGGATTCAGTTTTAATAAAATTTTTGCTAAATTAGATAACTTGTGGGTCCTGTGAACAGTGCACGGGATCCACTGACAGGGACGCAAACGCGCTAAAATGAAATTTCAGCGCAATCCAAACTAACACTAAGTCCTATGTTAGATCCTAGAGTCTATTTGGTGAAATGGTTTTCAACATGTTTTTTTTTTAAAAAATTTGTTGTCTAAAAATCGTGGACCCTACTAGGAGAAAATTCATCATGTTTCCATAACATGCATCCAACCTCATGTGAGGGGGAGGACGCATGTTACGGAAACATAATATACAACCTCCCCTAGTAGTGCGATTGTTGTTGGGCAATTGTTTCCAGTTTTCATAAAACCAAATCCAATTTTCATGTAAAACAAAAAAAATAAGAAACAAAATTTTCGATGTTTTTTGAAAACAGAGAACTAAAGTCAGTGGCAATCTTGTGAATAAATAGAAAAGTTGTGAAGTCCACACCATCTGATGTTTCAAATCTGAATCAATCATTCAAACTAATAGGTAAACTTTTTTTTTTGAGAATCAACTAATAGGTAAACTTGTTTATAAAATAAGAGCCAAACACATTTTTTTTGGTTCTCTTCTTAAAAACGTGTTTTCAAAAAAGAGTCAAACACAAATCACGTCAATATTGTGTTTTGAAATCGGGTTTCAAATAAAATTTTTAGAAAAATAATGTTATAAGATTGAAAAACAAAAAAGAAAATGACAAAAGTTAAATATATTCTAACCATGTGACTAATTAGCCAAAGCTGGCAAACACCGTTAAATTTAAATCACCTTCTCTTTTTTTTTTTTTTTTTTTTTTTCTTTTTACTCTTCCTAGCGAGAAACACTATTTAAAAATTAAAACCCATCTCAAAATGTCACAATTAAGTATTACTAAAGTAGTGATGGAGTGCTTACCAAACCGTAAAAACCACACCATAACCATTCACAAAATGGTATAACTGCACCGTAGGTAGCAATGAACTGCACTGCATGATGCAGCGCGATATGTGATTTCAATCTCTCTCAAGTCACTGTGTCCCACCGCACACTACCATTAGGCTGAGTAGGAAAAACCTAAAATTTGAAAAATATACCAGCTCAAAACTATTCAAACCACACCTTGTACATCATACTACCCTGTACCTATGATCTCAAAACTAAGGTGATATGCAGTTATAGTTTTGGCCAAACTGTAGTGCAAAATATGGTGCCAAAAATAGCCCAAAACTGCACCACAACCGCCCTAAATTTATAAGAGGGTTTTTTGTTTATTTAGTTTTTTACAATAAACGGCGCCGTTCTGTACCTTTACAAACTTATCCAGCACCGACCCAAACCAAAAACCCCTTACTCAGCGTGTGTTATGAGATTTTACATTTGGATTTGGTTTGGATTGATTAATTGATTTTAACGTTTGGTTTGGGGGTTTCGAAAATTAGAATATAGAACCCTAAACTAAAAATCGAATGGATGCGCAAGCGAGGAAAAAGGCAGTGTATCGTGCTAAATTGAACGCAAAGAAGAAAGACAAGCGCATAGATTCTCCTCTTGTAAGGTTAGCTTTTCGCTCTTCTGTTTTTGGTGAACTTTGCAGTTAGTAATTGTTTTTGGCGATGTTTGTTTAGGTACCCAAGTACACTCTCTCTTTCACACACACACACACGCATATATATATATATATATATATAAAGCTTATGTATTCTGAATGGCATGTTTAGTTATTCTTGTTTAAGTATGTTATTCTGTTCATGATGAAGTTTCTTACTGTATGTTTGTCTTTTCATGTAATATATGCAGGTACAATGAGCTTGAGCAGCCTGTCTGTAGGGTTTGTGACCTCGTTTTGAAATCCGAATCCCATTGGGATGCCCACCAAGTTTCTCGTAAACATCATGAGGTGATTTTTTACGATCCCTACCATATCATGTATGAATCCTTGACATGTAAATATATCATGGGCTCTAGCTTATATGATCACTCATAAAAATATTAGATTACAAACAAATCACATGTATATACACAGGTTGACATGCTTAGATGTAGCTCCATTATGAATTATGATCTTCCATAATTGCAGTGCGTTCAACTCTAAGGGTTTTTCCCACCTTTTTGGTGTGGAAAGTGCAATGATGATATTTGTGAGAGTTCCTCTATGCTTACTTGGTTGTATTCAGAAATTTCCCAGTTAGAGAAGGCACTGTCTGATATTGGTTTTCTATTCATCCCTGGTTAAAGTGAATAAGAGGAAACCATATAACATTACTTATCAAAAAAAAGAAAAAACCATATAACACTGTCTTTATGAATGTTGGAGGGTGCAATGCTTTATGATGTACTTGTAAAGTTATTCTAAAGTGGTTAAAACCTCCCTTATGATTAATGTACGTTTTTCAGTAAGGATTATAATTTTTAAATGTGTATATATATTTATAAATAATTTAGATTTTTTTTTTTTTGATAGGTAAGAAGCAAGTATATTCAATAAACTGCTAAAAAAAAGCACTAGCACAACAAAATGTACAAGAAAAGAAAGAAAAGAACAAACATAGGAGAATAAAAACATTAAGAACAAAGAAGAAGAGAGCTAAGGAAGAGCGGGAGAGAATCACTAGATGTGAGTCCCCAAGCCCTAGCCCAATCAAAAAGGGAACCAGAAAAGAGAACGAGCATTTGGTCATCGGATCTATCCAAATCCTCAAAAGTTCGCCGATTGCGTTCCCTCCAAACACACCACATCAGACACAATGGAATTAAATTCCAAATGTGAGATGAACGCTTCCCCAACCAATTCCACCAGCTAAAAAGGAGATCTGACATCGTGCCAGAGGGGACCCATGAAATCCCAAAGGTTCTATAGACAAAACACCACAGCCAATAAGCCTTTCCACAATGTAACAACAAGTGATCCACTGTTTCCCTGCAGCACCGACACATAATACACCAATCAACGAAGTCGTAGCCCTTAAGCCTCAAATTATTACCTGTGAGAATCCTATCCCATGCCGTTGTCCAAACAAAGAAAGAGATACGCCGGGGTGCCTTAACCTTACAAGTACCTTTCCATGGAAAGACAATGGAAGAAGAACCATGAAGCTTGTGATAAAAGGAGCGGATAGTAAAATCCCCACTCTTTGTCAATTTCCATATCAAACGATCACCCTCAGTCACAAGGGGCTGATTGGGAGCCAAGACTCGGAAGAAATCAACCACCACATTTGCCTCCCAATCATTAGGACCCCGGATGAAGCGAACATCCCAAGTTCTCCTATTCCCCTCTCCTTGGCACAACAAAGATGATTCTACGGAGGCTTCTTTGTTTGCAACAAAAGTGTACAAGGTCGGAAAAGCAACTGGAGAGGGAGGTCTCCACACCACCTATCCGTCCAGAATTTCACTCTATTCCCCACCCCAACCTTAAATTAAATTAAATTAAATTATTTGCGGTAATTTAGATTTTTACCAAAAGGTTTACGTCACAAAAACTGTTGGGGACAAGGCCACTTCACTTTCTTTTTGCATGTTGTACTTTTTTGTTGGCTATTATAACATAAAAAGGTCGTACCTAGTGTACAAAGCTCTCACTTTTGTGGATGAGAGATGATGGTAGACAACCTTACCCCCCTTTTTTTGGAGAGGCTATTATAACATACTGATGGCCTAGTAATGGTAGTAGGATGTAAGGTAATGCCGTGTCAGTAACTGTGAGGGTAATGCCTTAAATGCTATTGCAGGACTGGATAAGTGGGTTTTGAGGTCTATTGAGTGAAAATTAATATCACTGAAGCCCTTCTTATGTTAACATGTAGGCATAAGACTAAGTCTAATTTATTTATTGGAAAACTACCCTTTTAAGCACTTGTTTAATACATGAAAAAAGGCTAGTTATTTTATAATCCATTCTTTAAATTTGTTTGATCATTGTATTTTGAATTGACGCACTGTTTGTTTTAGCATTAATGTTTTTTGGAAAGTGGTTCATTTTCTTGAAAACTATCTCATTTTCCGGTTAAATTTACTAAGAGCATATCACCTAAGAGCAAATCACCTACTGCAATTAATTTTATCCAAGTCTCTCATATGAACATTGGAGGAGAACACAAAAGGAATTCATGGATATCAATTTTGTAATTGACTTGAGCCTTAGGATATTTTGTTTTGTTTATCTTCCTAATTTTTTTCTGTTTTATTTGCTGGTTCTGTTATCATGTTTTGATTGATTTAGTGGCAAACACTCCAAAACTAAAAGGGTATTTTTTATTTTTTTAATACGCTTGGGTTGCATATTTTTCCTCTGTTTCAATGGTGGTGGTTGGTGTGAGTGTGAGAGTGAGATTTTTCTTCCATATAAGATTTCAGTGTTGGTGGATTGTCTAAGGCTTTTGATTTTCTTTGTTTCCTTTGGTTGATGAGAAAATGAAAGCAAAACCTAGAAAACCAATTGTTGGTGCCAATGTACAAGCAATATGGCAAAACCGACAGCCTCAGTTTGGTGTAAAAAATGCCTTCAACACTAATCACACTGAACTGATATCACCCCTAGGATTTTCTTCTATGGAGAGAGAAAAAGGGGGGGGGGGGGGTTGGGAGTTTAGTATATTTTCACACTAGTTATTGCCAAATATTCCTTGATTTGTACTTTTTTTTTGGGGATTTTTCATTTTGAGCCAATTTTACAATTGTTGTATTGATTATATTTTATATTGCATATCTTTTTTCTTTTTGATAAGTATTTTATATGGCATATCTTTCTGACCCCCCCCCCCCCCCCCTCTCCATATTTCTTTGGTTCTTAATGAGTATTTACTAATTGAATGTTTCTGCTGGTACAGGCAATAAATACCATCAAGGCTAATGCAGCTGGACTAACCCGGGTTAACAATGTGAAAGCTGAGCCCCATAAAGAGTTGATTAAACCTAAATCTACAGAGTTGCTTAGTGTTAAACCTGAAAGCTCACCAGAAGTGCCCAAAAATCAGTCATCATCATCTGTGCTCCCTCCAAATTTTTTTGACAACAATGAGACGAAAAAGCTAAAAACCGGTACGAGCTTGTATCTGATTTTTCTTCTAAACATAATAACTATCATTTGTCAGTATTGTTATTATTTAGTTCACCACCAATTTTTGTCCCTGAAATGTGAAGTGCAGATAGAGTCAAAAGGTTCTAATAATGTCCTATTCATATCTGTTTAAGAACTGTGGGGGTCAAAAACACTCAAAACTATTTCAATCACAAGTATTCTTGGTCTACACAACTAATTTCTAAAATATGGGGAAAAGAATCCACAATGGGAAGATCAAGCAATAAGTCAAAGACAAATAAGTTGAATCGAGCTCCTATATATGTGGAAACATTATTCTTGTAGTACAAAAGGAAGATTCAAGAGTATAAATACCGGAGAATAGTGCTTTCACTCTCTCTCTAGTTCTTGCTCAGACTTTCTCTCTCTATTTTCTGGATCCTTTCTCTTGTTGCTCTCCTCCTCCTTTTATAGCCATTCCCCTTCATCCTCCAGCCGTCTAGCTCCTAGCTGGCTTTGGGAGATACTAATCCCATTAGACCTTTCCCCTGCCATTTCTTGATCATGAAAGAGGACTTTTGGGGGTGTTTCACTATTTAGGCCAGTTATTCAGCATTTAATGTGGCTGACATTAAGGTGGGGGATCTCATTAATGTGGAGGTGACTGTTACATTGGGTTCTGCGTTTTCTTCATTGTGTTCCTAGGGGGAAGCGTGGAAGATGGGTGGTCCCAGCCAAGGGAGAAGTTGCTATCCGAGATACCTTTGTGACCTCGGGAAAAAGGTTTAGTGGGTTATTTCGGTTATGGTCCTCAAGAAAGGTAGTCTTCCCGGATTTCCACGGTTGTAAGCCCAGCTAGCTTTTTTCCACTAGAAGGTTATTTTATCTATGATCATAGCTTGGGCCAAGTCCATTCTTATTTCCACTAGAAGGTAATTTCCTTTTGTTGTTTGTTTATGTTTTCTTGTGTTCATCATCATGAACAACTTGTATTTTTCCTTTCTCTTTTCCTCAATAAAATTACTCCGATTATTTATTAAAAAATAAATAAAAATCACCACCCAAGGAATTCTACTGAGGATATGGACCTGAAATGACTCACCACTGAATGAGAATTATCACCACCCAAAAAGATACAAAAATCGAAACTTGCCACCAAAAGGAATCCACGTAAGGGAGGAGTTGAATAGAAGAAATCATTCTTCTTAAAGCACAAAGGCTATTTTTCTGAAAATACACTTTGATTTGTTCATTCCAGCCAAATAGCTTATATGGAAGCTTTGAACAACCTTCTAAGCATAGGAGAATGAAAATAGCAATTAAAACATTACATTTTTAAGACCATGGTCAAATTTGACTCATTGAAACTAGAAACAAATTAAAAGAGGATAACTAAAACATAATGGTTGTAATACATGAACACGATGTTCATTTTTTCAATAAAAGTTCTATTACCTATCAAAAAAAAAAACATAATGGTTGTAATATTTCCTAGAAAACCTTAATTAAATGCTATTTGGTTTCTTGGACAAAATAATTAATTAGTTTTCTGAATTGGAGGGAAAATTCATTCAAAATAATTGGCCTTATTTGCTGGATTTCAAAATCATCTTGGCTTGGTTTTTGAATTAGATTGGGCTGGCTGAAGCTTTGGACACTCCTGTCTCATGAAACCTCCATTGATGCCATTTTCATGTACTCTTTAGCACTGATTCCTGTGTCAAACCTTTGTTCTCCAAAATCCAAATTGATAATCAGTTTGAGTTAACAAGGACTCAATGCCTGCTAATGAGCTCTAGCTCAAATGTCACGTCCTTCACCCCTTGTTAGAGCAATAGGGGATCATCTAAGTATGAGTTAGAGTTTTTTCTCTCTCTCTCTCTCTTATTTTAATACTAAAAAGGGGGAGAGAGAAGGGGGGTGGGGTGGAGTTGGGGAGGAAGGGGGGGGGGGGGGGGGGGAAGGGAATAGAATACAAAGATGGTATTCTTACTTTGTTGAATTGAATAGCCAAAAATAGTCTGCTGTTTCTGTCATGTTTTCTTTTTTTGATGGGAACTATCGTGGTTTCTAAACAGATAGGGATGAAAGGAATTAATTGGATTTTTTTTTTTTTAAACTAGGGGAAATTACACTTTCCATTAGTGGTTTGTATCTAGTTAGAGTATTCAATCTGTGGTTTAATATGCTCAACTCTCTTGAGGTCTAATTGTATTAGCTCTTGGTTTGGAAGTTTAATGCATTCAGATTTTAATGAGTTTGCTATTGTATTTTCTGGTAGTTCTTTTAAAGGCATGTGATTTTGCACATACAAATTTTAACAATTTGGGCCTGAAAAAACATTAAAGGATGTGACCTTAGGTGGGTAATGTGCAACTTTATATGCATAAGCTGGCAACTCGAACTTGACCCAAACCATTAGTTGGTAAAGTGTAATCAACCCTTTTGAATATGATATAGACTTGGTTTAAACTTTTTAATTTAGGGACCAAACTTCTTGTATATTTTAGGTACCAAAATAGGCATCTATTTATTTAATTCCCTAGTTCAACTTGTTTGTGAATTGTGATTATTTACTTATAGGAAGGGATTCTATTTACTTATTAATGTACTATTAGGAAAGGATTCTCTCAAGTCAGTGGAGACTGATTTATACAAAAAGACTGGGGCTTCTGCTCTACCAGAGGAGAGGAGTTCTTTAAACTTGGTGAGTGAAATAGATAGACTGCCTAGTGGTAATGCTGGAAAGGCAATAAATATCCAGCCTGCTGGGGAGCGTACATCAAAGTCAGAAGAGATTGCTGGTTCTAAAATCAATCAAGCAAAGGGAGCTCTACCTGAAGGCTTCTTTGATAACAAGGATGCTGACTTGCGTGCACGTGGCATAAAGCCTGTTAAGCCAGACATCAAGTAAGTTCCTACATTTGTGTTATCTCTGCATCTTCATGCTCTCTTATATTCACGTCAAATGTTAATATAATTGTAATTTTTTCCCTTTGTTTTATTTTATCTGCTCTAAATATTGGTTCTCCATCAAATTGCAACCGAGTTTACACAGTTGTATTAAGAAAAGTTCTGTAATGCAAAGAGGTCTTTTCAGCGGTTGCCTTTGATGTTATTTTTGGGAAATAATTACTTGGGGCCCTTATGACTTCATCAATTTTTTTTGCCCCTTTTCTTGTCCTGTAACTAGTATGGCTGATAAATATCATCATTTTCTTCATGGTTTCTGCTGCTTTGTTGACTTAAATTGGCGTTTAATATTACAAGGAACTGTCTCGTTTAGTAGCTGTTGATCAAGGAATTTATGTAAATAGTCAGATCAAATATGTTTTAGAACATATGTAAATCACCAAGTGAACATCCATATAAAATTGCATAGTGAATTATAAATACATGGACTTGCTGGAGTACAAATCAGGGTAGTTCACCTCCTGTTTATGAGATCTTCTATGGTTAAATCTTATCCAATGCTGCTGCGTTCCACAAACAGAAGAAGTGGACTTTCAGTTGTATGGTTCTTCAATATCTATAGTAGTATTGATATCGAAAATATTCTTAATTTGATATCAAAACTGCCTGCATTGATAACTCAGTTATCTAATGTGCATATTGTGTGGCGATGCTTAAAGTTAATTTGTGCAATAAGCTTAGCAAATGAGCTACCACAGGAAAGAAGACTATTTGTCTGAGGTCTGACTATTGCCGTATTTGTAGTTTGGTGCTATATTTGTAAACCTCAATGGAGGTTTTCATCAATAAATTTAGAGCAGAAGTCAAATGATTTTTTATTACTTCCTATTTTTTCTTTAATGACATGGAACACACCATTACTTTGAAAATTTGTTTGGTTGTTGTTAGAGATGAGTACAAGGAATTCGAAAAGTTGATTCAAGAGGACTTGCAGGAGGTGGATGACCGTTTTGAGGAAGAGGAGGTGAGGGTTAAAATATAATCAATCTGTTCATTTCTGCATTCTAGTTTTCCATGTGATCTAACCTCACTACAAACTTAAAACCATTTTCCTGTTGTTTCAATTGTAATTGCAGATTGATGCTGCTGAAACGATAGAAGAGGCTGAATCTGTCGAGCAGAAGTAAGTTCAGCTGTGTGATTGTTGGTTAAATTTTCACATCCTGTTTCTCCAATCCTCTTTGCCAATACTCTTCATTCCATTTCCCTTTTTGCAGAACCTATTGGGAGAAAGTGGAAATGTTGAAGAAGAAGAAATTGGAACTGCAGGTTGCCAGGTCTGTCAAACGTAGAAAAGCTTCTGATGGTGTTGCCAAGGAGTCCATCCATGAAGAATCATCCAGTGAGGATGACAGTGATGAGAATTTTGCCGTTGATTGGAGAGCCCAACACTTGTGAACGTGCTTGGCAGATGTTTTGGTATCTATGAGGGTACGATCTTAAAATGTTAACCAGAAAATGTGATGTCTCGTCTGATCCAAACTGGAATCCACCATATCAATCTTTTCTTTAGATTTTAAGCTAAAAAATGGGAGTTGGTGATGCTTACTGCATCTAGAGAAACTTTCACCTATCTAACATTCTTTGGTTTGCCAAAGGATAAAAGCTATTAAAAAAAAAAAAAAAAAGCTTCCCACCGTGTTGGATAGCCCCCTGGGGTACATGCATTTCAGAGAAGTGGCAGTCAATGACGTGCAACATAAGAACGTACATTTTAAGCCTATATTCTGGCCTTACAGCTATGATTCTGTATACGATATTCTGGGATTGAGGAGAGTCAAATTATCAATTATGAACATTGTAAATATTCCTTGAATTAGCGTGAATTGCATGCTTAAATTCTCTACAAAATTTTGCTGGAAGAAATGAACTTGATTAATTTGTTTCTTTCTGCCTTAGCGATTTCAACTCTTGAGGTTGTTGGTAGACAGTAGCTTGTCTGGCAACTAAAAAATTATACCTATTAAAATTGGGTTTTGGACCCGAACCCAAAGAGAAAATAAAAATATTGACATGGGTAGGGATTTATGGACTGATAAGAAACAAGTTAACCCGAACCCAACTCACTGAAACAAGTGTTAGGTTGTGTTGTGGGTCACAAGGCTTGATCCTTATTTTTCTGACAGATTGTTTTTTTCTTGCAATTTTTCCTTAATGAAATGCTTCAGTTTTGGATTCTCAAAAAAAAAAAAAAAAAAAAAAAGATTGTATAAGCTTAAAAATTCATCTATTATTTAACTTTTACTTTTAAATTTTTTTTTATTTGTTCTCTTATTTATACTGAAAGGCAAACAAAGATTGTGATTAAGTATTAGTGAATTGATAGATGAAGACATGATTTTTAGTATTGTCTTTCCATTAATCCCAACTGTTTGGCGCAATGGCTAGGCATTTAAATAATCAATCAAGTTTAAAAAATGATGTTGAATGTTCTTGGATTAAAATCCTCTAGAGTTCTTAAGGTAATTTTACCATAAAAATGTTAAAATCCTTCTCATTTTCAAATGAGTGGATGGGATATTTTTCCACATCATTAATAGTTTCAATAAATAACACTTTTCTTTAGATGTTGATAACGTGGCTAAATTTAATGAATGGGAGAAAATTTAGGAACTCCACACAGTGGAGTTACGTTCTTAACAGATTTTTTTTTAGAAGGAATAACTTGAATTTTCATTAAAAAATTAGTCGAAATTAGCTGCAAGTATAAATAAAAGGTGTGAAGGAATATCCTTCATCCACACTGAAAAATCTCAAACGTGTCTAGCATGTTTTGCTAGGTTGTGAGCAACAGAATTACCGAGCCTACGAACGTGAGAGAAGGAAATGCAGCAACTGGTCTCTGTTTTTTGTTTGGCCAAGTTTAGAATGTGGCCAAAAGGGGAGAGTGTTGCTTCGTCGCTCTTGAGGCTCTGTATCACTACCTCTGAGTCTCCTTCAAGGATAAAGGATGAGAAGCCAAGTTCAAGTGCAAAGGAAATGGCTTGTGCCGCTGCCAAGGCTTCGACGATATCTGATGTGTGTGGGAGAGGAACCTGCTCAGATAGGGATGCTAGAACCTGTCCAGATGAGTTTCAAATCACAGCACCTGGACCTGCCTTCCCGATATCCTTGAACGTTGCACTGTCGAAATTAACCTTAAGAGAAGCTTCAGGTGGTGGCTTCCATCTGACCCGAGGACGAGCACTAATAGGTACTTGAGCTGCTTGTACCATGTTAGCGTTGTGGAAGTCCTGAAGGGTTTGCTTGGCATTTTGGACCACTTGGGTGATCGGGTAGTCATTGTTTAAAGTTCTTATCTGATTCCGTCTATGCCACACTGTCCATAGGATGGTTGCCATCAAGTTCAAGTTATTGTTCTTTTCATGTGCATGGATTATGAGGTCTGTAACTGATAAAAAACGCTGATTCTGATGAGACTTCAACTCCGGAAATGAATCCCAAACCGCTGAGATCTCTGAGCATTCCCATAGAGCATGCAATGCACTCTCGGCTTGCAACTTGCAGTGGTCACAACTGTCATCTTGGATGATTTTTCATCTCTTTAAATTTTTCTTGACAGGGAGTGCTTCTTTACAAGACCGCCATAGGAAGTTCTTCACTTTGTTTGGGGCATTTAATCCCCAAATAAGTTTCCAAACTCCTCCACCATGGTTCTGATTTACAGTAGTTGGCTGAACAAAATTTTCTTTGGTGAGAAAACGATATCTAGACTTAACTGTGTACATACCTGAAGGTGTATATGGCCAAACAAGCTTGTCCTCAACGTGGTTGCTGCATAAGGGGATGCTTGATATTATTTCTAACTCTTGGGCGTTGAACAGACCTTGTAGCAAAGCCAAATCCCATTGCCTTGAAGCTGGATCGATGAGGTCACACACATGAATATCTTCAAAGCCAACAATAGGAGAGGATAATATCCGTGGCTATTCTAGGGACGGTAGCCATGCATCATTCCAAACTCCGATTGATTCTCCGCACCCCACTCTCCACCTTAATCCTCTCATGAGTACATCACGACCCCTTAAGATGTTGTGCCAAGCATGGGAGCCTGAATTTGAGTCCGAAGCCTCCATTATGGAGCTATGTGGAAAAAACTTTGATTTGAAAACTCGATAAAACAGAGAGTTTTTATTATGCAATAACCTCCATGCTTGTTTTGCTAATAATGCGTCATTGATTAGGACATTCCCTAATTATCTTTGATCTTGTTGGACATTTTTTTAAGTGGTTGAACACTACTATTACTATTATAATAACTACGGATAGGAGGAGAATATATTCTTATGTCCTCACTGCTTAAGTCTCATGGATAATTGTTAATAATCATAATTGTTCCATTTGTAAATTTTGACTATGTTATAAAAGCATTTACAATTAAGATGTATAAATAATGAAGTTTTATGAGAGTTAAAGGGCATTGTTGGTAAAGTGGTTGAAATTTCAGTAAGTGTATAAAATACCTTGAACGTTTAAACTCTCAATTTATAAAATACCAATTCAAGCTTAATATCAAACAATTAATGTACGGAAAATGAACATAAGCTTAATACAGAATTGATAAACAATCTAAATCAAATAAAATCACAACCACAGCAGAAATTAAATGGAAAAGATTAAGGAAAGAGAGATGAAAACACAAGGACAACACTCGATGTGTTATCGAAGAGGAAACCGAAGCCCTTGACGTAAAACCTCTCCGCCGCCCTCCAAGCGGTAAACAATCCACTAAAGAATGTAGTTGGGATACATGAATAGCAGAAGACCCTCCAAGCCTAATCTATCCAATGTACCTAAGCCCTCCAAGCTCCTACTCCAACGAGGTTACACTGAACCTATTTCTTTTTTAACTTGCCGGATTCTGTTACTTGACCATAGCATCTACCAATATGAAATTGGTCCCTTCTTAACTGCTTCCTAAACACCAAATGACCTCCTCACAGATATGGGTAAGGTGAGAAAAGATTTTGATAATGTACCTCTCAAGGATTTGACAATGGAAAGGAAGAGAGTAGAGGAATTTGAAGAATCTCTATATGAAGATTGTGGATGAATCAATCTTATTTTTCTCTAGGGTTTCTCTATCAAAATTCTCTCTGGAAGCCCTCACAAAATCGCGAGTATAAGGGTATATATATATAGTAGGGTGAGAAGGAATGTGAAAAGTCAGTTTTTCCCAAACAGAGTATTCTGGCGACTTGACCTTGCGACTGGGTTGAGTCGCGAGTTCAAGCTGCGAGCTAACGGCCTGGCCAGCCTGGGACTTTTGTCCTGTAGCGCAACAGCTGGCGCGACTTTTCAGCTTCTGGCATGCTTGGTACGTGTGCAACTATCTAGCAGCTTGCAAGCCGCGAGCCACTTGCGAGATCCAGTTGCGAGCCCCTGCTTCTTTGCACAATCTTGAGCATTTCTTCACACTCTTTCACACACTACCCTTACATGATTCTCACCTAAATACAGGGTTACTAATTGCTAAAATACAAGCAAATTTGGTGCAGAATAAAGCCAATAAGATGGTTGATAAAATTCAATCTTACAGCGGTTGTACCAAAATTGAGTAATATGAGGGTGGAAAGAAGACTATTTGATAACACATTTTGTTAGTGTGTATTTTTATTGATGGATTAGAGCTCTCCTATTCAGTTTTGCGAATAAAAATAAAATTTTAGAGCACCATAATGTTACTTTTTCTACTTTACATAAACAACTTAAAAATGCAACCCCAACCTAAATCACATTCTCCAACTTACGATACATCATATTAAATATTAAAAAATTTTAATCTTTTTTCTTTTCTCTTAGATCAACCCATCTACTGTTTAAAAAAAATTCAACCCTAGCACCACCACCACCACCTCAAGGCTAAACTTAGCGTCATTGTTGCCACCGAAACAATTTTTTTAATAAGATAGACAAGCTAAAGTGGACAAGTTTATATAAATTTTGCAAAATATACAACCGAATGTAGTATGCTTTTTAGCTATAGTTTTCCCTGTAATAGAAAAACTCCATTTAAAAAAATTGGATGTGAATACTCTTACCCTATTTGATACAACAATGCAATTGTTAGTATATTGTTGTATTTATGGTTATAACTATGGGCATTTGGACTCGACAAGGATCAAAGTTCATCGATGCTTAGCTTGGCGCTTGCTTCATTTTGATAACCGATCATCAATTTGTAAATATACCTTTTCTAAAAAAAAAAAAAAAAAAATCAAAGTCTTCCCTTAAAGCTATGCCATCAATTTTTGTACAATTGTTCACGGTGTTTTAACAAATGGAGCATATTGACATATTTTAATATAATATATGAACAAAAATGAAAAAAAATTTATTCATGAATCAAATTATTCAAGTATGAAAATATCATTTGGCCTACCACACGGGGTGTGGCTTGATGGTAGGAGTTCTTGTCCTAGTACTCAGAGATAAGTGGTTCAAGCAATTGTCCCAACAAGACCTATATGGTACATGTGGTATAACACATTGTCATTATGTGGCGTATAGTCAATGAACCTACACTGGAGCCCCCTTTTTCATTCAGAAAAAAAGAAGAAAAAAAAAAAAAAAATATATATATATATATATATACATATCATTTGGCCTCAGAAAAATAAAGAAATAAAAATAATTTGGCCTTAGTGCCTTACTTTTATCATGACTTATAAAAACAGCCGATATTTGACCCCATCCGACAAATTGGCTGGTATCTATTATCTAATCTAAACTTATCCTTTTCTTTCTGTGGCTTCACTCTCTCGTATGCCTATTCAGTTCAGAGGAGCAGTCTATGAAACTTGAAGTATCTCATTGAGCTCAATAATCTTGTAACTTCTTTCTCTCTTCCTCCAGCTGAAGGTTTCTTGTCCATATTCTTTTCCTCTAATTTTTCTGTTTTATTTTGACTTTAAAAAAGAGTACAAGAAAGATACAAAATAGAGAGGCAGGCGTATGGCTGTAATTACCGGGGCAACTTCCTGGTCTTCCACCCTCTCTTCAAACTCAGCATCAGCTCACAAGGTACATCATGTTCTGTTTTGAGAGAACTGTCAGTTGTAAATTTGTAATGCTAATTATTCCTATCCTAGGTACATAAAATGAGTTTCAACTACTGACTATGTTAGAAATCTTTTAGTTCTTGTATATTTTCACTGAAAAAATGAAGTTGGGTCTTCTTATAATATTATTCAATGAAAGATAAAACTTCTAACTGGAGCATAAAGGAACTCTTATTACCACTTTAGTTATGGTCAGGTATAATGATAATGTGTTTGTTTGATAAATTTTTTCAAAAGGTAAGTTGTTATGTTATTGGTGTTGCAGATTGAACGCAAGCTTTGTACCCTCCCCAGTATCACTTTCTATTTGGAAAGACATGTAAAGACCCAATTTTTAATTTCCCCAACAAGCCAAACTCACCCAACATCACTACTCTTTGCAACACTGAGGAGTCCCAGAGGCTTTGGACCCTCTCAAAGGAAAACCAAGAAGACCAAGAAGCCAAGCAAAGATGATGATGATGATGATGATGATGATGAGGAAGAGGAAGAAGAGCCTGATCAAGGCGTGATCCCAGAGGTAGTGACCAACAGAATGATGAGCAGGATGGGGTTCTCAGTGGGGATACCACTGTTCATAGGGCTTTTGTTCTTCCCATTCTTTTACTATCTGAAAGTTGGATTGAAGATTGATGTACCCACATGGGTACCCTTCATTGTGTCATTCTTCTTCTTTGGATCTGCTCTCTTAGGTGTGAGTTATGGGATTGTATCCTCTAGTTGGGATCCAATGAGGGAAGGTTCACTCTTGGGTTGGAATGAGGCTAAGAAGAACTGGCCTGTCTTTTGGCAATCACTTTGGGGTGGATCTAGGAAAAAGTAGGGTATTTTTATCTTACATCTGTACATCTATTGACATAAGACAAGCCTAGCAAATCTAACCTACGAAACTCTACATTTGATTAGGCGGAAAATGTTTTCCTTAAGACATATTTTTCATTGGAAAACATTTTCCAAAAGAATGGCTTGTTTTTTGTATGTTTGATTGCAACTAAAATGATCCCGAGAACATTTTGTATTATTTGATTCACACAGAAAAGTATTACTTTTACATGTAAACTCAATGGTGGTAGAGGTGGTGCTGACGGAGGTGATCGAACGTAGTAGAGACAAAGATTGTAGAGGTGGTTTAGGGGGGTGGGGGGAGGTGATGGGAGTAATGGCTAAATGGTCCTTGGTGATGCTTGCCATAGGCATGAGATCAGTGGCAACAACAGAGATAGTTTGGTGGGGGCGGTGGCAGTGGCAGTGATGGTGATGATGTTTGGTGTTGGTAGCATAAAAAAATGTAAAGGGCTTGCGTAAGAGAATGACTAAAAACGTTTTCTACTTCTCCAAAGCAGAAAACATTTTCTATCTCTTTGGGTTATTTTTTGGTTAACTTCAAAAAACGCATTTTGTTTACTAACATTTTCTAGTGGCGCCGAATATCCTAAAATACAACTTGGATGAACAAACAGAGCTAAGAAATTGAATCTAAGTCTTGCTCTCATAGTGATGGATACACAACCCGTAACATTCATGGAATTCATCTTATGTCCAAAAGAGGTTGATTATTGAGCTTCTTTTCTTTTTCTTCTTTTGTTTATATCAAATAATAATTATCTCCTACATTTAATATATGTATCATACCTCTCACATGCATCATCTCTCACAACATATATATCTCACAATTGTGTTATATATAGATATTGTGAGAGATATGATGTATATGTCAAATACATAAAATATCTTCTCACTAGATCATTGTAATTCAATTTCTCCTTGGAAGTAGGCACTTATGTGCGTCTTACTTCTAAGCTGATATTTGCATCCTTAATGTTGTAATCGGATTATTAATTCATCATATATGATCACTTATTTGTTTAATTCCAATTTTCTGCATTTCTAATTAGATTGATCTATTTTATTCAGTTGAGTAAATTGTGAGAGAAATTTTTAGTTGAAGGAACCCTTGCCTTTAAAATTTCCAGATCATGAAAATGTTGAAATTGAACTTCCCGAAAGCTAGAGGTTCAATTGACCATTAAATTGAGTAATGATTCAATTCGGCAACCATCACACATTTAAACATATCTTTGTCTTCTTGTGTGAGAACTCTCAATAAGAAATGTTAGGTTCTAAGACTTTAAGAACTAATGTATTAGAACTTCAATTTGTATAATGTTGGTAAACCATGATCAAAACATAGAGTCTAGGTTTAGGCTTACTCAAAGTGTGTCTATTTGTAAAATTGAAATCGAGTGATTGCATAAATTATTGGACTTAATCTACAAGGCTCGATCAATGAAAATTAGACTCAATCGATCGAACCCCGTGCAGATTTATTTTTCTGCAGAATTTCCAATTCAGCCTAAGCCCGTTTAACGTGTAGGTTTAGGCTTGCTCAAAGTGTGTCTATTTGTAAAATTAAAATCGAGTGATTGCATAAATTATTGGACTTAATCTGCAAGGCTCGATCAATGAAAATTAGACTCGATCGATCGAACCACGTGCAGATTTATTTTTCTGCAGAATTTCCAATTCAGCCTAAGCCCGTTTAACGTGTAGGGTTTTGCGTTTTACTCCAAATATAAAAGAAAAAACCTTAGTTACGTTTTAAAAGACTTTTTGATGGTTGTGTGTTGAATCTTTTGTGAGATCTAGAGATGTTTACCTTCATACACACTTAGAGTTATCAAGATCAAGATTCATGTCAAGAGCTTATTGATCTTTTTAGTTTTTGCATAAAGAACTTTAAAGAAGATCTGAAACCTTCGAGTGGAGTCTCAAAGTCACAAGTAGAAGAACTTGTGGTTGCAGTAGATCAAAGAAAAAAGTAGTCCGTGGACTCGGAACTGTCACGTGGTCATGGTAGTAAGTTTTCTATTTAAGGTAGTAATAAGATTTTAGTGGTCTAAGTCTTATTACACAAACTTCAATTCTTTCATAGTGGATCTGTTTTACTTTAAGGATAGTTAAGTTAAATCTTCCCTAAATTTTTTATCGATTAGATTTTCCAGGGTTATCATATCGTTGTATTCTTTATATTTTCGCATTATTTACATGATATAATTTTATTGTGTTAACTTAGGACTGAATAATTTATCTAAGTAATTACTTGGCTAAATAACTAAGTTAAACAACTTGTGTTAAGGGGTTTAAAAACGTACAAGTGGTATCAGAGCAAGTTAGCTCTTATGTTTAGATCTTTTGATCTAAAAGTTGATTTTTGACCCCTGTTGTCATGGAACATGGTCACTCTCTTGTGATCCCACCTCACTTTGATAGGAACAACTATGCTTACTGGAAAGTAAGGATGAAAGCATTCTTGAAATCTATTGATAAGAGAGTTTGGAACTCCATTGAATACGGATGGGAGAAACCAACTACTCCTGTAAGTGAGTGGTCAACTTCTCAAAAAGAGGCAGCTGCTTTTAATAACAAAACCATGAATACTATTTTTAATGCTATTTCTATGGAGAGATTCAAGAGAATTTCAAATGTTGAGGTTGCTCATATTGCATGGAATATTCTCCAAATTGTGCATGAAGGCACAATGACAGTTAAGATTAATAAATTGTAGCAGTTAACTACTAGATTTGAAAGTATTGGAATGTCTGATAATGAATGTTTTGATGAATTCTATGCTAAACTTAATGATATTGTTAACTCTGCTTATAATTTGAGTGAAATCTATGATCAATCTAAGATTGTTAGGGAGATACTTAGATCCTTGACTGAGGACTTTAGACCCAAAGTGACTGTCATTACTGAAAGTAAGGATGTGGACTCTATCTCTATTGATGAGCTTGTAGGATCTCTCCAGTTTTATGAGTTAGACCTATCCAAGACAAACAAATCCAAATTAATGACTCTTAAGTCAGTTGATGATATTAATGGGAATGGATTTGATGATGAACTCTCTTCTATAGAGATTGTTTATCTTGCTAAGAACTTTAGAAACTTTCATAGGAACAACAACAAAAGGGCAAAATGTAAAAACAATGCTGAATCTAGAAATTTTAAGAGGAATGAACCACCTAAGGTTAATAATTCTGAGAAATCAAAAGAGAAAGTTGGTCAAACCTCTAGTAACTCTCTAGGTCAACAATGTTTTGGTTGTCAAGGGTACGGTCATGTAAAATCAGAATGTCCTACACTCTTGAGATCAAAGGGTAAAACTATGACTGTAACCTTTAATGATGATGAAGTTTCTGATCATGAGTCTGACAATAATGATGATGAAAACTTCATTACTTTCACAACTACTGCTGTAGTTGATAAAAGTGGTGTAGTTGTAGAGAACCCTTATGATGGAGAACTTTCTAAGTGTGCTGATTTGCAAGAAGCTTTTAATAAGCTATGCAAGGTTGTCGCAAAGGACGCAATGAGTGTTGACTTAGGTTTAAAGAAGATTGCCTCCCTTGAACTTGATAAAAAAAAAAAACTTCTTGTTGAAATTACTTGATGCTAATGTATTGATTAATAAGGTGAAAACTGAAAACATGTTGTTGCTTGATAAGATTAAGAACTTGGAACTAGAATTATCTGTTGTTAGAAAACAAACAAATAGGTCTGCTAGTTCTAAACTCGATCACATGTTAAGTGTTCAAAAGTCTCCCTTAGACAAATCTGGTTTGGGTTTTGTAGAGAGCATCTCGATGTCTGAAACTCATTCCACAAATTTTGTTTCTTCTTTTAAGCCCCTTAAGAGTGAGATTATCAAACCAGTAGAAGTTACACATTGATCTTAAAGAGTCCAAGCCTAAGAATCCTAACCTCCCTAAGGATAAGTTGTATGATAGACCTTTATGGGTTTGTTATTTTTGTGGAAAGATTGAGCATATTCGCCCAAACTATTTCAAATTGCAAGTTGCAAAACGCGCAAATAAGCCAAAAGTGTATATGTCTCAAGCACAAGATCCTATGGTACTTATTGGTGAATTGGTAAAGACTCTAAACCTTTATACCAATCTTGGAATTGCTCATCATTCTAATATGAATAATAACTCCAATGCTAAAGTTGCATCTAAAAAGTTTTGGATACAAAATGCTTAATCTAATTGAGTCTATCTGACATGGTCCTTGTGCTTTATCTCAATACTCTTTGTGACCATTCTTCTTTTACTGTTTTGTTTTCATATATACTTTTAGGATTTACATTGCACAACATTCATACATTTCATGATAGGTTGTTTTTGCTATTCCCTTTTAAATAAATTTTGTTTAAAAAAAAAAAAAGTGAAAGGAAATTTGTGTTTTGTATCTTGGATTTGTAATCAAGGTTGACCATATTATCTTTACATAACATGCCTTATGTACCTTATTTAGCTTAGATGAGCTTTTTCTTTTTCTTTTTCTTTTTTGCACTTTGCTAGTTTTAGCTATATAGTGCATGTTGTGTAGGGAATTGTTTGTAGTTTTTGATCACTTGATCTTGATTTTGAAGTCACATGCTTTTGATTGTTAGGACTTGAACTTAATAAGAAAAACATAAATAATCATCTCACCACTGTTTACTAGCCAATCATGAACCTTTAGTGCATATCATAAAATTTATTGCTTGAGAAAGTGTAGCACATGTACAAAAAGAATATAAGATGTAGCCTCAGATTAATACTAAAATTGGTGTGTACATTATTGGGCTATAATAAAGATAACACAATGAAATAAAATTGGTGTGTACATTATCTGGCTAATATAATAATTTCACAATGAAATAAAATTGGTGTGTACATTATGAGGCAAAAAAAAAAAAAAAAATTATATGATTGCAAGCTTGTTTCTAGAAGATGTGAGAGTTATATGATGTAACTCTTTAGGTGATAGCCTCTTTCAAACTTATGTGATGAATTTTGTATAAATTGTGATCAATTACTATCTACATATCATCTCACATATATCTCATGTTATTGCTAATTGCACACACTACACAAGTTATTCTTTGCTAAACTTAGTACATGAAATTGTGTGTGAATGTGTTTTGGCCATCCAAGATTATATATTCCTTGATTTTGATGCAAAATGTGTTTAATATTTGAGTTTTGGGAACAAGAAGGTTGAAAATATTGTTTTTGGAAGATCTGGGTTGAATTCAAGTGTTTTTGAAAAACTTTTAAACTCATACTCATACATTTCATCCATGAAATATTGTGTTTTGAGTGGTTTCTGCATAAAATTGCTTAGTTTTTCAAAAATCTAATTTTTCTAGATTTTCGGTCAATCGAAGCTGTTGCTCGATCGATCGAAATTGCAATATAAAATTTGGTTTGAATCTGCCTGGCTCGATTGGTGCTCAATTGATGCTTGATCAATCGAAGCTCAATTTCGACCGATTGAAATTCGAACAGTTAGTGTTTTAAAAAGAGTTTTCTTTCGTGTTCTTCATTCTTTCCAAAACATTTCAAACACTCTTCTCACTACTTTTCTTCGGCCGATCCAATCTAAGCCTTTTTTGTCGTTTTCTTCCACAAATCTCTCAAGGGTTTTTGTCCTCAAGCATTAGTAAGTCTCTTTTACCCTTTCTTTTTCCAATTAAATCACATGATTCATGCATTTTCATTCATTTTTGTTGAAAATTTCGAACCAAGCATTTTAGGGATTTTTGTTTATTTCATTTGTTTTTAATCATTTTTAATCAATGGGTTTTTGTTCTTAGATGATATAAACATGATCCTCATGCATTAATTTGATCAATTTTGTGATTTGAGGAAAACTATAATTTCTAGTGCTTGGAACTTTGTGAAATTGGGGATTTTTGTTCAATTGGGCTAAAATTGATGAAATTGACTTGTGTTATTGTTACATTTAATCATTATATGATGTTTCCTAACTAGTATGGTGATTAATTAATCAATTTGGTTGAATTTTTGAAATTGGGTTTTTCAAAATTTGGGGTTTTTGGACTAAAACTCTATGTTCAAGTCAATTGATGGTTTATGAAGTAAAATTGAACAAATTTCAATGCATTAAAGCATGCATCATATGTGCATTCATTACATGCATCATATAGATTGTTATTTATTGAGATTTTTGTGCTCTAACCCACTCTAATGCAGTCTGCCCTTTGGTTTTCTTTCTTTGTTTCTGTCTTTCCTTTCTTTCAACCCTTAGCATCATGGTTAGGAAGACTAGAGCCAAGAAAACCACCACCCCTTCTACCCCTATATTCTAGAGTGATAGGTTTAGAACCAAGAAAAACCAAGAAACCTATGAGAAGCTGAATATCTTTAGGTCGGTGTGGGCTGAGCGTAAGGTCATTTTAGATGAGTTTGATCCGGAGATACGTAGGAATTTTGAGCGCAGGGGCTGGTTACCAGTTTTAGAGGTTGAGCATCCTCCTCCAGCTGCTTTGATTAGAGAGTTCTACTTGAACCTCTCTGTCCACTCCGATGATTCCAACATTCAGTTTGTGAAGAGTTGGATAAGGGGTGAAGAGTATGTCATTACTCCTGCTGTACCTTTGGTACGACAACCCATGTACCCTTACATTGAGACCCCTCCCCTTAATGACATCATGTCTTTCATCACCGGTACTTCCATTGGTTGGGGAATTGATCCTCATGTCACTTCCCATTAGCTTATTGAGCTCAATTATTTGTTTTTCCAGATTTCTTGTCACTCCATTTGGCCTATCTCTCATTTACATACTATACCCATTGAGAGATGTGCGTTTTTGTTTACCGATACTCCTACGAGTTTTCCTACTATTTTTATTAGATCACTTGTTGAGGTTCATAAGAGTAGTGCAAAATCTCATGGTCTTTTATTTCCAGTTTTTATTCATAGGGTTCTTTTAGACTTAGGTTTAGAGGATTTTCCTGCATCCAAGCCTCTATCCATACCATAACTCCTATAGGTGCCACCTTTCTTAGGCAAAGAGCGGCTCAGTTGAAAGCTAGCTACAAACACCCTAGAATTGAGTCTTCTACAGGTGACGCATCTAGGTCTCTTACTTCTGGTGACCCTACTGCTGAGGAGTTTGTAGACCCTACCACTGCCATGGATCCTCTACCTTCTTCATCGAGTGACTTGTCCTTACAGAGCATGTTGGATACAATTATGACTGTTTAGGCGGCGTATGGACAGATTTTGTTGGATGTGTTCACTGAGCTTCAAGCTTTACAAGCAAATTTGATAGGTGCTAGAGGTTCTACTCCACCGCCTCCACCTTTTGATGATGATTCTTGATTGCCCTTTGGCAACTCATCACAAAAAGGGGGAGTACATATGCATGGAGATAGGGGGAGTTTTGGAGTTTATAGATTGTATCTAGGAGCTTTTTGATGTATTTCATTTTTTGGCTTATGATGTATTTCTTTTTTATGGGTTGTATATGTTAAGGGGGGACATTATGCTTTGTGTTTTGTTTCTTTCCTTGTTTCTTGTTTCACATATGGTACATTTGGTTATTGATTTATATTATGAGGTTATTCATGATATATGTCTTTTAGGTTATGTTTTGTGAAATCAAGAATTTATTTTGGTTTACTTGTATTTTCCACACATACGTTTATGTGTTTGTTGAGTGTTTCAGGAATTTACTGGTTAATTCAGTCGTGGCTGCTTTCTACATTGGCAACTGATAGATAGTAGTTAGGTTGAATTGTATTTAGGGCATTTTAATTTGATTGGGCTGTTTTTACATAGAGTCTAGGTTTAGGCTTGCTCAAAGTTTGTCTATTTGTAAAATTGGAATCGAGCAATTGCAGAACTTATTGGACTTAATCTGTAAGGTTCGATCGATCGAACCACGTGCAAATTTATTTTTCTGTAGAATTTTCAATTCAGCTCAAGCTCGTTTGACGTGTAGAGTTTTGTGTTTTACTCCAAGTATAAAAGGAAAAACCCTAATTACGTTTTAGAAGTCTTTTTTATGGTTGTGTGTTGAAACTTTTGTGAGATCTAGAGGTGTTTAACTTCATAAACACTTAGGGTTATCAAGATCAAGATTCATGTTAAAAACTTGATAATCTTTTCAGTTGCTACATAAAGAACTTTAAAGAAGATCTGAAACCTTTGAATGGGGTCCTAAAGTCACAAGTAGGAGAACTTATGATTGCAATGGATCAAAAAAAGAAGTAACTCGTAGACTCGGAGCTATCACGTGGTCGTGATAATAATAGGATGTTAGTGGTCTAAGTCTTATTGTACAAATTTCAATTCTTTCATAATGGATCTGTTTTACCTTGAGGATAGTTAGGTTAAATTCTCCCCAAGTTTTTTACCCGTTAGGTTTTCCTGGGTTATCATATCGTTGTGTTCTTTATATTTTCGCATTATTTACATGATATGATTTTATTGTGTTAACCTAGAACGGAATAATTTAAGTGATCACTTGACTAAATAACGAGGTTAAACAACTTGTATTAAGAGGTCTAAAAACATACAAGAAATGATGGGTTTTTTTTCTTTAAGCAATTTCTGTGATAAAATTAATCTTTTTGCTGAACAAATACAGAATTTTAACACCAGCCTCCTAAAGAACACAATCCGCAGCAATACAGTTCTCTATATAAGACCAGGAATGATTTCAATTCAATTTCTCAAATTTGTATAACAAATAACAAACTCTGGTATATAATTGGAGAGCCAAATAAGGCCATGATGCCCAAAGACTTGAAAGTCTTAAGTGGGCAAAAGGAGGCCCTAAAAAAATCACTAATAGGTGATAATAATCATAAGAACAAATACAGGGACAAAAAAGGACTCATTTGGACATCTCAGTGAAAAGAGCCTTTACACAAAATGGAGCCATCACCACTAGTGATGATAGCTCATATGCTACGTGTTTGATGAAGTAATGTTAACTCAGTTTTAACTTTTAACCACCACTTGTGGTGGTTTGGTACAATTCTCTATAAAGGCTCTATTACAGCATATGGATTCATACTGTCATATTCCAAGAAACAAAGTTTAATGATTCCACCTGTTTGAGACATCCACATGCTCCCTGGCTTCTTTACTCTCATCTGTAGTAATGTATGTCATTTAAATCAAAATTTTAAAGGTACTGAGTTTGTATTCTTTCTCTGTTCTCTTCCCACCACAGCTTTGCATGCACCTCCCCAAACTTTTCACGGCTGTGCAAATGAAAATGAAAATTGTCAAGACACCTACCTCACCCTATAAGCAAAAGATTTCATTAAATGCCAAAAACTATTCATGAATTTTAATGCGTATCTGCCATTACCTTTAAAGTTGGTGAGTATTTAAAAAGAAGGTAATACATTGATGACATTACATGAAATTATCCCATTTTTCTCCAGTTAATCTAAAATCTAAAGTTCAATAAATAAGGCAACTGAAATTGATTCCAAGCCAACATATCATATCAGTTTATTAATCCTGGGAATGGTGTTTTGAAGTTGGGAAAATTCTACTCAATCCTAATTCCATTTTCCTGTGGTTTCTGAAAACTATTAATTAAATTAATATGCTCTCTTAGGCAGCCTAGGAATCTGAGGAAATGAAAATTACGAGTTCAGAGTTTATAAAAATTAAAGAACTGAGTCCTCTAAGTTCATAAATCTTTTTCATCCTCAGCCTTCTTGGCCACCAAATGATGCTACAAGGAACATGATGTAAAAGAAGATTTCATTACCTGAACCTGACACGCCGAAGCTCCCTAGTACCATCAGCTAACTGCCTGATGGTAATGTACACCCCAGGCTCATCTTCCTCAACCCATTCTGTCTCCAGGTCACTGGCATTGCTAATGGAAACTGAAGCCTCATCCCTAGATGAGGTTGTCGTCCGTGATGCATCCATATATGATGTCCCCATACCATACGCACTTGATCCTGCATTGTAATTGTGTCCACCACCACCTTGATCCATAGGGTCAGATGGGTAATACCCTTTACTTCCAGACGGTCTATAGTGGTTCCTTGGTGTCCACTCCTTGTTGAATGATGAAGCAACAGGGCTCCCCCTTGCTGATCCCAGCTTTGTGTATGTAGAATCTCTAGGCTGTTGAAGAGTACAAGCATCTGTTAGTACATTATAAATTAGCTATCTTTATTCGAACTAGAGAAATAAATATTAAAGGCAAATTACATTTTAAATGTAAACCGCATAGTTTAGGGATGGTTTTCAAATTATTCCCTCCACATTCAAAAACATTTCAATTTAAACCATTGCCAAATATCTGTCTAATGCAAGTTGTTATATCAAATGATCTACCAGAAAGTTATTGATGTAAGGAGTTCAGTCAATTTTATTTCATAACTTATTATTTTTCAAGAATTTTTTTTAAAATTATTTTTTTAACTTTAAACTAGTTTTCTTTTTAAATCTTGAATTTAGAGACATCTCTCTAAGATTGGCGATGATTCTAAGCACCCTTAGGTGGTGAAACTAAAGGGTTTTCATGCAGATTCTAGGTGGTGAAACCCAAGATTTGTCCTGTTTTATCTTCTTTTCCCCAACAACCTGTTCTGACAGAGTTATGAGTCTAAGGAATGCTGTTCTTATCATTCAAAATAGATGAATAAAGCCATTCGTCCCAGCCCAAGGAGATTCACTGGCTTTATTGACTATTTGGTCCACGTTCACAATTAAGGAAAATAAAGAGCTCACTTGTAGGCATTTAAGAGGTTTTATAAAGACCCGAACTTTGAAGTTTTCTTATATAGACAAGGTTTTAACATGACTAGAGGAAAAGCATTGTTCTTACTCTAGATTATGGAATGAATTATTCTATAATGCTATTTATGCTAGACTTAATATGCTAATCAAGTGAAAAGACATAAGAAGCAGTTTACCTCATCATCCGCCCTTGGAGGAGTGTGAAGAGCTTGCCGGTTGAATCTCTGGACATTATAAAGCTCCATGATCCGATCATAATTCTCACCCCACCATCGCTGAGCTTGCCATTTATTGAACATCTCTCGGCTTCAAATTTAAATGCAAAGTAATGTCAGTTTACAGCTGTACAGGGCAACTAAGTTTTAGCAGCTAAAATCTGGATCATAAATTTGAGGTCCATTTCATATTTTATCTGAACTGGAAAGCTAAAAATACTTTCAAGTAGGCCCAAAGGTTAGACTAACCACCTCGTTCATTAGAAAGGATGGAGATAGGACTAATTGATGCAATAGTTATCTCCAACATGAGAGAGCTACAAGACTTTGGCCCATAGCTGGCAGTGCAGCAGTAGGCCATGCTAGGACTGACAAATAAATTAGTCCCCAGTTAACGTCCTCCACAGGTTAATTTTTTTGGGGGGTGTAGAGAAAATACTTTTACTTCAACCAGTTATTCGGAATTCAAGCAATAGACAATTTCCAGAGTTTAATTTCCATGATATTGTACCTGAAACGAATTCGTTTAAGATCATTTCCACCATTAGGTAGAGACACGAAAGTAATGTGAACACCAGGCTCCACCTGTGCCATCCACTCCTTAGGCTCATCCTCATCCTCAAGCACCACATCACAAGACTGCGCAGATATAGACATCCCTCCAGGGGTCTGGTCACCTCTAAATACCCCAGTAAATCTTGAGTCAGATCTTGTAGTAGGATGGTGACTAGAACTAGTAAAATCCCATGCAGGTGTGGAACTCGAGCTTGCTGCTCCAAGATAGGGGTATGGAACCCCTTCTGAAGCAGTATCAAAGTCTGGGTAAGGGCGCTGGCCTCTCTTGTAGCTGCTGGAGCCAGTGCAGGGCTTGCATTGCTTATAAGCACCAGAAAATTTCAATGCCATATCCTTTATCTGTACATTATTAAAATCCATGGTTAATAGAATGTTCAGTAAAGCTATGTATGTTTTCATTAGAAAACTTTATAATCATATGATTAGCAATTCAATGTTATAGACATATTGCTGAACATTGAAAAATGGAGGATATTGCTGAACATTTAGCTTGGTTAGTTAGACTGGATGCTAAAATAGAGGTGCATATAGCAGATTTCTATCTATACACATCAATGGCATGATAAATTTGCACCACTTCAATATGAGGTATAATGCCAATGTTGGTTGACGAGAAAGAACTTTGATCCATTTGTAGTTTGTCTCTCATCTATAAAAGTAGACTCCCATTTATGCCGGGTGTTCCACCGGTGACAGTCCATTTACTCATGTTAAATGTTCTACTGATAAGGATAAAATTGTTTATTGAAAACGACTTCACTTTAATAGAAGCATATATTTTAATATTAAAAAAATTGTATTTCCCAATAAATTATAATATCCTAAAATATTCTACTAAATTATGTAATGGCATAACTTGAGTAAGCTAGTTACATCTACACTATAATTTCAGTATTGGAGGAAGCACATGGCATGGGAAGCATAGTAAATAGGACCATAGTTGTCAAATCATGAATCGTATAGTAAATCGATTTTTGATTTTTCTGTATCGTGTATCGTATCGAATCGTGTATCATAAGATACACAAACACCTAATAAAATTATAAAATAATTATAGATATACATATATAAAAGGTATACTAATTATAAATTCAAAATATATTCAACTAATGACCAATTTAATCATTACTTTTGTAATAAAATTTAACAAAGCTAACTAAATAAATCAAATTAACTTATGTTTATAACATGCACATTCAAATTGATTAAACTCAAAAGTAATACATGATATATGAATCAAAATAATAATATTTTTTCATCATCTTGGCTAATAAACTCCATTTAAGTCAATGTTATCATCATGTTCAGCATCTTGCAAAATTATTTTTTCATGGACATTTTCTTCTTTATTATCAACATTTAGTTTTTTTTTTTTTTTTTTTTTTGGTTTTTTCATTCTAATAATTTTTTTCTTTATATTTTTTCTTGGCATTCTAGCTTTTTAGACTCAAAATAATAATAACAAAACAAAAGATAATTATATTTTCATTTCATACATTATTAATAGCATAGAAAATAAATTTACACATATGAAAGTGAGTGTTATGAGTATAGTCTAAATTTTGTAGGAGAAAGAGAATGGAGGAAAAAAAACTCATGGACTTGCAATTTTATTAGACTCAATTAAATTTCCCAATAATTTTGTGTTAAAAAAGTCGAACAACTTGCTTAAATCAAATAAAACCACAAATTTTAACAAAAAAACCCATTTTAGACCCACATGTCTATATATTGTACGAAACGTACGATTTATTAATATGATACGATTCATACGATACGCACCTATGTATCGGACGATTCATGAGCACTAACGCTACGCCCTTACAATATGAAACTTTTTGTACACAATACGTATTGTATGATATTGACAACTATGAGTAGGACAGCCAAACCTTAAGAAAGCTAACATCACTAGGGTCCAGTTAGTCAACCTTACAAAAGGACTAGTTAAAATTAGAGCTTATATTTCAATTTCAACCTAATATATGCCCAATGTAAGAATCAATAGAAACTTGTGCAACGCCTCCATGCAATCACATAAATCAATCCAAATGATCTGAGTAATCACATGTCTAAGTGTTAAATTGATTTACAAAAAGTTTTGGCTTGAAATGCTGAGAATAGGGCATTAAAAGTGCCTCTACCAGAAGGCCACAGTTGTTGTCTATATGGTATAAACTTCTGAGAAGCAAAGGGTACAAAAATATAAGGGGCACTTTCTATATGTGACTGAAGAATAAAGAGCCATCATGTATACTGTATAGTCAAGGTTGATATAGTGTTAAGTCTTGACACAATCTGAAATGATTTAGCAAAAAAAAAAAAAAAGACAATCTGAAATGATTTAGCAAAAAAAAAAAGACACAATCTGAAATGAATAAGTACTTTATCTGCTATGGGCTGATCCTTGGTTGGGGTGTCATTCACAAAATCTCCTTTTCTATGCCATAAGATAGCACATAGCAGTTCTAATTATACAGAAAATCGACAAGAATTCAATGGTGGGTCACACCAAGAATATTTATTTGGCAGTCTTTTTCCTAGTGTGTCTCTTGTCTTTTCCCCTAGATCCCCACTACTGCTTTAAGCTGGATTGCGTTTGCCATTCTTACGTTTCTGCTATTACCTAGGAAGACTTGACCAAAACACCAACACTATCATCATGTCCACCAACATATAACTTCGAGACTGTGTGTATATTTATCTTTTACAGAAGTTGAGTAATAATTTTGGTGTACGGTTCAACCCGGAATAACTGGAATTTGACTTATTATGTAATATTCATTTTCTAATAACAGAGACGACAAAAACCCAAGGACCAAACTGAACAAAGGAATCCAAACAGACAGATATTTCCCACCAAATACGAAAAATTTCACAACTTTAATCACAACCAATTGAGATGACAAGATTGTGATTAGTGCAATATCCGTCATTGTACACTAATCACAAATTTGCCACTTCAATGACCGTGAAATTTGTTGTGTTACTAGACTCATGGATTATTTAATCCAGCTAAGGATCATAAGCCAATTAATTTGTTCACTCATCATCACTGCATAAGAAGGCATTGAGATTTGAGGCAACAAAAAAGAATAAGAGTAGGAAGGTTTTCTTGGCAGGCAATCTTTTCTAGGACGTGAAGAAGAAAGAAAGCACATAGAGTTATGTGTATAGGGCTATAGGCTTAGCTTTAGGGGTAATAGTTGTAAAAGGTGGCACGTGACAGATATTCAATATTGTTTATTCCCTCTTCTTTAGAGGCTTTTTAGTTCAATAAAATTTCCTGATTACCAAAAAAGATATTGTTATTATTATTAGCTCTATATATAATATATATATATATATATATACATATAAAATGAATAAAATAGCTCAGCTCTGCTGGGGCTTGACAAAAAAGAGATTCTATTATAATGCATATAACACGAACACGCAACAGTACCACCTAATATATAATAATTATTTTTATTTTATATATTTGTATTGGGACCTGATAATAGTATATATTAATTAGTACTACTACCCTATATTGGCTTTATATTGTTTTACAGTAAGTATAGATATAGTAGGTACATCATCGATCTCTCTATAGGCGTGAAAGATGCCAAAGTTAGAGAATAAATGGTCCCCACAATATCAGACCCTCCTTATGGGGTTATCATTTTGTTCGTTTTCACACAGATGGAAAAAAGATTCTCAAAAAGCATAAGCATTGATTGTAGACGAAGGAAAATCACCATATATTCATATATCAAAATCAAAAAAGCCAAAGATATATTATAATAAATTATTTTTTATAGGAAGATGTAACTAAATTTACTACTAATCTTTATAACTGATTGATAATAAATGTCACTTGATCGATATCCAAATGAATGTCAAAAATATTTTTTTCATTATACGAGTGACAATCAATTTCAAAACATTATATAAAAAATTTGAAATTTTCTTAATATAATATAAAAATCGACACAATATAGACATTTGTTCAAAATTTGTCACACATTATATCGGGACCCGTGCATTAAAACCCTAGACTTAACTTTTGGCACAAGCAATATATAGAGAGAGAGAGAGAGAGAGAGAGAGGGTGTAGGATTAGGAACCTGCGCAGTCAGGCTTTTGACGGCTTCTTTTGTACTTGGGGTGCCACTGCCACGCACTCCTCCTTCATCATCGCCACCATCCTCTGGTTTTGAGCATGCTATGCATGTAAACATTTTTATTTATTTATTATTCTTCACTCTTTACCTTTTTACCCCTGCAATCAACAACTATAAATTTTTCATTTCAATATACCATCACATAATAATAAGTTCAAATTTATAAAATAATAAAAGTAAAGTACAATACAATACAATACAACTGTTATTTCTAAAGTAGAGAAATTTACGTAATTTTGTCAGTCAGCATTGTTGAAGAAGCTATTTACGGCTTTACAGAAGTACATCATCATCATATATTGATTGTCGAACCATATAATAAAAAAGTAGAGCACACAACTTATGCCTTTATTATTAGAGTTGGAGGGGACTGTACAAATTTTCTCTTTCTGGGGATTAAAGTGTTATGTTTTCTTTTAGGAAATTACTGTATTGTCCATGGTGGAACGAATTTTCTAGGGGTAAATTTGGCCAATCGACAGGAAATGAGAGAACATTCTCTGTATTCTATTTGGTTCAGGAGGAGGACACATCGTTAAATGGGACATTTTTATCTCTTTAAAAAAAAAGGCACTGACGTGACCAATCTTAATCTAATAGAAAAATGGAAATTTGGAGGTATCTATCTCTTCTATTCTATGGTTTATATATTCTCATTTTAATTTTCGCATTTGTTTTCCAAGAAAACAAGTTGGTCCCGGAGAGAAAGAGTAAAGTGAAGCAAAAGCAAAGAGGGTCGCTCGGGATCAGAGAAGAGTTAAGACATAAAATAGTGAGTCAATAATTGAAAAAGAAGGAAAGAAAAGGAAACAAAATGTGGGCAGCCATACATTACTGCACACTATTTGAAAGTGGTCTCATTATAGCGACCGACTGTGATTTATATGTGTGTGCTTTTTTACCCAAATAAAAAGAATCAAAGATTGTGCAAGCCGAAGTTTCTGACAACAATTTTTTTTTTTCTATTAAAATTTAAAACCCAACAAATAATAACCCAATAAAAACCCGGTTACTACTTTTATCTACTGTGTAAAGCAAAGCACATTACTCCTCGGTTTTCAAGAATTCCAAAAGCAACTTAGTCAGAGAACCATTAAAAAAAAAAAAAAAACATAACAGTAAAATAAAACAAAAACAAAAACAAAAACGGGAAAAACTCTCAGAGTGTGTCTTTTGTTTTTGTTTAGGTGGTCGAGAAATGAAAGCGGTACATGAGTGGACAAAGAGACATGAGAATAAGGATGACATTGGCCTTTAGACCAAGAGAGTCCCTCTATTATTAAATTGCAACCATTATTACTCGAAAGCGACTTACCCAAAACCCAATCCCCCTCAAACCCCAACCCAACTCAACTCAACTCAATTGTTCCCCCTTCTTTCACTCTTTAGCCCACACCCAAAATTTTTTTTTTTCCCACTGTAAAATAAACTAAAATTTTCAAAATAACATTAAATATATAAAATAAATAAATGTGACCCATGATTTATTGAATGATGCTATATTGAACTGAAGAACAAGCAAAAGCAAAAGCAAACCCCAATCTTAAAAAATGAAAATAACATTGTGTTTGGTTATTTTTAAGAAAGTGCATATATGTAATAAAAAAGAAATTGAGATATTCTCTCACCTTGTCTGATTAGAAGGCAATAGAGTGAGAACTCTGTTGTCTGTTGAGCTTGCTTTGGTTCAAAAAAGTAACTGAATCCAATCTCTTTTGTGTTTTGCTGCTACTAATATCATCACCCACCGTCAAAAATATATAGATTGTAGTGAAGGATCAAAGAAAATGGGATTAAAAGAAAGAAGGAAGGAAAGGGAGATAAATAAGGAGTGGAGAAATCGAAGAAGGGAGGGAAATATAGAAATATCGGGTTTGGGATCCGAAATGTAACACGAAACAAAAAGGGAAAGTATCGGACAAGGAGCTAGCTCCGGGTTTTACGTTACGAATTGAAAGAGAGAAGAGAGACCAGTTGGGGTTTGGGTATTTATATAGACACTGACCCTTCACGGCGTTTCCATTTCTCGTTTGAGCTTGTGGATCAAAAAATTTAAAAAGTAACGGTAAATCCTGTGTGTCCGTTACTGGGAAACCGTTGAGAGAGAGCGAGAGTATTTTTAAGAGTTGAACAACAAATGGTCTTTTTTTCTTTTTTTTAAAGAGAAAAAATAACAAATGGTCTTAAGCAGGGGAGGACAGAAAGGGTCCACATGTCTAGGCCCCGTAAAGGTACTGAGATGCAGGACTGATACGATTGGTTTAAGTGAAACTTTGTACTGTATATTTGGTTTTGTAAATTATATTTTTTATTTGGATTTAAATAAATTTCATTTGTTTTTAATTAAAATATTTTTTCATTTCTAAGTATTTGTTTGCAATTTTTTTTTTTAATATATCATCATGAATATTATGAGGATGCTAGTAAATCAGCAACAACAACATTATTTATGTCCAGAAGAACATACTTCATCCATGTAAAATATGGTCAAACTTATAAAATATTTTCTATTAACTATAAAATCTTTTGTAAAAAATTGTAAAACAATTTACCTTAAAAGATTTGGTAAAACATTTTACAAAAATACACAGTGGCCCTCTCCTCCCTTATTTGGTGACTTGGTCACTGGTGCCATTGCTTCGATGACATGTGCCAGCGGTCCAACCACTGGAACCACAATTCTAATTATAAAAGCTTTCATTCCGACTATCAGTGCCACTGTTCCAATGGCAGGTGCTGACATTCCGGCCATTGGAACCAATGGTAATGGCAATTTGGTTGCTAAGTTGAAGGTTTTGGAGGTTTATGCTTAATAAATCTTCCACGTTACACTAAATACCTGAAAGGATTTTAACTTTGAAACAAAAGGAGAATTATTTGTTTTGATTAATATGAAATAAGTAGCGTTATCTTTTCAATAGCAATTAAATTCAAAGCAATCAAGTGTTTGAATTCAATTGAGGAACTTAATGTAATGTACTCTACCTAAGGTAATTGTACCTAAATTTTACCCCTTATTTTAATCATATAAGACATCCAACTACTACTCTCACTCCCCTTACTTAGAGCATTCCTACTAGGCTCGCCATATATTATATTCTGTAAAAATTTTACATAATCAACCCAAAAAAAAAAAAATCCTCAGCAGACTGAATAATGTATTGCATACTACTACAAATGAACAATACCTCAATATACTCATGAGATATTGTTCATCAACAACGCTAAAAAAAGAAGAAGCTTTATTTTATTTTATTTGTGTCTTTCACTTAGCTTGTGACTCTTTCTTTCTTTGTCTCTTAAGTGGACCGAGTTGATTTAGGACTCAATTTACACGAACCGATAGGACTAGCTTGTTGAGTCAAAATTTTTAAACATTGGTTTGTGTATGTGTATATATAGTTACAATAGGTGGAACTCTTTGTGAAGTTACACCAATCCATAACTTTTCATTGAAAAAGTATTTTCACAAATCAATTATTAGATTACATCATCTATGTGCTTGCAAAATATTAGGATGATTGGAGATCAATAACAATCTCATTATAAAATGTTTAAATTTCAAGCTTTTTAACTTTAAAATCATTTACAAAACACAATTTTTTGGATTAAACAGTAAGTAATATCAATATTTTTGTCTTACATATTTAGAGTAACAAAAATATGTAATCCATCAGTTGGATTTCCAAAACATTAATCCTATAAAAAATTTATAAGTTCGAGTAATATCATAAAGAGTTACATCAAATGTACAGTGAACTATATATATTAGTAAAGTCTATTAATAAGGATCCAAATCCTACCTACACCATAAAAACATTAATAGTAGGGATATCCATCCCCAAAAAAGGTTTGATATGAACTTGACAACTAACCCAAAAATGGTGGGTTTACGAAATGCAAACTTTGTTGGTGCCACTAGACCTAGTGGAACTCTTGCCAAATCTAGGAGAGATCTCGGCTGATTTGGCGGGAATCTCACCAATTATGGAAAATATTTTACCAAATTTGGTAGAAATCTCTTTACATCTCTTAAACGAAGCTT
This sequence comes from Quercus robur, assembly GCF_932294415.1. Lineage (NCBI taxonomy): Eukaryota > Viridiplantae > Streptophyta > Magnoliopsida > Fagales > Fagaceae > Quercus > Quercus robur. The sequence continues at coordinate 42,724,965 of NC_065545.1, read as the reverse complement.
GAACAACTTATGGTGGTATTGAAGTCCAATGAAGAACAGTGGTGTCTATAGAGTTCAACAAGTTAGTTTCATTAGGTTTTCAAATGGGAAAAACTTGCCACTTCACTCGAGATTGTTGGGTTTTGACGGTAAGGACCCGCCATCGACCTAGCATTTGTACTGAGTGATGATCTTAGGCTTGGGTGACTTAAGGTTAAATGGATTTGTTGGGTTTGGTTTTTGGTTGGACAACTTTATTTATTGATGCCTTGGCCAAATAATAAAGAGTAATCATTATGAGCACTTGACAAATGTTCAAATTCTAACCTATATCTATAATAGAATGACCATTGTTTTTGTATTTCCAAAAAATAACCACATTGCTTGATTTTGGAATTAGTTAAATTATAATTACTTGCAGTTTCAACTTCGAAATGTTATAATTTAATTAAAATCACCAAACATGTATATATAAAGTTTAATCCCACATTGAAAAATGAGTGTGAGTTAAAGAGATTTAAAGTCTGTGCTGTGTATCCAAGGGTTAGGCCCTTTTGGATATACACTACACACCACTATAAGTTTCTTTAAAAAACTTCTCCCATCTTCCCGTGTGTGTGTGTTAAAAATACTTAGTATTCTAAAAAAAAAAAAAAAAAAAAAAGAAGTTTGAACACATGCATAGTGGAAAGCGGCTAGTGTATACTACTATAAAAAGATGGTTAAATTTCATGTTACTCTTTTTTAGATGATAAATTTTATTGTTTTTGTGAAAAAAAAAACTACATTGCTTGATTCAGTAAATTAGAACGCATTTATATCTAAACTATAATTACTTGTGGTTTCAAATTCAAAATGTTATAGTTTAATTAAAATTTAAAATTGCTAAACACGCGTTACAACTTTAAAATAATATATATTAAAAAAAAAACAAGTTTAAACATATGCATAGTGAAAAGCGGCTAGTGTATACTACTATAAACAAATAGTTAAAATCTATTTTATAACATTTAAATTTGGTGTAATTATCATGTTAATCCCTAAATTTTAACTTTTATCAATTTCATATTTAAAGTTTTATTGTTGTGAAAATAGTGCTTCCGACCACTATCATTAGTGGGATTGCCGTTGAAGTTCTCCTTATTTTTTTATGAACTCCCGTTGAAGTTCTCCTTAAAAATACATTGTTTAGTATTTATTTATAAATTATAATTTCGTTTAACAAATAAAATATTTATAACAAAAAAGAGAGAAATCTAACATAAACATCAGATAGTCGAATATCCAATATTCTAGGTTCTCACATTTTTATTTTCTCCTTATGTTTGTTTAACATTTTGAGGCAATAGTTTTTTATTTATTTATCCAAATAAGATATATAAGGGATTGAATTTCGGTTATACCAAAAATTAATTAGTATTTTAGTCTTATGATAAAAAGTAATCATCATAAAACAAACGTTATATATTGAAATTCTATTGTCTATAAGTAAAAAAAAAAAAAAATACTAGAGTTACTATAAAAATAAAAGTTAGAGTATTAGGGTTTCTATATTAGAATCTGGCCTCACCTCTATTCTTCCCATTTAAAATAAATGTGCATGTATTAGCATAGCCAAGCTTGCCAAGCAAAGATAAATAAATAAAGATAAAAATAAAAGAAGTGCTTAAAGGTCTCACATCACATGTGCAACTAGCTAGCAAATGAAACCTAGTAGATTATTCAAACTGAAATGAATGCGATGCACTCATTCTAAACTTGATGAATTGTAAACTTTTTGGCATTGCTTTTTTTTCAAAAAGGTCCTCATTATCTTGACCAATACTTGAAATTCCTGTAGCCTAAAGCTAAAATAACATCCCAATTCTTTGCCATGGAGATCTCTCTCTCTCTCTCTCTCTCTCTCCCGAACTAGCCATGCAGATGATTGGGTCAGAAAGCCATTAATAGTTGTATCCGAAACCTTTACAGCAACAGCTATACATGGGATTAATAAAATATTTACTCCATCCTTTCAGGTTGATTGCAATGCAATTTAAAGTAGCTCCTTGAAGCATCCATCTATGATCTCTGACGTACAATAGCCTTTTTATGGCCATTAATAATTTCCAAACTAACTAACAAGAGAACATCAATGTCAACATTGCATAATGAAGTTAATGCCACAAATGATTCGTTACCAGCTTAGTTACCAACATTGACTTCAATAAATTTACTCCATGGCCTTTGGCTGGAAATAAAAATAGTTCTGAGAGGGAAGTCACCATCAGCATTTTTTTTTTCTTTTTCGTTTTAAGAGTAGATTTAAATACATAATTGTATTTCAATTTTTGTGTTTAGAAAAGATAATGTTAAATGTTTGTATTTTAATTGTTAATGCAACTATTATATATATTGTAAAGGTGCAATTTGATCCACTGACAAAAAATGACTCGGACAGTGGCCCAATAAGCCCACCACAATAGATTTGTTAGAGAATAGGTTGGATATTGATCACTCAATAAGCTAAAGTTAATCACAATGAGATAAGAAGCAAATTGATTCTAAAAAAAAATATAAAAAAAAGAAGAAAAAAGAAAAGAAAAGAAGAAGAAGATAAGATAAGAAGCAAATGAAATGACTAGGGCAACAAATTATGAAGAAAAAAGGCTCCTCAGTCAAGCCCGAGAAATGTCTATTTTATATATGTGTATTTCTTTCTCACTTATATAAATATTTTAGTTCTTGGTTACAAAGTCTTCTCCTATCTTTTTCTTGATCCCCCCATATGGATCTTAATTTTTTTTTATTTTTTATTTATATTTAAACACAAATCATCCTAATCCTACACTTGGAGGGTTGAGATTGCATTCCTAGGACTTCTCTCTCATTCGGAACATACTAGTAAGTTTTTACCCTGCAATCTTAGTTGTGTCACCACTGTTCATGGACATTTTCTCATTAATGCAGGCAGGCGAGTGATTGTCTTGTATTTAATGCGGAGGCAATGGCTTCTACACCCCTCTCTCTTCATCCTTCTCATATTTTATGTCGAATCTACTTTCTTCTCTTTGTGATGTTTTAACTTTATGCGCCTCATACAGTTAATACTTGTCCCCAAGGTCCGAGGTGTTTCCTCACATGTATGTTTACCCATTTAAATCGGATTAGGGATCCTCATCTTCACATATATGTTTACAAAACCCTGGGCTAATATAATATACACCTTAATAAACTGTATCAAACTTCATACACGTGGTATATTTTATTATGTTCAATTGAAGGAGGTCATTCCCCGGTTACCCAAAAAAAAATTGAAGGAGGTCTTTAAATTTGCTCTTTAAATTTATATAAACAATTCTGCTGTGCTCGTATTATAGTGATCATGTGTACTCAGTACTCACTCCATCTCCATCAAGCACTATTATTACAACTTTAAAGGTTTCACTGTGCACAGATTATGACATATGCATGTTACATGTGTACTAATGGACATAGCCAGAACTATTCATTGTAAAGAGCAAGAAAATTGGAGGAACCAACCAACCGTGACTAATTAGGTACGAGTAGTTCTTTCTTTAGCCAAAGTTACTGCCAATGTCATCTGATCCTCTCAACTGCACCAGGTACAATCCGTAAACCGTATGGTCCAATCAGATTGCACGGGTGAGCTTACTTAGATCCGCCGCTGGTCAAGGAATCAACACTATTCAAAAATCCAAATTGGAATGTAGCAAAATCTTCCATGTATTATGTATAACAGAAAGATGTTCTAAGGGCATGTTTGCTGAGGAATCTTAGTAACATGTTTTCAGTTTTTAAACAATATTACACATATTTTTACATACTTTTTTATCTATACGTATTTCAAAAAAATATAAACAACATTACTCAAACTCCTCTACTAAACAGACCCTAAAAGTTATAGGGATATTTTTTCAATAATTTCACTGCAAAGTTTATCAAGTAATAAATTGATAATATAGGTAAAAATTTAAATAAAAACTACTAACATTTTACCACTTAAGTTTTGTTATAAAATTATTATTAAAACGTAACAATACTATTTAAAGGTATATTTTGATACTAGATAGAAATTTTATTTCTAATATAATCTAAATGTATGAGACTCCTTCTTAAACACTTGAACTCCAACCTTTTTTCCACACCTTACGAGCATTTATACACTATAAATTTACTATTAAAAGGTATTTGGTTCCCGAGAAGTGTTTAAATTTATTGTCCAATTTTTACTATAACCTCAGTAAGCATGGTCAGAGTAAAACCAGACCTCCTTAATGTGGTCAGACCGTCAGAGTCAGAAGAAAAATAGTACGGTAAGCAGACACTTGGCCACTGACTACCGGCTATGACCGGTGACTATACGCTTGGGGTTGTGTCTCTCTTGGGAAGAGAGTATGTAGGTAATTTTTTTTTAGAAAAAAAAAACAGAGAGAGATCGAGATTATTACTGGCTATTGTCGGTTGTCAGCAATGGTTGAGTATGAAGTGTGGGACTGTGGAGGGTGCTTTGGCAATGTGGGCAAGTGAAAGAGAGAGAGAGAGAGAGAGGTGGCTTTAACTTTAACCCACTACTGCCCTTGTCCTTAGCTTTATTCCTGGGGCTAACCTCTCTTTAAGCAAAGAATGCTTGGAATAGAGGGACAACCAAACCAACTCAATATCCTATATTTCTCTCTCTCTCTCTCTCTCTGACTGCCACCAACAGTGTTCTTTTGACACTGATATCTCTCTTTGTCTCTCTCTCTTTCTCTTAACTGGGTCTCTGCCACGTGTCAATATTTAGAGTGCCAAGCTTTAGATAAAGAGGGTTCTCTTACAAGATCTTCTTAAGCAAGAAAAGCATAGTCAAGGTCCAAAGCCACTTCCCTCCTCACTCCAATTAGTTTGCTTACGAGGCAAATTCAAAAAAATCATTACTTTAAATGCCACTTTGCTATTTTTTTCATCTCTCTTTATCTCCTCTCTATGTGTATATGTAAAAGAAACAACAGTGATAAGATATGAAAGTAATTTATTACTATTTCATTAAAATGGGACACACATCCCATCCCATCCCATCCATCCATGTGACTTGTAAGAATCAGGGACTAGTATCATTTTTTTATGAGCTTACTTACTAGAACATTTCCAATGATGTTTGTTTGATTGAAAGTATTTTAATTCAAATCGTTTAAAATTTTTAGTTCTTAATTAAGCTTATTGTTCATCTTAATTCTTTGTCTTTTTTGGGGTGGGGCTTATCTTAATATTTGGAATGCAAACCTTTCAGTTAGGGCCTTTTATATTGATGATTAATTAAGCTGTGCTTGTAGTTGACAAGGTAAGCATAATGATGAAGTTTTCAAAAAAAAAATTAAAAAAAAAAAAAAAAAAACCTGAATCTCTTTCTTTTTCAAGGGGAACAGAAAATATAGTAAAACAAAAGGCAAACAAACAAATTTATAAGAGGCCCTAGAAAACATGAAGGACATGTAGGAGATTAGACCACTTTTAACGTTAGGAATGTTCGGTTTTCAAGTTTATAATAATGTACTTTGAAAAGTGATTATAAAGACAATCACCGATCCTCTCTAAAGTAGATCTTCATCTCAATCCCCAAGTCTTTACCTATTTCCAATGTTTGATTGATTACTTTGGCTATTAAAATCTTTTGATTTTGTGTTTCAGATAAAAACATACTAACCCCCCCGCCCTGTTAAAAGAAGAGACCAACTGGACTGTCATACAAATATATGAGCTTTTAAGCATTATTCGTACACCCTACTTATTATGTTTGCATGAAGCTACTGTAGATACGTGTTTTCACTTAGCTTTCTACTTGCTAAAAAAAAACAAAAATTTATGTACTATTTTAGACTTACTAATCGATATGTTAATCACTGCAGGAATCCTTTTTGTTATGCTAAACTTGATTCCAAGGCTACCAAAGGTGCAGATACAAGCACTACAGGCCAAGGCAGGAATTTGATTGATTGAATAATGGCCAAGTAAGTATCAAACGTTTTTTTTATTTTTTTGTTGCCTTTCTGTTTCCATGTAAAAGGAAACGGTATTTTCTAAATACTCAAATGCATGCATTGGCATCAATTTGGTCTATATTATTTTTAACTTACAACCAATTTTCGTTAATCACTTGATAGTAAGAATTAAATTGATTGTTAGTTAAAAATAATATGGATCAAATTGACAGTAACTTTAAAATATAGGATATATAGTATGGTCTATATTAAATTTTACAACTCTAAAAGTATATAACTTGTTATATCATTTGAAATTCTAAATGACGTGACAATCTATATGTAAGTTGTCATATTCAAAAAATAAAAATTTGAATCATAAAATGGACAAAATGAACAATTTTTGAAATAGGGAGAATTCTATTACTGGTTAGACTCGTGACATTGGTCACACACCCAAAAAGCTTCACCCTTTGCAAAGCCCCCACCAAAGTTTAATGATTATTCTCTAAAAAAAGTTAATATCAAATATGAATTGAATTAAATATTCTCTCGTAGACAAACACTAAAACTTCATTATTAGCTAATTTTCAACAAATCAATAGAAAAAAAAAAAAAAAAAAAAAAATCCTAGAAGACTACAACTAACATGAAAGTTTACAAATTTCGAATCTTTTATCAGTCACTAAACACTAGTATCAAATTTAAATACACTTTTTACACACACCACCTCAACAGTAGCCCAAACGTACTACTCAAAATATGAAATATAAAATGAATGGGTGAGCTTGATAGTTCAGCAAAGAACAAAGTATCAGGTGTGAATTTTGAAAATCTTACCGTTACATTTCATGTTCCTTATGTTCTTAACATGCATATCAAACTCCATTCAAATCGGATGTTATATTTATTTTTTATACACAATTTTAGAATACAAAAACTTGAAATTTTAACATTTGTTTGATGACATAGCAATTAATTTTTGATCTTCTTGAAATTTTGCAGGCACGAATGATATAATAAGAACTTGCAATCCAACAGTTAGATTTTCAAAATTCACACTCAATATAAAAATATATGATAAGTTTGAAAGATATCTCCCCAAACTAGTTTGGAGAGAAACTTTGTTCTTCAGTAAATAACCAAAATCCGAACTAGCTAAATCATTTATTACATCTTTATAGATCTCCATGTAGGACTGATTTGCACGCAAAGAGCTTGATCCACACCCTAATGTAGAATAATGAATTATAAAATTTATTTACTCCCAAATTCCAACAAATTTCATTAAAAAAAAAAAGTTGTTACGAAAATCAAGGACAAAATGGGCTTTTTCCATTCTCAAGTAAATTAATTAGCTTTATACTATATTTCCCAAACTAAATAGGGAAATGCCCATCTTTTAAAACTTGATTTATGATAAATCGAGTTAGAAAAATTTTTTTTTTTTGAAACCTTATAGTGGCGTTTTAATGAGCCTATAGTGACGTTTTTTAACTCGACTTCAATAAAATCGAGTTATAGGCAATTTTTTTACCTATAACTCAATTTCATTGAGGTTGAGTTAAAAAAACGTCACTATAGGTCTTAAAAAAGTCACTATAGGGCCTAACTCGATTGATCATAAATCGAGTTTTAAAAGAGGGGCATTTCCCTATTTAGTTTGGGAAAGAGGGTATAAAACTAATTAATTTGCCCGAAAAGGGCAGAAGCCCATTTTGTCCCGAAAATCAATTTTAGATTATGTAGTTTCACATTTTTTTTTCCATGAAGTATCCTTTGAATTATTTTGAACAAATCTTGCACTAAGAGTCTGTTTGGTTGGAGGGGTGGAAAAGTGAGATAATAGAAAATGATGGGAGGGTAGAAAAGTAGGAGGATAGAAAATATTTTAATTTCCCTCATTTTTATTTAGTTGGAAGTGGAAAAGTGGAGGAATGAGAAAAGTGAGTTTGTGTAAATTTACTCATATACCCTTATTAAAAAATGATGTCCAATTAAAAAAAATGCAATCACCCAAATTTATTAAAAAATAAAAATCACATCTAGAAAAAAAAAATCATGTCTACACAAAAAAAAAAAATAAATAAATAAAAGAAAGCAAAAGAAAAAAAGAAGGAGAGAAGAGCAACATTGGACAAAGCCTGCCCCAGGAAAAAAAAAAAAAAAAAAGAGAAGCAATGTCCAAGAAAAAAAGAAAAGAAAAAGAAAAATAAAAGAAAGAAGAAGCCAACATCCAGGCCCAAAAAAAAAAAAAAAAAGCAATGTATTGGACTAATAAGCTCATGCGCAAGAAAACACATGGACCCCACCATCATTTTCCTTTGTCTCTCTTCCAATCAAATACTCTTCAAAAAGTTTTTTCTCCTCATTTTTTTTCCTTTTTTTTTCTATCCTCCCTAAAATCTACTTTACCAAACACACCGTAAAAGATTATAAAACCCTTACTTAGTAAACAAGCCATGCATACTGTTTGTTTGCCCATAAGTAAACATAGTACCTACAACAAAGAAAGAAAATAAGGACATCAATCATGCGAAACTCTTGAATGATATGATATAATTATTGGTCATCACAGTCTAAAAGATTAGTTTATTAGGCGGGTTAGATGCCTAACACCATACCAATCATATAACCTAGCTTTCGAACTTAAATCAAGGATGATAACAACGTTAGAATCTCCAATATCCCTAAAGAGGCACCAACACAACCCCACTCACTCGCATAGATTAACTGCCAAAACTCTGATTGGGAAGTTTGTGGGTGGGTGGGCGCAATCTCATCATGATTTTTGCGCAATATAAGAGGCATGAATTTTTGCAAAAAGAAATAAAAGAGCACGGTGGAAGTCTTTCATGCCCAAAACACTAAGGCATAGTTTTCGAGTGAAAAGTAGTTAGTCTTATTATGCTCGAAAATTCCTGACACTTGGGTCATGATTTTAGCGCAAATTAATTGCGAAAAAAAAAAAAGGAGAACTCGGTGGAAGTCTATATGAGGCATAGTCTAGTCTTCGAGCGAAAAGGAGTCTTGACTCTTATCTCATTAAGTACAAAAAATTCAAGATGCTGGGGGTCATGATTTTCACGCAAAATAAGAGGTCGAAATTTTTGCCCAAAAAAAGAGTTCAGTGAAAGTCTTTGATGCCTAAAACACTTGAGGGAAAGCTTTTGTGCGAAAAGGAGTCGGTCTTATGACATGTGAAAATTTCACAGCCTCAAGTCATGATATTTTTGCGCAAAACAAAGGGTTAGTTATTCTATTATAAATTCTTTATTTCCAGCGATAAAAATTACTATTTCTGTTATAATCTTGGTTTTGAGCGAGGAAGAGTCGGAATCCCATCAAAAGCTTAAGTAAGTTGGGCTTGAACTTCTTTTTGTTTGGGTCGAGAGTGGACTTGAACATCTCAATAATATTAATTAATACCAGTGCAATGCAATTCTAGGTTGGGCTTGTGGTTGTGGGTAGATAAGGCAACAGAAGTCGGCCTTTTTGTGGAAAGCCCATATACCACTACGGCTGAAAATTTGGGTCACTGTGTACAATTGTTTACAGCCTCAGCAACAAAATCTGCAGAGCCGGACCAGGAGAAAGACAAAATCTGCAGAACCACAATTTTACGGTAATCTACGACTACGACCTCTAATTTTAACTTACTTCTTTTTTCTGTTTCTGGGTATTATGTGCTTTGGTTGTTTATTCTTTATTCTTAGCTTTTTTTGTACTTTACGTTTTGCTAGTACATTTTAAGTGGAGCATATGTAATGGAAAGTTTGAAGCTCATGCATCAAATTGCACTAAAGTTTTTGAATGGAAGTATGAAAAATTAATTGATGGGTGTCATTGTTGCTTTAATATGCCCACTTATATCAAGGGCTAAGTCAGTAGAGAATTTGTCAATTTTGTCAGTACAATTTGAGCAATGAATTTTTTTTGCTTGCTTATCAAAAAGGAAATAAGTGCAATTTCTATAAATTGCAATAGCGGTTTATTTCATTTTGCTTTACAAAATTAAAGTTAAGTCACCCTTTTAGACACACGTTTTTTCATATGATTCTAGGACCTTAAAAATAACCACATGATTAGTTCATATGGCTGAGTAATATATGTGGAATTGATGTAACACTGATTTTTATATTATTGAATACACGTTATTGTTCTTCGAAAAATTCTTGTCAACCACATCTCCTTGTTATCTTCCATCTCAGGTCCTAATGATTATTAAAGGGGTATTCAGAAGATATGAAAGATGGAACCCTGTGCATCCAACATCTGGAGCCTTTTGGGGCATGGGAATAGGCATTGGTTGTGGTGTTGGATGGGGCCCTGGTTTTGGCCCTGAGGCAATTGGTTATGTTGGCTCAGGCTGTGGTGTTGGATTTTGTGTTGGTATAACTCTGGTTGGTTTTGGCATTGGCCTACCTGCAAATGGCCTCTATGAAGTTCCTTACAATGGTATGGTATTCATTTTGTAATTTAACCATTTCACATGCTACATTTTCTATCAGTTGCTTTGCATATAAGGATGATTCACGCTGTTCTTATGCATTTTGGGAAACATAAACACATCATGTTTAATCTGCCTGGATTTTAAGTTGTGAATGTGTACCTTGTTGATATTAATGTTTGCATGTGTCTGTCTGAGTGAAGGATTGTAGTATTGATTCTTGAGTGCAAAAGCTTGATCAATACATTCTTTTCCTAGCTGTTATGGCTGCAGGAAGTGGTGCAATGGAATTAGCCCGTTCTAGTGGTCTTGTCACGAAAGATATTGTAGGGGATGGCTGGAATAACATTGCACCTCGCATCTCTGGTCTGCAAACAGAAGCATATAGAAGATTCTCTAGCTTTAAGCAGAAATGTTGCTCGGACAAAGAGTTTGATTTATTTGACAGGAAGAGCAAGCTGCCAGCCTTTACTAGGTCTATTTCAGAAAGTTTAGGAACATTTGGTGGTCGCTTCTTCCACCCTCGCAAAGGTTAGCTAACAAATGCAAATTGAGTTTGTTGTAATTTTGAAAATATTAATATTTTCTTGTGAATATAGCATTGGTGCTACTAAGTGGTTTAGGTTGATTTATCATATGATTCTTATATATTTTTTTCTTTCCTTTTTTTGGTTGGGGAGGGGTGGGGGTGTCTTGGAACTGTCTTACGCTCTTTTCAGAGTTTTTCAACTATTAATTCCTCCTTGTTTTGTAGATATTGTTACAGTGCTATTGATGTGAATGTTTCTTGTGTTTATACGCTTGCTTGTAGTTTTTGGCAATATTGACTTCCATAATTTTTACCATGATAGTTTTGAAGAAGCTAAGATGAAAAAAAAAAAAAATGAAATTCTATGGTTGTCATTTTTTACTCCCTTTAGGATCTTCCTTAAGTTGGTTTGAAACTAGGCCTCTTTTAGTTGATATCTTTGAGAAAAAAATTTTAAAAATAAAGTGATTTGATGAGTTAAGAACAGTGTGGTTGTTTGTTAAAAGGTTCTTATATTTTGGTCCCACCAATTAGTTTACCGAAGACATTTTTAGCTAATGGTTTTGAGTATTGAGTACAACTATACCTGGCAAATGCATTAGAAAAGTAGGAAACTTCTTACTTAGCCAAAATAATCTACTTTTAGATTTGAAGTGATTCAAGGAGCGCAAAGACAATTTTATTTTAATTTGGTTTATATAATTTTAGAGTCAAATATATTTTTCTCTTGGTTTGTTCACTGTTATTCTAGGTCTTCTTATCTAATTAAGTTTTTAGCATTTTATATAATTTCTTAAGAGTTTTGGGACTATGCTTGGTTGTTGTATTTAATTTCCTAGAGTTAAGGTTGTTTTCGTTAGTAAATAATTGGCTTTGATCCAAGTTAGTTAGGATTGGAGTTTAGTCCTAGTAGTCTATATAAGCATGCTATTGTAATTGTATGGAGACTGTATGATGAATCAAACTTCAGTTGAAAATTTTCCAACAGCTTAGTGCTGATTCCAGTTGACCCTAGGTGTTCATTCTTAGCGATTCTATGTTGCCTGCTTGGTACCGATTCCAAGCAGACCTAGCTGCTGATATATGGGTTTATCTTATTTCCACCCTTTATGCAAACCCTGCTTTGTTGTACAGTGATCACAGCTGAACATGACATGAATAGGTGGCAGTCATGGTGGTGATGATGGTAATTATGGTGATAAGATGAACTGATGTATTTTCTTTTTTATTGGATTTGGATCCGTCAAGACTGAGGGGGCTCGAACTCGCAACTTTCGCCTGGACAGGGGCGGTGCTCTGACCAATTGAACTTCAAAATTCTTGGAGGCAGTGGTTTGTGATTTTGATAATAAGAATGGGTTATAATTGGTGACATTTTGAAAGAAGTTATGGGTTGATTTTGATGACTTTTTCTTTTTATCAGAGTTGTATTCATAGTGATTTATTATTCCTATGATGTGATTGGGTGTTGGAAATGATTGTAGTGGGTTGTCATTACCATAATGGTGGTGGTGATGGTTAGTGAATTATGATAGAGGTGACGATAGTGTGGTGGTGTCAAAGGGACGTTTGAAAACTCAGTTGTTATCACCCCAAATCTAATGCCTACTATCAATTCTTTCAATATATGTTGGATTCTATGAACCAAGTGAAAGTGAAAGTGATATGACAAAGATCCATACATCAACTACAGCCACCAGTTGTGGATTGGATTCCTGGATATTTATTTATTTGTGTGACTCATATTCTTAGTTGTATTTGTATTTTAAACATATCACATAGGTAAATTCTCAATCAGTAAACTAGCATAGCAAAATTCAGATCAGACCTAATTCATTCACCCAACAATTCACAATTCACATTTTGAATGTCACAATATAAGATTTTACAATTTAAATTTAACCAATCTGCCCATAAACAAGATCTCCTCTCTCTCTCTCTCTCCAAGATAACCCTGTAGATTATCAACAAAATGCTTTATCTGATACCTGGAACTGACCCCCAACAGCTCTATTAAACCCAGTTAGAATCTTCAGGGTGTGAGCTGCATTCTTCGCTGCAAGTTATAAACCAGAATTAAAAAGACATGGTCAAGATTTGCTCCATTAAACCCGGACCTTCTATGCCTACCATGTTCTCAGGAAAACCTTTGATTCATGTTCTCCATTTCTACAGATAACTTTACGCATTGATTTTGATGATTATCTCCTCAACCAATTTCCTCTGCTAAAAGGTGTCAATGGTTGTCTTCCTGTACTTCCTTGAACTTAAAGCAATGATTTTGTAAATGTGTTTCTGGAATTGGTGAGGTGTGGGTCTACATAGCTGGTTGGAAGAGTGAATGCAGTGGTGATGGGGGCAGCCATCCAACTAGCAATGAGAGAGTGGATGTGTTAAAAAAAAATGGTGGTGCGGATATTTGTTGATAGTGTGTCAGATGGAAGTGGTTATGGTATATCCAAAGTGGTTTTGTCATTGGTGACCTATGACCTTGGTCTTGTCCTTTTGTGTGTTGTGTGGTCATTTTTAAGTGTTTGGTCCAATGTTGATTTTGTAATTTTGAAAGGAAAAAAATTTCTCCAAACTGGGTTGGAGAAATTTTGTCCAAACTGCTAGTTGGCACTCTCTAAAATAAACTGTGCGTTACTGGGGCATGTAATTCTCACATGACATTTTAGTAGACTTGATAGAATAACCTCTGTTAAGTCTTATCACATTCTGCTTTCGTGTCCTCCTCCTCTCTCCCGTTTTAAGGTCCATTCACCTGCCACCAAGAGTGCATGCAATCATTCCCAAAGTTCCAAAAAGAAATGAAGAAAAAAAATCGCTTGCCTTTCATATTTTGATGTCATCTAGCCACTTCACTAACTCATCCAAATCCTTATTTGGGCTCCCTCCTTTGATAGCATCCAAAGTTGCATCCCTAAGCTTCTTGACTCAGACTCTTTCCAGTCTAGTTGCATCCATTAACTCAACCAAAAGACTCAATGGAGCACAGCAGTCCTGTTTAACACATCTCAAGGCTTTCACTCAAGTACCCTACAGTCACCAAGTTAAGTAGCATGACTCCATTCCCCCTGAATTTCAAATTCAACCATTAACTTAGGTTAGATCATTGGTATATAAACTGGTAATCTGAATCTGAATAACCCAAAAAAAAAAAAAAAAAAAGAGTGAATGCAGTAGTGGTGTGAGAGGGCGCGGGGTGGGGGAAGAGGAGTGTTTCAAATTTGGTGTCTCGGACCCTCTATACGTCTAAGAATTGAAAAGACTACCAAAAAAAGGAAAAAAAAAAGGATCATTATAATCATTACTATGACCCACCCATCAGTCCACTTAACCTTTTAGAAGATGTGGGGGATATCTTTTGAAATTGTTAAGAAATGGCCCGTTTGGATTGAGGGGGGTAGGGAGAGGGAGTGGAGGGGGAGTAGAGTAGAGTTGGCTGAAAATAGGCTAATTTTAGTCCAACTCTACTCTCCCTCCCTCCCCCTCAACCCAAATAGACCAAAAGTCTTTATTTAATGTTTGATTGGGGAATGCACGTGCTCAAGACTTAAAAAGGAAAATGCTGGCGTGGATTGGATTAGAGCTGAAAACCGATTTGGGCACGAGTTGTTTTTATTTAATGTTTGATTGGGGAATGCACGTGCTCAAGACTTAAAAAGGAAATGTGATGGTATTGGTGAGAACGGATGCTGGCATGGAATGGATTAGAGCTGAAAACCAATTTGGGCATGAGTTAAGAAAGTCTCATCTCCCCTATCAAACATGTGAGGAAAAGAAAGACTCTCAGAGGTTTTGAGGTGATGGTTGTGATGATGATGAGATGTCGTTTAGGATGGTTTGGGTAGTGGGATTTATTCCAAGTGTGTGTTTGGATGAGCTCATTTTCATCATCTTATTTAGTTGTACCTTGAAAATTAATAAATTACAGTTGTACCTTGAAAAAGTTGATGCTTTAAAAAGCTATATATGCCCTTTGTAGAAGAAATTAAGCTGAGGCAAATGGATACTTAAGCACGGTGGTTTCACCCTGGGTTGAGGAGGCTGTCTCATCTACAGTTTGGAGGTTAACTAAGGCTACTTTGTTTAACTTATTAAAAAGTCATGTAAGAATCACATAATGACACGTGGTTATTTTAGAGGGTGCCACCCATGGTTTGGAGGAAATTTCTCGAACCTAGTTTGGTGGAAAAATTTGTTTGTTTTGAAAACCAATGCAGGATTAAGAGGGTTGGATAATGACCATGAATTACTGTGATAAAATGAGTTCAAATGCTTGTGTCCTATTTTTTTTTTTTTAATTTTAAACGAGAGCCAAGAAGCACCATTAATATACAAAATGCTGTAGAAGTAATATGAATTCAATTCACAAGATAGTAACAATAGGCGATAGACCTTACTACTTTTATATATGTGAGAGAGAGGCTTACCTGTAACCGCATACTCATTTAAAAAATAAACTGATCAACTGCTTATTATCAGTTGGCAGGCACACATCAAGAATAGTAACAGAGTAATCATGACTAGTGGTCCAGAAAATACAACTTCCAAATCTGCTTATGCCCTCTAGAGTGATAGAAATTTTAAGGCAAATAAGATTTATTAGATTCTCCTAAGCGTACATGTGTTAACTAGCAAAGTTACAGGGTTTTTGACTCAGTTATAAACTTATAATGACAGGAAGTGGCTGATTGTGAAGAGCAAGCTTGGTAGTTGATTGTCAAGGATACCATTGCTGTACATTCTTCACACGAAATCTGCATAGGAATTGTTATAGCTTGGTAGTTGATAGTCAGGTTTTTAATTAGCATTACATCATTGTGAAATTCATATTCGAGGAGGGGGAATTACTCACAAGCTTTCATATTCGAGGAGGAGGAATTACTCAAACTTTGGTGTGGAGTCTCAAACAGGATCTTAGAGATTTAGGCTTGCATTTTCTAAACAAAACTTTTCACACAGTTTAATCGTTCATTGAATAGACATATAGCCCCATGCGGCCAACTCCCCACACCCCCCCCCCCCCCCCCCCTAAAATTTGAGTTGGCAGAAGAGTCTTCTTTTAAAACAAGAATTGGCTAGCTGGGGGCAATTGTTATAAAGATAATGTACCTTTTTGTTTATTTGATTTCATATTTTATAGTAGAAATTGCTCTTGTAGTTGTATTGGTTAAATTTTTTGGATCATTTATGGCTTGGAAGACTTTATTGGTTCTATTAGATATTCTTATTCAAGTTGGTAGATAATTTGGATTATATTGCAAATGAATTTTAAAAAAATCTTTACCACGCAGATCATAATGGATGAACTTCATTTTATGAAATATTGTTATCAAGTATATTTTTTATTTGAATTACGAAGTTTATATATATATATATATTTAATGTATTTTTTTAATATTAAACTAAACAGCAATTATATACTAATTATATACTTATTAGAGTTTAAAAGATAATAAGCTTTCTTCACTCTTGGATGGACCCAGATAAAAAAGCATGGATAAAAAACGTTTTCTCTAACTATGCATGTTCACTCTATATATGAAAAAATTACTTTCAAGATAGATTTTCACTTTTATGGGACATAAACATTCTAAGAAAGAATATTGTATTAAAAAGACACAACATTTTTTTTAGTTCCTTTTATTGCACCAAAGGATCACTAGAAAAACTCCCAATAAGCTTAATTGTAAAAACTATTTCGGGTTTTTAAGAAAGTTCTCACAAACAAATAATATGATTGAAGAAAATTAAAAAGTAAAATAGACACAACCACATGCAAAGGATAGAAAACTAAGGATTTATGTGGTTTGCCATGGATCTATGTCCATAGGTGACAATGAAAAGAAAATTTCACTAAGAATTTAGGGAGATTACAAAAATAGTACAAAGACACTCCTAACACCTAAGCCGCAAATGCACCAAAATAATTCTCTCTTAAAAATATAAAGTTTAGGTTGTCACTAATTATCACAAGAGCTAGCTAAATATTTATATAAGGATAAATACTAGTACATAGCGGTTGTTGCAAACAACCGTACACACATTATTTGCACTAAAATCGTGATTTCAAGTCACGATTTCAATTCAAAAAACTAGTGTAAAATAAACATTACTCTTTGTATAACACCTTGGTTGGGTGAAGTGCCGCACAAGTAATGGTCAGTTTGGAATCTTTGGATTGAAAGAGAGTAGAGTAGAGTAGAGTAAAGTAGGCCGAAAATCTTATGTTGAGTTGAATACAATCAACGCAATCTCAAACTACAAACTCAATCCGTTCTTATTTATGTCTATAGTAAAATGTTTTTCTAAAATAAAATAGAGAATAATATTTCCCTTCATAATTTTCTTATTGTATAAGACTTCATATTCAAAAAAATTGGGAAAAAAAAAAAAAATCCCACGCATAGAAAATTAAGATATTTTCGAATTTTAGTTTCTCCATGATTTTTCGTGAAAAACAAAAAACAGCATTAGGGACAGGGCGTAATATAAGATTACCATCAACGTAAATAGCATTGCCTAGGCAGAAAACCTAGTAAGTTTCCATCACCAGTGGTGGCATTGAAGGCAACTTTGAGATGCACACAAGAGTATAAAACAGCGCTAGCTCCATTTTCTCTCCACGACGACAACGCCCACCTTGAACCATGGCATGCAACCGAAGCTCTTATGTTGAGATGGAAGCTAACATTCCCATCTTTAAAATCCCTCCTTATCTCTTCAAGTATCGACTCTCCCCAGTACCATTGCTCTCCCTCCTCAAACTTTGCTTCCACCAATTTCTCTTTCTCCATCCCCAAATGGATGGCCTTATTAACAGTTGTGGTCGCAAGAGTATACGGCTTTTTGTAGAATATGATGACCTCAATCCCTCCTAACACAATGTTCCAAATCTGGTTTGGGTTCTTGAAGGTGAAACCCACATCATATTTGGCTGTTAACGAAGAGTTGGAGGAGACGAAGGTGGGTATGGATAGAGAGTTGAGCCAAAGCGTAGGGCTTCGTGGTCTCGGCGTGAACCACATAATGGTGACGACCAAGCAGCCAACACTGGTTAATACACCCAATACGGCAGCTAAAACGAAACCAACTCTATATATCCTACCAGCTTGAGCTTCGTTTGGTCGCGTTTCATGGAGGTGAGCGTCATCATCATCAATGTTGTAAGGGTGAACTTTTGCTATTTCTGTAACTTTTCTGGGACCCAAAGTTGC
Organism: Quercus robur; assembly: GCF_932294415.1. NCBI lineage: Eukaryota > Viridiplantae > Streptophyta > Magnoliopsida > Fagales > Fagaceae > Quercus > Quercus robur. Next base: position 42,706,824 of record NC_065545.1, on the reverse strand, counting down.
CATTTTTTTTATAAAAAAAAAAAAGGAAAAAAAAAAAAACACTCAGAGAGAAGCAAAAGATAGAGAGATTTTGCAAAATATGTTCTTGTCCATTGGTATTCCATGAATATCTCTGAACATTTAACAAAAGGCTGTTCATGCAATGCAACTGTTACGTGTGTGTATATATATATTATATATATTTGTTAGAGATTAAAAAAATTTTGTTAACAAATGTTTTGAATTATATCAAAACGATTAGGGTCAAACAAGATTCACGAACGTCCGTTTACCTTAAGCTGTGGGGGCAATTCTTGTTCTAGAAAGTGCTGCAACAGTAACTACATTTTGTTAGAAAGAGCGTTAAAAGATTTGAATGTTTAATCTTAGTTATGGCCTATTTGGAAGTTTAGAGAGGGAGAAGAGTAGAGGGGAGTAGTGGGGAGGAGAGTAGAGGGGAATAATTCCCCTCCACTTTGTTTGAATATTTTTAAAATTAGTAAGGGAGAAGGGAGTAATTAGTCCTTCCCCTTATTTGGATATTTTAAAAATTAGGATGAAGATGAGAGGAAATGATTAAAATAGACAAATTTACCCCTATTTGAAAATGGACTTGCAACATTGGTCTATTATTAATTTAGAAATAGTAAATTGGGAAATTTATCTAGTCAATAATTTATCTACTTTACTCTCCCTCCAAATCTCTCTAATTTGGGGGAATTAAAAATGAAGGGTTAGAGGTGGTTAAAACCCCTCCAAACCCCTTCAAACTCCTCCCCCTCCTTCCTTATAAAATTTTCAAACAAGGTAATTGAATTACTTTCCCTCCTTCTACTCTACTCTCCCTCATTTTTTAAACTTCCAAACAGGCCATTAAGGTCTAAGTCTTTTGTATAACTTTAGCCGAGATCATTGTTTATAATCTTACTTGGAGTACAAACAGAGTAGTTATAACCTTATAATTTGTAAAGAGTATAAAGAATAAAGAAAGCAATCACACACGCTCTGCATATGTAATGATGCTTTTTTTTTTTTTTTTTTTAGTTTAATGTAATTTTTTAATTTGAATTTATCTATTGTTACTAAGGTTACATATGAATAAATTTTTAAGAAATTAAAATTTAAGATTTGAAATATAGTAAATTGCTGGATTTAGTGTGTGCTAATTTTTAGGAAAAAATGTATCAAACGTGCATGAGATATATTTAAATGAGAAATGCAATGGTGTGAAAATGTTGTAAAATTGTTGTGGACGTAGCATTTCTCATATTTAAATAGAGAGTGTGCTAATTTTTAGGAAAAAGCTTCTTTGGTAGTTTTTTTATTTTATTTTTTATGTTGAATTTTGTTGAATTACAATTTTAACCCTATTTTTTATTTTTTAAGAATAAGGATTATCCAATTAGATTAGGGGTATTTTTGACATTTTCTGAAGGCATAACTAAATTTCTGAATCCTCTTAATATATAGAGATAATAATCCATCTCATGGTAGTTCTCAAAGACAAACAGCGTTAATTCCACATTCTCTCTCCATATTTTCTTATATAATTTATGTGGCTTCAAAGCTATTGATGCAAGAAACAATAGCAAAATCATTTTAGATTTTCTGTTGTTTATTTTTAAACTCTAAACTAGAATTGTATTTAAAATTTAAATTTGACTTAGATGATTAGTATTGGTGGTGCCAAATTGCCAAATTGCTATTTTTAACAATCAATATAAAAAAAAATATAACAAAAATAAGGCTGCATCAGTGGAGCTATTGCTAAAAATTTTACCACTTGAGCTACAGTGCACTGTAGCTTAAAGTTAAAGGTATAACAAAAAATTATTATTTTATTTACTTTTCAAATTTATTCAATTCATACATTTTGTCCAATTCCGTTAAAAAAAATGCCATTATGTAATTAACTAATAAAACAATTTTTGAAAAAATTTTATCACAAAAAAATCTATAAAATATTTTTATTAATTTTATAGATTTTTTGATGTGAAAATAATATTTTTTTAATGGAATTTTTTTTAACAAAATTTGACAAAAGACTTTAATTGAATAAATTAGAGGATTCAATTGAACAAAAGTAAAGTTAAATGATTAAAATAAATTTAAGCTAAAGTTAGAGGGTGGAATTTGCATTTTATCTTAAATAAATTATATATATATTATTTACATAGGAGTACTTCGAAATAGTCCTTTAAATACTATATTTTTATGTTTATCAATAAATTTGTAAGTATTAAGAAATTGATGGCTCAAGCCCACTAAGAACAGTGATGCATTGTCCCTCAAATCAAGTCTACACAATAGTATTTTTATAGAGAGTGGGAAAATAGTTATAGTGTAAATTTGGGACTAAGTTCAATTCTAAAGCCGAGGAATCTGAAGTAATGAAGAAAAACAATTTAAGTAGCAACTGAGGATATTGCGGTCCTCGAGTGAGTCCGAGGACTAGTTCTTATATATGAATGACACAAATTCTATACCAAATAATTCATTGTTCACTTTCTTGTTTTTTCATCCTTAGAGAATAATAATCCCCCTCTAACTGAAAGGTTCCCATCTCTTATATATCCTTCCTCTTTGCACCTAGCTCTCCACTTGTATGCCTCAAGGCTTTTCTTAGGTCACTTGTCCCATCAGAGTTCTGCTGAAAGTGGTAGAAGGGGCTGCTAGCTACGAAACTACTGTTCAAGTGTCATTTCCTCATCAATGTAGCTAATAAGGTTGTTGTAGTGCATTCAATGCGGTGGGGGAAGGTATACCATTTACAAGAAGCTTCCTTCCACCATCTTGGCCCTTTCCATGATCCTTTTTTTTTATCGAAATGGGTTCTCCCAAAGTGTTATCTCGCATCTTCCTCCCTTCTCAGGTCGATGAAGTCCTCAGGTCGGATACACTTTTGCGGGTGGAACTGTACGATACTTCATGCTCCATCCTCTTCGTCCTCGAACGCCCTACAAATTTTTTTAAGAAAAAATAGCACTTTTAAAGTTGTAATAATACATAAGAAAGTAAATTGACTAATACCATAATTTATATGAGTGTACCATATCGACCAATAAACCACATAATTATTATTTTAAATTACTTTTAAGTTTTAAGAACTATTACCTCATTTGTCCCTTACATGACTACTTCCACAACAAATAGATTATCAAGCAAACGAATGAGAAACTGGACGACCTCTTATTGTCATTGAGGACTCTTTTTTCTATCATCTATTAGACTTGGGATATGATGGTAACCAATGGTGGAGTAAGGAATTTATATTTGGGAGACCTTTTTTTTTTTTAAGATTTGGGAGACCAAATTAAAATGTGGCAATTCAATCATTTATGTACCATATATTATGTTATATATAGTAGTAAAAAAAAGAAAAAGAAAAGGCAAAGGTGTGTCTAGTGGTTTTCAAGAGTCAAGACCTCATAAATCCATAAGGTCTAGAGTTCAAAATGCCTAACCAACATTTTTTTTTCCCTAAATGATTACTCTCTATAATAATTATATAATGTGTGCGGAGTAGGGGGACTACACATTCTTTGGAAAATAATCAAAACCTCAAATAGCTTTGGACACTAACATTAACAAAAGAAAATAATAATAATAATAATAATAATAATAATATAATGTAAAAAATTATAAACATTTTCAACATGCAAATAAAGTATTTTATAAATTAATATATGTATAACAATAAGGTGGTAATCAAACTTATTAGACATGTGATAAAATTGGAGATGTAGTTACACGTACTATTCTTGATTTTCTTAATTTGGGTCTTATCCCGCCTAATTTTAATGAAACCATATTGTTCTTATTCCAAAAGTTAAGGAACCAAAAACGGTGACTGATTATAGGCCTATAAGTTTGTGTAATGTGGTGTTTAAAATTGCTTCAAAAGCTATTGCAAATAGAATGAAGAAACTTCTTCCTTCCATTATTAATGATACCCAAAGTGCTTTTGTGCATGGAAGGTTAATTACTGATAATGTTTTAGTCGCTTTTGAAGCAATGCACCATATTAACCAAAAGAAGGGAGGGAAGATGGGTAATATGGCTGTGAAATTGGATATGAGTAAGGCCTATGATAAGGTGAAATGGCTTTGATTGGATAAAATTATGAATAGGTTGAGGTTTGATGAGAAATGGAGGAAGTTGGTCATGCAGTGTGTCACAACAGGTACTTATTCAGTAAGGATAAATGGGAAACCAAAAGGGCATATTATTCCAAATAGGGGTATACGTCAGGGTGATCCTTTATCACCATACCTTTTCCTTTTATGTGCTGAAGGTCTTTCTTCTCTAATTAAGAAGGTTGTGGATGATGGTGTGATGGAAGGGTTAGTAATGCCAGGTGGGCCCTAGACTTTCTCATTTATTTTTTGCTAATGATAGTCTCATTTTTTGTAAGGCTTCAATTGAAGAGTGTAACTCCCTGCAGAGAATTCTCACTGTATATGAAGAAGCTTCTGGACAGCAACTAAACCATACAAAAACCTCTTTATTTTTTAGTAGCAATACACCAGATGACATTCAATAGGAGATAAAGAGTAAGTTTGGGGCACAAGTGATCAGACAACATGAGATGTATTTAGGCCTTCCACCTTTAGTTGGCAAAAATAAGAGGAATTCTTTTAATGCCATAAAAGAGAAGCTTAGCAAGAAACTAGTGGGGTGGAAAGAGAAAATGCTATCTAAAGCTGGAAAGGAAGTGCTATTAAAAGCTATAGCTCAAGCCATTCCCACGTACACAATGGAGTGCTTCAAAATTCCACCAACAAAACACAAAAAAAACCCAACAAATTAGGCTCACAATAATGGCAAACCCAGCTAACCACATGACAAATTCCCCTCACTTTGTAGAGAGAAAGAAAATGAAGCTCTCGGCGTAACAACAGCTTCGTGTGATGTGAGTTCGTAGCTAGCAATGGACGTCACGGGCTTCTGTTGGTGGTTGTTGGCGGAGCAGTGTGGGATTGGCGATTGGTTCGTAGGTGGTGGTCAGTATTTTTAGCTAACTAGTTGTGGGTTTGTAACGGGTGAGGGGTTGTTCATGGTGGTTGTGGAGATTTTCGCGATTGATGAGAGTTTTGATTGTCCGCGGCGAGGATTTGGGATGATCCGTTGGTGAAGAATTTTTTTTCTTGGATCTTGTTTTCTGGGCTTGGTTATGGCTATGGTGGTTTGGGTGAGTTGTGTGGTAGGATGATAGCATGTTGGCAGGGGAATAGAAATCAATAAAAACATAATGAGAGTGAGAGTGAGGGTGAGGATGAGGGTGAGAGGCGAGTTGGCATTAACAACGAGGTGGAGGGAGGGCTTGAGGGGGGGTGGCTGGCGGCGGACTATGAGGGTGAGAGGCGAGTTGGCATTAACAACGAGGTGGAGGGAGGGCTTGAGGGGGGTGGCTGGCGGCGGACTTAGAGAGTGAGAGTAAGGGTTGGTCGGTGAGAGTGAGAGCTTGAGGGGCGGCAGTTGAGAATTGTGAATTTAAGATTTATTAGGTTTGGGGTTTGTAAGAAGTTAGTGATATGTATAGCTAGGGTATTTTACAAATTTTATTGTATTCGAGTCAAGTTCGGGTTTGCGGCGGGTATTTCTAAAACCTGCACCCAACCTGAACCTCGCTTTGGGTTTGATTTTAAAAACCCAAACCTAACTCTACTTTTTCACAGGTTGAGTAAAACCCATTTAATTTTACACTTTTATTGGGTTTTACCGAATCAAATGTATAAGTGATTCAATTAGATAACTAGTTACCCACCACCTGTGGTGGAGGATTTGCTAGCTTTTGACAAAGCCGAATTTCATTGTAACAGACTTATTAGTACTTAATCTATTTCAGCGTTGGTTTACAAAAAAAAAAAAAAAAAATAGATAACTAGACTAGTTTAGGTACCAATTCACTGGGTTATTGATCTGACTAGCCAAGTTGGTTCAAACCTGGAGTTGACCAGTATCTTGATAAGGTTTTTTTTTCCCAAGTCGGGTTGGGTCAACCCTTGTGACCCATGACCTAGCCCTTTAAATTTTAAAAAAAAAAAAAAAATCATATCATAGGATCAAGCAAATACCTACAAATGCTAATCATGTAAAGGTAATATAATGTCATCCATCAAAGATAATGACAACGTTAAAGCAAATAGCAACCGCAAAAAAGTTTCTTTATAGTTTGACTTTGACCACAAAGCAATAAGATTATAGAAATTGAGTTTACAATTTAAATTTGATTGCATCAAGTAATTTAGTTTGAAACATCTTTACATCGTTTGGTGTGCTAAAAGGTTAAAAATATTGGCTTAAATCCTTCTTCTTTTTTTTCTTTTTTTTTGCAATTAAACTCATAATATAATTGCTATTGTTAGTCTTATTTGCTGCAAGTGAGTTAATCTCTTTTATTGTCTAAATCACCTAACTTTTATGGTGATGATATCATTTGGTGAATTTTGTAAAGCTAAAAATCTATATATTATTTATCATGTTGTTATTTTCAACATTTTGGGGATATTTATTTAACTTTTTAAAAAAGTGAGAAAAAAGAAAAAAATGAAGTTTTAAAAAACTGTACATAAAAAATTAAAAAAAAAAACTTATAAGTTTTTTTTTTGAGATATTATAGACGAATTCTTAAAAAAACTCCCTCAACCACTAAAATACTCAAAGTAATTAGCTAAACTTATAAATTGATTCCAAACAGTTTTTTTTTTTTTTTTTTTGAAGGTGAAAAATACTAGTCAAGTCGTAGCCCAACATTTTCTCAAACTGTCAAAAAAAACATTTTCTCAAAAAAAAAAAAAGAAAAAAAAGTCGTAGCCCAACCCGTTTAGGATCACCAATTTTTCATCCAAACCCGATTAGAACCCAAAAACCAGCCTGCTTGCCATGATTTCCCTTCTTAGTTTTGAAGGCTAAAAAAGAAAGAAAAAAAAATGCAGATACTTTTGTGCAAAAACTCTCTTTTTTCTGGTATGTTTACTCTCTCCATTCTTGCAAAACATGTACATATTTTTGCTTACAGTAAAGTACGTTAGGACAAAGACAAACAGTACAAGGAGTCAGGTGGTCAACCATTGCATGATATCGCATCACATTCTCTGGGGCCCCCCCACGTAAAATAAGAATATATTGAGGGACCAGTTTGAAATATCACCCAAATTTTACCAAACCAGAAACCAGAAAGAAGGGTAGTGTCAGTGACTGTGCAATCACATTCTTTTTCAATCAAGCCTCAACAACATCTCTAATCTCTCGCACTAGCTATGAGCCTCTTTGGTCTGGGCAGGTATATAATTTAATTTTCTTTTTCTTTTTCTTTTTAGAATATAATATTTTAATTCTTATCTGTTTATTTTGCTCAAAATTATTATTATTTTTTGGATTTAATTTTTATGGCAGTTCTGTTGTTTATTGGGTTACTTTATTTGAAGATTTAGTGATTTTTTTAGATACCCTTTCGGCTTTTATAAGGCATGTGTATGTGTATGCAGTTGCAAACGGGTTCAAAAAGCTATGATCTTTGATTATTTGGTCAATTTCTTAGTTCATATTATGCCATATGCACATCTACAATATTTCATTGGATTTGCATTTTTTTTTTTTTTGTTTAATTATTAGTATCAACCATCAAGATTGTGTACATGGATTTTTTTTTGGTGGCAAAAACACTAACACAAAATAGAAGCTTCTTAGTTTTCCATTTGAATAACTGGTAGGCATTTTTCTATTGGTTATGTTACATTTCTTGCAGGCTCACTGCTTCTTAGTTTTCCATTTGAATAATTGTTAGGCATTTTTCTATTGGTTATGTTACATTTCTTGCAGGCTCACTTGCATTGATTTCATACATAGTTTCTTGAATGAGCCCAAAATCCAAACCAACATTCCATTTTGGCATTATACAGTTGATTTTTGCATTAAATTGAGCACGAGATGCTTGTGGTTTTTTTTTTGGGTGATAATTTGATAGTTAGAGGAGGGGGATTTGAACTTTAAATGTCTTCGTTGAAAACACCAATAGGTGCTAGTCAATTGAGTTACAAGGCTTTTGACACTTACATGCATAGGAGATAAAAGAACCTGTGTGGATAGATGCGTGAAGTTTTTTTTTTTTGATAATACGATAGATACAACAGGGGAGGAATTTGAACCCTGGATGTCATGGATACACCAAGAGGTTCCAACCAGTTGAGTTACAAGGCTCTTGCCAGATGTGGGAAGTTAGTTAGTTATAAGAAAGAGACCAGAAATACTTATAAAAAATAAAAGAAAAAAAGAGAGACCGGAAATACAGAAATGAGGAAAGAGAAACCAAAGGGGAAAGTGACCATTGGCCGGAATATGGTTCAGAATTTGAGTGATGGTAGTTTTTTAAATTGGGGTTCATGAATTTGTCTTTCACTATTTCAGTCTTAGTTGTTGGTCTTTGATCTTCTATTAAATAGGTAATTTTATCTTATGTAATTTTGGGTATTCAAAGACGACTCTAAAGAGGGGAGTTCCCCTTGACGTCATGAGTGCATTGTGCTGTTGGATTTCATATGAAGTCAATGCTGATTATTTGCAAAAAATGAACAAAATGTTGCATAATAGTTTTGCTCTTCATGAAAAAACTTTCCATTCACTCCTTTTCCATTAATAAAAACTAAATAAACATGCCTGATAATAGTTATGTCAACATGTTGCATGTATGATGGAGAATCTTTCCTTTATTAGAAAGGAACAGATGTGATGGTTTCACTCTAACATAGAAGAAAGGGAAAGTGTGTGTGTGTGGAATCTTTTGTCGTCTTCACAATGACCAAAAGTTTCAAATACTGAAAAAGAAAGCACTGATTATGGTAATAGTATTCGCTTTCTAGAAGTTTCGATCCTTTAGATTACTATTTATGCAGACTTGGTTTTTTAACATGGAACAAATAAAACCATCTTCTAATTGGTAGATATGCTTCTTCAAAAATTAATTTACTTTTTCACATCTATGGATTCAGATGCATTTGGCTGTTTATGAAGATATCTCCATTCTGCTGGTAGACATCTCTTGTCTGCATCTTAAAAATGACTGTTCAAAATGTCTGTGATGTGCATTTTTTAAATGATGTATTTTTAATAGATAATGCTGATTATTTTTAAGCCATAGGGGCATTTTCCACTAGATGTAATAAATGATAGTTTGACTTGGTGAACTAGATGTGTAGCCTCATTCTTTTATATCCTAATTACTTCTTTTAAAAGTAATTTTATGTTGTGCAATTACAATCTTGCTTAGCAGAAAAATAAATAGTATACGCAATTGGTGCATTTCCGCTAGATATAAATAAATGACAGCTCAATTGGTGAGCTAGTTGGCTATTGTTTTTTTCAGAATGTAACTTCCTGAAAGATATGGCACCAAGGACAGGGCTTGCTTCCTCTGGCGGCACCTCTGTAAAGTGTAAATATAATAGTACAAATGAAAAACTTGTGCATTGTAAGTTGCATCAAATCTGTCATGGGAAATCTATCTGATATTGACACATAAAAAAGTTCCATTTTTCTCTTACTTATTAAAAAAAAAAAAAAAAAGTTCCATTTTTAGTCAGTTAAAAGTCTTAGGATACTGATAAAAAAAAAATAAAAATAAAAAGTCTTTGGATAATATGTTGTGCTTGCATATCCTACTTAGAAGAGATAAACATGTGTAGTTGGCTAGGCCTCTCATTTGGCTTCTCTTTCTGTTCCTTCTCTTTAAGAAAGAAGCCCTTCTGGCTGCTCCTTTCTAGTATAGGAATGATTCTCTATGATACACGTAATAGCCTAGCTATTGTAGGATGCGTCCTTTTTTTTATTTTATTTTTTTATATTTTACAATGGAAAAGGGATTCCGGGGAATTTAAGAAGAGTGACTTCGTCATGAAACACTTCCTCTGCCTTTGCTAAGCTTTAGTGGTTACTTCTTACAAAATCCAACAGTGCAACACACCCTGGTAGAGAAAATCTGTTTTGTGGTTAGGTTTAAATGTAAATCATTAAAAAGAGAGAGAGAGAGAGAAAAAAGTTCGGCCAATGAGCTCTAGCTCAAAGGGCACCTTCTCTCCCCATAACAAAGGTTGGAGGGTAAGGTTTTGGATTCAAAACGCACTGGGGGTGTGTGTAAATTTAAAAATAATTAAAATCAATGATTGGGTATGAATGTAAAGGGAGAAGGACATCACTACTATTTAAGAATTTATTATGAGATCCTCAGAGAGAGTTTGATTGCATAGTGACGGCAATGTTATATGGATGACTTTATGTATTTCTTGGACATATAGGGGAGATATACATATGCTCAATGATTGGTTCTAAACTAAAAGGAAGTAGGCTTTTGCTTTATAAAAATTAGATGGTACACTTTGGACAGGTAAGCTGTGTGTATAATGGTTTCTATTTACTAAATTAGTAGTGGGTCCTTGTATAATCTAGAGCAGGGGCCTCTCATTATGAGAAGCACGGTGAAGTTCAAAGCATACAAATGTATTGTCCCAAAGCTAGTCAATTTATGATAGAGTGTGTCAAGAATGCATTGGGAAGTTTTGTTCAGACTCTTTGTACATATTTATTTATTTTAATTTGAAATTATTATTGTTGCTGGGCATGAGTATCTATTCAAATTTCTACCTGACTTGATGCCAGCCAAAGTTTCCATATGTAGTTCTCTTGCTACTCTGGTCTGTGTGTGTGTTCTTGTAGTTGTGAAGATCATGGTTTTGTGCTGTTCATAAATATTGCTTAATACATTAAACTTAATTTTATTATTGATGCCTTATAAAACCATGTGTTTCACCTCTTTTGCTGATATATATTCTCTTTGTAATTCTTCTGTAAACAGAAACCAAAGGACATTCCGCCCAAAGAAGTGTGCACCCTCTGGGAGTAAGGTTAAGTCCCTTTGTTATCTAGTCACATCTCTTTCTTGCTGGTTATGGTTCTATAGGAAATAAAAACCCCCTTTGGAAAATCCAGAATTCTTTGTTCACCTCCCATTCAGGTGGAAAAAAATTAATACAAACACACACACACGCACATATGTATGTATTTATGTATTTATGTATTCTCTTTTACACTACACTGTTATATATGTACAAACAAGTGATGTACATGAATGACGATTCCATGATTCCATCTATATAATTTGATAATGAGTTTCTTGTGTTCATACCTATATGTGGGCTGTTGTTGCATGTTGTTTAGGGCTTCTTAATTCAGGGGAAAGTATCATGATATATATATGGGAGACTTATGTGGGTCATCTGAGTTATTGATGATCCATCCTTTTGCTTGATTTTAGGCTCAAAATATGTAAGAACAAATTCACTTTTGGAAATAGGTTTTAATTGTTGGATGTTCGTTTCCAAATAAGCAAAAGTGTAATAATTATTTACAACTAATAAAGAGTAAATCTCCAATTACTGAGAAAAAACAGCTATACAGTGGGTTTTAGTTGGTTTAATTGGTAAAGTCTTTTGTTGAATAAAAGATCTGGGGTTCGAACCATGCCTACACCAAAAATCGATTGATGTTTTGGCCTAATGATAAGAGCAATCATTATAGAGCTAACGCTATAGGTTAGAATTCTATTGTATCTATATAAAATAAATAAATAAATAAATAAAAATTACAGCTACACAAACAATAATGATAAAGCATGAAAGAAACATATTTCATTTCATAAATGAAAATTATACATAAAACTTAATCATATAGCTGCGAGTCTGGATCGCTTGTTGCTACACGCTGTTCACTTTCCTATGAGATGTGGTTCTTTGTATGTTCTGTATTAGAAATCTATTGGTTGATGCAAGAGAATATGATAAATGTCTATGCTTGTTGTAAAGGGCTTTATGGTTGACATACTTATATTCATATTTTGAATGCTAATCCTGAGTGTGTTATGCACACAATTTGAAGAGAAAGGAATGTTTGAATGCTTGAGGGGTAGAGAGATCTATTGTTGAGATGAAATCTATATTTTTACATTCTTTGTTTGAATGTTGTATTATAATTGGTGGGATATCTTGTAAATTCTTTAGTAGTTTTCATGGATCTTGTAAATCTTAGATTGTAATTCTTTTGGAAACCATTTCAGAGTTCTTTTAATGAAATTCATTATTACTTATAAAAAAAAAAACTCTCCTTGACGAATCAGATATGCCTTATATCACTGGGTTTTATTCTTAGGGAATATATATCTACGTAGAGAGCATATTTTTCTTTTTCATATTGAATGCATCATATTGCTTTTATCAGCAGTCACATTACCCATTTGAATAAAAATTTTAAGACCTAAACCTTTACAAAAGAGTCCTCTCTGCTGCCAAATCAATTTCCAGAGTTGGGGGACCATGGCCCAATTTTTATGCTGGAAACATCCCAGGAATTAGCTGAAATCAGGTCCTTTTTGTTATGTGAATATCAGCCACTTGGGGCCTGCAGCTTGAGCATGTTTTTCATTAAGGACTATCCTGCTGCCTACTAAGCCCCTTTGGTCCATATCAGTTCATCGGGGCCTTGTTTGGACTAAATCAAGTGCTTGAAATACAGCTGCCAATAGTTAACTACGGGTTAAAATGTGCTGAGAAACAATTGAGTGGAAAAAATGGAGAGAGAAACAAGGTTGAGTCAATGCAATGGTACCTTTTCAAATGCATATTTAATGCATTGAATAAATGCATATTTAATGCATTGATGACTATGTAGAACATGTATTTGATATTCTTTTTGTTATGATAATCAAGTTTCCATTTCCAGAGCTTCTGGTCTAGTTCTTTAGATCTGTCTTATTGCTGTTAATTGTAATCTATGGCCTCTCTATTAACAATTCTCTGATTGTTATTTTATTGGTATAACTGAAAGCACCAATACTTGTCCTGTTCTAATGCAGGGGGCACAACTTAGAAAGCACATTGATGCCACCCTAGGAAGTGGAAACCTAAGGGAGGCTGTAAAACTTCCTACTGGGGAGGACTTGAATGAGTGGCTTGCTGTCAACAGTAACTCTTTCTATCTCTCTCTCTCTTGCATGCATGTGTGCACTTACATTTTCAGAATATCTAGCCTGTTAAATGTATCTGAGTTTTCCCTTCATTTTATGCCTGTCAATCTGTTAGGTTTAGTATATTCATGTGTTACTCTGCTGTATTTTCTAATTTGTGTAGTTTTTTTTTAATAATTTAGCTGATGCTAAAATGTAAAAAGACATTTCCAAATCAATTTTTGCTTTACTGCAGCTCTTGCTTGAGATTCAAATCTGAAATGTGGTTGCTTTTTTTTTTTTTTTTTTTTTTCAATTTCAGCTGTGGATTTCTTCAACCAAGTGAATTTGCTCTATGGTACCCTCACAGAATTCTGTACTAATGAGAATTGTCCAACAATGACTGCAGGCCCCAAGTATGTAATAATATTGAAACCTTTAGTTTTTTTTTCCATCTTCTTTTATGGTATTTAGTTTATAGAAATTCAATAATGTGAATTTCTATTGATTTTTTCAGCTTGCCTCCAATTAGGATATTTTTTGGGGAGCTTTTCCATCTAGTAATTGGGATAATTCCATTGGTGGATTCATATCCATCTACAGTAACATATAATATAAAGAGAAGTTGGTCTCTCCCACCCACTTAAATTGTTTGTGTCAAAAAGTTTTAAATTCCAACTAAATTAATAGCTTTTGGCCTTCTTGTTAGTTACACGGGTTTAAATATCCATACCTAACCTCAAGCTATTTTTCTTTAGAGCTTTATTGGATTGGTTGTTTGTTTTGCGAAACTAATCATTCTCTTCTCTTCTTGTTTTTCTTGATTCTTGTAATTTTTGTACTAGATTGTTGACCCCTGTACAATCACTGTGTGCTGGGGTGTCCCTTTTTTTATATCAATAAAACTTATTACTAATTAAAAAATATATATAACTGAAGTCCTTTCAACCTCACATTGCCTTAGTTATCTTGCACATGTTTCCAACTAGTGTAGCAATGTTACTTGTGCTTCCCAGGAAACTACCACATCACTGATTTCCTCATCTAACATGACCTCTACTATAAAACTTGCTATAACTAATATGGGTATGGATTATTTTTCTGATCATTTTGTTGGCGACGTGGTTCTAGATGTGTTGTGTATATATTTTTGAGTTAATTGTACCTCCCACCCCCATTAACATGCAGTTGCGGTGTTCCTCTTAAAATTCAAGAGTGAGTAATGCCCCCCCTCCCCACTATCATGATTGTTGGTAATGAGCATTTTACCCCTTGCAGTTATAATTTCCATCAATTTTGACAGAAAATTCAAAATTTTCTAAATCATGTCTAACAAAAATTTGAATTTTCCCTTAAATTTGATGGAAACTCTAACATTAGGGGGCAAAGTGCTTTAACTGATTTTTTTTTTTTTTTTTTTCTTTTTTTTCTTTTGGTAAGTAAATAATTCATTAAAAAAGTATGAACGTGAAACTACCCCCAAGTACATGGGAAGTGTACATAGGGCAAAGCTACAAACAGTGTGAAAATAAATAAGAAATAGAAACTACTACAAAGGATTAGTGAAGACTCAAGAGAATCCAGATTCTCTAGGAGCCTTGTGATAGAGGACATGGGAGACATGACATCGAAGTCCATTTGTATAAAGTGTACAACAAATAATATTTCAACTTTGCCACTCTTAACTCCTACATGTGAAAGCAATTAGCATTCCTTTCTCTCCATAAACACCACATGAGACAGAAGGGGACCCCTTTCCAAGTTCCCCCCCATTACTTCTCCCACCAAACCTCCCCCTCCAAGAAGACATCTCCTGCATAGAGTGAGGCATGACCCAGAAAACACCAAACAAGAGAAAGATCATAGACCACAATTCCCTATCCATGGCACAGTGTAGAAATGGGTGATTCACACTCAGTTTTACACATGAAGCACCATTCCAAAATAATTACACCCCGCTTCATCATTGCTTAGTTTTAGGAGGGACATTGCAACTGCATCATAGTTCAGAGGGGAAGTGCACTTGACCAGTTGACCTATATTCATTTACCAGAATATTTGACATTGGAATTTTTTTTTTTTTTAAATAATTTTTTTCTTTTTCCAATCTGATATATATTATAAGCCTATAGATTTACGCTACAAGCTAATCAATGTTTTGAGTAACCTGCCTCCTAGAATGACACAAACTGATTAAATGGTGATATGGAATGAAATGTTTATATAAATCTCTTGAAATAAATTATTGTTAAAATTTTGAGATAATGTGTGTACTCAATAATGAACATAAGCTGATTACATTACATGGAAAAAGAGAGGTTAAAGAGTCTGCTGATAAGTCTTATTTGTTTACAGGGTATCTATCTATTCTTTTCTTACTAGAATATCATGTTTTGACTCTATTGTACTGTGTGTCATTTAATAATCCAAAAGAAATCCCCTATCCCTGGTTAAAATCTAATTTTAAGTGGATGAATTTCAAGGATATTTAAAACTTTATAGACTTAGGCAACAAGACTTCCTACACCTACTTATCTTGTGGTAGTATATTTAATGTATCTGATACATTAAAGCATACAGCTATGATTTGTATGACACTACTCCTATTGAGAGTTTGTCACATTGGACACTTGAGGAGATGACACTCGTTTAGACATGTATAAAAATTTGATCTTTGGGAACTGAAAGAACTGAATTATGAGGGCATGGTGCATCTTATGGAAAACTAACAAGTTTCATTATTGTTTTACTATCTATTGTTGTTATGCATACAAACACCTAAATAAAAATAATATATTTGTTTTATCTTATATGGACTCAAATAGCACACTTGTAGTCATATGACCCTCTCCATATTTTTGGGAATTGCTGTGTTTGGCTCTAGTCCCTGTATTGAGGCAAGACCCTTATGTCTATTTTTGCAAATCACAGGGTAGAATTATGTATAAGTACATCACAGGCTAGAATAGATTCATGCAATGTTGCTTTTAAAAATGTTATTGATTTTTTTTTAATAATTGATTTTGACAGGTATTCTTTTTATAATTTTTGTTAATAATTGACAACTAACAAGAATAATTATTGTCAACAATGGTATTTAGTTTCTGCCCTTGTACAGAATGGAGGTTAGTTTTGAACTAAATACTTTTATAGTGTGCTGCTTTGGGATTTTATTAATGTATTTATACTATTTTCCCCTTAGAGATGCTGTAAAATTGGCCTTAGTTATGGTCTTCATATGAAGCCTTTTTTTTTTCAGAGTCATATTATGAGGGTTGGGTGGATGTATCAGCCTTACAGCTTTATCTAATTCATTTCAGTTAATCCCAATTCGTAAAATACATACCAACAATCTTATAACTTAGTGGTACTTCTCCTCTCATTCAAGGAGGTTTGGGGTTCAACCCACCTTGGTTATAGGAGTTGTTGGGTTAAGGGTTATTCTATCCTTTGTTAAAAAAGGAATAGCGTAAACAATCTCCCTTGGATTTATCTAAAATACATGGATACTCAAACCTCCCCTATAATTTATGCTTTCCATACACTCTAGTCCAGTTCCTCTCTTTTTTTTTTTTCTTTTTTTTTTTGGACCTTTTTCTTTAACCCAAAATCTCTAATGTCTACCTCTATTCCCCATGCACATGTTATACATTTTTATTTATGCTTTTTAAAAAAAGAAGCATAATCCTGAGTTTTATTTTTTATTTAAAAAAAAGATAAGGGCAGGATTGTCAATTTATACTTTCTGTTGAAATAATTGTCTCTTTTGTACTAATTACTGATTTTGTTTTTTTGGATAAGTAAAAAATTTGGACCATTTCTCAATTTATGCACTAATTGCTTTTTTTTTTTATTATTGATAATTAGTTAACTAAGTGGGTCTTGAACTCATGATCTCACTCTCCATCTTGCTCTTACAAGGGGAGGAGGTTACACTGGCTAATTTCTGAAAATTCATGGGAGGTTTGTGATTTTTCTCCTAAATTTAAGGGAGACTGTAGTATTTTAATCTCCTCCCCAATTAAAATAAACTAAGAAAGAAAAAGAAAAAAAAAAGTGTTAAACTCTAGCTCGATTGATGCATGATTGTAAGTATAGATTTACTGTTCCTGATATGCATATTAATTTTACAGATATGAGTATCGATGGGCAGATGGTGAAAAAATCAAGAAACCTATTGAGGTCTCTGCTCCAAGATATGTTGAACT
The DNA here is from genome assembly GCF_932294415.1 of Quercus robur. Taxonomy (NCBI): domain Eukaryota; kingdom Viridiplantae; phylum Streptophyta; class Magnoliopsida; order Fagales; family Fagaceae; genus Quercus; species Quercus robur. The sequence goes on along the minus strand of NC_065545.1, from coordinate 42,689,646 downwards.
CTTAATGGACTGGATTGAAGGCCAGCTTGATAATGAATCTATTTTTCCTCAAAAGCTTGGTAACATCCATTGACTATTTGTACCTTGTCTCAATTATTTCTCTAACATTTTTTTTTAATATTTATTTGTCTGGTAAAACTTTCATAGGGGCACCCTTTCCTCCAAACTTCAAGGATGTTGTGAAGACAATATTCAAAAGATTGTTCCGTGTATACGCCCACATCTATCACTCGCACTTTCAGAAAATTGTAAGCCTCAAGGAGGAGGCCCATCTAAATACATGCTTCAAGCATTTTATACTATTTACTTGTGTAAGTCTTCCATATCTCAATGATTGAATGATTTTTTATTATTCTTTTGTTTGAGTTCTCTGTTCCATGGTGGTTTCACTTACAGAACTAGTATCTATTGACCATCAGCATGATCTTGAAAGAGATACCATAATTTATTCTCTATATAATATTTGCACTCAGTCAGCGTAATATCAAAGAAGTGAAACTAATTAACCGTTAGACATCACTACTAATCTAACTGTTGAACCTTGATCCATGATCATTTGGTGATCCAAAAGCCTCCTTTTTCTTCCCTTAATCATGCTTTTGAATCGTATTAAAATATATATATATATATATATATATTGTGAAAGACAATCTTTCTAAGTTACACCAAAATCTTTTACATAATATATTTTGATATGACCAGGCTAAATTATAAAAATTATATAGCATTATTAAAACATGTGATTAAATTTACTATATGATACTTGTGGATCACTAGAACTTTTGTGTTTGGCATTCATGGGTTCATGACCGACTTGGTGCATAACTTACCAATAAAATAAAGGACAAAACTTATATACAATACCTTAAATGCTGTTTCTTAGATTCCCTTCTTAAGATTTTGTCATGTGGCTATTTAATTAAAAAATACATTTCTATCTCATGATAAAAAAGCCACAGGGCAAAATCTTAAGAGAGAAATCTAAGGAACAGCGTCTAACTACTGTACCTAAGTCTTATCCTAAAATAAAAGGGTATATAATATGTGTATTTTAAGTTATGCATAAATATTGTACTCTTTATTTTTGTTGAGAGAATTACATTTCTTAATCCTGGGTGTTGTGATTTCAATATTTTGCAACAATTCTTTAATCTTTTGTAACAACTCAATTGTACAAGACGGATATGGTTTTAAAAATCAATTCTCTCGCCAAGAGCCGTGTAGCTCAATTGGCACATTCTGGTGTTTCTAACAAAGACACCCAGGGGTCAAATCCCTCCTCCCCATTATCACTATCAAGTTATAAAAAAATTTAAATATATATATATATATATCACTCCTCTCATTTCTTTATGCTTGTTTTGGACCTCTGTAGTTGGCACTACAACAAATATTACTATGTCTTGAGATAAATTCTAGTAATACTGACTCTAGGTGATGCCTTGCTACCATCAGAAGTCTAAATTTGTCATGGTGGGACGTGAATAATATTTAAGAAGTCAACAATTTGTTGCATTATCATTGATTGATGCAACTTCCTATTTAGTAATAGTCTGCACAAGTGTTCAGAAAAGCATTATTTGCAAAGGTTGGCACCAACGTCAAAACGGATCTCTTCCATTTTTGTGCTTGTTCATTTTACACTAGGATTTGCAATTGTGGAACAGTTAAAAATAATCGAGCATTAAGTTCTTTTAATATACTGAAAGCTTTGTTTCCTTGGATCATGGTTCTGTGGAGCAATTTGTTTAAAACCTTAGGTCTTGGAATACCTTAACACCCTCCATTAATCTTGGACATAGATAGTGGAAAAGCCGTCCCATTGATTTCTCTATTTAGGTGTCAAAATGTGTTTTGACATCCCAAATGTGTAATTTTTATAAATCGATTGACAAGTCCAATCCCAATATTTTCATTTCTACTACAAGTATGCCTGATGAAAAGTGCACCTTTTGTTTCATGTAAGAATTTATCAGTTAATTATGAAGCTTTTAGTTAAACTTGTCGCACTGGTTTTGCGCAGGAATTTGTGCTAATTGACAGAAAGGAGCTGGCTCCACTACAAGAGCTTATAGAATCCATTATTGTTCCTTACTAAAGGGGTCTGCATACCTGGCAGAAGATTATATACAAGGGAAACACAATTAAATAAAATTAAAAAAAAAAAACACCGGTCCTGACTGTAGAGTTTATCCTAAATTGCTTTATATTACAAATTCCTGTGAATGTGCTGTATAAGTGTTTCAAGAAAATTCTTTCTCTTTGTGGATCAAGAAAATTCTAAGAGCGCATGAGCAGTCATTGGTGTCAAGACTGCGGTTGTGAAAATGGCTGAAGGCCATCAGCTAATGTGTACGTAGCTTGAAAAACATTTAAGTTGAAATCCTGTGCGTTGCTATATTCATTGATTTCTCAAATTTTCTCTGCCTACTTTTCACCTTGTGGACCAAGAAAATGAAGCAGCCGAGCAACCCTTGGGGGGAGTGACTATTTGCAAAAATGGCAGAACATGTTTTGAATCCATTTTGGTGGGTTTCAAATGCTTTTCTGACTCCGGGTTTATGGCCGGACCCGAAAATTATTGGCCTTTCCATGATTTTGAGAATCCACTATTCAGTGTTGGCTTGGTTTCAACTTCCGCGTCTTCAGTGCTTTTGGTCTGCTATTATCTTTAAAGACTTGCAAATTCAAAATGCTTCTTGTTATAGCAAACTTTTTGACATGGCTATGCCTATTGTTTCTAGGGTTGATTTTAGTATCCAGGGAGAAGGTAGCATGGAGAAGCCAAATTTTCAGAGAACCTGCAGTAGTGCTTATTTGCATACAACATCGCAGAGTCGCCTTTAAAATTCAGTTGTACTATTCGAGTAGTAACTTGCTCGGTTGTTCATATCCCATGCTGGTTTTCTATTTTTTTTTAAAAAAAAATTACAATCTATTTTGGTAAATCACTTTCAAAATTGATTGAAAAAAAAAAAGAGTAGAAGTTGGAATTTATTTTCTTTACTACAAATAAGAGACTATTTTAATGATTCTGGTCAGTATAGCTAAAGACGAAAGCCCTAGGCAAGAGGTGCCAACCTGAGCGAACGTGTACCAAATTCTAAATGATGCCTATACAGTTTAAATTATATGTTATGTATATAAATTGCTTTGGAATATTTTGGTGCGGTCCTAAAGCCCGAACTTCGGAAGAAAGAAGCTTTTGTGTATGAAGGAGAAGAAAAGGGATTGGGGTTATGTGTTGAGTCCAGATTCCAGAACCCTTTTTTTTTTTTTTAACTTTGGATTTGTTGCCTTGTGGAGGCCGGTTAATTCCCCACTAAATTGAAATCAAAATCCTTACATGCCTTATTTTCTGTTTTAAGTTACAAAACCGAAAAAGAAAAAAAAAACCGCAAAATTTTCTCTGTGCAAAAGGCAGTGCTCCAACAACTTTAAGATTCATTTGTTGTTCAAGAACTTTCGATAATAATTTTAATTTTTAAGAAGCTCCAAACGGTTGAACTACTTTACTTTTCCTTCTTATTTTGAAACTCCACTAGTTTTGAAGCACGTGTTAGCCAATAAAAAGATTACAATTATGGATAAAAATAGAATTTATTTATAACTATTTAATTATTGGATTGCCTAAAAATTATATTATTAAATGTTTCAAAATATTCACATATCAATACTGTAGCCCTATTCCCGACTTCCCGTCACTTTTCTCGTAAATGCTATTTTTTATATTTTACCATCAAAGATCACATACATAAAAAATAAAAAAATGTAGTATTTGTTATATTAAGTAGATAATATAATTTTTTATGCTATATTTTATGTCAAAATCTGAATACAGGAAAAACTTTTTATATAGATCATATTAGACTTTATACAAAAAAGAGCTTCATTATCACAAGCGTAGTTTATAAAGATAAGTATATATTGTGTACAAAAAGAGGTCTAAAAAAAACTAATGTATCCATATCTACACCTTTGATCTACAAAAGGTAAGACAAACTGATACATAATTGAATAATAATTATGTCTTTATTTGTCTTCCATGATCTTCAAAATTTCGTTTTTTTTCTGATCTCTAGTGAAGTTTTCAAACATATATACATATTAATTTCCTTCTTTCTTTTCTTTCTCTATCAATTTGGTCATGGATGATTTTTTTTTCTCTACCTAGATCCTATGTTTGTGTTCATCCATAGAGAGAAGTCTAACTATTGTGTCCGTGTCCATCAATAGAGTAGGTGGTTGACCAAAAAGGCCAACAAAGAGATAAGATCAAAAAAATAGGAGCGAAAGACAAAACAAACCCTTTCAGCTTGCTTGTATATTAAGGTCTGTTTGAATTGAGCTTATTTTTGCTGAAACTGAAAACACTGTAACGAAATAATTTTTAAATATGTGAATAGTATCATGGGACTCATTTTTAATGAAAAAATTGCTAAAAAGTGAAGTTTGTGGGTCCCATGAGACCCACTGATGTGCTAAAAATGTCTAAAAAGTCAAAATTTTCTGTTACTGTGCATGTGCATGAACAGTAGTCTTTGTCTCCCATTACGCGTGCAAAAAAAAAAAAAGGGGGAAAAGGGAAAACGCAAAACGCAGACGCCGAATCCGCTGAATCCAAACGCTCACTAAAGGTAAAAAAGTTAAGAAAGAGCTGGACAAAATCGGTCAAAAAAAAAAAAAAGTGCTAAAACAATAAACAAATAGCAGACAAGGTGCTCGACAAAAGCACTATTTACAGGTGCACTCGCGCTTTTTATATAGCTAATAGAAATAGTAAGAAATGTTTTTTATGATATTTTCCTAAACCTGGATTGGTGTTAAATGTTATTATTAAGGAAGTGCAAAACAAATTCTGGATTTTTTTTATTTTTTTATTTTTTTTTTAACTTAGTTATAATAACAATTTGTAGGGTTGATTGAAAATTGCTTACTTCGGTCAAGAAGTAGGAGACATACCCAATACGGAATTAACGAGTGCGTTCGGTATCTTAAGTTCGTCAAACTATCAAAGCACATGTAAGACTTTTTTTTTTTCCATGAGAATTATGTATTTTGCGGTGGAAAAAGTTACTTATTTGTATATTCCAATAGAACTTTTCTTATTATGGATTTGTAATCAAAGTGTACAATTTAATAAAATATTGTTCATTTAAATCCAGGTTTTTTTTTTTTTTTTTTTAAATGGGGCATGACCGCTGCCACCGGTGGTAGTGACTTGTGTGTTTAGTGTGTGTATTCCTTTGATTAATGACATCATTGGTGAAGCCCATTGTTTCAAACAAATTGCACCCGTTTTTGCATTTTATATTCGTGTTCACTTTGAAAAACTTTGTTACAAGCCCATTCTTTATTCTGTCCAAACAGAAAATATATAATCCAGACAACAGCAGTGGCTGCCACTGCTGCATAAAATTGGTTTGACTATCAATCTAGGCTTGCATAATACAGCAATTTGGACAAAATAAGACTCTATTCAGAATAATTTGTGCATCATGTATCTTAAAGAGCTCAACTGGGATCAGAAATAAAACTTTCTTCTTAATATATACATGGCAGGAAGTTAGAATATGGGAAGACTCCTGGGTACCATGGTTATATAAATTCAAACCCATTGCTAAGGACAGCTTAGTGGTTCAACAGCCCCTGGTGGTTAGTCAGTTAATTGATGCAGTGAGAGGAGAGTGGGATTTGGCAAAGTTACAAGACCTGTTTGATGTTAGCTTCAATCGGTGCCATTGTTATAATTCCTCTATCAAAGAGGAATACACCAGATAAAATTATGTGGATAACAAATGCTCAAGGGAGGTTTACAGTAAGGTCAGCATAGTTTTTGCAACAGAGGGTGATGTCAAGAACAGAGAGATCAGTCTGGAAGAAGCTATGGAATTTGAAAATACTATAGAGAATAGCTCAGAAAATTTAACCTACTAAATGCAGGTTACAAGAGTTGGGATAATAGCTTGATGCCAGATGCTTCTATGTAAATGGGAGGAGAAGAATTGTCTACACATCTTTAAAGATTGTATGGTGGTGAAAGCATTCTGGTTTGGAGGAAAATGAAATTTGAGGCTAGGCAACTGGCCTGCCACCTGCTGCATCAATTCGTCAACTGGTGCATTTCGTAATTGAGCCTCCTGCTGCTCTACTTCCAAATGAGATTCCTGAAGCTCATTTCCAAACCATGGCAGCAATCATATGGAAGCAAACATGGAGCATAAAAACAAAAAAACAAAATTTCCTTTTCTTTTTCAGAAGGCAGAAGTTGATATTAATGTCATGCTGGTGATTACAGACAAGTAATTCCAGGAACATCTAGCAGTTTCAAATTAGCAGAACACAAATAGCAGTGTCAGGCAGATAAATCATTGGCAAGCACCTCCCTTGTGCTGTTTTAGAATTAATTGTGATTCTGAAATATCTAATATACACTTCTGTGCTGCTGTAGCTACAAGAGATTGGGAAGGAAACATTGTTGCTGCAAGCATGAGAACAGAAGTTAAAAGCCTCAGTAAGTGTGGCAGAGGCTAAAAGTATAAGAGGGGTAGTGCTAATGGCTTAACTGCTAAATCTGAGAAAGGTGGAAGTATAAGGTGACTGAAAGATTTGTTTTGATTCACTAAGCAAAGCCACAGACAAGGAGCATGATCATACAAAACCATGGAGGCTAAGAGCTGTGTTAGAAGATGTGCTTGAAATGACAAAGGAGTTGGATCAAGTTAGATTCAAGTGAGCAAGAAGGGAGGTTAATGGACCTACCCATGTTTTAGCAAAGTGGGGTTTGTTTAATAACTGAAATGGTTTGGTTGATGTTTTATCCTTACCTGATTAGTTTAAGCATGTGATCAGGAAGGATGCGGACAGTTGTATTGTTTCTGGTTAGTTTGAATGAAGCTTGCTCAATTGTCAACATATATATAAACAGAGAGCGAGAGAAGCAATGTAAAACTGTATAATAGAGGTAGATGGTACAAAAAGTATCATGTAATTTTCATTGACAAAATTACTGTTTTAGTTTGATCATCCTACAAAAAGTTCTTATTTTAACTATAACTATTCTACAAGATGTTGATGTACATTCAAAAGATATGCAAACAGAATAAAACAATTTCATGTCTCGACATGCCTCCTTATAAAAAAAATAAAAATTATACCCCGATTCAGAAGACTGGAAAATAATCGATATTGTATACCTCACTATTCCTGATTAATTTCTCCCTGAACTGCATGCAAGCTCCCTAGTTCAGAATGCCCATATCTTGAAGCCAAAAAACCAAATGATCCTACAGCTGCAACAAGAACACCAAGGACCAGTACAAAGAGCTGGAAGTTTGCAAGCAACTCACCTCGGACCTCACTGTCTTTTGAGTGACAAGAGATCTGGTTATCCTTTAGCTGGCAACCTTCTGGCATCATGGAGCCATAGAGAGTGAATGCAGTCTGATAGAACCAGAGACCTTGGAGAGTTATAGCAATGCCACAGCATAAATCAACTGGGAAGCAGCTTGGAAAGAGGGCTCCAGCAACAGTGGACAGTACACAGAGGCCTATCAGGAGAACAAGGAGAAAGTGGTAGTACCCCTCAAGGCCTTTATGGGTTGTTGAGTGAAAGTAGAATAGGAGATACTCAGCACAGAATGCTGAGGAGACAATCAAACAAAGAGCTCCTTCTGGCAAGGTAAGAAACCTAAACAAAGAAGTGTAGAAATAAAAAAGAGAAATAAGAAAAAAAATCCATAATTACAGTTTTATATCTTACTATGAACAGTGATTGTTGTGTGAAATTTAGCAATTACATAATAAACACAAGATATGCTGTGGTGAACCTTTTTTTATCAAGCAGACAGAATTCTGTTAATAGTACAGGAAGCACTGGATTTTTATAATGACAAAGTGTGCAATATATTGATCAAAATCAATTTGAACTTACAGAAAATTGAAAAATAAAAGATGTGATTATCATCTTCAAGCTTATTGAGGCAATGCTTCAAACAAAACTATCTTGACCTAACGACTCTAACCAAACACCCAGCATGCAACAATAATGTTACAGGGCTCATTAATCAAAGGATTGCCAAATTTAATAATCATTCAGTCACTAATATTAAAAAGGTTTCCTATGATATGCATGAAGGCATAAAATAAATATCTAGCAAGAATTGCTAAGAAAAAAATTTAATTTTCCAAAATGTTTTGGAGCATATAAATCTCATCAAAACAATAAGCAGACAAATTCTAGAATGTTATTATTATTATTATTTTTTTTTTTTTTTTGAGAAGAAAATTCTAGAATGTTATAGTAAGCCAAGGTTTCATAAGGTATGGGATAGGTGAAAAAGATATAACTTATATTTTAAAAATACTTTCGATTCTTAATTTTTGGTTTGTTTTATTTCTAATAAATTAATTTCTGGTTGGAAGTGTAAACATACCTTCATTTCACTGAAAATCTCTTAGAAACTAACAGAGGTAAGTGCAGTTGACAACAAGGCCTCAGGCACACAATAGCAAAATATATGATGAAAGATAAAACTATGTGTGCATTGTAAATACACGAGGCAAAAGAAGAAGAAAACCTTTTTGTCTGTTTCTTATACTAAAATGTATAACTGTGGCAATCATAGCACTGTAGAACTAACAAATTCATAAGAAAGTCTATAGGAAATCAATATCAGCAGTTTTTGTATTATAATTATTTTTAAATTTAGATAGGTAAGTACACTTTTCATGAATCCATGAGTTGTCACCTAACTCTCCACCCCTTATAGGTGGAGGGGATGACATTTGGGCCAAAGACCACAAGTGGGTATGATTAGTATTTTAGATCTGGGATATTTTATTATTTGTATAAAAGATAGTACATATATTTGTTTTGATGAGTCAATTTACAAATTATGGTGAAAGTATAAAAAAGTACTACATTGATTGATATTTCACACAAACATCAGGAGAGACAAATAGAAGAGATACCCAGGAAAGCTCTCTAGTGAAAATGCATTCTCAAAGGTTCACAACCCTTTTTCACAATGCAGTTTATGAAAACTATGCCATTTTTTTTCTCTCAAATATCCATTTTCCCACTATATCCTACAATATTCTTCTTGGACAACTTGTTGCACTATAAGCAAGGCACTAATGGCCTAAGTTTTGCTGTATATATAATGGTCGTTGTTTTAGAACCGCATGCAAATGCCTCTAATCAGATATTCTTCTTTTGAGGTTATGTTTTGTTTTTAAAACTCAGAACTCCAAGCTTCAATAAAAATTCACATACCTTACTTGAACCATGGCATGACTGTGCGCCTAAAGCAGTGCTCAGTCACAAATTTTTAGTAAGGAAATACTGTTTTCCCTTTACAATATATCTGTTTGCCAATGCTCTACCACAGTTCTAATTACTTGTGACTACCTACTGCCATAAACAAAAGGGCAAAGATAACTTAAAATGATACTTGTAGGGACCTGATTTTGAACCTCTAGCCCAACGGATGAATGGACTTCGGCCCAAAGCAGGCCAACACAATAAATTTGTAGAGAATGGGTTGGGGGACTGGGCTTACGTAAACCAAATAGCAAAAGAATAGGTTTTGATGCCAAAGAAAAGATGACAGAAGTTTGTTAAGGAATAATGCTCTCGAGCTGGTCCGAGGACGCTGATTCTTAAGTATTTTTCACTTAAAGCTCTATTACAGATTTGATTCACCTCTCCCTCTTCATTGAGGGTTTTTCACGTTATATAGTCCTCCCCGAACCATCTTGATCTTACACTTGTTGGCCATCTGAACCCTTACTTAAGTACCTGTCCCATCTGGCACCGTCCTTGACTTTCTGTGAGTCGCGGTTGCCAAGGTATTACTATTCAGAGTCTTCTCCACATAAATGTGGCCAGAAAAGTAGTTGTGGTGCATTTAATGCGATGGCAGCAGTTTTCCTTCAGATATATTATATTTTTCCTTTGGGGTTTTCTTCTCTCTTGCACGTTTCGGGGGTACGTCCTTGTCATCAATGCATCCTGGAGGGTCGCTTTGATCATTAGGTCTGGTGTTTGACCCACTCTGAGTAGGTCCGAGGAGACATTCCTCCTCGGACGACCTTCAACTCCATGCTCTGTCCATAAAGTCTGACCCAAAACAATTTGTACTGCTTGCTTGTCTTCGGATCAATTACCTCCTCAGACGGGGCCCAAGGCCCAGTATGTGATCCAGCCCCCTACCCCACAATACTTTTTTTTTTGCTTGTGCAAATCATCAGAATCATCCTTCCTACATTCATTTTAAGGCACCATTTCCCATTTTAAATGTTTTAAGGCAAAACACAAATTGATTTATGCTTATGCCAAACACAGATGTGAAACACGCCCAAATTATAAGTAAGAAATATGCAGATGGAAATAAACAGTGTGGTAGAATTTAAGAGCTCATCTCAATTAGAACTTCAAATCTTTCCTTTTCTGCCATCCATGCATGTGGAAAGAGAAACTGAGTAGGTCCGAGGAGACATTCCTCCTCGGACGACCTTCAACTCCATGCTCTGTCCATAAAGTCTGACCCAAAACAATTTGTACTGCTTGCTTGTCTTCGGATCAATTACCTCCTCAGACGGGGCCCAAGGCCCAGTATGTGATCCAGCCCCCTACCCCACAATACTTTTTTTTTTGCTTGTGCAAATCATCAGAATCATCCTTCCTACATTCATTTTAAGGCACCATTTCCCATTTTAAATGTTTTAAGGCAAAACACAAATTGATTTATGCTTATGCCAAACACAGATGTGAAACACGCCCAAATTATAAGTAAGAAATATGCAGATGGAAATAAACAGTGTGGTAGAATTTAAGAGCTCATCTCAATTAGAACTTCAAATCTTTCCTTTTCTGCCATCCATGCATGTGGAAAGAGAAACTGAGTAGGTCCGAGGAGACATTCCTCCTCGGACGACCTTCAACTCCATGCTCTGTCCATAAAATCTGACCCAAAACAATTTGTACTGCTTGCTTGTCTTCGGATCAATTACCTCCTCAGACGGGGCCCAAGGCCCAGTATGTGATCCAGCCCCCTACCCCACAATACTTTTTTTTTTGCTTGTGCAAATCATCAGAATCATCCTTCCTACATTCATTTTAAGGCACCATTTCCCATTTTAAATGTTTTAAGGCAAAACACAAATTGATTTATGCTTATGCCAAACACAGATGTGAAACACGCCCAAATTATAAGTAAGAAATATGCAGATGGAAATAAACAGTGTGGTAGAATTTAAGAGCTCATCTCAATTAGAACTTCAAATCTTTCCTTTTCTGCCATCCATGCATGTGGAAAGAGAAACTGAGTAGGTCCGAGGAGACATTCCTCCTCGGACGACCTTCAACTCCATGCTCTGTCCATAAAATCTGACCCAAAACAATTTGTACTGCTTGCTTGTCTTCGGATCAATTACCTCCTCAGACGGGGCCCAAGGCCCAGTATGTGATCCAGCCCCCTACCCCACAATACTTTTTTTTTTGCTTGTGCAAATCATCAGAATCATCCTTCCTACATTCATTTTAAGGCACCATTTCCCATTTTAAATGTTTTAAGGCAAAACACAAATTGATTTATGCTTATGCCAAACACAGATGTGAAACACGCCCAAATTATAAGTAAGAAATATGCAGATGGAAATAAACAGTGTGGTAGAATTTAAGAGCTCATCTCAATTAGAACTTCAAATCTTTCCTTTTCTGCCATCCATGCATGTGGAAAGAGAAACTGACTCAAACAAAAAGATCACTTATACCCAATGCGTGCAGGCTTAAATTTCCTAATCAATCCAAGAAAAATTCTACTATTTCCTTTTGTTTTCTAAGCAACCCACAAACAAAAAGTACTTATATTTAAGATTTTTAACAAATAACAAAGCAGTAATAAGCATTATAAATCACATCATATCAGGATTTGCAAAATTAGAATTCAAGGAAGCTGAAGTTATAGTAGGCTTAGCTGTTATCACTTCATCAACACCAAGAAGTGAAAATCTTATCAAGTATAGATTTATCTTTTCTCAGGTACCAAACAGACAGAAAAAGGAGATGAAATGAACAAGAAAATAAGTATTGACTATTGACTAACCTTGTCTTCTGAGAGAGCAGAGCAACCAAACCAAAGATGAAGAACATGAGGAGCATCCCTGAATGCTCGAAATCATTCATGTGGGAAGGATTCAAGACTCCATTCACAAAAAACTTGAGGTGGGTCGAATACAAAAGCTCAATACACATATCAATAAAAGCACCAATCATAATAATATAAAGCTCCAAGTACTTAAGCCTTCCATCAAAACCAGGCACAGGGTTCCAAACCTGAACCTTATACTTTTTTGGGTTCGATACATATCGAACCAAAGAGCTCCATACGTGCCACAACCCAACAACTAGAAACAATGTTCCTGGTAGAACATGACCCTTGAAAGATCCCATCTTTATATTCTTATTACTATTATTTACCACTCTCTGAGATACAATCAATCAGCTTAAGCCTCTGAATACTTCTTCATCAAACTTCTGCTTGTGTTGTTGTGTTCTTGAATCAACCAGGAGCAGATTCTTGTGTTCACACGAATTCAATTCTCTTTTTTCTTGGTGTATCATGTTACAGTAGACTTTCTAAAAGAAAAATTAAAAGTATGCTTCTTTTAATTGATGGGTTTCCGTGTTAACTGTGCTTGGTTGACTTGAGTCTGATAGCAACTGCAGCCAAAAACAAAAACAAAAACAAAAACACATGAAGAAGAAAAACTTGTTGAATTTTCTAGAGGTTCAGCAAAAGAAAAGGTCTTTAAAATGTGAAAAAACCATCCACCTAACTGAGACCATCATAAAATTTGTGACAAAGACTTCCTTCACGTTAAGAAGAAAAAGGGTTCTTATCAAAAAAAAAAAAAAAAAAAAGGATAAAAATTGAAAGAGAGGAAAAAGCAAGCCCACCCCATCCCCACCTGTTAGTCAAAGATTGATGGCCCGAATGAAAGAAACCCAACTTTTTTTTCCCCAACTTTTACACATAATGAAAGCACAAATACAATTTTATTTTGGTTAAAGTTGAGAAAAGGCCTTGCCTGAGACTGAGAGGAAAAGAAACTTTTTTGGTTTGCTTAGAAACGAAAGAATTGAGCACTTTTAGGTAGCAAATAGCAATTGATTGGGTATGTAACTGTAAAGGCCAAAAGAAATAATAATAATAATAATAAAACTGTATAAATGAAAAGATGATGACGACGATGATGTACTTACATATACAAATAATAATATTATATATATCTGATAGATAGTTGTTTCCCATGTGGGTTTCGATGCAGCAGCCAGGACCACCTTCTTCTTCTTTCTTTCTTTCTTTTTTTTTTTTTTTTTTTTGTTATTTAAAAATATGTAATTCACTGAATTTTTAATAATAAAGAGATGGAAAAAAATGGTGGGATTTTGTGGATCTGAGATTGAAGATAATCGGTAAAGGAAAGGAAGAGAGTTTATATTTAGCTATTAATACGAGAGTGTCTGTCTGTGAAATGCGAATAATAAGGAAAAGAAAAAAGTCTAAAAGAGTTTTCGTACTGTAGCTGGCGGTAATATCAATATTAATATCTCTCTCTACTCTCTAGTCTCTACTACAAAAACAAAAAACAATCCATGATTCCATTTATACAACAGTATCTGTCATGAGTCTTCTGACTGATCGCGATGTTCTCGATTAGGGTGGTAGGGTCCATAACCCATCTACATCACTGCACTGGATCATTTTTTTTTTTTTTTTTTTTCAGTAAAAAAAGATTGCAATTCGCATCCCATAAATATTATACTCCTAAATTAATTAAAAAAACTCAGGTGAGTTAGTTACTTGTCCGAGCTACTAGTTTCTATATTTGGAATTCTCTTTTTCTTTTTCTTTTTCTTTTTTTTCCAAAAAGGCACATACATTTCTATGTTTAAGTAGAAACAAAATTAAAGAATAATTCAGTAAAAATATAAATTTAATTCCCCCTAAAACATTGCCTAAAATGCAAAAAAAAAATTACTACAAAATAAGACCACAAAAAAAAAAACCCCCTCATTTATACTAATCCCTCCATTCCAATTTATTTGACATGTTTGAAAAGTCAAAATTTTTAAGGGAACATCATTTATTGTCTTGTCTACCTTATAAAAATGTATAAGTTTACAAAACTACCATCAAATAAATTTATCAGCTTTAAAAAAAAATAGTTATTTTTAATGAGACAACTAAAAATGTGCCCTAATTATATTGATTTTTTAAATATTTGTTAATTTTCTTTTCAAATAATTTTGAAAATAAAGTACGGGTATAATAGGAACATTAGTAAATTAATTATTTTTATTTTTAAAAACAGAAAAATATTTTGGGACATCCCAAAATAGAATAAAGGACAAACAAACTGAGACGAAGGGAGTACTATTTAAGGGGTTTCCCCTATTTGAGATCCTCTTTTTTTTTTGTTCAAAAATACCCCTACATTCCTATGTTTAAGTAGAGACAAAATTAAAAGACAATTTGGTAAAAATACAACTCTAACTCCCACTAAATTATTGCCTAAAAAATACAGTCACTCTCCTGTAAATTTTCAAATTTCTTTATCCACTTATAAATTAGATTCTCAAAATAAAAATTATATATGTAAAATAAAAATACATAATTTTTTTTCTACAAAATAGGACCACTAAAAAAAAAAAAAAAACTCATCGCACACGCAAAGTGCGCGTGTGATGAGGCTAGTATAGTTATATCTACCAATAACTTTGCAGTTTTTTTTTTTTTTTTTTTTTTTTTTGGAGTTTCAACCATCAGGGATCTTACCAATTAAGTTAACTGGGAAAAAGTATTTTGTAACAAATGATATCACGTCATCCATATTAAAATTCAAAAAATGAGAGACATGTGTATAAAAATAACTACTCATTAATATATGTCTTTCATCTGTTAGTGGGGTAGTTATTTTTTGGCTGACATATCTCACGCTTATTGAATTTTGATACTGTCAATATAGTATCATTTGATACAAAATACCTTATCGTTAAGTGGAACCCACACCAATAATCTTGTAGCCTAATTGGACACTTTCTATTATTTCTAAAGAAAATATTTAGGATTCATTGTAACTATTAAATCTATAATCTAATCTGATACTTAAAATCTAATCTAATTTAATCTATCTCTCTCTCTCTCTCTCTATATATATATATATATATATACATATATATTGTGGGTACCTAAGGCATGCTTGGCAACGTCCTAGGCATGCTTGCAACGTCCTTGGCCGTCCTCGGCATACTTTGTAACGTCCTCAGCATGCTTAGCAACGTCCTCAGCATGCTTGGCAATGTCCTTGGCCGACCTTGGCATACTTTGCAACGTCCTAGGCGTCCCACATCGAATAGAAATCCCCCCACTTTCTACCTTATAAGCTTTGAAGCGAAGGAGTAGTATACCACTAGTTAGGACGTTGCAAAGCATGCCGAGGACGGCCAAGGACGTTGCAAGCATGCCTAGGACGTTGCCAAGCATGCCTTAGGTACACACACACACACACACACACACACACACATATATATATATATATATATTAATAAGCAAAACTGAGATAAAATCCAATTGGATTCTAATTATTGTTTAATTTTGCGCAACGTGTTCTATTTAAGTTTTTAAAATTTTTCTTCTAAGTGAGTTAATGAGAGGCAAAAGACGAATAATTAATTATAAATAAATCATCAAAAACCTAATAAAAAAAAGAGTAAACTCATGTGTATATCCAAAAAAATAAATAAAATAAATAAAAAAGAATATAATTTGAATCCATATACGTGTAATTATAATTTTTTTAATTATACTATGCATATGCACTGGTCTAGTCTAATATATGATTCTTTAAAAAAAAGTATCCAATATATACATATATACATAGAGAGAGAGAGACTATGTATTGTGTTAGCTCCTTCTCTAACATATACGTGTGTAATGGAAATAAATCATCTTAAATACAAACATATGTTAGAGAAAAAGCTAACACAACATAGTTTATATATATACTGTGTGTGTGAGTCTCACTCCTGGAGACTTGAATTCAGACTATTGTCCTCCACCCACCCGCACCCCACGTCCACGAAAACTTTGTACCTATGAAGTAATCATCATTCATCACACCAAGGATGAACAGTAATACTATTTTCTTATTAAAAATATATATATAAATATAAAATAATGGAATACAAAGTGGCGACGCCACATTCAGCCCAGGGTGTTCCTAGGGTGTAGGAACACCCTAAATTTAAAAAAAAATTATATAATAATTAAAATTTTTTTATTTTTTTACCCTTAAAAAAAATTAAGAACACCCTCAAATTATATATATATATATATATATTTGTTCTACTTTCAAGCAAAAAAAAACCAAAAAACAAATTTTGAACTAAAATCTGTAAAAAAAATTGTAATTGAGCAAACGGCAAGCCCACGAATTCTAAAAAAAAAAACAACGGACGGCAAGCCCAACATCGGATGACAACGCAATATTTCTACAAGATTTTTATGACAAAAAATTGAAAAAAAATCTTGCATTTTTGTTGTTTGTAACTAAGGTTGAGAAGGAGGGAGAGGAAGAGATTTGTTAGAAAGAGAATGAAGAGACTGAGAAGGGCGGAGAGGAAGAAACTTGCAAGAGAAAAAAAAAAAGATAGGAAAAAGAGAGAACCTCTAAAGAGCCTAACGTGTAGACGAGAGATGATTAGCTAGGAACTAAGAAAGTATAAGTCAAGGCATTGGGAAAGTAAGAGAAGTTTAAATATGTGGATGAGAACCGTTCTAGACAATAGTAAAATAAAAAAAGATGAGAGAATTAAAAAATGGTGGAAAAGAAAAACCGATTTTTTTTTTTTTTTTTTTGAGAAAGAGGAAAAACCGGATTGGGCTTGGGCAATTTAGGAATTTACAATTTCCTTTTATCAAGTAATTTCCCATCATGTCACTTTCTCTTCTGGTACTCATTGATTGATATATATATATATATATATATAGCTTGAGTCAAATTAGATTATTTGCATTATTGTTTCTCAAAAAAATATTATCGGCATATAGGATGTGTACTAGTACAACTAATAAATAATAATTAATAATTTAATTAACCAATACATTATAAAAGACAAACAAATTAAATTATTTAGGCTAAACAACAATTAATAATTTTATAATTAATGAAACAATAATATAATAAATTGTAATTTATAAAAGACAAACAAATTAATGAAACAACTAAACAATAATAATTAATAATTTTATTAATATTTCAAATAAACTTATAGTTTATTGTTTATTATTTTGCTAGAATTATAGACAAATGGTTGATAAGAAAACCACGTAGAATGCAATTGTAAACTTTATGTATTTGCGTGTTTATTATTGTTGTTGTTGTTAATATACAAATTTTTCTTTTTATTAGATTGTGTAATTTATACTTGTTAAGGAACACCCTGAAAAAAAATCATAGAGTCGCCAGTGAATACAATATACATTAATAGCTTCAAAACGACATCATTTGGATATTTCCTATTAGACAAAAACCGCCAATCACATTTAATTTTTTGTTCTTATTCATTTTGAGTGGTCATTGGTTTCGTTGTAAGCATGCAATTTGAATTTGATGGTTTTATGCCCTTTTCCCTTTAATGTGTTTGAGAGATTGTTTGAATGCCCTTGATGTGTTTGATTAAGAATGATTAAATTATCTTGTTCTCTAACTTCCAAGCGCTAAAAAGTCAAAAATCTTGTAACTTAATTAGTTGGCATCTCTTGATATTCTAACAAAAACATTCGAGTTTCAAATGCCCCATATCCTGTTATAGCCATCAAATTATCCAAAAAATAAAAATTTTCTTAAAAAAAATACTATAATTATATTATTTTGAAGCCTTAAATCAAACTACTAATAGATGTAAAGCAATTAAAGAGCAAAAAAAAAAAAAAAAAATGTGGACTGTGGACAAACGATGATTCGATGTTGGTTGGATGCTAAACTGGAAAAATTAATATTATAAATTGGAATTCACAAAACTAATAAAATTTGTTGGTTTTGTTGGGTTATGGATTGGCCCCAATTAATTAATCCAATTACTCAAGTTTATTAATCAGTTAATATTATGTGCAAATCAGATTAAGGCATAATCAAATCACCGAATTAAATATAGTGCAGCATAAAATAAGTTTGATACGGTGATTTGATCACGATGGGGAAAATCTTTGCTGACAAAAACCCCACCGAGTGAATTTCAAGTCACCACTCTCGAATAATCCACTAATCAATAATCAAATGATTACAAGTATAATGAATCTTAACCCAATCGGACTATCCAAAAATACCAACCTACAATTGAACCTATTAACATATACCAGTATCAGCTCCAATACCCAATTGGACTTGTTCTTGTATATACTTTTCTTTTGCACGAATCATAGTACATGACTAACAGCACAACAACAGTTGATTGTTGTTATTTAGCAAAGTTCTTCAATCCACACTTGTAGATTTGGATGCAACTTGGTTCAAAACCCTAAGGTGCATAAAAAGTCGCAACAACTCTCGTAAAGTATCTTTGTATATCTTTTTATATGTATGATAAAGGCTGTAAAATATAGCTTTTATATGCTCTGCAACTCTAGTACACGAAACCCTATGAAATCCTTGTCATCATGGGCCAAAAATAGATTATGGATTTCAAATTTCCATTTCAATAGATTGAAAAGGTGTTGAGGTAGGTATTAAGATTTTTAAATCTCGATAGATTAACAAGTATAGAGCAGGTGTTGAGATTTGCAATTCCAGCTTTTCTTGTACTGTTTATTGAGTATTCTTTATGTTTTCAATAATACCACTTGTTGAACATTAAATGATCTTCTTGAACACATTAGAACCTAAGACTTAAATACAAGTAAAGTGCTTCTTTGTATTGGGATATGCCAATTACAAATATGACCCTTATAGGTTTGACCCAAATTTTTAAATGGAAAAGGTAAAGCACGTGAAATATAAGGCATTGTGGAATTTGCCAAAGATGAGTTTCTTAAGGTTGACAATGAGGGGCATTGTGTTATCAGAGATCATGATCATTTGCTTAGTGTAGGTGCCTTTTTTGTGTTGTCTACAGGCTTAGGCTAAGGCTTTTCAAATTTGAGGGAGCTGGGCTTATTTCTCTTTGCAGGATGGGCCTTATGAATCAATCTGTGCACAAAACAATACACTCTAAGATACTTAAAAACAATATATAAATAACCCATTGGTTGTTATTTTGGGTATTATTAGCCCACATATTCAAAGAAGCAAATAAATACACTATTACATATGTAAATACTTATAAAATGCACACTAGAGGAAACAGACTAAACATATCTCAATCCCAACTCACAAAACCTTATTGCCAACAAGGGGTTATAAAGTCATGGGGTTTGGAGTGTGAGTCAAGATAGTCATTCTAGTCATTGGGAAGTCTGCAGAAGGTATGACTTTTTGTGAAGGAGGGAAAGATTTCTTAGTGTTACACACAAACTCTCTATTGTTCTAGCCATAAATACCTTAAGTTTTTTTATCATGTCACTCTGCACTTTTTCTTCCTTTCTCTATCTATTTCCTCATATGCTCACCTCAATTTCTATGTTACCCATTCATGGATATTGCTCCTCCTTTTATACCCAAACTTGGGTGAGTGCTTTCACCCTTTTGCCATTTCTTCTCACCCACTCTTTTATTTGCTCTAGACACTCAGCTCCCCATCATGTTTCCTATTAGCCACTACCCTCCCTGGGCACTGGGCACCCCACAATAGTCGTAGGCCCTAATCCCATTACATGGTTGAGATGCAAAAGGGCAAAGCCCAGACCTTACCTTACTCATATGTCTTGGAGTTTTTGGCTTTACTTGATGTTATGTGTTCTTTGTTTTTCTTTCTCTTTTCCTTTCTTCATTCTTTATTATTTTTTTTTTATTTTTTTTCTCTTTCTCTTTCTTTTACCATGCCCCTTTTTTGGAGACAAGGGTTTGACTCTCATCATTTTATACAAGAATAGTTGGGCCTTCGTGGGCCAAATATTACTAGATAATAATGGTATCGGCCCCAATTTGCTCAAGTTTGCCCAGGTAGTTTTGTAGAATGGGTCTTTTACGCCAGCTCTAGACCTAAGTTAAAAGAGTGATTCTTTTTGTGAAGTTATGGATTAATGTAAATGTATTATTACAATATGTTGTTGAAGGAATGTAAATATAGTGTAAAGAAAGTGAACTATGGTTAGTTGTATGACATTGTGATGGATATAAGTGTATTAGAAAAACATGCTTTTGAAGGAATGTATATATGTTGTTGTGTATAATTATGTAAAATAATCTCCCAGTTTGTGTTATTAACTTATTATGTGTATAAAATATGGACAAATCACCTAATGAAATGTAAAATGTAGGGCCTTTGGGCCCAGAAGTTCATTATTTATCCATATATTGGGCTTGTGGCTCAAGTCGAGAACGAGGATCTGCCCGAGAAGGAGAAGTCTTCGTTAGAGGAGATTGCGTTGATAAATAAAAGGTGGGGTTTGGTCATAATAACTCCAAAGAGTGTGCCGAGGATGAAAACTTCCTTGGCTGGACTTGGCCAAGGTCCTGAAAGATGGTTTGACAGCAAGGATGACAACACCTGAAATTCGGTTACGGCAGACAAGCATTGCAGAGATATAAGATAAGGATGAGCCCTAAAATATCCGGGGAGAAAGCTGCTACCTCCGCATTAAATGCACTGCAGCTAATCCCCTGACCGCATTAATGTAGAAGTGATACCTAAACAGTGTATTTCAGTCTTACAGCTACTACATGAGATGGAAAGTGGAGATGAAAAGGAGAAAGAATATAAAAGAAGAAGGACGAAACAAGATTAGGTGATTGAAAAATTGAGAAAATAAATACTGTAGCAATCCACAATCAAACTTGTAACATTATCTCAGAGCATTATATAAGAACCATTGTCCTTGGATTTCGCCGAGGACGTTCTTTCTTCATTTTACAGTTGTCCATTTTTATCTTTTTGTTATCAAGCCTATCTAGCTCGTTGTTTGACCAACTAAAACTCAGTTTTCCAACCCATTCCTCTACAAATTCATTGTTTTGGGCTTCTTGGGCCTAAGTCCCACGTGTTGGGCTAGGAACTCAAATCGGGTCCTTACATAAAATATTCTACATCATTTACAATATTTGTCATCATCAATGCCAGGCTCCTAATATCAAATATACAACTATTAGACTACACAAATCAAGGTAGTGTTTATAAAAAAATAAAATAAAGGTAGTGACTTGGGCATATTGATAGGAAGCAATTTATTCTTTCCTATTTGTACATTAACTTGTATATGTTCATATTAATGGTCAATGGAATATATACTTTTTAGTCAAATTGTCATATATGGTTGTCCTTTGACTTCAAAAAAATGTTTACAATGATGATTTGTTTAAAAACAATTAGTTAAAAAATGATATGCTTAAAAAAAAATTTTAATTTCAAATTAAATAAAAATGTTTAGAATGATAATTTTTTTTTTAAAATGGTTAAAAAATGATGTTACTTTTTTTTAAATAATTCCAAAGTAAATAAATATAATGATCAATCGTATAACCAAACGTAAAATTTGAAAAGGAAAAAAAAAAGTCAAAGAATTTGCAAAAAATTATATAATAAAAAATGGAAAAAATGTCATAGGTAAATAAGGGAATAAAGGTAAAAATACACACATTTCATTTCTCTCCCCTTAATAAACCAAACAAAGGAAAGGAAAGAAAAAGAAAGGAATTTGCTCAAAAAAAAAAAAAAAAAAAAAAACAAAGGAAAGGATTGAAATTCTTTCCTTTCTTTCCTATATCCCAACACACCTAAGGAAGCTACCTTTCTTTTCTCTTCCCCTTTCCTCTCTCTTTTCATTTCTTTTTACTTCCCCTGATAAGAGCATCTCCAACGGTTTGGGCATCCGGCTCTAGTAGCTAAAATTTGGAGAATGAGGTGCACTGTAGATGCTTTGGCAAACATGAATTTTTTTTGGCTAATGAACAGTAGTCTATCAAGTCTGATGGATTACTGTTCATTCTTTAAATACATTTTTTCTATTATAATAATGATGTGTTGTATAAAAAAATGTTGGAAGATGTGTAGTTATTAAAAAAGAATAAATAACGAATGAAAAAATAATATTTAAATAAGATAGAAAATATGTTAGAAGTGTATTTGAAAAAAGAAGTAGGGAAAAGTTAAATATCATTGTTTATTCTTCAATCAGTACAAAAAAACCTGTTGGAGATGCTATAAAGGAGCAGACACTGAGCTTGAAACTCAAGCAAACAGTATTAATCTTGTTTGTGTAGAAGAAGTCACGTGCCAAAAAAAAAAAAAAACTCTCACAAGACTGAAGAGGGAGAGATGCAGAAGGAAGAAAGGGCAGTGCAAGTGCAAGGCAGTGTGCGCCGAATGCAAGCGAAAGACGGCAAGAGTGAAGAGTGTGTTTTGTTTTGTATGTTCACACAGACACTCTTCATTTTGCTCTTCTTCTTTTTTAAAATTTATTTTAAATGTGTTAGTTTAATAACCATATCCCTGTTTCGAATTTGTAAACCTAAGAAACATCCTTCTTCTTTTTCTAGGATTAAGGTTTTGTTATTTAACCAATCTTTCATTTCTTTATATCACCCACCTTTGCTTTCCCACCATTGTCGCTTTGTTACTCCTGCCGATGATGTCCCTAACCCAACCCCTTCATTTTCCACCTTTATTCACTCTTTTAAGAATTTTTTTCTCACAACAACCTCTCAAATTTACTGCTACCCTCTATGCCAAACCCGTTTCTTCTTCAGCATTTAGTGATGATGAACATGGTGTGTCTAATTTGACTATGGTTGATTCTGAATGTGATTTTGATGCTGATGTTAGGAAAACTGTTGAATTGCATAGTGTGGTAGATGATGATGATGAGGAGGAGGATTGTAGCAATGTTGGTGATTCAACCACGGTTGAATTGGAAAATGGTGATTGTATGGTGGCTAGTGATGATGATGATGATGTGGGTTTAGAGAGATGTGAGGGTTATTTGCACATTGCATCACGGAATCCTGTCGAAGTGTATCGCGAGTTAAGAAATGCCGAAAAGGGTGCAAAGCAAACGCGGTGTGATTGGGAGATGATGCAGCAAGTTTTCAATTACTTTGGAAAATCAGGTTCTCGCCATTTACATTGGTATGTCATTCTTTCCTACTGCAGTGCATAAGTTCCGGAACTTTTTCTTCAAGAAGTGTTCTGCTGACATTTTTAAGTATGTGGCGTCACTCGGTCCATCCAATGATTCTGTCAAGTTCTTGTTTCCTATATTTGTGGAGTTTTGTCTAGAGGAGTTTCCTGACGAGATTAAGCGGTTTCGGGGTATGATTGAGTCTGCAGACCTTACCAAGCCCCACACTTGGTTTCCGTTTTGCACGGGCTATGAAACAGAAGATAATGGGTCCGTTTGGATTGAGTTTATTTTTGCTGAAACTGAAAACTGAAACTGAAAACACTGTAGCAAAATAATTTTTAAATGTGTGAATAGTGCCGTGGGACCCATTTTTAATGAAAAAGTTGATAAAAAGTGGAGTTTGTGGGACCCATAAACAGTATATAAGTCACTGTTCATGGCTGAAAAGTCAACAATATGCGGCTGAAAAAAAAAAAAAAAAAAAAAACAAAGAGGAAAACGCGGACGCAGTGAGACGTGCTATCCAAACGGGCACAATGTATCATTGCGGTCCAACCAACAGTGGTAAAACTTACAATGCTTTGCAACAGTTTATGGAAGCCAAGAAGGGTATCTGTTGTAGTCTTTTCAGATTATTGGCTGTGGAAGTCTTTGACAAGGTGAATGCACTTGGGGTTTACTGTGCTCTACACACAGGTCAAGAAAAAAATTTGTCCCTTTTTCAAACCATATTGCCTGTACTGTGGAAATGGTGTCGACAGATGACTTGTACGATGTGGCTGTTATTGATGAAATTCAGATGATGGCAGACCCATGTAGGGGTTATGCTTGGACACGGGCATTGCTTGGATTGAAGGCTGATGAGATACATTTATGTGGGGATCCGAGTGTTTTGAGTATTGTTCGAAAGATCTGTGCAGAAACTAGTGATCAGTTGCATGAACGACATTATGAGAGGTTTAAACCGTTGGTGGTTGAAGCCAAGACCCTGTTGGGAGATCTTAAAAATGTCCGTTCTGGGGACTGTGTGGTTGCTTTTTCGAGGAGAGAAATATTTGAGGTTAAAATGGCAATTGAGAAACACACCAATCACCGTTGTTGTGTAATTTATGGTGCCTTGCCACCAGAAACTCGTAGACAGCAAGCTACTCTATTCAATGATGGAGATAATGAATTTGATGTGCTTTTTGCTAGTGATGCTGTGGGAATGGGTTTGAATCTTAACATTAAAAGTTTTTTTTTTTTTTAGCCTTTCAAAATACAATGGAGACAAGATTGTTCCAGTTCCAGCATCACAGGTGAAACAAATTGCTGGAAGAGCTGGTCGTAGAGGAAGCCGCTATCCAGACGGACTCACAACGACCTTGCATTTAGAAGATTTAGACTACTTGATTGAGTGTTTGAAGCAACCTTTTGAAGATGTAAGGAAAGGCGGTCTCTTTCCTTTCTTTGAACAAGTTGAACTATCTGCTGGGCAGCTGCCTAATGTTACATTCTGCCATCTACTTGAAAAATTTGGTGAAAATTGCCGTCTAGATGGATCATACTTTCTGTGTCAACATCATCATATAAAGAAGGTCGCAAATATGTTGGAGAAGGTACAGGGATTATCTCTTGAAGATCGTTTTAACTTTGGTTTTGCCCCAGTTAATATAAGAGACCCAAAAGCAATGTACCATCTCCTTAGGTTTGCTTCAGCATACAGTCAGGATGTTCCTGTCAATATTGCAATGGGGATGCCCAAGGGTTCTGCTCGAAATGATGCAGAGCTCTTGGATCTTGAGACTAAGCATCAAGTGTTGTCTATGTATATGTGGTTATCACACCACTTCAAGGAGGAAACTTTTCCGTACGTGAAGAAGGCTGAGGCAATGGCAACAGACATTGCTGACTTATTAGGTCAGTCTTTAACTAAAACCAATTGGAAACCAGAATCAAGGCAGGCTGGGAAACCAAAGCCTCAACAGAAGGAAGATGGTTATGAGAGGCCAAGATCACTTAATTAAATTATATGAGAAGTAAGTACCTCTAAATTGTAATTCAGTTTGGGTTCTTCTTGAACTGGCAGAATTTTCATTTTAATATATATATATACATATATTTTTACGAGGCACTATTTTAATTTTTCTTCTCAAATAAGCACTATTTGTTGTGGTTTCCATCATCCTGTGGTTCTATTGTACTTTGCCTTGTATGGCTATAAATGGTCAAATTTCAATTAAATATTTCCAAGATTTGATGTTCTTTCTCTTTACCAACTTGTGGTTGACACTTGGCACATATGCATCCATGTTTGCAATGGGGTAATGGTGGGATAGGTTGATGTTGTTTTTTTTTTTTTTTTTTTTTTTTGGAAATGCAAGGATGGTATGCAGTTGTGGTTAATACAATTGCAGGTGGCCTGATGGTGATGTGGTAAGGATGATGATGGTAGTTGGTGGAGTGATGGTGCTGGGGTAAGGGGGTGATGGTAGTTTGATGTGATGGTGGCGGTGTTTGCTTGGATATGATTGTGTTGGTGAATGGAATTCATTATTTAGATCCTCTTTGACACAAGGTTAGATGCTTAACAGTTGAGGCCATTATAGAAGAATAAAAAATTAGTTAAATAATGTTGATAGCTACCAGTGTTTTAATCATTCTTTCAGTATTTTTTTCACATTCATTTTAGGTGCAACAACAGTTTCCAAAGGTTACAAAACTTATAATCTTATATGTAAAGGATTTGCCTTAGTCCTGCTCTCCAAATCACTGTTGCAACTGGAAAAGAAAATTAATGGTCCTATGTCATTGATTACTTGCTTTTGTGGTAACCAATTGCATCATAAAACTCTCTCTCTCTCTCTCTCTTCCTTTTGTTAACATTTTCTTTAGTTTACTTGGTTATGTTAGGCAAAGTAATTAGCATATGCAATTTTCTCTTTTCTAAAAAAAAATGGATTTATTTCCTCTACATTCTTATATGATCATTTTTATTTTTTGATAAATAATAACTTTTTTAGGAAGAGAAAAGCTAGTGTACACAGCCTTTCCTAAAAAATTACAGCAGAGTAAAAATGAGCCATAATTTGCTTTCACATTGATATATAAACCTGAGCACCATTTAGGTTAATTCACTTTCATTGTCAAATAATCTCTCCTATATCTTTTCTGCCAAAGGAATCCATTGTGTCTGCTCTAATTGATGGTGTTCCATCCTAATGAGGCTCAAAAAATAAAGGGCATTCCGTTGCCTATCTATCCCCAACCTGATGCCTTATATTGGCCTTTATGTACTGAAGGGTTATACTCTGTTAAGTCAGGTTCTAAAGCTGTGTGTGTGGAGACAAATCAGGACAGTGCTTCTAGTTCAGCTTCGGTGCCTTAAAAAAATTTTGGTCGAACCTGATGGAACACAAATCCGTCAGTGAATGTGCAGATGGAATCACCCGTGAGGCGTGAAGGTTTGCTCGTCGAGAGACACCGGTGTGGCGCCTGCCACAAAGTCTCCGATGCCAAAGTTAGGATCACAGTTAAACACAATAAAGAAAAGAATAGATAGTTTCAGAGTATTTTTGCATATATCCCCTTTCTGTTGGTTGTGTGAGAGTTTTATACCTGAGCCCATCAGGGCTAGCCGTTGAGGCTGTTAATGCTTTCTTTTGTAACGCACCTGGCCAGTAATGAGACTTTTAATAGGCCCTCCAACGGTCTTCTTGGTTGATTTGGTAACTGCTCGGATCATTGATTGATCGTATTGAATAACTCTTTGCCTCGTCGGTGATGATAGCTTCCTTCGCTGTTTCTGCTCACTTCGTCATGGATGGTTCTCTCGTCAGTAATGTTATCTTCGTCAGCGGTATGTAGAGTTGTCATTCCCGTCAGTTGCCCCCCAGGTTCTGGGGTCGTCGGTGACCTGTCATGACGATCACAGAAGCTGAAAAGTTTTTCTTGTGACTCTTGGGGTTCTGTTCCGCCTTTAATGTTTAGTGGCGGCGTTACACGCAATCATGGCCACGTGGCGCTTGATGATCTGTGGAATTAATGGCATGACCCTTGGGTTTCCCGCTGGTTTTTCAATCGTTTTTTGGCCCACATTTAAAACTTCTCCTTTTCAACTTTTCGTTTATTTCTCAGAGAGCAAAAGCAAACCAGTTTTTTAGAGATACTCTGAATATTGTGGCTTCCTTCTTCTCCGATCTGCCTTGTGCTGCTTCTGCCGTTCCGCCATTGGAGGTATGTTCTTCTTTCCTTTTTCTTTCTTCTTTTTCTTCTTTTACTGTATAATTTCTGATTTGCTATTCCCTTTTCGCTTCTATTCTGGTGTTGGCTTTTGCTTTTCTTTTGGGGTTTCAGTTTCGTGCTTTGTTTTCCTTTTGGTTTCTGTATTTTCCATGGTTGATAGCTTAGAGGTTAGGACAGCTTGCCCGTCGATCTCCTTCCTTTTTGCGCGTCTAGGGGGATCTTTGGGTACTTACCCTTTTTTGGAAAATTTTGTGTACGAAGGCAATAGTCTGAGTGTCGTTTTGAGTGAGTTGTTACCGTTGCTCCGTCAATCGCTAAATTGGTTTGAGGGTTTAGGAGGGAGAAGATTAATGTCTGAGGTTAGGTCTAGTGACCTCGAGACTGGGCTATCGTCCAGTGGTGGCCCGGCTGAAGGAGATACCGCCGTTTCTGGTTCTCGAGAGGTTAGGGCTTTTTATGCCCTTAGGGAGATTTGTGGTCTGGATGACGAGACCGTGAATAGATTTAAGGATAGGTTTCAATTTCCGTCTAGGGTTCGTGTTCGTCGTCCCAGGGAAGAAGATAGGGCTTGTCACTTCTTTCCAGGCGAAATATGTTTTTATGAGTCAGCCTTCACCTGTGGGCTTAGGTTCCCCGTCCACCCGTTCCTGATGGAACTTTTAAATCATTTTGGTATAGCCCCTGGACAGCTCATGCCAAACTCGTGGAGGATCGTCATTAACTGTATGCAAATATGGTTGGCCTCCAACGGGGATATGATCAGGATAGGTGAGCTCACCTACCTGTATCGTTTGAAAGAGTCTAAAGAGTGGGGATATTACGAATTAGTCCCTTGGGAGAGAAAGATTAGAATCGTCAAGGGATTGCCTTCGTCATTCAGGTATTGGAAGTCGCGCTTTTTCTTTGTGTCTGGGGACGACTTCGAGACCCAATCTAGCAGTGATTGGGGTGATATCCCGAGGTTACTCCGTCGGTGGGGAACCCCGACCTTAGGTGCGTCAGTATTTCTCCCCGTTGTTTCAATCTTGCCAATTTTCAAGTTCTGATCTTGCTGACTTCTTTGTTTCTTTGTTTGGTATAGTTAAGAGACGGCCTGGGCTGAAGAGACGATATAAGGAACGTATAGAGACCGCCATCGGGTACGCTGAGACGATTGAGAGCTGGGACGAGCTGGTTGACCCTCGATCTCTTGCGTTTTACAACCTTGGTCCTGACCCATCTCCTTTCGTTCTTCGTCAGCTTGGCATTGAAGGAAAAAAGAGTAAGTTTTAACTTCGTCAATGCTGATTCATCTTCTGTACACTTAAGCACTTCTTTGACACACTTTCTTCTTGCAGAGATGACGACCAAGTTTAACAAGGACATGTATGCAAAGATGAGGTCAAAGAAGGACGAACCCCTGTCCAATTTGGGGAAGAAGACCGTGCGAGTTACCGGGAAGGGTTCTGCCTCCATCCCGCTCAGCATTGTTCCTTCCATAGCCTCTGAAACGACGAGGACTGCCTCCCCGACCGCTTCAATAGAAGAGATTCCTACTCCTGGCTCTAAAAGGCCGCGCGTGGTTGGCAAAGGAAAGGAGAAGACTGATACTCGTCCGTCCACCATATGGGATGACGAGTCTTTGGCTGTGGAAAGAGCTCACGAGGTCGTTACTTCAGCGGACTTGAAGGCTCTATCTGACTTGTCCTTAAACGATGTGGCTTCCCGTCACGTCCACAAACTGGTCCAGGTTCGGGTTCTTCCCTCTTCATCATTTCTTTTTTTTTTTTTTTTTTTTTTTTTTTTTTTTTTTTTTTTTTTTATAGACGACTTCATAATTTCCTCCAGGTGTTGGGAGAGAGTATCCATATCACTGCTGAGTACCTCACTCAAGGGGCCAAGGTGGCGTCTCTGGCGACCCGGATGGAGGCTCAGGAGAGGGAGAACTCTGACCTGAGGACGAATCTGATTACTTCTATGGACGAGGCCACGACACTGAAGGAGAAGGTCAAGGTGCTGGAGGACGACCTCAGAGTTGAGCGCGGGTTGACTCAGGAGAAGGACGAGCAACTTCAGGCAGCCAAGGAGAAGCTAGTGAACATCGCCGCTCGATCCGTGGAGGCTTTCCAGACCACTGATGAGTACAACACCGTGCTCTTCAGCTGGTATTTTAAGGGATTTGAGCTTCTCCGGAGGTACATGATCAAGCATCCTTCCGGAGTCAACCTGGAGAGCCTGGATTTGGAGGAGGTGGACAAGGAAATGGCCCTGGAGGAGGCAGCTTCGTCTTCTGCCCCCGGTGATGATGTTCCTGAACCCGTTGCTGACGTGCCGGCCAGTGAAGGCACAACTGATGCTTGACTCTACTTACTTAGAAAAATATTATTGTGGGTGCCCGTCTTGTTTTTGGGCTTTTCTTTTTTTTTTTTTTGTAAATCTAATTTCAAAACAATTTGCTTTATTTTGAAAACAATGATATCGACCCAGTGTTTATGGGCTGGAATGAAGCGTACTTACTTTTCTTCTGGCTGGTTTACATCCGTCCGTACTTTTTGTGCTTTGTTAATTAGTTGTTGATTTAATGCACTGTGCTCTTCTGTGAACTGACTCCTGCCATTCGACTTACGTCCGTCTAGACGGACTCTTGTCCATTGTTCTTTTAACGTCAGTAATTTACATCCGTCAAGGCGGAATTTTATTACTTAGTATTTTAACCATAGTATTATGGTCTTCAGTAATTTACATCCGTCAAGGCGGAATCTTATTACTTAGTCTTTTAACCATAGTATTATGGTCGTCGGTAACTTACATCCGTCAAGGCGGAATCTTGTTACTTAAGTCTTTCAACCAGTGTTATGGCCGTCGGTAACCTACATCCGTCAAGGCGGAATCTTGTTACTTAAGTCTTTTAACCATAGTATTATGGTCGTCGGTAACTTACATCCGTCAAGGCGGAATCTTGTTACTTAGTGATTTATAGGCCTCATGGTTGACCTGTACTGCCTGCGCAAAAACATTGAATGAATAATACTTTTATTAACTTCAATAACGACTGCATTCGTGTGTTACATTTACTCATGGTATTTCTTTAAATGCTCAATGTTCCAAGGACGAGGGAGTTTTCGTCCGTCCATAGTTTCCAGATGGTAACTCCCTTGCCTAGAGTAATGAACGACGCGATATGGCCCTTCCCATGTAGGGCCCAGCTTCCCTTGAGTCTGGTCTTTAGTAGCTATAGTGACTTTGCGAAGGACGAGGTCCCCTATGGCCAGCCGCCTGAGTTTGACCCTCTTATTGTAATACTCGGCCATTTTCTTTTGATACTTTGTCATTCGACTGGACGCATTGTCTCTTATTTCATCCAAGCAATCCAGGTTGAACCGCAGTCCCTCGTCATTGAGTCCCTCTCTGAAAGCTCCTCGCCTGATGCTTGTTACTCCAACTTCTACTGGGATCACTGCTTCTGAGCCGTAGGTGAGCCTGAAGGGTGTCTCTCCTGTCGGGGTTCTGGCTGTAGTCCTGTATGCCCACAAGACATTAGGCAGTTCTTCGGGCCAGGCACCTTTTGCTTCGTCCAGCTTGGTTTTGATTATCTTGAGCAACGTCCTGTTTGTTACTTCCGTCTGTCCATTTGCCTGGGGGTGTCCCGGGGATGAGAATTGATTCTTGATCCCGAGGTTCGAGCAGAACTCTCTGAAGCCTTGGCTATCGAACTGCTTCCCATTATCGGATATGATCGTCAAAGGGATCCCGAACCTGCAGATAATGTTTTTCCATACGAAGCTCCGGATCCGAGCCTCAGTGATGGTTGCTAGAGCCTCTGCTTCAACCCATTTTGTGAAATAGTCAATAGCAACTAGAAGGAATTTTACCTGACCTTTACCTTGGGGCAGAGGACCGACGATGTCGATTCCCCATTGCACGAATGGCCATGGGGAGGATATGGTCGTCATCTTCTCTGCTGGAAGCCGTTGTACATTCCCGTACCGCTGGCATCTGTTGCATCTCCTGACGAGGTTAGCAGCATCCCCCTGCATGGTTGGCCAAAAGTACCCCGCTCTTATCACTTTGTTTACTAGGGATCTGGGGCCGGCATGGTCGCCACAGACTCCTCCGTGTACCTCTTCTAGGATGTATTTGGCCTCGTCCTCGTCGACGCACTTCAGGTAGGGCATAGAGAAGCCTCTCTTGTACAAGACGTCATTTAGGATCGTGAACCTAGCCGCTCTCTTTCTGACCTTTCTGGCTTCGTCAGTATTCTGAGGTAAGTGTCCGTCTTGGAGGTAGGATATCAAGGGCGTCATCCAGGTGTTTGTGCTCTGGGTGGTGAGCACTGCCACCTCCTCAATACTTGGGCATTTCTGAATTTCTATTGCCATGTCTGCGCTTGTCATTCCTGCTTCTGACGATGCTAGTTTCGACACTTCGTCAGCTTCAATATTCTGGTTTCTTGGTATCTGGGCGAAATCCACTGTGTCGAACTCCTGAGTTAGCTGCCTTGTCAGTTTAAGGTATTTCTGCATCCTTTCCTCCTTTGCCTCGTACTCTCCACTGATCTGTCCGATTACCAGCTTTGAATCACTCTGGATAAGCAAGTTTTTGGCACCAAGAGCTTTTCCAAGCCTCAAGCCCGTCAGTATTCCTTCATATTCGGCTTCGTTATTGGTGGCTGGGAACTCCAGTTGAACTCCATATTTCATCACTTCTCCGTCGGGGGTGGTTATGACGACCCCTACTCCCCCCCTCTTTTGGGCTGACGAACCATCTGTCTGTATTATCCATTTTCCAACTACGTCGGTAGTTCCTGCTTCGTCTGGAAGAGTGAATTCAGCGATGAAGTCAGCCAGGGCTTGTGCCTTGATGGCTGCTCTTGGATGGTACTCGATGTCAAATTGACTGAGTTCGATTGCCCATTGGACCATTCTCCCTGCTGCTTCCGGTTTGTTCATTGACTTCTTGATTGGCTGGTCCGTCATTACGAGGATAGGATTTGACTGGAAATACGGTCTGAGCTTGCGCGAAGCTACTATAAGTGCGAACGCAATCTTTTCAATTCTTGGGTACCTGAACTCAGCTCCTTGAAAGGCCTGGCTGACGTAGTACACCGGGAGTTGCTTCTTGCCTTCTTCTCTAATCAAGGCTGCGCTGACTGCCGACGCTGATACTGCCAGGTACAAATATAGGTTCTCCCCTCCTTTAGACGGGCTCAGGAGAGGTGGACTGCTCAGATATCGTTTCAACTCTTGGAACGCTGCTTCGCATTCGTCAGTCCAAGCAAAGGCCTGCTTGAGGGTTTTGAAAAAGGGCAAGCATTTGTCTGTGGCCCTGGAGACGAACCTGTTTAGAGCTGCTATCCTTCCCGTAAGTTTTTGTACATCCTTGACGGTTTTGGGTGAAGCCATGTCAATGATAGCTTGTACCTTCTCTGGATTGGCTTCTATTCCTCTCTGGGACACCATGAATCCCAGGAATTTTCCCGAGGCTACCCCAAAAACACATTTGCTAGGATTTAACTTCATCTGGTGTTTTCTCAGGGTTGCAAAAGTCTCCTCCAGGTCGTCCAGATGGGCGAGCTCTTCCTTACTCTTGACGAGCATATCGTCTACGTATACTTCCATGTTCCTGCCAATTTGTTGATTGAACATTTTGTTTACCAACCTCTGGTATGTAGCTCCAGCGTTTTTCAACCCAAAAGGCATCACCTTGTAACAATAGAGTCCCTGGCTGGTGATGAAGGCGGTCTTCTCCTGGTCTTCTTCAGCCATCTTTATCTGGTTGTACCCTGAGAAGGCATCCATGAACGTCAACAACTTGTGTCCAGCGGTAGAATCCACGAGTTGGTCTATCCTTGGTAGAGGGAAGCTGTCCTTTGGGCATGCTTTATTCAGATCAGTGAAGTCTACACACATTCTCCACTTTCCATTTGGTTTCTTTACCAGGACGATGTTGGCGAGCCATTCTGGGTAGTATACCTCTCGGATGAACCCTGCTGTCAATAGTTTGGTTACCTCTTCTGCTACTGCCTGATCTCGCTCTGGAGCGAAAGTTCTTCGTCGTTGCTGAACGGGCTTCTTGTTGGCGTCCACATTTAGTCTATGCTGGATGATCCCTGGAGATATGCCTGGCATGTCCTCGTGACTCCATGCGAAGACATCAAGATTCCCTTTAAGGAACTTTATGAGTTTCACTCTCATCTCAGGGCTTAGCGTCGTCCCTATCCTGGTTGTCCTGTCCGCATTTCCTTCTACCAACTCTACTGCTTCCAGGATCTCCATTCTGTCTTCCTCTTTTTCTTCTATCGTCCACGTGTGGTTCTCCTTTCTTGCCAGTACGGCCTGGTAGCACTCCCTCGCCAGGACCTGATCTCCCTTTACTTCACCTACACCGTCGTCTGTTGGGAATTTCACCTTCAAACAGTATGTGGACGTTGCTGCCTTCCATTTGTTTAGGGTAGGCCTCCCAATGATGACATTGTAGGACGAGGGGCAATCTACAACCAGGAAATCTACTTGTTTGGTCAGCTGCAACGGATAGGTCCCTGCTGTTACCGTCAGAGTCACTATACCCCTGGGGTAGACCCTGTCTCCACTGAAACTGACAAGCGGAGAGTCAAAAGGACGGAGCCTTTTTGGATCTAACTTCAACTGCTGGAAGGCTGGGAGGTAGATGATGTCCGCCGAGCTTCCGTTATCAACAAGGATCCTTCTGGTATTGAACCCTTCTATATTCAGCACTATGACCAGGGGATCGTTGTGAGGCTGTTTCACTCCCCTGGCGTCTCCTTCATTAAAGGACATATCTTGGTATGTTCGTCGGTACTTGGACGGAGGAACAGCGTGGACGCTGTTTACCTGTCTGTGGTATGCCTTTCTAAGCGACCTGAATGACCCTCCTGAGACTGGTCCTCCCGTGATCGTGTTTATCTCCCCGATCACTTTGCGTGGAGGTTGGGACGTATGGTCGTCATCCCGAATGAAGGATTCATTTTGGGTCCTGTTGTCGTCTCTGAACTTGTTATGTTCTCCTTTCTTTACAAATTTCTGCAATTTTCCTTTCCGTATTAACTCCTCTATTTGTTCCTTCAGGTCTCTGCAATCTTCCGTGTTGTGGCCGTGGTCTCTGTGGAACCGGCAATACTTGTTCTTGTCACGTACGTTGGGGGACGAGTGTAATGGCCTGGGCCATTTGAGATGATGCTCGTCCTTGATCTGCGTGAAAATCTTGTCAACAGGCATAACCAATGGAGTAAATTTTACCTGACGAGGATTTCTTTCATCCCTCCTTCTATTCCCGTCATTGTTCCGACGTTCTGGTCTGTCTCTCTTTTGCCCTCTGCGGTCGTCTTCCCGCTTGGGCTTGTCTCCCAGCCTCTCGGTATCTTTTATGGCAGCTAGAGCGTCTTCCGCGTTCATGTATTTTTGGGCCTTCAGGAGCATTTCAGCCATTGTCTTCGGGGGGTTTTTGGCAAGAGAGGCTACAAGATCTCTGGATTTCAACCCTGCCTTGAAGGTCGTCAATTGCACCTTGTCATCAGCTTCGTCCACCTCCAGAGTTTCCCGGGTGAATCGCTTGACATATGACCTCAGAGTCTCCTTCTCTCCCTGTCTTATGGTGAGTAAGTAATCTACTGGTCTCCTTGGGCGTTGTCCCCCTATGAAGTGACGCAGGAAAGCGCTGCTTAGCTGGTCGAAGTTGTCTATGGACGAGTTTGGCAACTTAGTAAACCATTCTCTTGCTGCTCCTTTGAGAGTTGTAGGGAAGGAACGGCATAATATCTCGTCAGGTGGTTGTTGAAGGCCCAGAGTCGTCTTAAAGGTATTAAGATGATCCTGAGGGTCCTTGAGTCCGTCAAATGGTTCTAACTGAGGCAGGCGAAACTTTGACGGCACGGGGCAATCAAGTACTGCTGCAGTGAAGGGTGAATCTGTAGCCCTTACCATCTTGTCTACACTCCGGTCTGTCTTTTCCTTGATGGCGCTCCTTAGTTCGTCCATCTCTTTCCTCATTTCCCGAAGAAGATCTGAGTTTTGTTCGTCCGGAGTAGTTGGTCTCCGGGGGGTTTCCCTCTGTTGGCTATCCCCCTCTCCCTCCGTGTTACCCTTGGACCGGTTTTCTTCCTGTTGAGCTTGTTGAACCTGCTGGAGTCGCAGCTTCATTTCCTGGTTCTGCCTGGTGAGTTCCTCAATGGTGGCTGCCAGGGCTTGAACTTGCTGGGCCAAGGCCGTTGAATCTGGGTTGGATTCCATCTGGATATGGTGAATTGATGGAAACTACGTTTTCGACTATAAATCTGAAAACTCGTCCCCACAGACGGCGCCAAACTGATGGAACACAAATCCGTCAGTGAATGTGCAGATGGAATCACCCGTGAGGCGTGAAGGTTTGCTCGTCGAGAGACACCGGTGTGGCGCCTGCCACAAAGTCTCCGATGCCAAAGTTAGGATCACAGTTAAACACAATAAAGAAAAGAATAGATAGTTTCAGAGTATTTTTGCATATATCCCCTTTCTGTTGGTTGTGTGAGAGTTTTATACCTGAGCCCATCAGGGCTAGCCGTTGAGGCTGTTAATGCTTTCTTTTGTAACGCACCTGGCCAGTAATGAGACTTTTAATAGGCCCTCCAACGGTCTTCTTGGTTGATTTGGTAACTGCTCGGATCATTGATTGATCGTATTGAATAACTCTTTGCCTCGTCGGTGATGATAGCTTCCTTCGCTGTTTCTGCTCACTTCGTCATGGATGGTTCTCTCGTCAGTAATGTTATCTTCGTCAGCGGTATGTAGAGTTGTCATTCCCGTCAGAACCTATGGAAGCTTAAAGTGCCAGGCAAGGTGAAATCGTTGTTATGGAGAGCATGCACAGACTCCCTGCCCACCAAATCAAATCTGTGTAAGAGAGAGATTCTCGGTGATCCAACTTGTAGTCTTTGTTTGAGGGAACCTGAAACCATACTTCATGCACTGTGGGGCTGTGAAAAAATTCAAGTGGTATGGCCGAGAGGCTTTGCTGGGCTGCAGAGATCCCCATGCCAACTTCAGTACTATTATTGGAGACTTGGGCGGCTAGAAGAGCTGTACTATTCGTTCTTGAACTTGGCTTTCGTAGTTCCAGCTTTGAAGGTGATTCGGCAATCTCAATAAAGGCTTTACGTCAAAATAATTTGCTGCAGTCTTCCTTCGGACATGTTATCATAGTCACGTTGTCTTATGCTATAGTTCTTTACAAAACTTTTCTCTCTCATACTTTTCAGCAAAGTAATGCTTTAGCTCATGCCTTAGCTAAAAAACGAGAATATTTTTTTTTATTTTGGTCTGGATGGAGTCTGTTCCTCCTGACCTCTATGACTGTTTTGTTCAAGATGTTTCAACTTTGAATTAATATCAGTAATCATGTTTTCTTCTCAAAAAAAAAAAAAAATAAATAAATAAACTTTCATTGTCAAATTTAAGAATTCATCAAGCTTAGGAATAAGTGCTTAATTTTCAAGTACAATGAATGATAACCTCTAATGAAAAAGATCCCCAAAATATAATAAAAATAGTTAATAAACTCAAAATAGTAATCTATTTGACCTATTTGCTCAAATTGATGGTGCATTTGCACAAAGTTTCTAAGTTGAATTTTCCATAATTATTTCACCTCTTAAAAATTTTAGTAAAGTTTAAGACAATTATCGATGGAAAATATGATAATAATATAAATAAAAGGAGGAATTGGTCTATGGTCTCTTCAGTAACAAATAAATAGGAATTTCTTGTTCTATCTTGTGAAGAAAAAAAAAAAAAAACTTCTTTTGTGGAATTAACCATTCCCTTTCTTTTACTTTTGTTTTGTTTGTTTCAGTATTAACGTTTTCTGAAAAATTGTTCATTTTCTAAAGAGTATTTTCTAGAAAACTGTCTCATTTTTCAATGTTTGGTAACGACCTTGAAAATGAGCTTGAGACTGTTTTCTGGTATTTGGTATGCAATTTTTAAAAATATTTCTTGTATAAACATGTGTATTATGTAAACCAACTAATGTAATCATTATAAATAAAAAACCAAGAATGAATTTGGTTTTCATACTTAAATTTTGACAATAGATACAATCAAAATTAATTAGTCACCAAATTTTCATGATCTCTACCACTTATCTTGCTTATATATACGGACAGTAACGTATGTACGTATGTACGTACACTCATGCGCGCACACACACACACACATATATATATATATATTTGACAGAGGAATACTTTTTCAATAAGTATAAATAACAATAATAGAGGAATACTTTTTCAATAATTATAAATAACAATAATTTTTAATTGTCTACTTTTTTTGTTAGTATACTAATTGTCTATTATGGTCAATTACAAGTCTTTAATATTACTCTAAATTATGTATTTACATAATATATTTGCATAATGTATCATTACTGCATAGTATCTGCGTAAAGTATTTGCCAACAAATGCAATTCTCCTAAACAATTATCATTCATTATATAACAATATTATTAGTCCACAATAAAGATTGTCCCATGTAAAAGCAATTTAAAGCAATATAGGTACTGTGGGGCCCAATAGTTTAGGGGCCCGGCTCGCTCGCTTATGGGGAGTCCACAGGCCCCAAACTAAAGGAGGCCAGGGCCCAAGTCCAAAAATAAGAAGCCCAAAGTAGCCCAAAGATACCGCCGAGGACAGCTTAGTCCTCGGCAGACCCAAAGTCTCA
Organism: Quercus robur; assembly: GCF_932294415.1. NCBI lineage: Eukaryota > Viridiplantae > Streptophyta > Magnoliopsida > Fagales > Fagaceae > Quercus > Quercus robur. The sequence continues at coordinate 42,651,445 of NC_065545.1, read as the reverse complement.
TGGATTAGAATGGAATACAAGCTAACTTGAAAGATCAGAAAATATCTTGGGGGAAGTTGTCCTTAATACCCTTCACTGATATGACACTGCACCTAACAAAGCCGGATTCTTAGGCTTTATTGATCATCTCTCACAATTTCGGGATTAGATTGATGGGATAGATATCTGTCCTGGAAAGGTCGACCCTACACGTGGACGAGGGACAACGAATGTAGGCTAGTATAAAAGAAAAACATTAGGTAACGAAAAGGGGGCTCCCATCTGACTTCCTGGGGAAAAACTCCAGGAATGAGAATGCCCGGATAATATATGCGTACCACCACGGAAAACCCACCGGCGGGTAACCGGAGAAAAACATTAGTGCTTTTCGGACATGATCCGAGGAGCCCAATCCCTCAATTTATAAAGTTACTGGGCTTGGATATCCGGACTAAAGCCTTTTCTAGTCTAGGTTTATCTAAGGTCCGGCCTATACTAACGCCCCGTGACCCAACGTTAGCCTTTCAAGCCCACTCTCTACAAATTTTATTGTGAGGGATCCATCACGCGCAAGCCCAACGTCATCGTTGGACCGTTTGAGAATCGTGTCCCTACAGGTACCATGTTTAAAATTTTCATCTTTTACTTCATTCATTCTTTCTTCTTCTTCTTCTTTTCTCATTTTTTATTTTTTTGCACTTTATGTTCGAAAAAGAAGTAACTTCTGCCTAGAATCCATCAAACTGAAAATTTCTTAGAGAAAAAGGAAAATCAAGCTTAAAATTCAAAGTAAAGAATTGAGATTTTGGTAGAGAGGAATGAAATAATTACCGCTACAAATTTGTTATCCTTTGCAAGTTGGAGCTATTGACCGATTAGTGAGGGGGGAAAAAAATCTAATCAGAGAATTGTGTTACAGAGGGGAAGAGAAACATTGAGAAAAGAGCGAAGAGAGAAGAGAGATAGAGAGATAGAGAGAGAGATCTATGGGAAGAGGAGAGACCCAAGTTAGTGACAGTGAGGGTGTGAAGAGAGAAAAAGCAAATGGAAGAGAAAAAAAAAAAAAAGAGAAAGCTTACCATGAGAGAGAGAAGACACCAAAAAATTATGTTCCCCACGACTACAGACGAAGATAATATTTATAGGAAATGCTCATGCAACGCATGAGAGAGAGATTGTTTTCCAAAAAAAAAAATTTGGAAAACAACCTATAAAATATAAGCCTTATTTTGATTAGAGTTTTCTGTTAACCAAAGATAGTTTTCCATTGACCAGTTTTTTTTTGTGTGCTACCAAACACTGGAAAATGTGGAAAACTATCTTTATAGAAGGTTTTCTAGCAAAACAAACAGAGTGTTTATAAAGAAATGAAATTATGTTTATTAAAATAAGCAAAGGTCATTTATGGCATGTAGGAAGGCCTCGTGCAGCTGCAGCAAGATTTTTAAAAGGAATTGATTGTGATTTTCAACCTGTTCTTTCCATAACTCCTCTTAACTAAGATAGGAGATCTAATTCTATTGCTTGAAGACAAAATCTATTTGATTTCATCATGCTTGGGTTTGATTCGGTGGTGATCTTTTGGATTAAGGCGTAAATGCACTTTTAGTCCCTACATTTTGACGTTTTTCCATTTTAGTCCCTACATTTTATTTTTTCCACTTTTAGTCCCTAAAACCAATTTACGCTTTCCGTTTTAGTCCTTGAAACACTGTTCTGTCACCAAATTAACGGAAAGACTGACGGATTAATAAAATATTATTAAAAAAATTATTTAACATTTTTTATATGCCAAAATTAAAAAAAAAAAAATTAATTACTCAATTTTAATTTAGAACAAAAAACAAAAAAAAAAATTATTTTCTTTCAAACAAAAATTTTACTTTCTTTTAATTAAAATGAATTTTTTTAATTCCAATCTTTTTTTTTTTTTTTCCAGAAGATCACCACCGAATCAAACCCAAGCAAAAGTGTAGGGACACGATTTGCGTTAAACCGCAGTTGAGTTGGGTTCGCACGTAAATGGGCCCATACAATATCATTTGTAGAGAGTGGGATCGAAAGGCTAAGTCATGTTTACCCGGCTGTGGTTTTGTTAAGATATTTATGCATGGTTCCAGTATATTTGCCTCTGAAGCCCTTTCTCCTTTCAGTGGGACTGGAGGAGCCCCTATTTTAGGTTACATATTTTTTCTTTTATACTCGCATGCGTTCAATTTCCTTCGTCCACGTGTAGGGTCGACCTTTTCAAGATTGATACTTGTCCCATCAGTCTCAGACTTAAGTCGTTGAGAGTTGTCGATAAAGTTAATGGATAAGGCTCTGTTAGGCGCAGAGATATGCATGGGGAAGGTGGCAAAGGAAGTCTCTCTTAGATATTTTAGATTTCCCCTTCGAGCACGCCTCTTTACCTTTCTGCCCTTTTTCTTGGGTCAGCCGAGGACTGCACTGTCCTCGGCTGCTTCTCCGGGCCAATTGGGCCACTCTATTCTTAAATTCTGGCCATGACCTTTTTAGGCTTGGGCCTTTGGACCCTTCATCAGCAAACGGACCTGGCCCGTCGATTATTGGACCCCACAATAGCCCCTCAAAACCCTGCTGTCCGGCCTCTTGGTTGGAGAGGGGGGTTTTGGTAACTCCGAGCCTTCATTACTGCTCATTTAATTCGGCCCTTGATCAATGTTGGCGACTCTTCACCTCCCCGAGGAATGCGCCGGTCTACAAGATGTTTCCCTCGATTTATGCGTGATGCGCTTATACCGTTTGGTTATCCGTAGCACGCCTTTAATTTCTTCCTTTTACGAGACCTCCCAAATCTTACGGTTACTGATAACGTGGGGGAACGAAACGGATGCGCATTTATTCGCAGATTTCCTTGGGGATCAGAACGTATTACGTGCCCTTGTCTTACTCCCTTATATAAAGAGAGAAAACCAGAGGTGATTCTTTCATATCTGAATCCTTAGGCCCTTCTTATAGTTTACTTCTTCCGTCTGGTTACTCCTAATCCAATAATACATCCACCATAGTGGTCGGCCATGAATGAATCCTTCCTTTTCCAGAAACGCCATGCCCTAATAAAACTTGAGATGGCTCGGTCGGGGCAAGGATGGCGAAGACTCAAGATGTGCCTCCCCCCCTCTTTTAGTCAAAATCCGAAGCAGGGACTCGTCACACCCCACTTCCAGTGTGACTGAGTCGAAAACCTCCCTTGTCATCTCCATTCGCTCTTTCATGAGCATACCTAATATGGCTCCCCTTTTCCCTCTTTTGCTCCTTTTACTTTCTTTTCATTGCTTCCCTCTTCTTCTCCTCCTTCCTACTCATGTCCTCCATCTTCTTTTTCCCTTGCTTTCTTCAGCAACAAGAGCTTGCTGAAGTGCTTCCATGTGTTCCAATTCTTCTTCCTTGTCCTTTATTTTTTCTAAAAAGGTTCGTCTCCTGATATGAGTAGCACTGAGGCAGAGATTGGAAAAGCTTTGAAGGCAAGTTTAAAAGGCAGCTGATTATTTACTTATCTGTACTGCGGATGCTAGTGTTATTTTGACAGTTCATTTTTTGTATAGGCTTGTTTAAGCCCTTCTTTGTACGTTGTAACAATTTTCCATATTAATAAAAGTTGTTATTCATTCATTTTACGTGTTCTATTTTCATGTTTTATAAATTTACACACGCTGCTCGGCACAATGATATAGCATTTGAATTAATGGTAACTAAGGCTGAAATATTTGTTAATAAAAAGATGCCACCACGACTTTAATAAAATTATTATTATTCGACATAACAATCCGACCAGTGAGAAATGAGGCTTACCTTAAATTAGCCGAGATGGGGGTTAAGTGCTAGATAAGGTGTAAGAAGTAACTGTCCGAGGATATGTCACCTTCCCAATGAGTAGTTTCCTTGGGCTAACGATCATCAGGCCATTTCGTCATCTCCTGAGCATACTGGCCTTAACCTTTTCCAGTATTTGAGCCGAGAAACTTCTCCATCCGAGCAGTTGATCTCCCAAAAGGCTTGAGTCCGAGGACTCCGTAGCGCCTAGGTTCTGCCTTAAACTTAGCTTTTTTCAGTACTTGGTTTCCCCATAGGTTTGGGTCCGAGGACCATACAAGGCCTAGGTTCTGTCCAAGATTCTTTGAGCTTAGTTTCTCCTCTTCCTCAGGTATTTCACGAGGTGCCGACAAGCAAGTTGTCCTCGGCAACAGTTATTCCTCAGTGGGGGCCGTTGTCCCTGGGCCTCCATGTAGAACAGGCCTGGACCGCGAATTTACTTGGCCCATAACTTTAAGGGTATTTACGTAGTTTATGGTTACGTGGTGTTTTCTGGCGTCCCAATGTTCGAGGTGCACCTTCCAGAGACTCCTTTAATCCCCTGGTTACAGGTGGCATTGGAGACTGAGCCTAAGCCATCTTGTCCGTAGCGTTCCTTGGGGCGCTGCGTGCATTAAATGCCACCATCTTATTTCTTTAAATAAACAGATAGGAGAGAAAGTTATTTCACCCTCGCATCAACTCTTTAGTTTTCTCCCAAATCACAGCTCCTATATTCAGTGCTGTCCTCCCTTAGCATAACATGTTTGAGGCGAGAGTTGGGAAGAAAGAATTCCCTCCGACACAGGAGCGCCGTGCCCTTATGAAACTAAAAATGGTAAGGTATAGGCACAGGGAGCATAAGTTCAAGAGAGTGCTCCATTTCAATCGAGGGGAAAGGATGTCTCTCCCTCTTTTAGTCAAAATCCGAAGCAGGTTCTGTTCATGCCAGAACTTTGGTATGTCAGAAGAAAGATTCTCCGCCATCACCGCCTCTGCCTTGTGGCAGGCGAATATTTAGAGAAAGCCCCTCAGCTTTCAACTCCCTGCACCTTTCCTTCAGCGGTGTCAGGCTTAAGTTGGGTCTCTTTTGCTGTTTGAGTTGTGGGCAAGTGGGAGCATTGAAGAAGAGCAAGGTCTTGGAGCTGTAGCCAACCTCTCCTCTGATCTACTTCCTCGGCTTTTACTTATTCTCTTGTATCTTCCTTTCTTTTGGTCATGTAGTGAGCTTTGACACAGACTGGTTTTAGCTTTTCATTGTACATTGTACTATCTCTTTGCTTTAGTAAGAAATGGCGATTTCTTTACTTATTTTGAATGCTCCATGTGTGTGTTTCTTTGATAAAACTACTTTGTGTGTTGGTGTGCTCCATGTGTGTGTTTCTCCTCGGCAGTATTTAGAGCAAGAACTCTTGAAACACGATCCAACTAATTCTAATCTATGGACACCATCAGGCAGAATAATAATAACTCATAGTAAGTTAAACTTAGGAAACTAACTTAGATGACGGTTGAACGTTCTGTAATAAGCGCGGGAGTATTGTCTGAGGACGACAAACTTTAAATAATTCATCCAAGGGCACGACCGAGCATTGCATGACTTCGGTTATGCTTTTGGAAACACGTTACTCCATTCCATACTGGTCCCTTTAGTGTTGAGGATCCGAGGGCAAACTAGAGAGTCCATGTAACACAGCTTTTCCTTTTAAGCAGTTGGTTTCCCCAGAGGCTTGGGTCCGAGGACCATACAAGGCCTTGGTTCTGTCCAAAACTTGTAAGCTTCTTTTTAAGTAGTTGGTTTCCCCAGAGGCTTGGGTCCGAGGACCATACAAGGCCTTGGTTCTGTCCAAAACTTGTATGCTTCTTTTAAGTAGTTGGTTTCCCCAGAGGCTTGGGTCCGAGGACCATACATGGCCTTGGTTCTGTCCAAAACTTGTATGCTTCTTTTAAGTAGTTGGTTTCCCCAGAGGCTTGGGTCCGAGGACCATACAAGGCCTTGGTTCTGTCCAAAACTTGTAAGCTTCTTTTTAAGTAGTTGGTTTCCCCAAAGGCTTGGGTCCGAGGACCATACAAGGCCTTGGTTCTGTCCAAAACTTGTATGCTTCTTTTAAGTAGTTGGTTTCCCCAGAGGCTTGGGTCCGAGGACCATACAAGGCCTTGGTTCTGTCCAAAACTTGTAAGCTTCTTTTTAAGTAATTGGTTTCCCCAGAGGCTTGGGTCCAAGGACCATACAAGGCCTTGGTTCTGTCCAAAACTTGTAAGCTTCTTTTAAGTAGTTGGTTTCCCCAGAGGCTTGGGTCCGAGGACCATACAAGGCCTTGGTTCTGTCCAAAACTTGTAAGCTTCTTTTTAAGTAGTTGGTTTCCCCAGAGGCTTGGGTCCGAGGACCATACAAGGCCTTGGTTCTGTCCAAAACTTGTATGCTTCTTTTAAGTAGTTGGTTTCCCCAGAGGCTTGGGTCCGAGGACCATACAAGGCCTTGGTTCTGTCCAAAACTTGTAAGCTTCTTTTTAAGTAGTTGGTTTCCCCAGAGGCTTGGGTCCGAGGACCATACAAGGCCTTGGTTCTGTCCAAAACTTGTATGCTTCTTTTAAGTAGTTGGTTTCCCCAGAGGCTTGGGTCCGAGGACCATACAAGGCCTTGGTTCTGTCCAAAACTTGTAAGCTTCTTTTTAAGTAGTTGGTTTCCCCAGAGGCTTGGGTCCGAGGACCATACAAGGCCTTGGTTCTGTCCAAAACTTGTATGCTTCTTTTAAGTAGTTGGTTTCCCCAGAGGCTTGGGTCCGAGGACCATACAAGGCCTTGGTTCTGTCCAAAACTTGTAAGCTTCTTTTTAAGTAGTTGGTTTCCCTAGAGGCTTGGGTCCGAGGACCATACAAGGCCTTGGTTCTGTCCAAAACTTGTATGCTTCTTTTAAGTAGTTGGTTTCCCTAGAGGCTTGGGTCCGAGGACCATACAAGGCCTTGGTTCTGTCCAAAACTTGTAAGCTTCTTTTTAAGTAGTTGGTTTCCCCAGAGGCTTGGGTCCGAGGACCATACAAGGCCTTGGTTCTGTCCAAAACTTGTATGCTTCTTTTAAGTAGTTGGTTTCCCCAGAGGCTTGGGTCCGAGGACCATACAAGGCCTTGGTTCTGTCCAAAACTTGTATGCTTCTTTTTAAGTAGTTGGTTTCCCCAGAGGCTTGGGTCCGAGGACCATACAAGGCCTTGGTTCTGTCCAAAACTTGTAAGCTTCTTTTTAAGTAGTTGGTTTCCCCAGAGGCTTGGGTCCGAGGACCATACAAGGCCTTGGTTCTGTCCAAAACTTGTATGCTTCTTTTAAGTAGTTGGTTTCCCCAGAGGCTTGGGTCCGAGGACCATACAAGGCCTTGGTTCTGTCCAAAACTTGTAAGCTTCTTTTTAAGTAGTTGGTTTCCCCAGAGGCTTGGGTCCGAGGACCATACAAGGCCTTGGTTCTGTCCAAAACTTGTAAGCTTCTTTTTAAGTAGTTGGTTTCCCCAGAGGCTTGGGTCCGAGGACCATACAAGGCCTTGGTTCTGTCCAAAACTTGTATGCTTCTTTTAAGTAGTTGGTTTCCCCAGAGGCTTGGGTCCGAAGACCATACAAGACCTTGGTTCTGTCCAAAACTTGTATGCTTCTTTTAAGTAGTTGGTTTCCCTAGAGGCTTGGGTCCGAGGACCATACAAGGCCTTGGTTCTGTCCAAAACTTGTAAACTTCTTTTACTTGCTTATCTTCCGAAGATTTAGCTCTTCGAATAAGGTGGGGGAAGCTGGCCTGATGTTTGAAGCCCCTAGGCTTGCCCATGTCGATGACACCGTGGAACGTAGCCCCTAGTGGGAGCCTATGTTGGAATAGTAACAACATGTCGCCGGTGATACAGGCATCCTCGTAGTTCCTTGTTCGACAGAAGCTCGACTTCGCCACCGCTCGAGCTAACACGCAAGCCTTCCCCACAGACGGCGCCAATTGTAGGGACATGATTTGCGTTAAACCGTAGTTGAGTTGGGTTCACACGTAAATGGGCCCATACAATATCATTTGTAGAGAGTGGGATCGAAAGGCTAAGTCATGTTTACCCGGCTGTGGTTTTGTTAAGATATTTATGCATGGTTCCAGTATATTTGCCTCTGAAGCCCTTTCTCCTTTCAGTGGGACTGGAGGAGCCCCTATTTTAGGTTACATATTTTTTCTTTTATACTCGCATGCGTTCAATTTCCTTCGTCCACGTGTAGGGTCGACCCTTTCAAGACTGATACTTGTCCCATCAGTCTCAGACTTAAGTCGTTGAGAGTTGTCGATAAAGTTAATGGATAAGGCTCTGTTAGGCGCAGAGATATGCATGGGGAAGGTGGCAAAGGAAGTCTCTCTTAGATATTTTAGATTTCCCTTCGAGCACGCCCCTTTACCTTTCTGCCCTTTTTCTTGGGTCAACCGAGGACTGCACTGTCCTCGGCTGCTTCTCCAGGCCAATTGGGCCACTCTATTCTTAAACTCTGGCCATGACCTTTTTAGGCTTGGGCCTTTGGACCCTTCATCAGCAAACGGACCTGGCCCGTCGATTATTGGACCCCACAAAAAGAATAACAACCTAGCAAAGCAAAAGAATAGCAACCCAGCAAAACAACATTATTACTTAAACCCAGATCAAACCCAGCAACCAAGAACACAAATCTAGCAACCAAAAACTCAAACCTAGATCACAACAACACAAACGAAAAAAAAGAAAAGAAACAGAGACCAAACACAAACACAGACCCAAAGTTCTTCGTGTTCTTCCCAGATCAAACCCAACAACCGAGAACACAAATCCAAGTTCTTCGTGTTCTTCCCAGATCAAACCCAGCAACCGAGAACACAAATTCAGCAACCAAAAACTCAAACCTAGATCACAACAACACAAACAAAAAAAAGAAAAGAAACAGAGACCAAACACAAACACAGACCCATATCACAAATAGAGATTAAACACAAACGAAACCCAAATCACAACCCAAGCCAAAATCATCAGCAGACCCAACCACCGATCCATGTTCACAACACCCACATGCAAGCCTCCAAATTTTTCCCATTGTTTTCACGCCATCAAGACCCCACGGCCTCCATGATCAAAACCTCGAAGATCAGCCTCTTGATCTGCTCGCCGCTGGTCAATATCGGGCTCCAATACCGAATCGGTGACTGGGTTTTGTACAACGGAGCCATAATTACACAGAAATAAACTATGGGTTTTCTTTCTAGGGTTTCATACACCTAATCAACGGACCTTCTTGATGGGTTCGATGGGTCGATGGCAATGGAAACGGCGACGGCAACGCAGACCTTCTGGGGTTTCTTTCTTCTATGGTAATGGTGACCTCATCATTGAGTCTTGAACGAGTTCGACGGCGGCGACCTCATCACTGAGTCTTGAAAGAGATCAGAGAGAGTTTGGGTCAGTCAGAGTTTGAATCAGATCGGGGTGAGGAGAAAGAGAGTTTGAGAATAGAGAGAGAAAAGGGTTTAAAAGTTGAATGTTCTTCTGAACAAAAAAAAAAGAAGAAGATTGGAATAAAAAAAAATTCATTTTAATTAAAAAAAAGTAAAATTTTTGTTTGAAAGAAAATAATTTTTTTTTGTTTTTTGCTCTAAATTAAAATTGAGTAATTATATTTTTTTTTTTAATTTTGGCATATAAAAAATGTTAAATAATTTTTTTAATAATATTTTATTAATCCGTCAGTCTTTCCGTTAATTTGGTGACAGAACAGTGTTTCAAGGACTAAAACGGAAAGCGTAAATTGGTTTTAGGGACTAAAAGTGGAAAAAATAAAATGTAGGGACTAAAATGGAAAAACGTCAAAATGTAGGGACTAAAAGTGCATTAATTACTGTTTTCAAATTAAAGTGTAGTTGAGAATATAGAACCTTTGAATCACTTTGTAAGGTGCAAGGTAGAGCGTGGAAATTGTAGGCGACTTCAGTATTACTTGAAGGCTTATAGAATTTTAGTTACCTCTATTTCGTAATTCATGTTTTATATTTTGGAAATTATTTCCAATTTGTGGAGTTTAGATTTTTGTAAGAGGTTATTTATTAAGAGCATTGTTTCTTTGGAGTTTTAATTTATTTTGGATTAATTATGCTTATTGAGTTATGTAAGATTAGCAAGTTGGTCATGCATCTAAATTCATGTTCCATGGATTTGGGTCGTGACAGCATAACTTGCATTCATGCGCTTTAGATTCGCCTGGAGTTCGCTCCTAGAAATACAGCCATCCCTACCCCCTCATGTCAATCCCACAAGCCTCTTATCCATTCTCATTTGATCACGACGAGAGAGCAGGGCGAATGGAATCCTATACATAAATAAGTTATTAAAAGAATGGAAAACTCTTGGACTCTCGAATTTGGAGTATCTTACTTTCACGCAATTCATAGGGTTCAATAAGCAATCGATATTTCATGATCAAGGGAGACAAGATCGAACTCTCCATAAGATTCATAGTTGCATTACTTATAGCTTCCTTGTTCGTAAACAAAGCGAATTCAGAATTATTTTTCATTCCAAGGCATAACTTGTATTCATGCGCTTTAGATTCGCCTGGAGCTCGCTCCCAGAAATATAGCCATCCCTACTCCCTCACATCAATTTCACGAGCCTCTTATCCATTCTCATTCGATCACGGCGGGAGAGTAGGGCATATGGAATCCCATACATAAATCAGTTACTAAAAGAATGGAAAAGGCTTTGATTGTGTCACTTAAGTTATATAGAAATTCCTGAATCCCAATAGTTAAGAATAACAAGTTCTTCATTACCTAGCATAGAATAACCACTTAGAATAATGAAATAGATCATATGAAGTTGAAAAATAAAATTTCTATAATTCTTTATAAAAATAGCCAAGAGCTATAGCTCAATTGACATCTCTTGGTGTTTCTAATGGGGGTGTCTAGAGTTCAAAACTCCCCTCCTCTTTGTTTCAATTATCTAATTAAAAATATATAGATAAATAAAAATACATAACTGTGATAGCTGTGATCAAAATGAAGTATATGGTTCAATCAAAATATATCCAAAAGTTAAAAACCAAAAAGCACAAGATTTGTAAATATCCTTGTTCATGCCTTTTGATTTTTTTTTTTTTTTTTTGGGATAGGTAATAAGAATTTTATTGATATATAAGATCATTGTGTTCACAATGATAAACAGTCCAGAAAATAAATAAAAACATAGAAATCAAGAGCGAAAGGTAGTAAATTGTAGAAAAGTAGAAATGGAGATACATTGTGTAAAATCCCATATACAAGCCCACTGAAACAAAGTCCCAAAAAGAAGAGATCTTAAGAGATCCACAAATCTTTCCTTATCTTCAAAGGTATGGCTTGCCAAACTAACTACATAAGACATGCTGCAACCATATTCCCAGTATTTGATAGATTTTGCCCAAACCAATTCCTCCATGCAAACAGAAAAGAGCCACTATCTTTGGCATCATCCATTGGATCCCCAAAACCTGAAAAACTTTACTCCATAAAGTATGAGAAAACTTACAGTGGATCAAGAGATGATCCATAGTTTCCCCCTCGCACTGACACATACAACATCAATTAACTAGGGGTTGGTCTCTCTTAACAAGATTATTAATGGCAAGTATCACACCATGAGCTGTCCATAAAAAGAAAGATACCCTTTTAGGCACCTTTATAGACCAAATGCTCTTCCACGGGAAAGCATTAATAGTAAGACCAGTCAACAAAAAACAATAAGAGCGCACATCAAACGCACCAAAACAAGTGACGTAGGACAAGGGGGGACAACAAAAATTTGACTTAGAACTCTTGGGGCAGATCTGGTAATGCTTCTATTTTGAGGTTTAAATTTAGGTTTTGGTGGGGAAAGGGTTGGAAAATAATACGGATTATGGTTTCCAAGGGAATAAGGATTAGTAGGGTTTAGGGATGAAACAAAGGAGTCAATCAAGGTTTAGGTAGTTGTTCTTGTGTTGTGAACAATAAATAAAATGAAATATAAATTCTAGGCATCACACCTAGGGTTTCTTGGCATCACACCCTGGAGAAGGTTGCATCACATAAATTATAAAAGAAAGCTTCATAGCTTTTAAATTTTGAAAAAATTAATCATCTCAATAGAAAGTATTACAACTTTTTAAATAGAAGACTAATACCTATTCCTAGTAGAACTAGGACTTCTTAAAACCCTAATAAGACTTGGACTTGGACTCCTTGGGCTTTTACTACTAAGCCCAACTAAATCACCAAACTTAAAATAAAACTAAAGTAAGACCCAATGGACTGTAAGCACAACCCATTCCATAATATTAAGAAAGTACAGAATTGCCCTTGATACATAAAATCAAATAAAATATAATAAATCCTTTTCACTGCCTCGTGCATCATCGAGACAACTTCCAAGTTAGGGTATCATCCCCCTCACCCCTTGGCATGTTGACATAAAAAAGCTCAGGAAAAGAACATACACCTTCCAATTCCCAATCATGAAAAGCTCGATGCGATTGTAAATTCCAGCTCTCACTTACCCCATATAATGTAGACACAACCAAGTTAGAAATCTAGGCTTCTTTAAATAGAGAACAGGCAAACTTGTCTCTCTCCCTCGTCCCTCTCACATCTCTCTCTCTCTCTCAACCATCAGTGCCTCCAAACAACACACATTGCCACTGAACCAAAACCTATCAAGTCACCACTTCCATCAAGACCTGACCCATATACAACGAGATCGCTAACTCTAAAAACCCAAATCAATAATCTTGATATTATGAACCTTTTATCATTGTTCATCGTTTTCATCTTTTGTATTACGTCGCCATTGGAAATCCATTGAGAAGCTGAGATCTTGTTGGAAGCTGGAAACCCAAATTAACGATCATTTTCATTGTGGGTATCTGGCTAGTTTTGTTTTGGGTTGTGGTTGTGTGGCGGTTTTTATGGGATGTGGTTGTGTGTAGGAAAGGCAACAAGGCAGGTATGGGGCAGGTTTACTATTCCCTGCCCTCGCCCCACTTCCTCTTTGAGGTGGGTATTTTTTCCCCTGCCCCATTATAGCGGGTCCCGTAGGTGCCCATCCCGCCACACCCAAATTTTTTATACATATAATTTATTAAAAGTTTATCTTGAATGCATTAATTAATACTCATAAAACATTAAAAAAAAAAAAAGTTCTAACATTACAAAACCCTCTCAAGGCATAACAATACAACAATTCAAGTAATAAGAAGTACAAAAACAATTCAAACATAGCAATACAACAATTAAAAAATATAGACAACATAAATATTAAAACATAAAAGTATAAATTCAATAATAAAATATAAAAAAAATCATAAATTTAAAATTAAAAGGTTAAAAACACATACTTATGTCTTATAAAAAACTCATAAAAATATTTTTTAATTATTTAAATATAAACGGGCGGGTGTAGGGTGGGTGCGGGGGAAAATGTTAACCCTCATCCCCACCCTATGTGTTATGCGGGGTGGATAAAACCTGTCCATTAAGGGCGGACGAGACGGGTACCTGCGAGTGCGGGTTTAAATTGCCATCCCTAGTTGCGTGGGCATGGATTTTGTGACTTGTTGTGAGATCAAGGGCGAAGTCAGGGGGTTGAGGGGGGCACCTCCCCCCCGCGTGGCGACTCCACCCAAAAAAAGTTCATAAGTACCATCCTGTAGAAGTAAGCAAAACTCTATTAAATGCTTAACCTGTTTGCCCACTTTGATAAAAAGAAAAAAACAAAATGCAATCCCTAAAATAGCTCTGAAAAAGAAAAGGTAAAAAGGTTACACAGCATTGACTCGTTGCTACACCATTATGGTCTTAAAAAGAAACTTTTATCAAGTCCCAGATTTAATCATGTCACTACTATTCATGGAAAGTTTAACCCAACTTTCTTTTCTATTTTATTTCATAAATTTTCAGGGTCTTATATCTTAATATTTTATACGAAATATATATATATTTTTAATATATTTTAAAACTAACTAATGTCCTTGTACATTAGTACTATAGTCTCAGAACCTAAGCCTCCACCTATCTTCTTTCTCCTCCATCTCTTAGAGACATTTCAATTTTAAACTCTAGGTCTAGGTTTCTACTATGAACCCAAATTTAAATACTTTGAAGAATAGAGAACAAAAAATTTGAATTGTACATATTTAAAAGCAATCAAAAGCAATAGACATGTATACAACTTTAAATATCTAAATTTTAAAGAATCAAATTAGATATCTAAACTTTATGTAATTATATTAGTCTCTTACGTTAATTGTTTGTAACTATGAATTGGTTATTTTTGTTTTGATATGAAATATATATTTGTACTTAATTGAAATTAGGGGTGTCCACGGGTCGGTCCGGGTCGGGTTTGTGCCCAACCCGAGACCGACCTGATAGAATCGGGTTGAGAAAATCCTGACCCGCCGCCGACCGGCGAAGGAGTCGGATTGGTGCAGTCGGTTTTGCGTCGGAAACACAGTTGGTTCGGTCGGAACCGTCCACGGTGAAAAAACCAGCCAAAATAGTTGATTTCAGGAGCAAAACGCCAAATCCGACAGAGATCTAACCGGATCTGGTGAGATCTCGCTAGATCCGGTGAGATTTCACTAGATTTGGACGAAATATCACTAGATCTACTTGATAAGTCGCCGAAATATGAAAGTTTGTTGCCGGAATCTAGAAATTTGACGCCAGAATCTGGAAATTTGACGCCGGAATCTGGAAAATATCATCGGAATCTGGAAAATATCGCCAGATTCTGGAAACTTCTGCCGGATTCTGGAAATTTTTTGATGGAAATCTTAGTATATCGGTCGGATTGGGTTTTTTCGGGTTTTGGGGAGGAAAACCGAGACCGACCCGCCGGAGTCGGTTTTTGGAACAAATGACCCGCCGCCGACTGGTGACTTGATCGGATCGGCCGGTTTTCAGGTCGGAATCTTCGGGTGGGTCGGGTCTTCAGATGGGATGGACAGCCCTAATTGAAATTATGAAAAGTCCTTTTTTTTTAGAGAAGGTAAATTATGAAAAGTCCTAAGTATAATAATGAGTCCAAATCAAGTTCCAATATACAATTGTTTTTGTTTTTGTCTTATTAAAAATAGTCTTTATATCTTGCCCTTCTAAATTGAAATTTTGGCTTTGCCACTATGTGAGATGGTTTGGGATTTTAATTTCCTATTTGATGGATTAGATGATGAGAGAGAGAGTGAAATGAATAGTGTTTACTGTGATATGAAAGATGAGAAGTAGGATGAGTTATAAAATGATGTGTTAAAATTATATATTTTTTTACAACCCCATACACAAATGCTCTTTAGTGTTGCTGCATGTGAATAATAAATTAGCTTAAAAAACAAATTTGGGTTTTTAAGCTTAAATTGAGGTAAAAAAAAACCCCTATTAGGGTGATGCAAAATTATGGTTTAGGGAAGGCGGTAGATTTAAGCAACGTGTTCAAAAATGAAAGGCAAAATCGGAGTTACGTGTATTGATTCAAAAAATGAAAGCACCACGGCGCCAAGATAGACACAGACCCCACCAGCCAATCAACACAGTCCGCTAGGTGCACACGTTCCCAGGACACTCACTCCTCTTACGTGGGATCTAGTGAGACTTGAGAGTAGTCACCCACCCCACTTTCTCTCACCCTAAATTTAAAAAAAAAAAAAAAAAAAAATCAGAATCCTCACGCGGTCCTACTAGAGTCTAACTTCTAATAAGTCTAACTAACTAATCCCCCCACCCCCTCCTCCCTATGCGGCGTCGGTCACCGATCCCGGCTTGACACGTCAAATTAAAATATTGAAAATTATAGAAAAACCTCTCTCTCTCTCTCTCTCTGCGAATTATAATTAGTAAAAAACGAAAATCAGAATTTGAATTCCTGGAAAAGAAATTCAATACAATATTCTGCTGCGGAATCTGAAATCCTAGTCCTGACTCCTGAGTGAGTGACGAAGAATAAGAAGAAGAAATGAGCGATCAAGTCACTTAGTTAGGTCTCTCTCTCACGCTGATCTGATCTCGCGGAATCCACCTCAAAAAACGATTCCGCGAGAGAGAGAGATTATAAGAACCGAAACGATGTCGTCTTCGTCGAAGGTAATATACGAAGGATGGATGGTCCGATACGGTCGGAGAAAGATCGGACGGTCTTTCATCCACATGCGCTATTTCGTGCTCGAGTCTCGCTTGCTCGCTTACTACAAGCGAAAGCCCCAAGACAATCAGGTACTCTCTTCTCTTCTCATTCTTCTCTTTTCATTCTTCTATTTACCTTTTTACTCTGCTTTTTTTTATTCTGATTTTTTTGCTTTTAACAAAAGAAAAAAAAAGGTGATTTTTTGTTGTTGTTGAAAAACATGATATAGGTTCCAATTAAGACTATGGTAATTGATGGAAACTGTAGAGTGGAGGATCGAGGGTTGAAGACTCACCATGGGCATGTAAGTTGTTGTCAGTTTCACAATATGTATTGTTAATAATTGTGAGTATCGAACTGAAATCTATCTACTCATTATTTGTTGCTGCAGATGGTTTACGTTTTGTGTGTTTACAACAAGAAAGAGAAGCACCATCGAATTACGGTCTGTGGTTTATAATCATTGTCAATTACTTTTTACAAATCACACATTTATTTTATGTGCTTTTTACACTTATTTATTAAGTTATGAGAGTATTTAATTAGTCATTAGAGAAACCTTGGACCTTTTTTTTTTTTTTTTTTTGGTTGTTGGACAATTCGATAATAGGAGGTGGGGGGATTTGAAATTTTGAACCCTAGAAGTCTCCATTGGAAACATCAGAAGGTGCCAGTTGAGCTACAATGCTCTTGGTCTACTGTGTGGATATGTAATCAATAAAGAAAAAGAACCAAAGTGGGCATAGCACAAGTATATGGTTCAATTAAAAAAAGAGACCCCCTTAGGCCTTTTCAGTCCTTTCAATTCAATTAAATTGCACTTTGGTCTATGGAAATTTTTTTGGCTAGCTTTGTGTAATTTGTCGTTGTGTGATGATATCCGTTGGGTCGTGTTCTTGTTCCAGATGGCAGCATTCAATATCCAGGAGGCATTACTCTGGAAGGAAAAGATTGAGCTTGCCATTGATCAGGTCTGTTGTTTTCAAACTTCATGGTTTTAATTTTCCAACTTACTTGCTTTGACCTCCAACTAATCTGTGTTGTTGATCTGCTCTTTGATATTGTGGCTCCCATTACGTCTTTTGGGTGAAAATAAGAATGTCCCTGGTGAATCATTAAAACTTGTTGTTTTCCAAATTTTTATATATTTATGTGCAGAAGAATATATGGTTCCTGCATTGTAAGGTTTGGCGCATATGGTACTCATTGAATGTTCATGTGTGCAGCATCAGGGATCACAAGTTGCAAACGGTAACAAATATGTTTCTTTTGAATATAAACCTGGGATGGATAATGGGAGGACTGCTTCATCATCTGACCGCGAAAGTCAGTAAGTACTTTACTAAATTAGCTTTTCTCTTCTTCTTTTAGTCGTTATTATTAGTAGATGAAATTTATTTCGATCCCCGGCAATGGTGATATTTTTTTAATACCTATATAAAAAAAAGAAATTTATGTGTAGTATTTGCATTATGTTACAATTCTATTAAACGTTTAAAAGATTTGACTGATATAGATTAGTATTTTAGCTTTGCTTTCTGCACTTGTTTTTGTTATAAACTTTAAACTGCTATTAGAGAAATGCTTCTCTGCATTTTATGTGCAATGTTAGCATAATTATTTATGTTTCTGGATTTGAATATACCCATATTAGATGTTTCATAGACTTGACAGATATAGATTTAGATGTTTGCTAGTAATTAATTTATAAATACCTTTTCCCTTTTTTCCTTTTAAAATCTTGTATTAATTTTTTTTTTTGATAAGTCAAAATCTTGTATTTAATTCAATTTATCTCTGGCCTAAGGTTAATTTTTGTCATGTTGCTTTGTTCATGTGTAATTGGGTAATGTTGGTTTGTCTTGTATCTGTTGCCTTAATACTGTTTATGCAGCTTATGTTGTGTTTTTGATTGCATTACTGAGAAATTGTTCCGTATTCAATATTGTACTCTTGTACTTTGTATTGCTTATAAAATACATGATTTTTATTTGTTCTCCCTGCTTCATAAATAATAATCTTCGATTCTTTTGTGCAGGTTCAGTGCACAAGAAGATGAAGATGATGCTAATCCAAATTTGTCTCGGAGAACAACGATTGGAAATGGTTTTCTTTAAATCCTTTTCTTTTTTTTGTTCCAGTAGATGCATTCTTTACTTGAATCTCATCATCTTTATATAAGTGGCACAGGTCTTCCGGATTCAGTGTTTGACTGGACGTGTGAATTAGACTCGGAATTATCGAACCATAATACTAACAATCAAGCATTTTCTAGAAAGCATTGGCGACTTCTTCAATGCCAAAACGGCAAGTATTTTCTTACATCCTTTATTAGCAGTTTAGCTCAGAATGAAAATTTTTAGAAAGCTTGCTTAAGGAATTGGATTTGGTGATATGATTGGTGTATGATGCAACATTTAATGGCATAGCCAAATAGATGAATCACTTATGATTTCTTTTTGTTAACACTGACAGGACTTCGCATTTTTGAAGAACTTCTGGAAGTTGATTACCTTGTATGGCATTGTTTCTTTCTTTCTCTTACATAACATGATTATAATTCGGTTGTTTTAGTTCAAGATCATTACTTATGGTTTTCCTTCTGCAGCCACGAAGCTGTAGTAGAGCAATGAAGGCTGTTGGTGTTGTGGAGGCTACATGTGAAGAAATATTTGAACTTGTTATGAGCATGGATGGGACACGGTTTGAGTAGGTGTTTTCCCTTTTCAAATAATTCTTTTACAGATAACCCTAAAAGTGCATTGCTGTACTGCCCTTGATGTATGCAGCAAGAGTTCACTATGTATACCTGCATGTGTGCATGTTCATGTTTAGGAACATTTATTTAGACATCTGGACCCTTTGTGCTATTTATACAAGAATACATATAAAAAACTTTGGTTGGAACATTAGTGGTTCCCTCACAAGTAGTAGGAGATAAAGACCTGTACAGTAATACTATCCTCTAAAATGAGTGTTGCTCAGTGTATTGAATAATTACAAAGGGATTTTCTATGGGGAGGGGTGGGAGATGAGTTTAAATATCACCTAGTTAGTTGGAGGAGTGCCTGTGAACCACTTCAAAATGGGGGATTAGGCATCCGAGACTTGGTCCTTTTTAATAAGCTCTGTTGGGGAAGTGGTTGTGGTGGTATGCAATGGAGAGGGATGCTTTTTGGGGAAGGGTAGTGGACACTAAATATGGCAGTATGTGGGGGGTTGGGGTTCTAATAATGTATAGGGGCCTTATGGGGTTTGCCTTTGGAAGAGTATCAAGAAGGGGTGAGATATGTTTAATCATTTTCTCAGCTTTAAGGTGGGTGATTGCTTTTCTATTAAATTCTGCCATGATTCTTGGTGAGGGGGGCTTCCTCTGTAAGATAATTTCCCAGAGTTGTATGGCATTCCACATATAAGAGCTGCATTGTGGCAGAGCTAATATCTTTCTCAGGGGATAGATATCATTGGAATGTCATTTTTACCCAATTGGTGCAAGATTGGGAGTAAGAGTTGATTGCCACCTTTATGGATTTGATTTAAAGGGTGGTTTAGGATGGAAATAGATTATGGGCATTGGGAAAAGCAAATAAATATGCAAAGGTGGAAGTGCGGCAGTTTGGAAATCCTTGTAGTGCAATTGCCATTTCCTGGTGTTTCCAACAGAGATGAGGTTTCAAATCTCCGCTCCTCCATTGTAGCTATAGAACTACCCAAAAAAAAGAAAAAAGAAAAAAGAGTCATGTACTCTATTTGAAGGACTATCTGAAAGCTAGAAGGTTTTAAAACGGTATTTCTGGTGGTCGTTGAAATTGTTGCTTTTCAAGTTAACCATATTGTTTGGAAAATTAAATTACTTTTTGTGGGCAGGCTTTCATCTTATTATATGCTTTATTCCTCTCTTTGGGATAAATTTGATCTTCTATTGGTTAACCAGTCTTGGTTACTTTTCTTGGATTATACTTTTCACCTCTTGGCTAATCTCTTTTTGTTTAGAAAGCATTTTATGGAAAATTGACCCATTTTCCTCTGTTTAGTTGTGACTCTGAAAATGAGATAGAAAACATTTTCTGTTGTTGACTCGGATGAAAAATCATTTACATTTTTTGTAATTTCAAATAATTATTTGAACAAAAACTTTCATTCATGGAACCCTAAATTGGAAAACAATGTCTATTTTTTTGGGCCATTTAGGAGCCTCAGATCAAAACAGATCCCAAATTCTGAATTTACGTGACCAATTGAATGAGAAAATAATTGACTTGAGTAAAAAAAATTCAATGGTGGTCAATTGTCAGTCTATGGAGAGAAGGGGGGGCATGGGAGAGAATTTTTCTCATGGTGTGGTGATTATTTGTGGTGATTTGTTGAGTATGTGACATTCTTGTGAAATGTTTCCACTCTATCGAGTTTGTTTTCTATAGATCATAGAAAATATATCATCTTGGCTTGCGATTTTTATTGTACCGAACATCCGGATATGCAGAAAATATTTTCCACTAAAACAAACAGAGCCTTAATTGCCACAGTTGTGCAATCACAACTAACATCCTTTTGTCACTTTTATTTTTTATTTATCAAACAAATTTTTTAAATTTTTTTATTTATTTTTAGAATTCGATAGTTGGAGAAGGGAGATTTGAACCCTAGGTGTCTGTTGGAAACACTAGGAATTGCTAATTGAGTTACAAGGCTCTTGGCTTAACATCATCTGTCACTTCCTATATGCTGAAGCATGCATTATATTGAAGATCAAGTGTCTGATTTTACCTAGCCAAGATCTGGAAATTTCATTGTTGGTCTGTGTGCTTCTATTTTAATTAGTTTTCTGAGGACTATGCCAGATTACCTCATTATGATCTTAACACTCATGGTATCATAAATCTCCTGCCTTCCTCATGTACAAGGAAGACTTGCTGTAATATTTATTGCCCAAGTCATGTTCCATGGTTGCAAGTACTTTTGAGATGCATGACCACATCTTTCTCTGATGCCTTTCAGACTAAAATGAGGAAGCACAAGAATTAGTTATAATGACTAGCAATTGTGTCTTTAAAAAATTGACTAGCAATCAAGTATGCCATTTTCTTATAGGTTGTCCAAATACTACCTCATGCTTATTCTTAGTGATTGATAATCCCCTTTAGAAATTAGTTCATGATAAAGGAATTTTCCCCCAAATGGCATTTACTACACTGTCAATAGCTACTGAAAATTGTTGATCCATTGAGATTAAACCCGCCAAAATTGCATGGACCTGATGTCTTGACGATAGAAAATAACTGCAGGAAGCAATTCCTTAGGGGGCTTGTTTTGGAAGCTTGAAATCTCTTTAGGGGGTTGCATACAAGATCTTTATTATCCTTTGTTTTTCAATGTCATAGGTAGTTTACACCCCAAGTGTTTTCTTTTAAATCATATGCTGATCTGTGAACTAGAGGGCTGTCATATGCATTGATCTATACGATTAGGGGTTGTCTACAATGTTAAATTATGTTGTTTGGATTTCTTTTTTGTTTTTGAAGTTATAAATTTCTAGGATAATAAACTCATATGCAGATGTTGTAGAATGGAATATAGATTAGTTCGCACATGTGGTACTCAGACTCTTAGAGGTAATTCAAAATAGTTTAAACTGATATATTTTTTCAACTTTAAAAGCTTTATTACGCATGGCTTGCATTTTATTCTATTTTGGATCTTTTGTTGCTTCATTTTGTTATTGGCGGTCTTCATTTGCTATTTAATTGGAATATTTTGGTGATTGGCTTCTGTTGTAAAAGGTGTTTGAATATTTATGTTTAAATCTCAGTGTTTCATGTCTGTGTTTAATACAACATTCAGACATGTATTTCTGTCCTTGTGTGCACCTATATGACTATGCCCATGTAACGTGATCTCATGTGGCTTTAGAGCATTTGAATTACTCTGTTTTCTTTTCTAAAAGATTTTCTTTGTGGATCTAAAAAGCTCCAGAATGTTTTGACTTAGCCCCAATTCCATGTTTAAAATATAATTTTCTTGTCTTGTTTGTACTTCTAAAGTGTGTTGTTTTTTTCCTCCCTTTCCATGCGATGTACAGGTGGGATTGCAGTTTCCAGTATGGTAGTTTAGTTGAGGAGGTAGATGGACATACGGCATTACTTTATCACAGACTTCAGTTGGACTGGTTTCCGATGTAATGTTCTCTCCAAATTAATGCGTTAGAATTTATATAATTTTTATATTACTTCAAGCATGAGTTAATAGATTTTTGAAGAAAAATTATCAAATCCTGGTGCTCCTTTGCTTACCCAATTACCGCTTCCCAACTGATCATAAAGTGAGCATCTGGATGTGTTCTAATCTCTGCAAGTTTATTTCGTTGTGTTACAAATTTTTTTATACGCCCAAAATAATGGTATTTGTGTGTGTTGTGGGGATATACCTAATATGCATTGTTATAGTCATGAGTAGTTTGCTATTAGTGTTTTATTTGAAGATTGCTAACTAGAAAGGTTGCTCATTGGAGTTGGGAGTTTGAGGGATACTCCCAGTGGTTCCACCACCTCTTGTGGTACCTGGGCACTAGGGTTTGAATCCAACCAGCGCCCCTCCCCCCTATATACCTGCCCCCCCCCCCCCCCCCCCCCCCCCCCTGGAAAAAAAAAGAAAGAAAGAAAAGGAAGCTGCTCAGAGCTATTAGCAAGACAATGACACAGGAAAGCTGTTATGGTGCGGACTAGCTTGCTTATGTCTAAACAACCTATATCACCTTAAACTTTATAAAAGAATTCATTATACTGAATGGAAAATGTCATAATTCTCTCTAAAAGTTGTTCCTAGTCCATATTTTTAACTTCAGCTAGTGCTTTAGGAACATCATTTTGTTAATTTGTTTTTGTCTAGGTTCAATGTTTGGATTAACTGGGCTCTTTTGCATTCTTATCCTTGAGAACTACTTTAAAAATGCTTTCCCCCCCTCTTGTACGTCTTCTAGAGGACTTTCTATCTATTATAATTTCATAATTAATTTTGAAGACCTGTTGTTTTAACTATTTGTCTTTGACTCTTTGTTCAAGGATAAGTTTTTTTCCCTTTTAAATGTCATATCATAAAAATTTTTTTGTTGTAGTTTTAAGTTTTAGTCGTTTCGGTTGTCAGGAAGAAAGCTTCCTCCTTCCTTTCTAAAATCGTATGCATAATATCTCTTTAACTGCATAATATCTCTTTAACTGTACCTACCAATCCATGCTGTTGCAGGTTTGTGTGGCCTCGTGATCTTTGTTATGTGCGATATTGGCGCCGAAATGATGATGGAAGTTATGGTAAGTGTTCTGGTTTTTTACCTCTTATTTGGTCTCCATCATTTCTTTTATTAGAAAATTTCACGTTTGCTTTCTTGTTGTTTTGCAGTTGTCTTATTTCGTTCTAGGGAGCATGAGAACTGTGGTCCACAGCCAGGATATGTACGGGCACATATTGAGAGTAAGTTCCTTGTTATCTTCTTTGCTTATGCCTGAGGCATAATTACTAAGAATTTAAGAGATGGAAACCATTTGTTTCGTTCTCTATATTGAACCATGTATGACATTATGTATTTGAACTTTCCCAGGTGGAGGATACAACATTTCGCCTTTAAAACCTCGAAATGGGAGACCAAGGGCACAGGTACAGCATCTTATGCAGATTGATCTGAAAGGATGGGGTGTAGGTTATGTATCATCATTTCAGCAACACTGTCTCCTTCAAATGTTAAATAGTGTCGCTGGTGAGTTCCTTCCCCTGCTTTTAATTTGTAAAATTTGGAGTGTTATTGCATGTTGTTATCATTTTTCAATGTCTTTGTTATGTTTATATCTAACTTCTCCCTGCTTTGGCTATTGAGGGGAGGTGTGAAAGGAATTTGTGATTGTGGGGTTGGAATTTGGGTGATTATTGTTGGATTCTGGGTTTTCTTTGGTTCTGTCAGCATCTAAACTATTAAAGTTTTTGTATTAAAAAAATAATATAACTTCGATAGAATTTAGAATCCCCAGTTTCTCACGAATAATACAAAGCAATGCCTTATTCACTGGTAATGTGGGTTTGCAACTTTTTTGTTCATAGTTGCTTGTCAACCCTTCAAACCCAGGCCATCAGCAATTCCAACTTGTGCCAAATTTTTTTGCATTCACATGCTATACAATACAAGAGCCTGTGACAGTCCAATTTTTTTTTTAACACTGTTACTATAGCAACAGTGTTCAACTGGAGTCCGCAACAACTGCTGTTCATAAAGTTTTTCTTTTGTATAAACTGAATTGCAGTTTGCATAAAATTTAGCTTTTACTATTCGTTCTTGTCCTAGGTGAGATTCCAGCTAGAAATCATGATGCAGGCAGCAAGAAGCCAATATTATTTAATTCAATTTTAAGAGCCAAATAATTTTGTAATTTTCTGGTTTATAGGGATGGGTTGTACCAATAGTCCATTGGGTCTAATTTTGGTTTTATTTGAGTTTAGTTATTTAATTTGGGTTTAGTAGTGAAGCCCAATGAATTTAAGGCCAAGTCCAAGTCCTATTAGAAGTTTCTAGAAGTCCAAGTTTCATTAGGAATATGTTTTAGTTATCTATTTTTATGGATGCAATACACTCAATTCAAGGAGAAGAATACTTTTATTTATTTTTATTAGGAATAAGTTTTAGTTATCTATTTTTTATGGATGTAATACACTCAATTCGAGGAGAAGAATACATTTTTTTTAATAAAAAATTTAGAGGCTATGAAGCTTTATTTGAGGTTTGTGTGATACAACCTTCTTCCAAGGAAGTCCTATGTATGATGCACACATGGTGATGGAGGAAAAATTTAGGGATTTGTCTACGTTTAGTTGTGGTGGGTTTAGGGTTAGGAAAGAAGAAGAATTAGAGAGAAGTTAAGGCTGTTTAGGGGTTGTGTGAACTGTAACCCTAGAAAGAAAGAAGAGAGAAAGAGAAGAAACAAAAAAGGCCAACAAGCCTATTGCTCAAAACACTCAATTTTATTAATCAACTCATTCTACCCCTTTAATACATTGAGCACCCTATATATATATATATAAAGACTTTTACGTGTACTAGGTAGTATTAGGATTCCTAATAGTACAAGGACTACTATTTAACCCTAATAAATTAAACCAACGCCCATACATGATGACCCATAATTAAATAAGACTCGTTAATAAAACCTATGGCCTATAACTATGGCCCATACTCAACAATTGTAAAATTACTAAAATACCCTTGACTTAAGAATAACCAAATAAAATATTAAAACTTAATTAACTACCATTCTTGGGCTTTGCCTTATCCTTAGGGTTCCAAAGAGAATATCCTTTCTTTAACCATGTTATGATTCTGCCATCACATGGATATGCACCTATTTTTTTCTGGCTAAGTAACACATGGATTTTTCACCTTTTAAACCCTAAAATCCAAATTTCAAAACCCTAAGCCTCCCATCCATGTGGTTAATGTTCACAGCCCTGGAACAGCAACCCAGATCTTGGGTTTTCCCCTTTGTTGCATCCTCAAATCTTTACTATTACTTTTCCCAATTAGAAACTCTATATATATATATATATATAGTTTTATTTTTTTACTATGTTCTAGCCATTAAATTTCAGCAATGATACAAAAGAAGACATGAACGCGTGCACGGCCTCAACTGCCTCGGGGGGGTGAGGGGGGGGGGGGGGGTGTGTTAAAATTTGTTACTTTTTTGTGAATGAGCGTCCGCTCAAAAGGCATTTTTCTCTTCCTACAAGAATGGATGGATGGTGAGGTGGTCAAAGGCCATTGGTGCATGTGTAATTTACTAATAAGAGAGAATGTTTGTAACATTTTAAAGACTTTGTTTGTAATTTCAGAGTTTGATGTACTGCTACCCATGTGCACCCCCCAGTGTATCTGGAATTTTAATTAATACAATTTCATTATTTAAAAAAAAAAAAAAAACATTTTAAGGACTTTGTATCTCTTTTACTTGTAAAAAAAGGGATTTTCTTTTCTCTTTCATCTTTGTTTCAATTTAAGTGCACTCTTCAGCAGATTGCTGCCACTTTTTTGTATTACTACTGATCTTTTGTGTTTTTTTCCCTTTCCTGCTTAAAATCTTGTTTGTGGTAGGACTGCGTGAATGGTTTGCTCAGACAGATGAGAGGAATGCTGCTCCAAGAATCCCTGTTATGGTTAATATGACATCAGCTTCTGTATCCTCAAAGAAGGGTGGGAAGCTGCATGAATCTTCCCTTCATCCTGGTGCACCTACTGATCAAATAAATGGTGTAAACAGAAATTCAGTGATGATGGATGAATACTCTGATGACGATGAGGAATTTCAAATAGCTGAGGCTGAACAAGAGGTTTGATTTGCTCAAATGCCTGGTATTTTCTTTATTCTCTCTCTGAAGTCTGAATGTAAGTTATTCCCATTTTTCAGTCAGACACACCTGGGCTTGAGAGTGATATCAAGAGAACAGGTAGATGATCACTAGTTCTTTTGGTTATTTTTTTTGTTAGAAAGAAAAAAAATATTGTAGCAGATATATAGATATGGAACTAAGTGGAAGATCTGATCACAATATTTTTCTTGAATTGAAGCCTTGGAAGAAGAACCAGTGGACCAAATTGATTTGTCCTGTTTCTCGGGAAACCTCCGGCGTGATGATCGTGATAAAGCTCGTGATTGCTGGACGATTTCAGATGCAAACAACTTTAGAGTCCGAAGCAAGCATTTTTGTTATGATAAAACAAAGGTTTCCTATTAATTTGAGCTATTGGTTAGATTATTGGTTTTTTGTGGTTCAACTTTTAAGACCTTGTTTGCCTTGCTCTAACCAATTGTTGTCAAATATGTATTTGAAGATTCCTGCAGGAAAACATCTAATGGATCTTGTAGCTGTAGATTGGTTCAAGGACACAAAAAGAATCGACCATGTTGCTAGGCGTCAAGGATGTGCAGCACAAGTAAGTTTAGAAGCTAAACATTGTTTGGTTGTATACTATTTTGCAGTGGATTGAATATATACACTACCTTGTTTAAATGTATCGTTGTTTGTGAGTACTGAGTATGATGTAGAGCAAGCTTGATATGAAAACTAATGCAGCACAAAATTCTCCTAAGAAATTTGCCTTAGGAATCAACACTTAGAGTTGACTAGAGTTGGCATCAAGCAATTGGAATAAATTCCAACTGAAATTATTCATCATGAACTTGTTTCCATAAGAGTGCAATAGCTTGCTTATGTAGACTATTATGACTAATCCTAATTGACTTGAGTCAATGACCAATTATTGAATTACAAAAATAACCATGACTTTAGGAAATAAAATAAAATACTAATAACTTAATTAACCAATAATATCTAAAATAAAATTAAATGGGTAAGTAGTAAAAACACAATTTAACAATTTACTAAACATAGTGAATTTTTTGTTCCTTAGATTAACGCTCACTAAAATGCATGATATTCAAAAAATGCTTTGTTGATTTTCAAGGAGATATGGTAATGGTTACAAAAAGCACCAATCCAATATCCAAGAATGCTGGTCCATACAGGATATTGGAGAAGATAAGTTCTAATGCTTATGTCCTTGAGTTACAATAAGACATGGGCATTAGAAATGTGTTTAATGTTGAAGATTTAACATTTTATACTAAACATTATGTTAATGAGTATGAGGCACATGCTGTTGTAATTAGGTTGTCCCCAACCTCTAACGTATAGGAAGAAATTTAGCATTCCCCTAACATAAAGGAAAAAATCAAAGATGTTTTTTTTTTTTTTTTTGATAGATAAAAAAAAAAAAAAAAATCAAAGATGTTTGGTAGACATTGCAACATGGAT
Source organism: Quercus robur (assembly GCF_932294415.1). NCBI lineage: Eukaryota > Viridiplantae > Streptophyta > Magnoliopsida > Fagales > Fagaceae > Quercus > Quercus robur. Next base: position 42,623,648 of record NC_065545.1, on the reverse strand, counting down.
TTGTGGAGGGTGTCCAACATTGTGTTTTATGGTGTCTTTGGCGAGAAAGGAACGGTAGATACTTTGAGGGAAAGGAGCGGTCGATTCTCGAGATTAAATCTCCCCTCCTCCACTCTTTGTTTGATTGGAGTTCTGTTTTGACTTCTTTTTCTTGTTCTAATGTTTTTGTTATGCTTGATTATTCTAATTTACGAACTTGATATACTCCTATCCATGTACACTACTGGTGTACTTGGGTATTTTGATTAACGAACCTTCGTTATTTATAAAAAAAAATTAATAATAAATAAATAAATTGTATCAATAAGAGATGGTTGGAACCAGAAATACTTGGTTAAATGGAAGAATTCTCCTCTCTCAGAGTCTACTTGGATTAGTGCTAATGAGTTTCTAGGTATCAATGGTGACCTTTATGAGTGTTTTCATTCCCTTTTTTTTCCTTGCAAGCGTCAAAGATTTTACAAGTTGGAGAGAGATGATGGGGAGCCTAATTGACAGCTCCCTTTGAATACTTATAAGTGACGAGGGAAAGTTGGTTTTAGTGCTCAAACATTTATTTGGGATATTTTGGATGATGGAGAGCTCTCTTGGGAGCTTGTTTAGTTAGTCCAAGTTAAATTGAGTTTTTTTTTTTTTTTTTTTTTTTGGTAATTTGATAGTTAAATTGAGTCCTTTTTGATTTAGAAGTTCTTAAGAACTTTTCCTTTGTTATTATGAGACTCAAAGAGGTTTGGATAACCTAGTTTCTAAAACAGAAAAAGAAAAAAAAAAGGTAATCCTAGTCTTTCTAGGAAGAGGTTATATTAGAGAACCAATCCTCTTAGGAAAGGATTTAACAATAGCCTATATAAAGGATCTATTATAGTTGATAACATTCATAGTGGGATTATTTTAATAAAATTCCAACAACTTATTCAAGTGTCATTGCCTTCTTCTTGTGGTTGCTTACTAAGGTGAGATTGCCTACTATTTTATCTTTCTTTATTTCTCATTCTATTCACCTGTTTTAACACTAAACAACTATCAAACATGTTCAAGATCCAATCTTTTTATTACCCGAAGCCTTAAACCTCAGACCCCATTTAAGAATCCTTCATGATCTCATTAAGAAATCTAATTTAGTGCTAAATTACTAAAGATTCTACATCACCTTCTCTCATCTTGTAAGATCAAGGTGGAGTGTGAGGTTTTGGATTGAACATCTGCAAAATCAGAGGACAGGCATTGGTACTATGGCAAGTGCCTTCCACCAAAAGAGACAGGTCTCTAGTTTTAGTTTGGGAATCAGCCTCTCCAAAAAAATTTGGGAGCATGGCTGCCTACCATAATCTCTCCTATTCCCTGCAAAAGTGGGAGTTTTGTGCACTAGGTACAACCATGTGGTCTCATGTGTGTGTACTTTCCTTTCTCAATAACGTGTGAAGTTGAATAAAGATTTTATTGACTGGAATATTTCTAAAACGTCATCAGGCATGATACTATAGTATAGTCATTATTGCACTACCACTTTAATATATGGGGAATTGACAACAGGTGTGGATTATTTTATTTTGTTCTACTTGCACTTGGATGTTTCTCATGAACTTTGGGGAATTGAGTCATTACTAGACCAAGATGATATGGTTCAATTTATAGTTATGCATGCTTAAATTTCAGCCAAAAAAAAAAAAAAAAAAAAAAATTGAAAACTTGATTAATTGATCAATCTATTTGATTTCAACTACAATTTATTTGTTGTTAATTCTTGAATAGGCTCTATTGATGTTTCTTGTTTTCAAATATTGTTATAGGTTGCCTTGGAAAAAGGGCTTTTCTCTTTCATTGTAAATTTGCAAGTAAGTTGATTTTTTTATCATAAATTTTCATTCAGCTTGTTGTGACTTTTATGCTTAAATGTATTGGGAGTTTGCAGTTGAATTAATGCTTTAATCTTACAGGTACCTGCTTCAACACACTATAGTATGGTATTTTATTTTGTGACAAAGGAGTTGGTTCCTGGATCACTCTTGCAAAGATTTGTTGATGGTGATGATGAATTCCGTAATAGTAGGCTGAAGCTCATCCCATCAGTTCCCAAGGTATTCGTTTCATTTTCAGTTCTATTGTGCTCCTCTTGGGGATTGCGTTCTCTAGAAACATCCTTTCATGCACTCTATCACACTCATGCCTCTATGCAGGCATAGATTTTATGCATGCATGCCATGTGGATAATAATGCTAAGATGTTTAATTCCCAAGGACTCTTTAAATATTGGCTAGCTAATTGATAAATTACAAGTTGTCCCAAAAGCAAGTTTAAGTTGTTAGGAAATTGTGAATTTAATCATTTAATTGTAATTCTAACACTTTCCTTCCCATGTGGGCCTAAACTCCCCCTTAATAAATGGGGCCCAATATGTAGGATTTTTAACATTTTAAATGAGAGGTAGAGTGGAGACAGGATTCGAACTTAGAATCTCTTGCTCTGATACTATGATAAATTAATGATTGTCCCAATAGCTTAAACTGTTAGGAAATTGCGAATTTAATCATTTAATCATAATTTTAACACTAATAATGCTAAGATGTTTGATTGTGTGATCTCTCAATAGTCAATACTTGAATTTTAAGATATTGATTCTAAGATCACTTGTTGATTAGCTGAAGGTGTTAGGGGATTGACTTTTTTGTCTTTCTTTAATTTCATGGAGTTATGTAAATTTAGATTTTAGTTTTGTATTTATATTTTCCTTTTACCTAATTCTTGTATACTTCTCTTGTACCATGGCTACTGCCTTGTTGTTTTATGAATATAGTTTCTGTTTTCAATCTGAAAGGCATCACATATAAAAGTTTATAAAGTCTTGGTGACAAAGCTTATCATCAGGGATTTGTATACATGTTTGTTGTATCATGGCACATCCTTTTTTTTGATAATCAGAAACTTTTATTAAGAAGGAAACAAACTACAACAAGCCACTGGACACAGCAGAGGAGAAACAGTCCGGGCTAAAGCTGACATCAAAAGAGCCATAAAAATTGCAAAACAAAGACCACTTGGCTAAAATGTGGGCAGCCTCATTACAGATCCTAGGCACCCATCTAACAGCTACATTACTATAACTAGACAAAAAAGACCTCAAATCAGAGCATAAAAACCTGATTCTCCAAGAGGGAGACGCTGTTGTATCATGGCACATCCACTTTAAGGATATTACACTAATTAAATTTTAGTCCTACTAACTTTGATGTGGCTATCATTTTGGTCCCTCAAGTTTCAAAATTTGCACCTCAGCCCTAATGTTGGTAAAAGTGTCAAGCGCAATTAAGCACATAGGCTCCAAGAGCCTATGCGCAAGTACAAGCGTGTGCACCTGATTGAAGTAAAGTGCACAGTTTCCAAATATAATATCTCATAACTTCTAATAGAAATATTCGTAACATTCAATAAAAAAAAATAATAACTCAAAATTTGTATACTTTACCTATTAGGTATGTGCAATTGTATAATGTTTTTAAGTTCAAATTTTACCTAAGTTATTTAAATTCTTAAAATTTTTATATAGTAAATTGAAACAATTTTCAATGCTCAATATCATAATAATCTAGTCGTAGAAAGTTTAAGCATAATATTTTATAGAATTCTCTTGTGCTTTATAAAAGTACATAATCATGATAGTTATGATCAAATGATGTATTTGGTTCAATCAACATACATCTAAAAGTCAAAGACCAAAAACCACAAGAATTGTAAATTAACCTTGTTTGTATCTTATGACATGTAAATAAAAAATTTGTTTGTGTAATACAACTCACTTAAGGATAGAGGTTGTGTAGTAAATCATTGGTCCATGTCATTTCTTTCAAGATCAAGCAATTAATTTTGATGATCCATATCTTTTTTAGCAATAAAATAAAAAAGCGTGCCTAGGTGTGCTTTGTGCTTCTTCAAAAAGCTCTAAAAAGGGGTGCCTAAAGCGCTCTTCATTAAATGAGCTATTTTTTTGCCCATCAAAGCGTTGAGAGCTTGGGGCTTAGAGTTTTGAGCTTAAGTGAGCCTAAGGCACGCTTTTAACACACTGCTAAGCCCCCCTAGACTTTCAAATAGTTGTCATTTGGTACCTTAAGTTTCAAAATTTGCAATTAACCTTGTAAACTTTCGAATTGCTATCATTTTGGTCTTTTGAGGGCTAATCTCACAGCAATTTGAAAGTTCAGGGGGTTAATTGCAAGTTTTAACACTTAAGGGGTTAAAATGACAGCGACACTAAAGTTAGACAGTAAAACGTGTTTTACCTTAAAGTATATATTATTACACATGTTTTTTCATTGACTCACTAATTAAAATTTATATTTTTAAGAGGCTAACTGTAAAGTTTTTACTCATGATTTTTGTAAAAAAAAAAAAAAATTATATAATTAATATTGTAGGTGGCCTGTGAATTACATGCATTAATTCACGTACACACAATTTTGGATTTTGGACACTTCTTAAAGACTAAAAATTTGAAGCTGTCAAAGGTGCAATGGTGCATCTATCATCCAAAGCCAAATCCTAGCCCCTTGCCTTAAACTCAAATGAAGTTCAACCTAAACCATGAATGTTTTTTTTGTTTTTTTTTTTTTTTTTTGGGGGGGGGGGGGGGGGTGGGGTAGAGGTGTTTAAGGGGAGCTCTGCTCGTGCCGTTTCCTCTATGTCTTATCTGAATGGAGATGACTGTTGTGGGCCATTGTTGTTTATTATTCTTGACACCATTTACATTTTTAACTAGATTAATTGTAATTCAGTTATATAACTTCTTCAGTTTGCTTAAATGCTTAACAGCAAGGTACCTGGCCAACAAGCTCTAGCTCAGCTTTCTCTTCCCATAAGAATGGGGGAGGGGTGAGATTGTAGGTTCAAAACCCTTTACATGTGTAACTTACCAGTAAAAAATAAATAAAAACATGAAATAAAAGGAATTGCCTACATAAGTAGTTGTGTACTATTTTGCATTCAAAATGCTATGCTTATTAATATGGAGTAAATGTACTTTTTATCACTTCAAGTTGGCTCTTGTTGGTATCCATTTTTAGCTCTCAAACGTAGCTCAATTCCAGCAAAAACAATTAAACCAGTGGAGTGGCCTGACCATTGGATTACCATATGCTTTTAAGTCATTCCATGCGACCTCTAAATTGTTTGATGCGTTTTTGTTTCCCCTGTACCATGTATATGCACACGGCAGGACAATCTTCAGTGATGATAATTTTTTCTGCAGTTTGCAGGGATTGCTTTTTTATTTTTATCCCCTTATTTTTTCAAATCGAAAAAATTTAATTTTCACTGATATAAGAAATTGCTTTTCCTTTAGTCCTTTCTAGGGTTCTTGTGTCTGCTTTTTGTTTCTTTCCTTTTTCTTCCTTATTGACCTATCAAAAAAAGAAAGAAAACCTAACTCTTTGTTATCTCATGTGTTGAATCGTGCAGGGCTCATGGATTGTGCGGCAGAGTGTTGGGAGCACCCCCTGTCTATTGGGAAAAGCAGTTGATTGTAACTATATCCGTGGTCCTAAGTACTTGGAAGTAAAGCTCCTTCAACGTCTTTAATACATAGTTAAATTCTTTCTGGCTAGTTTTTAAACGAGTGATTTAATAGGGAAGCTTATCTTAAACTTTTATTTTTATTGATATGATTGAACATTGTTAATCTTCTGTAGATTGATGTTGACATTGGTTCTTCAACTGTTGCCAATGGAGTTTTGGGTCTTGTAGTTGGTGTAATTACAACATTGGTGGTAGACATGGCTTTTCTTGTACAGGTATGGTTATTTTAATGATGATAGTATCTCAGCTTTTAGTTTACCAGGGGAGACTGCCTCTGAAGTCTTATATCGTCACACTTATACATTTGAGCAATCAATGTGGTTTAATTAAGTGCAACATTTCATATGGTAGCTGGCCACTAAAGTTAAATGAATTATTGGGAAAACACTTGGTAAAAAACTATATAGGATTTGATATCTTATTTGGGACACTTCGTATAAAAATAGTGTACTAGTTTGATCCTTTTTTGAGCTTCCACTATTATTGGTATAGGTGGGTTAGTTGGGTTAAACTTGGTTATTAAATGGACTTCTTCTGAAGTTTGACCACCCAACCAATCCAAGTTCGTACGACACCCTTACGTCTATTGAGGCTAAAAAGAGAAGCTACAAGCATTCAACTATATGAAGGAAAGACAAATTGAATCAAGAAAAATTACAAATTTTTTGTTTTGAGAGTTTTAATTTTTTATGTGGATATTAAAACTGAAAGGAAGCACAATGGATTTCTCTTTTCAGAGCTTTCTTTGGAACTCACTCATGGACAAAGACTTTCATGCTTTTGAAATCCTTTAATCCTACAATACCTCCCTCATGTTCTAATTTATTATTATGAGCTAGATGATTAATCCAGGGGAAGTATAAATACCAGTATAAGAAGGCCTAACTTTATAAATTTGTTAGGCTTGCATGCTTTTGGAATCCTTTTGTCTTCAATTTTAGTTTTACTCATTAAACTTTATCCTCAATTTTTGTTGGCTATGGGCTGAGTATTATAACATGCCTAACTTTATAAATTTGTCATGTGAGCACACTGATGCTGCCTGTAAAATACTCGATAGCAAACTCTGTTTATTTAACATTAGATTTACATTACAGTTATAATCTATTACTAGCAGTATGTTTATGCAATGTGCAGATTAATAAAACTTTTCTAATATTATCAAAATTTAAAGCTTAGTAAATAGTTTTTTTTTTAAATTTTTTTTATATTAAAAATATGCAGTTAAGTTAAATGGAAGAAGCACTTAGTTTTATCAAAACAAAAAATTATGGTAGATGATTAAAATAATATAAAATAAATAATGAAACTTGTATAAATTTCTTAAAACTCTAGTTAGAGTTTTGATTGTAGTAGTTTGCTAAATCTTTTGAAATTTGGCAATTGAGCAAATTAATTTCTAATTTTAATAGTAATTATAGTGACCTATGGTGAAGGAAAGTCATATAATGTAATTCCTTATGATATGATGTTCCAGTATAATCTATGATAAATATTTATCAATAAATTAGCCTTTAATTTTTTAAATTGAAAATATTTCTTTCCTTTGAAGAAGAGCACACTCTCACTTGAAAGGAATGGCCTTTTGAATTCTGTTTTGAAATTCAACTTCAGAGGCAATAATTGAATTTAAAACAGGATAGATTTATAAATATTCTTTTTAATGTCCAAAAAGTTGATATGATAATCTTATAGGTGTGTTTGATCACTGAGGTGATGTGAGAGAGGTGACTCTAACATGTGATTCAACTGACTTCTGCCTTTCAGGGCTTGATACAATTTATTATATTAATCTAGAGCTAAAGAAATGGTTAAATGACTGTTTTAATTGACAGGCAAATACTACTGATGAATTGCCGGAGCGGCTTATTGGTGCTGTCCGTGTTTCTCATATAGAGCTTTCATCTGCTATAGTCCCCAAGCTGGATCTAGATCCATCATGACGACCCAAGAATAGAGAAGATTGACCTGTATTGAATTTTTCAAAATCATTTGTTCAGATATAAAAATGTATTTCATTTCCCATTAGTTGCCTTATTGTGATTAGCAGTGTATGTTTGTCAACGTTTTCCAATTGATTTTTGTATAAAATAGTAAAAACAGAAGCAGGGTTTTTTGTACGTACGGTATTAAATAAGATTACAGGATGGGGTAAATTGGTTTGTCATTATTTCTCTTTACTGAGTTATAATTCCTGTTTTTTTTTTTTTTTTTTTTATTAAACACACACTCCCACCCACGAGAACTGTTTGTGACATGGAAATTTATGTGAATTTAAGGTGTTTGAACCTTTGAGGTGTGTTTAGTTAAGTTCTTCATTTATAGCGCCACACCTTTTCCCTTTTGTCTCTGGATCTAATTCCTACTTTAAGATATCGATATGAATAGAAAAGGCAGTGAGTCAATTTTAGTTTTATTATACCTTTGAGCCGATAAAAACGTGTTGTTGGATGGGTGGTGGTTTTTTATTTTATTTTTTTTTCAGTAGTACTATTCTTTCATTTTGTGGGTTATGTGCAGAATCTTTTTATCATCTGTTTTGGGAGTGTTCAAAAGCTAGAGACACTTGGGCTCATTCACCTTTTCTCAGTTCTTTATCAGTGGTTCCTTTTAGGAGCTTTTTTTATTTTTTATGGTATATAATCCTGGAAGCAGATTGGAGTATGGAAAATATTGGTCTAGCTATAACCATTGCATGGGCTCTATGGTATAATAGAAATGACGTGATTCATGGGAAGCCGAGGAAGGTCGGTCTGAAGTTGGTTGACTGGTGTAAGAACTACCTAGATGAATATTGGTCAGCAAACAGAACATCAGTGAATCCACCAGCTCATTTGGAAGTAGCTTGGTCTCCTTCTAATTTTCCTTCCTATAAAGTTAATGTGGATGCTGCAAGGTTTATGGCTCAAAAGGCTGTAGGTGCTGGTGTTATTATTCGAGACCATGAAGGAAAATTCATTGCAGGTTTTAAGCAATAAATTCCATGCTCCATTGGGGATTGTTGAAGCTGAAGCAAAGGCATTTGAAGCTGGTATAATCTTTGCTAAGGAGGTGGGAATCAGAGACTTGGTTTTAGAAGGGGACTCATTGTGTGTTGTACAGGCTCTAAAGCAAGTTTCGAATGCTCCATCAACTGTTTCTAGTCTGATATATGGGATGGTAGCTGAATGTGATGAGTTTAGGAAAGTGTCTCTCTCTCATGTTAAAAGGCAAGGCAATAAGCCTGCTCATTTACTAGCAAAACAAGCTCTTGGCTTGGATGATTTCTCTGCTTGGATTGAAGAGTGTCCTTATTTTTTAGAACAAATTCTTGTCCATGATGATGTATCTGTTTCCTTATCTTCATAAATAAAGTTTTAGTCTTTCTATTAAAAAAAAAAAAGAAAAAAAAGTCCTTTTGCTCGTAAAATAATCACCCGCTCACCCATATGTTTCCAGCCTTTGCATACTTATCATGATCATCATTATTATTATTATTTTTATGGTGAGAGATTAATTAAAGACAAATGTGATGATTTCTTGAAAATTTACAAGGGGTTGCGGCAAGTCTTTTCAACTAGTGGTGGGTTGAGTATGGAGATGTCAATTTTTATTCATATCTAAGAACCCGTTTACTATTCACTTTATTTGAATTAGTCTTAAACCAATTCATTTAAATATTTGGATTAAATGAGTAAAAACTCATTTAGTTATTTAATTAAATAGGTCTAAATGAATAAATTCACTAATACCTACTAAATAGTAAATCCATCTAAAATTTAAAATTAAATAAACCCCCCACCCCCCCCTAAACCCTTCTAAAATCTAAATCTAACATAAACAGTTTAAGTGTATAACCTCAAACACTTTCCCTCATATTTTCTAAGCCAAGACATTCGGCCCTCTCACTCTCCTTAAACTCTTTTCCGGAAATTCTAGAGAGAGATGGAACGTACCTGAATAGCGATTTGAGGTCGGGCTTCGACGGTGGCGTAGAAGGTTGTTGAAGGCATCGTTGAAGATCGTTGAAGGCATCAGATTTCTCAGGTAAGTCACTCAATTCCTGGGTTGATTTCTAAGTTAAAGTTTTCGAGAATTTTGGGTTTGGGGTTTTCGTATTTTTTGTTTGTTGTTTTGTGATTGTTGCTGACCATGATTTTTTTGGGTTTTCGTATTTTTTTAATTGTCATAAGAAACACTACTGGTAAACAAGTTCAATGGGCAATATAATCTCTGTTTTTTTTTTTTTATTATTATTTATGCGTGATAGCCTCTGGAAATGTTATGTTGGGGCTGCTGTTATTTTGGTTTATGTGGGCATTTTATTTTTGTTTTGAAAGTTGTGGATGGTTAGTATAGCTGTTTGAGATTGCTGACCAGGTGTTTGATAGAATGCCTGTTAGAACTATACTCTCATGGAACTCAGTTACGGGTTGTTCTCTGTTATTAGTGTTGGTAGTAATGGTTTTAGTACATGCATTTTTTGTTAATGGAATCTTTTAACCTCATAACCAAGAGCTTTGTAATACAGTGTGCCTTTTAAGCTTCACGTGGGTGTCTAAGGTCTAAAGGTTGATGCCCATAGGTGTCTCTAGCATTCTAAACTGATTGTTTGTATAATGATTAATGTAATGCTTAATAATTAAATTTTAGCTGAGAATACAAATATATAATAACTGTAGCAGAGAAATTGGATGCAAATAGTCAGCACTCTGCATGAGATTGTGATACTTCAACTTCATACTCATACTTTCTCAGTTTTAGTGACACATAAGCCTTCCCTTGAGATTTTGGGCCCAAATCTTTTCGCCATGTTTTTTATTGACCTTCTTTCACATTTCTTAACATTAATTCCACAAGCCAGTGAACCGGACAGTTGGGTTATTTCCATATTGCAATAACCAAACTATGAAAAACTTTGACTCAGGAGCAAGATCCAAGGAAATCTCCTGCAAATGATCAAACAGCATGTAAGTGACACTTAATACCACATCCAAAAAAGAACAAGTTACTAATTCCATACCGTACCTTTCTTCTCATTCTTTCTTTGTTCTCATTTATTCATATGAAAATGTGCTCTCATACAAAGTATGGTCAGAATTTTACAAAGTTTTTCCAACTCACTGCGCGGCAATTCAAAAGACTGTCTGTGCGTACTTTTATCACACTACCTACCAAATAGTCATGTGACTTGTTTAAATTATTTAATGAATCGTGTAATTTAATACAAGTGGATGGTCTTTTGAACTGCCACATAATGGGTTGGTTGGAGGAAATTCCTCAGATTTGTCCTTTGAAAACACTTTTGTTTTGTTTGGATGCTAAGAGAACATAGGAAAAGGGCTACCAGGAAACACAGACCTCCACCAAAATGAACAAAACTACAATGTAGCATAGAATTCTTCCATATTATGGATTCCAAAACCACTCACACAGGTTACAGCAAAAAACTAATTAAAAAAATTCAATCTTTTCCCTCAATTTTCTCCGAAACCATACTTAAAATTTTTTTTTTTTTCTCCAAAACCAATTAGACAACTAAGTAACTAACGGATATAGCAACAACCTCTGCAAAGCAACTGTTAACTACTTCAAACCCATTACTCAGCCTTGTGAATCATGTTCTCCAAGAAGATCTTGAGCATCGCGAATCACGTTATCCCTCAGGACCTTACAGTGCCGTTTCGCTCCTCCCTTTCCCAAACCCTTGCCTCCTTTTCTTTTCCTGACATTTCTTTCTCTCTCTCTCTCTGATTCTTTGGTTTTTCTTTGGGGTTTGATTAGTCGTCGGCTCAGCTGGCCCCAAAAAAAAAAAAAAAAAATCTTGACACCTAGCAAATTTCTGACTGTCGATCGGCCCAACTGGGTTAAAAGCCCTAAATCTCTCTCGCACAATCAGTCTCTACTGTCACTCTCGTTCTCTCCTCAGTCCTCCAAGCTCAGCCTCTGCGCCTCTGCCTCTGACCGGAGCTCCTCCTCCCCCTTCTTGCCGGTAAGTCTCTCAAACTCTCATTCTCTCTCCTGGGTTTCTCAAAAAATATTGTATCCCTTTACCCGTACATACCGGTATTCGTGCATCATAGACTAAGTCTTGAAACGACAACCGTACTTTCCATTGGAGGAAGTGTAACTTGAACTCGCTTGTCTGCATATTTTCAAAAAAAATTCCAGAAATCTAACTAACTTACCCAAAAAAAAAAAATCTTAGACTTCTAACTGTAATTTGGGTCTGACTGCCCCTTGTACACTTTTTTTTTTCAATGAAATCTAACTGACTTACCTAAAAAAATGTTATGTACACATTCTTAGATTGGTATGAGGTTTTATAGCAAGTTCCCTTCAAATTTCTGTCATGTTATTAGGTACAACTTGAGTGTATTGTTGATATATTATGCAACTTTTTTTTAATCTCTATACAGTTCCATAATTCCATTAGTTTCTTTAGCATTTAACTGTCAGGTTTTGGTACATGATGTATAGTACTTCAATTGTTTCCCTGCTTTTAGGGTGAAAACAAAATGCCACTGGGGTTGATATTAGGCTTAGGAAGGGCATTTCGAAGAAAGCGGCCATCATCCCTTGACATTCTCTCTTCAAAGAGGGCGCCGCGAGATTACTACAAGGGGAAGAACTGCAAACCAACTGGATTCCATACCCGCAAAGGTGTGGCCATTTAGCCCTGCATATACACTAATCTGATTGTGGTTTATTGGTTCATTGAGCATTTCTTTGTTTGTTGAACATTTAGCCTTTTATCCCAACATAAGTATTATGCTGCAAAAATTCATTTGTTACTATCCATATCATGTGTGCTGAAATACTGCAAAGTAGAAAGAATGCTTATGCTACGTTAAGTACTTCGTTTGCTTCTTTTGTAATGCCTTTGGAATATTGATGCAGGTGGATATGTTGTGGTGAATGAAAAACTGCCTAATTATGTAGTCCCAGATTTGACTGACTTCAAGGTACTCATTTTTGTAAACTTTAAAGACTATTTGTATATATTTGAATGTTGTGAGTCTTCAAAGGGAAAGGTTCCTTTGCAGTTTCACATTGTACAGAATGCTTATTGACATGGAATCTTTTTGAGGCCTCGTTTTATTGTTGCTCAAGAAATCCCAGCATTTATGTTGCTTTGCTTCCATTTCTAACGTTTATAAATAGTAAATTCACTCATGTTGTCCCTCCCTTTTGGTGCAGCTAAAGCCTTATGTCTCACAGTGCCCAAGAGAAGTTAAAACTGCAGAGGCAACTGATGCGGCAAAATAAAGCCAACATGTCCACTTCTAATACTCTGGTGATTTTTGTGCCGAACAACTTTGAGTATTTTTGAGAAAAAATAATATCAAATTTGGATTTTACTTCCCAAATTAGTAGATTATTAGCCTAATGAGTACTTTCACCTCTCGTTTCATAATTTTAACAGTTGTCTCTCTAGAATGAAATAGACAATGTGAAAAATTTGGTTGGATGAAAGTACATCACTTGTATGCCTCCCTCATTCCCCTCATTAACTATGAATGGAAGGAGTACTATTTAGGTAGCGTTTGGATTGCGTTTGCGTGAAATTGGATTGCATGCAGACGCGATTGTGGCTATTCCAACCTAGACTGAATTACACAACATATGGATTTTCCTTGCGTTTCTGATTTTTATTTTTTGATAATTCAATAGTTGGTGTTCTTTTTACATTTGAATAAAACATATTTATCCAAAAAAAGAAAAGAAAAAATAGTTGGTATGGGGGGGGGATTTGAACCCTTTACAAGTGTCATCTTAGCTTCTTTTTTTTTTTTTTTTTTTTTTTTTTTTTTTTGATAGGAAGTGTCATCTTAGCTTTAATAGATGCTAAGTAAGTGCTCTCATAATATCTTAGCGATGTTGGTTTTTATATACAAGGATCATTGAATGGGGACCAATTCAGGTTCTCAAGACTGCATCTAATGTGCCAAATTCTGTGGATACTTCTATATGCTCATTAGGCACCGATGTTGGTGAAGAATTTTTGAGCAACAAGCTATTGCAAATGAAATTTATAGATATATATGCAAAGTAGCTGAGATTTGAACCTCAGAAGTACATATGTCTGGATTACAAGGCGACCAATATAAGAAAAGCTACGCCGCTGCTTTATGTTTGACAAAATCGCTAAAAGCATCCAAGGAGGCCAATGAGCTTGCTGGAAAGCCTTGCTCAAACTTGGCACCAAGTATCTCAGACTGCCTTCTGATCTCATTGTCTTTCAAAACCCTCTGCATCCCACCCAATATATCATCTTTGTTTACCATATCAGCTGGGTATTTCTCTGAGACCATGGCCCCCACCTTAAGATGATTCACCACCAACATGGCATTATAGTATTGGTCACCCCTAATGGGCCATGCCAAGAGTGGGACCCCACGCACAATTGCCTCTACAGTAGAGTTCCAACCACAATGAGAAACAAATCCACCTGTTGATGGATGACTCAATATCAACAACTGTGGTGCCCACCCGTGTATTATCAAACCCTTCTTCCCTACTTTCCCATCCAACCCGTTTGGAAAATAATCAGATTTCTTTTGGATGACCCATATGAATGAGTTTGACCCGGTCAACTCCTCCAATGCCTTAGTCAGCTCAGGGTACTCCTCCATTGTAGGACCCACTTCACTCCCAAATGACACATACACCACAGACCCACGTGGCTGCTGATCCAACCATTCAATTACCTGCTCCTCAGTGTAATTGGATTCTTTACTGGGTCGGATCTCTTGGTCCTGGACCCGGAGCAGCAACGAGTCCGAAGACTCCCAATACTGATCAGGCAACAAGGGACCCACACCCCAAACAGGCTTGCGTGTCAAGTTCGCCACGTAATCGAGAAATGGACGCTCGAGATCATCACACGTGTTGATCAAAATTGCTGCAGCGGATTCCACTTCTTCCACCCAAGGAGCAGGCTCACCCGGAAAAGGTGGGCCACGTGGAGGACCACCGCCGCCACCACCACCACGACCACCACCAACATCACCTCGTGGGCCCTCCTTTTGTTTATGAGGAGGGCCCCCCATCTTCATCCAATGACGCCTTTGCTTAAGATCCGAATACTTGAGAACCATGTCTTCGGGTAACCCGGGTAGAGTCCGAACATCGCCGGGTGTCATGTCTCCGGGTCGGACAACCCAAATAGCGTGCTGGACGGCGGCCCAGCAGGCTCCAGAAGTGATGAAAACCACAGTGGGGATGGAGAATTCGGAGAAAACATGGTGGGCGTTCTTGTTGATGATGTGGTCTATGATGGCACAGATGGGTCGGGTCGTAACCCCCGGGTCACGTTGGAGATACCACCCATGAATGTCTTTGGTGAGTTGGAAATGGAAGAGAGGGGAATGGAGGAGAGAGGAAGGGATAGAAGAAGTAATATCGGAATCAACAAGAAGGGTAATGCTGTAATTTCGGGAGAGGAGGAGTTTGCAGATCTCAATACAAGGGAAGAGATGGCCTTGCGCAATTTTGGGCACCACCAAAATCTCACCTGAGCTTGAGCTTGAAGTTGAAGTTGAAGAAGACATCTTTAATTGAACTTGTTTTTCATCAACACAACTGAACAAAGCTGGTATTTGAGTGTTGAGATTTGAGTCGGTGTAATAAAATTAACTTTGGTTGGATAAAGTTGCCGACAAGTCTCGGTGGAAAATGCAGTAAGATAAGGGAAAAGGGCTTAATAGTATAGTCGGACTGTTTGGTTAAAAAAAAAACAAAAACAAGAGGGTTGGACTGTTTGGTATATACTAGCAAGAAAATGAAGTGAATAGGGCATCAATGTGAAATGGGATTGCTGGACGGTAAGGTGAGAAGATTCCAGAGTCCAGACTAGAAACTTTATGCCATGTGTCTGTCACAGTGGCAAAATCCTAGACTAGAATCATCAGGTAACAGATCCTCGTGTGCCTTTTTATTTTAAATATTATTTCTAATTTAATTAATTTATTTTCATTTCTAAAATATAAAATTAAAATTGTAAATCAACAAAAATTAAAATAGAAAAAAAAAAAACTACTTAACCATCATAAAAAAGGCATTCAAAACACTATTATCTAACTGACATTGTCTTCTTCCGCATTCACTATTTTATATACAAAATTCTAAATGGTTAGGCATTTAACAAAATTTATATACTCTTTTTTCATTTGAATTATATTATGTATCGTACTTTCTCAACTACATATATTATGAATTAGTAATTTTATGACATTTTGTAATGTGTGTGTACACACAATTTTCGTAAAAGATAAATCACACGATTACGAAATAGTGTAACAAATTATCAATTTATATTGATTTGTATATGTGTGACTACAATTCTCTGTGTAACTCTTTACAAATGAAAAAATACAATAAACTCCTTTGATTCGATCTCCAAGAAACTTTACGATCCGAAGGGCTGTGAAGCTTGATCTTGAATCGTGCCTTAATGCCTCCTAGTTGAATGAGTAGTTGAACATATTTGATTTAATGCGAGGGCCATTAGCTTGATCTCGAATTAAATTGAAGGAAAATCCCTACTTTGATTTGAAAAAATAGGAATGAGCTTGATTTTTTAGGGAGCAAGGGTGCTCTTTTGGACTTAGAGATGACTCTTTATTTTGGCAGAGTGTCAGTAAAGTTTTTCTCTCTAAGTTTCTGTCTTCCTTTTTTTTTCCTTCATATGAGAAACCTCTTTTTATAGGCAACTCAATAACATTTGATTTGGAATTTTCTCTTAGCATTTATTGAGAGGTAATTATGAATTTGATTTTGTCATCCATTTAATAAGAGCTTTACATATGAGTTTTTTCTTTTGATGTTGCCACATGACTTTTTTCATTTGATGTTATCACGTGACTTGATTTCATTTACTGATCATCCACATCATCAGTTGGAGATTAATTTGATCACAAATATTTGATCATGAACAATCGGACAACTGTAAATACATCATAAAATTTTGATGTCTACAAAGTGAATTATATAAAAGGTGTTATAAAAAATTTGGTAATGAATGAAAAATTATGACATTAAAAAAAAAAAAAAACTTATTTCACACGCGAAGCGCATGTGATGAGGTTAGTATATATTGAGGGTTAGGTTGAACTGTTGAAGTAGTTAGGATTTTCAATATATACATATTTAATATATATATATATATATATATGAAAACTGACTAAACCGCATCGCATTGCATGGTCTAAAGCCACACTGCACTACACTGTGACCGATCTATTAAAATGTAGTATTATGGCCCAAAACAACACTATAAACACTTCTAAACATGAGATCTTTATTTGAGCCCTGCCTTGAAGGGAAGGGATGAGATATTTATATAGTAATATTTTTAATTAGTTAGAAAAATAATAAAATCACTATAACTTTTCTTTACTATTAAAACTTCGGTAGGGGTGATAAGTCCAGTGGTATATATCTATGTATATATTGGGCTGGGAGTTTAGTCTAAGAACATTAAGTAGTCTGAGGACAAGCAAACATTTTCATAAGAATCCGTGTTAGTGAGGAGGTGAGGTTTGATCATGATTGTCCAAGAGGGCGGTCCAAGGAGGAATACATCCTCGGCTGAGCAAAGTCGAGGTTAGAAGGTGCGGTCTGCCATCAAGAGTAACGTTTCAAACAATTCCACTGTTGGGAATAAGTATCAGGAAGGAACAGGACAGAAGGAGGCTATGAAATATCTAAGGAAAAGTTGTTACCATCGCATTGAATGCTCTGCAACTAACTCTCTAGCCGCATTAATGAGGAAGTGATACCTGAACAACAGATTTCAGCCTCATAACTACTCTCCAGAGACTTCAAGAAGGTGCTGATGTGACAATGATCAACACCAACAATCTAATCTACACGTGGAGGGTAGAGATGAAAGGAGGAAGATGGTATAAAATAGAAGGGGGGCCTTAAGAAAAAGGGATCGAAGAATCGAGAAATAAATACTGTAACAATAAGAACTGTACTTGTAATCAACTTCGAGAAATATATACAAGAACCGATCTCCTTGAATTGTGCCGATGACGATTTTCTTTAGATAAAACTAATTTATTTTTACTTTATTGTCATTTGAATCCACTATACTTGCTACCCAACTCATTAGAACCCAGTTTTCTAACCCACTCTCTACAAATTCATTGTATTGGGCTCTTTAGACCTAGAGACTTTCAACTTTTGGGCCTAGGATTCAAATTGCGTCCTTACAACTTCTATTTTTATTTCTCTCTCCTCATATTAAAATAATCCACAAATACAATTTACCTGTCATTTTTATGGATTCTCTCTCTCTCTCATGAATGGCAACACTATTGAGTGGTCACCATATTGTGTTAGCGATGTGGGTAACCATGGTTTGCCAAATTGGTGAAGGAGCTTAAATGTGGAGGATGTGGGTAAGTTTGGCTATTTGCATTTAATGACTACAACTCTAACTAAAAAAATTAACATTATTAAAAATTAACTATATGTTAAAAATAATAGGAATCAAATTGACTGCTTAAAAAAATGTAGAGATCAAATCAAATATGATTTCATAATGTAGAAATCAAAATGGTATCTTTGCTTAAAATAAGTTAACAAAATACAATAACTTGCTTCCAATACCTATGAAACAGATTCCTGGAAATTGAATATAACATTCATGTATTTTATAAAAGCCATACATATTAGTTTGTTTCTCTTTTTGTGGGGTTGTCTATACTGTCTATTAGAGTTATTAAAAACGGATAGGAAAAAAAAGAAAAGAAAGGAAAACACAACACATGATTGCGTGTACATATATAAAATTAATAGGCCTAAGCAGCTTTGTGGTTGATAAAATCTCTAAAAGCATCTAAGGCAGTGACTGAACTTGTTGGAAAACCTTGTAGAAATTTAGTGCTGAGTGCTTGTGCTCTATTTTTCATACCTTCATCACCCATCAATTTCTCTATTCCCTTCACTATATCTTCTTTCTGAACCATCTGTGACAAATCATCAGAAATCATGTACCCAACTTTGAGATGGCAGACCACCAATTTGGCATCATAGTATTGGTCCCCTCTAATGGGCCATGCCAAAATGGGGACCCCTCGACCAATGGCTTCCACAGTTGAATTCCATCCACAATGCGATAAAAATCCAGCCGTTGATGGGTGACTCAGTATCAGCAACTGTGGTGCCCATCCACGTATTATCAAACCCCTATTGCCGACTTTGCTATCCAAACCATGAGGAAAATAACCGACCTCCTCTTCTTCTTCTGAACCGGGTTTGCCTCCTAGGAACGCACGTGGTGGACCGGACCTTCCCGAACCGGGTTGTATGACCCATATAAACGTTGTTGACGATGATTCCAACAATGCATCAGCTAAATGTGGGTACTCCTCCATGGTGGGACCCACCTCGGTACCAAAAGAAATATATAGAACAGACCCACGTGGCTTGGAATCCAACCATTGGATCACCTCGTCTTCGGTAACATTCGACTTCCTGTTGTTGGTACGAAGTTCACGGTCGTGAAGAAGTGAGCCCGCTGCTGCTGACTTCCAATACTGTTCGGGCAAGAGTGGGCCCACGCCCCAGACTGGTTTCCCAATCTGATCAGAGAGGTAGCGAATGAATGGACTTTCCAGATCGTCACACGTGTTGATTAACAGAGCGATGACACCCTCTACCTCCTCCACCCATATTGGCTGGTTTCCTAGTTTTGGTGGACCCATTTTCTTTGGGCCACCGATGAATGGTTGTTGTGGTGGTGGTGGTCCACCACTGAGTGGTGGTGGTCCACCACTGAGTGGTGGTGGTGGTGGTGGTGGGCCACCTGGTAGTCCATGAGGGCGTTGCTTAAGATCGGAATAGGAAAGAGCCATGTCTTCGGGTAACCCGGGGAGTAAGCGGGTCTCTCCGGGTTTTATTGAATCTACTTCTATGTGGGACTTCCACGTGGCGCACTCGATGGCTGCAGAGCAAGCACCAGAGGTAAAGAAAGCAACAGTTGGGATGTGGAATTTAGCGAAGACTTCAGTGGACCAGCCCATCATGATGTCGAGGATGGCACAAACGGGCTTGGGTCCGGGTCGGGTGGAGAGGAGGTTTTGAAGCGCGAGGGCCATTTGTTCATGGTGTTTACGGTGTTGGTGCATGGGGTCAGAGGCAGAGGCAGGCTGTGGTGGTGGTGGTGAAATAGAGGATGGGATTTCGAAGACTTGGATGTGAGGGTGTTGGCGGAAAGAGGAGGGGATGGAGGTGGAGAGATTGGAGGAGATGATGAAAGTGGATTGGAAGTCTCTAGAAGCTATGTGTTTGCATAGCTCCATGCATGGGAACAAATGGCCTTGCCCAAAAAATGGAACTACCCAAATCTCCCTTCTTGACATTTTTCACAATCTATCTTAATTGACTCGCTATGATCTAAGGCTTGGCTAAGAGGCAAATGAACCTTATAAAATATTTAGTTGAGAGACAGATTTCTTTTATAGAAAGAAAAAGAAAACTTAGTTAGGAAGGAAAAAAAAGGAAGAAGAGCACAGTATTTGAATTTGTAGTGTTAGGAAATTAATGACTTTGGGAATATGGGTTTGCAATTGCAAAGCGACTGTTAGGTGATTGAAGAAGCTGCATAGTATAGTGTTAGGTGTGAGGTATCAGAGCCGAGATGCTTCTTTTCTTGCTTATGTCGGTTGAAACCAATATGAGAATATCAGAGGCCAGATGCTTCTTCTTTTTTTTTTTTTGAAAGGGCCGAGATGCTTCTTTTCTCTTACGTCGGTTGAAACCAATACGTACACTACCATTCGTTAATCAAAAATGACTGGGGCCGGTAGGTTTGACTTTTATTCAAGTGTGGTAGAATTATGTGGTAATAGCACAACTCAATGTTGTAACAGAAAAGTTTGTTCAGCCGAAGTAAATAGTCATATAAGAACAGAACTAATTTTTTTTTTGAGAATCGAGAACAGAACTACTCCCTCCGTCCCACTTTGTTTGTCCTCTATTTCATTTTGGGATGTCCCAAAATATTGTCCTGTTTCTAAAAATAAAAGTCATTAATTTACTAATGTTCCTATTATACCCCTATTTTATTTTCTAAAAATAATAATTCGATTTTTTGATAAATTTATTGAAGGGTAGTTTTGGAAACTTATACATTTTTAAAAGGTAGACAAAACAATAAATGATGTTCCTTTAAAAAATTTGACTTTTCAAACGGGACAAACAAAGTGGGACAGAGGGAGTAATTAAGAACTTGATTCGTGTACAAACATAATAGGATACGGCAAACACGTGTTCACATTCGGTCTTGGATTTCCCGTTTCAATGGGAAACGAGTCGGTTACTGTTAAATATAAATCAAGCTAGTATTTGTTATGCTCACTTTATATATATATATATATATATATATATAATAGCTTTTATCCATAAATCAATGCAACACTTGGAAGGCTAGGCCCCGTTTGGTAGAGTTGTTAAACAACTCATTTTCAGTTTTTAAACAACATTACATACTTTTTCATATATTTTTTTACCCACATGTATTTCAAAAAACTACAAACAACATTACTCAAACTTCTCTACCAAACGGACCCTAGAAGTTTAGAACAATAGCATTGACATTGGAGGCCAAAATGGCTGAATACCACCGTTTTTGAAAATATTTTGCAATCTACTACTATTTCTGAAATATGTAAGGATATATTATTAATTGGAAACTTAAGTTTGGAGAACTCGAGTTTTTCATGGTATTCGAGTTCATAGAACTCAAGTTCCATAGAAAAATTTTGAAATTTTTTTATGTAACTCGAGTTCCAAGAACTCGAATTTCATAAAAAATAGTACGACAAATTTGAAAGTTATTTTTTCAAAGAACTCGAGTTTCTGGAACTTGAGTTATACGACAAACTTGAGTTTCACAAACTCGAGTTTCAAAAATATGGTAAATTACTAAATATTTCACAAACAGTTGTAGATCTATACATATTTTTCCACAGTGATATATGACATTTTGACCGACATTGGAGTGCTTTTTTTTTTTTTTTTTTTTTTTTATTTATTTATAATTTTTTAGAAACACACATTGGAGTACCTAATGACTTGCATTCCACCCTTCCCATAAAAAAAAAAAGTCACTAACGGATAGTGAAGTTAAAATTTACTTTAAAGCCATAATCAATCACTATATTTGATTGGCAAGACACATGTTTTAAAATGTATGTTAGTTTATGTAGGGGCACGATTTTGTTGCTCAGGCCCAACAGGCGGGTGATTCTGGCCCAAAAGTCCCTCAACAATGAATTTGTAGAGAGTAGGTTACAGAACTAGGTCTTTGACAGAGGAAACGCAGTTACGACCAGGCCATGCAACCAGTTGGACGTAAGGATATTCCTTCAAACTTTTGGAGTAATGGTCCCTGGGGCTGTTTCTTATACTTCTATCTCTTTTCTCTTTCTCTATCTTTTTCTTCCTTCTGCTTGCGATCCCCTTTCCATGGGGATCTCCTTCTCTTATATAGCATCCTTCCTAAGATCATGTCCCTACACTTGTCAACCACTTGACCCTCCACTTGAGTGCCTGTCCCATAGGTCATCCTTCCTCTTTTCTGTGAGTTGCACTGGCCAAGATGATTCTGCATTCCTGTCCCTTCCACATTAATGCGGTTGGAAAAGTAGTTCCTTGGCATTTAATGCGGCAGTTGTGGTTGCCCCCCTTCCTGAACGTCACGCATTGTTCCTTCGTATTGGGTGACCTTTCGCTAGGTATGGAGTGCGAATTGGACACTTAATTGGCGAGTCCGAGGAGGTACTCCTCCTCGGACGCCCCTAAGCAGGCCCGGCCCATCATGGTTGGGATGGGATATCCTACGCCCATACCTTTTCTTCTTATCGTGGCTGGGCTTGGTACATGAACTACGGCCCAACATCAGCTGACAGATTTTACCCCCCACAATAGCCCCTCAAAATGCCGGCCTTTTTCTGGGTCCGAGGAAAAAAGGCGGGATTTTGATACTCACTAGACAGCTCGTGGTGAACCACTGCTTCACACGTGGAGGGAGGAAGGCACGCCTTTACGTGCCTCATTAATGCTGTGGGCAGTTAATGACCCAGGGGAAAGTAACCGCAGCTTCCGAGGTTTTACACTCGCTCAATCCAACGGTTGGAGGCAGGATCTACGGTGGACAACGCTTCACATGCCTTAGACGCGAGTGCGTCTGTTCAACTTCTACCGAGTATAATAGGCTTTGAGGGCGTTCGTCCTTCACTTTTGACGAGCCTTCCAATATTCAGAACTTCTCAGAGCTTATTCCTTCAGTCCGTTCTTACTTCCGCTGCCATTCTCTTGAAGACTCCTTCGAGCCCCTTACCCGTAAGTGCGCGCTTCTTCTCCATTATTCTTCATTAATCATACTGCCTTCAAGTTGTTTCTAGGATTAGAGGGGATGGGTAAGCTTGAGAAAATGGTAGATTCTCCGGCCGGTATGGCGGGCTTCAGGGCGAAGTATCGTATCCCACCGGAGGTAGGTTTAGAGTACTGTCATCTGGAGGACATTTTGCTCAAACGGAGAACAGGAGAAGTCGCAATTCCAATGATAGCCTTCGTGGAAGGAGGAATGACTATTCCAATGGGGAGAATAACTAGGGATTACCTGCGTGGTCATAGGTTGGCCCCCCATCAATGCACCGCTAATCTGTTCCGGATCCTGGGGTGTGTCGAAACCCTGAACGATCAGATGAACCTCGGCCTCTCATGGCACGACGTGGTTCATCTTTATGAATGCCATAAGCTCGGCGACACATACTATCTAAAGTCTAGGATTGACGAAGTGAGGTTGATATCCTGCCTTTCGAAGTCTAGCAAAGGCTTGAAGGACGACCATTTAATCGTCTCCGGGCCATGGTATGACGGCCTTCACTGTCCGACTAGGGCGGGGAAGCCAGGTGGGGTGTCGTAGAACTAGATGCCGTGGGGAGGACTTTGGTTTCAAGCTCCT
This sequence comes from Quercus robur, assembly GCF_932294415.1. Classification (NCBI taxonomy): domain Eukaryota; kingdom Viridiplantae; phylum Streptophyta; class Magnoliopsida; order Fagales; family Fagaceae; genus Quercus; species Quercus robur. The sequence goes on along the minus strand of NC_065545.1, from coordinate 42,600,121 downwards.
CCACCTCTTTTCCTCTTTTTATTTATTTATTTTAAACTTGTTGGCTTGGTTGCATGTCTCCTCGGACTAACATAAATCTTTTAACGGCCTTTGCAGACAAGGGACTAACAACTCCTCGGTTGAGCCTAGTCAATATCCCGGCCTTAAATTACCTCCTGAGGTCCGAGATTTTCGTTAGCGAGGACGGACAACTACGGTCGGCTCCTTTGATTTTGGATTACACTCCGCTCACTCGAGCCCAGGTAGAAGCCGGACAAGCTATAAGGGCCGGTAGTCCGAGATTAGCACGGATTGACGTGTCCATACCAGGGTTCCTCGCTGATACAGACTTGCCTCCCATTCAGTTACCTCCCCAACGCGTCTTTCCCCCAGTAGTTATCCCAGAGGAGGAGGACGGTTCTTCACATTGATCCTTAGAGGATCAGATAGACCAGTTCCAATTTACCGAGGAAGGGGAGGCTTCGGTCAGAGTAGTAGAGATCTCCGACTCTGACGCTGATTTAGACCGTGCCTCAGCGGCTCCTGGTACTGGTTTGGTCATCGCACAACCTGATATCAGCGAGGACACAGAAGAAGAAGAAGGAATGGACCTCCAGCCGAGGACTGGCCTTAGGGGCCTTCTATCCAACAGGTCCAAAGGGCAGACCTCTAAGGAAATCTCGAAAGGACAGGTCGTCTCCAAAGCCCCCGCTCCTCCTCCCCCTCCCTCGTCGGGTGCGGCGCTGAAGCCTATGCCTAACCTAAGGCGAAAAAGGCCTGTAGAAGAGGCGGAGGAGGGAGAGGTTGCCCGTGAGCAAGCCGGGCCTAAAAAGAAGGGCAAGGAAACGAAAGAGCCCCGAGAAAAAAGAACCAGGTCCACTGAGAGCCGAGATGAGGCGGCCACTCAGAGGGGACCACGAACATGGTCTCCTCGGATCGAGTTAGATGGCGCTCCAATCCTCTGGGATGCGACCCTATGGGAGTCCCAGCGTGAGCAAGCTTCGTTCATGGCTGAAGCGTTGCAGCAGCCTCTTCTCTTGCCCCGTGATATGGAAGGCCTCAGGAAGATTCGTCAGCCAGAGCTTTTCATGTCACTGAAGAGGGACATGGCTGTGGTAAGTGGAATCTTCTATCTTATCTTTGTGTTGAGAACCTTCTTATTGTCTTATCTTGGTATCGTCTTCATTTCCGTCTGAGTGCAGGTCACCCAACAAATTTATGTTGCTGAGGAGTGGGCCAAGAAAGCTCGTGAGGATGCGCATAGGGAGGCTCAGTCCCGTGCTACAGCAGAGAGGGCCGCGAGCGATCTCAAACGAGATCTTGATCGTCAGGATTATGAGCTAAAAGAGGTGAAGAAGGCCAATGCGAGTGCAGAGGCTGGCCTGAAGAATGCTGAGAAGCAAGCCGAAGAGCTGCGTAAGCAGCTCCGACACTCTGAGGAAAGACTGTTAGCGGAGCAACAGGCGGTTTCGGAGCTTAAGGTTGAGCTTGCAAGGGCCAAGGAGGAAGCTCGCTTGTCCAGGGAGGCTGCCGAGAAGGCTGTGGCGGCTTCGTATGAACGTGGGGTTCACGATACTGAGGAGAGACTGTCCGAGGAAGTTGCCACCGTCTGTAGGGAATACGTCACCTCGACCTGGGGATTGGCCATGGACCGGGCAGCCGTCCCCGCAGATTCTGATCTCAGGAAAGCTGAGAACATCTTTTACCCTGCGGAGATACGTGAGATTCCTAGTGAGGTCGCCTCCACTGAGCCTCTTCCAGCAGATTCCCCCATTCCCGAGACTGGGGGCATGGAGCAAGCTACGCAGGGCCAGTCACCCGAGGACAGTCTTCGCATCAGCGAGATCCTTGCCCAGGCCCAGGAGATCGCCCCGGAGAACCCAGCAGCGGATGATCAGCCTGCCCCAACTCAGGGCCCTTAGGGACGTAGAATAGGAATTCGTCTGTCCCGCTTTTGTACTTCGTTTTGTTTGATCCTTGCTAATATTTTTGAACCGAATTACTTTGAACATTATATGACAAAAGTTATTTCATTACATATATCGCTGCTTTATTCTATTTTGTTTTCATCATGAATGGATATCGGTTTTACCCTTTTACTGCTGAAAGACAAACAATAATGAATGAATACGTTAGAATTGCAACATTTTGTAATTGGGCAAAAACGATTACAATGCTGTTTTCTCCCAAGTCCGTGGCTAAGAATCCGCGCAGGACTTGGGCTCCTTTTAACGCTTTTCGAGAATCATAAACGGTTAACCCTTGCTGAAAGAATTGTGTGGTTAATTTCCCCCAAGTCTGTGGTCCGAGGAGCCATGCAGGCCTTGGGTTCTGTTTAACACTTATCGGGAATTGTTGCGTGGTTAATTTCCCCCAAGTCTGTGGTCCGAGGAGCCATACAGGACTTGGGTTCTGTTTAACGCTTATTGAGAATTGTTGCGTGGTTAATTTCCCCCAAGTCTGTGGTCCGAGGAGCCATGCAGGACTTGGGTTCTGTTTAACACTTACTGAGAATTGTTGCGTGGTTAATTTCCCCCACTATCTCTTTGATTCGGCCCTCTGACGGATATTTTACTTTCTGGTGCAGGGTAGACGACACAGCCCCTAGCGTATGAAGCCATGGTCGTGCCACAATAGCTGTGTAGGGTGAGTATGCATCCACCACGATGAAGTCCACTTCCACTACTTCTATGTCTGTTTGCACAGGCAATCTGATCATGTCCTTCGGGATGACGATTTTTCCCTCAAAGCTAAGCAGGGGAGCATCGTATGGCGACAGGTCCTCCTGCTTTAAATTCAGCCCCTTATACAAGTCTGGGTACATCACCTCCATGGCGCTACCCTGATCAACTAACACCCTCTTCACGTCATAATCTCCTATTCTGAGCGTCACGACTAGGGCATCGTCATGGGGCTGAATAGTTCCCTCCTTGTCCTCCTCCGTGAACCCAATTAATGGCAGGGCCCTCCCTCTAGCACTCTTGGATCCCCTTTCGCCTGGCTCTGTCGGGAACCTACCCACTGACATTACTTTGAACGGGCCGGAACCGGTTTTCCCAGGTGCGGCAAGAATGACATTTATCGTGCCGATGGGTGGCCTCAAGGCGCTTTGCCTGGTATCGACATTTGACTGCTCAGGGCGTTGCAACAGATGCCTTAACTTTCCTTCTCGGACAAGTCGATCCAAATAGTTTTTCAGGTTCCTACATTCGTCAGTGACGTGACCAGGCTCTTGGTGATATGCACAATATAGATTCTGATTGCGTTTTGAGGGGTCGCCTGCCATCCTATTTGGCCATTGAAAGAAGGGTTCGTGCTTTATTTTCTCCATGATCTCGTGTAATGGCTCTCGGAACACAGCGTGGACTACCTGAGCCCCTGTAGATCCCGATTGTTCCGTATAATCTCTTCTCGGCTTATTACTGCTACTGAAACGGTCCGACCTGAAGTCCCTTCTCTCCTGGGGGACAAACTTCGCCTTTCCCTTCCCGGTTTGCTGGTCCTCTTCGACCCTTTTATATTTGTCTATCCAGTCCATGAGTTGCCGCACGCTGGTGGCTGGCTTCCCTGTAAGAGACTTTCTTAAGCCATGCTCTGTCGGCAAGCCCCTTTTAAAGGCACTGATGGCGACGTCATCGTGATTTCCTTCTACCTCGTTGTGCATCTCCCAATATCTGTCCGAGTAGGCCTTCAGCGTTTCTCCTTCTCGCATGGACAGGGATAAAAAGGAATCGAGGGGCCGAGGGACTCTAGTGCTGGTGATGAAGCGGGAGCCAAAAGCCTGCGTCAACTGTTTAAAAGAGTCTATGGAGTTTGGTGGGAGGGCATTAAACCATCTCATGGCCAGGGGCCCCAGGCTGGATGGAAACACTTTACACATTAACGCCTCGTCCCTGGAGTGGACGGCCATCCTTTGGTTGAACTGGCTCACGTGCTCCACTGGGTCAGTTCGACCATTGTACAGGGTAAACGTTGGCTGATTAAATCGCCGAGGGAGCACCGCCCGCTCTATTCTACGGGTAAATGGCGATTGGGAGATTCGATCCAGGGCCTTGCTCATGGCGTGATTGACCAAGCCTTGGTAAGGTGGGCTTTTGCGGCCGCGTTTGTGAGGCCTCTCTTCCTCATAGGAGAACGTCTCGCTCGGAGGGGTCCTCGTCCTTCGTCTGTATTCATCATCCTCACCACTGCTAGTATCCGAAATGGGCGAAGGACGTTTTTGCTGGGCTCGACGCAGCCTTTTCTTCAAATCCTCAATCTCTTGCTGTAGAGCCTTCCGCTCATTGTGCTGGTGGGACGCATGATCTTTCCCTTTCGAGCGACTTCTACTCGTGTGAGAGGTGTTCACACTGCCCTCTCGTTGATTATCTTGATCCTTTGCTCGTTCAAGGTTTACAAAGTTGTCCTGTCGTTGAGATTCTGCACGTCCGGTTTGGCGCGGACCTGATCCTTCCATCCCTTGCTGTTTCACTTGTCGAGACACAAGTTCTCCCCACAGAAGGCGCCAATTGTAGGGGCACGATTTTGGGGCTCAGGCCCAACAGGCGGGTGATTCTGGCCCAAAAGTCCCTCAACAATGAATTTGTAGAGAGTAGGTTACATAACTAGGTCTTTGACAGAGGAAACGCAGTTACGACCAGGCTATGCAACCAGTTGGACGTAAGGATATTCCTTCAAACTTTTAGAGTAATGGTCCCTGGGGCTGTTTCTTATACTTCTATCTCTTTTATCTTTCTCTATCTTTTTCTTCCTTCTGCTTGCGATCCCCTTTCCATGGGGATCTCCTTCTCTTATATAGCATCCTTCCTAAGATCATGTTCCTACACTTGTCAACCACTTGACCCTCCACTTGAGTGCCTGTCCCATAGGTCATCCTTCCTCTTTTCTGTGAGTTGCACTGGCCAAGATGATTCTGCATTCCTGTCCCTTCCACATTAATGCAGCTGGAAAAGTAGTTCCTTGGCATTTAATGCGGCAGTTGTGGTTGCCCCCCTTCCTGAACGTCACGCACTGTTCCTTCGTATTGGGTGACCTTTCGCCAGGTATGGAGTGCGAATTGGACACTTAATTGGCGAGTCCGAGGAGGTACTCCTCCTCGGACGCCCCTAAGCAGGCCTGGCCCATCATGGTTGGGATGAGATATCCTACGCCCATGCCTTTTCTTCTTATCGTGGCTGGGCTTGGTACATGAATTACGGCCCAACATCAGCTGACAGATTTTACCCCCCCACAGTTTACATTTTAGAGCATCTTCATTGAAGATTTCAAAAAATTTAGCATTTACTATCTCAAAAACCTACTTTATCAGTTTTAACACCTCACTTTACAATACACCCAACATCAAAGATTTTATATTTTTTACCACTTCATTAAGATATTAATTTTTTATTCTCATTCACATCTCTTTCACTACCAACAAACCAACTGCCACTGCTAACACCCACTGCCACCACCACCCACAGCCACGGCCACAACCATAGCCACCACCACTAACCACAACCTCAACCCCCAACCACCAAAAATAAAAATAAAATAAAAACCCAAGGCGCAAACCGCAGCCAAAACCCACCACCCCAACAACCCTGATCTGAACCCATCGACAAACCCACTAGTAGACCCATCACGCCAAACCAAAACCCACACGAACCAAAACCAGATCGATGAACCAAAACCCATCACACACACACAAACCCAGTAGATCGGTGACCCACGACCCACGCTGAACCAAAACCACAGCCAAAAAAAAAAAAAAAAAACCTCCATTGGAGCACAACCCACAACCCAAAATCAAAACCAGTCATTGGACCCACGATCCATGACCACAATCACCGGACCATAGCCATCGGCAACTCACAATACCCAGGGCACAATCATTGGCGAACCACAAAGAGAGAAGAGAGAAGAAAGAAGTGAGAGAGGAAAGAGAAAGATAGAAGAGAGAAAGAGTCATTGAGGTGAATAAAAAAGACTTTTTTTTTTTTTTTTTTACAATATAACTACAGTACGATGTCAAAGATGAGATTGTAATGTAGCTGAATGTTACAAATTTTAAGATTTAGCATATTTAATGTAGAGGTGTTTTTATCGTTTGAGCTGCTAAAAATGCAAAAAAATAGCATTTAGCATTTTTAGCACCTTTGATAAGAATGCTCTTACAGTATGTTAAATTTTGCTTTATGACCATCTCATGATCAATGACATGAATTAAATTGATGAGTATTCTAAATATGTTGGAATGATTTTTCTGTTCATAAAAGCTAATAAAAATTAACCTTGGGCTCAATTTGGTGAGTATGAAAATCTTAGGGTATATTTAAAACCCCAAGGGATGTTTTTGCAACTAACCCAAATCCCAATGCCTTTCTAAATTTTGGCATGTTTTAAATGCAAAGCATTCACATTTGTGGTGCTAAAAAAAATAGCTTTTAGCATCTTACAACCCCCAAATTGCTATTTTATACCATCAAACCACAAAAATGGGGCATTACCTGGAAGGTTATTTTTAAAATATTTTACAACTCAGTTACATTAACATCTTATAAGTAGAATGTTACTGTATGTACCCAAAATCTCTCTAATGGACTGGGCTTAGGATTGGGCTCACAATTTATTTATAGTGTGGATTTTGAGTTTCCTACCAAGGGTAGTTCCTTACCATGTGTACTAACTGCACCCTTCGGCCCTTATGAGTTTCTCTCCTCACCCCTTCAAACTTCACTTTATGGACAATGCTCTCTCTCTCTTTTACTCTCTGTTTTTCCTCCAGACCAACAACAACCCCTTCTCTTTGTTCACTTCCGCTATTTATAGCTTAAGGTTGGTGGAGCGTTCATGATTACATCCTAATCTCACTTGTGTGAGTGGGGTCCGATTTAATTATTCCTATCAAGGAATATGCCTCGTTGAAAACAGTAATGGTGGCATTGGGACTGGTTCCAGCCTCCAAAAGATTGCTCGGTAGCAATACTCCCCAAGGCAATACCGAGTTGTCGAGATCATGGGCTAATCTGAGTAAATGTATCCCCGACCAAGTCATACCTGATCAGTATGGGCTTGCCTATCATGCATCCAAAACAAAATAGACTCACCATTAGACTTGGGCTTGGTGATGTTCCTGGAGATTGTTCGGGCTAAGGCCCAAGGCCTAATGGACTCGGGATCATGTCCCGTACAGTTACTATAGCAAGATGATATTTAAATATATATATATATATATATTTATATATATATATATATTTTTTATATATATTCTATCACCTCTTCTATTTTATTTTAATTCTTCCTCTCTTTTCTCTCTCTCTCATTATTGTCTCTCACCTCTTTTTAAATAGTTTTTATTTATTTTTTTTATTTTCTTTCACTTTTTTTGGGTTATATTATTTTATTGTGTAGATATATTATTTTAACATGTTATATAGTAAAATAAAAATTTGGATGTTGGGTGTATTGTAAAGTGAGATGATATAATAGATAAAATAGCTTTGGTAAAATAGAATATTTTTTGCAATTTTAGATGCTAATGCTCCTAAAAAGCTACTCTATCTATTTTAGAGTACCATTTTACAACTTACCTTACATCCCATTTCATATTTATCATATCACATAGTGTTTTGGCCATGTTCCACGCAAATGAGTGAAGTTGTGTTATTGCCTCTCAAGAGAGGGTGGAGGTTCTACTGTTGTTATCATCCTAACTAGGTCAAGGATTTTACAATAGAGTCGTCATTTATTTTAATAAAGAAAATAAGAAACTAAAAGAATTGAAAAATATACATCATTGTTATTGATTAATTGAAATAGTACATCTCTTTGATAATAACCAAAAATTACATTGCTTTAACCCTTGATACAACGTTTTGATTTCTAGTTACAATCTATAAAGAGAAGATTACAAGGATAAGTCTAATCTATTAACCTTTGATCTAAGTTCAAAGACTAGATTACAAGATTGGGAAGGTGTTAGGCACCTAACTTGCCTAGTGAAATCGGTCTTCTAGACTGTGATAGGCAATAATCATATCACATCATTCAAATAGTTTATATTATCCAAAACATGTGATTACAAAGTAAAAATCCAAGAGTATGATGAAACCCTATTCTAGGCATGCATAAATTGATATTGAAAGAGATGGTGAATATGTGTGATGTGTGACCCTAATCTAGAGAATGTGAGCATGTTATTTGAATTGAAAAACTATAATCTAAGAGCATGTGAACATGTTATTGAATTGAAAAACCCTAATTTATGCAAAGGTTATGAACATCCTAGATCCAACATGATAACAAACAAGAACATGTGAAAAACATGGAAACCAGGACATGTTTGATCTTATCTTTGTGGAAACAACTTGTATTTCTAAGATGCCAAATAATATCCAATATACTGTAGCTAGGATGGTTACACTGCTGCTGGTTCTTTCTTGTGGCTAGAAGAACACCTGCTGCTATTCTCCATAGCATCATTTTGTGCCTCTGGTGAATTTCCAACCACCACAATTTCCTCCATAAATTACTTCCATCAACAAGACTTCTTTGCATATCCAGCAAAAAAAAAGAGGAATTATTTGCATATGATAAACCTGGTGGTAGGAAGACCTAATGCAGTATGCATCTTGCATGTTTCCAACCCATGTTTTTCTCTCAATGAGAGGTTGGAGGCAAGATAATTTTTTGAATAACATCTATGGATTGCTTTTACAATAGCTGGTGCAGCTTGTTAACATCCTAGTTCTTCCAATTGCATCAATTAGGTATGCGACCTCCAAATCTTGTTGAGGTGTAATCCATCCCTTGGTTTTGGCTTGAAGTAATCCAACAAAGGCACCCATGTGAAGAAACATTAAATTAGAAATTATCTGAACAGAGATTCTGCAGATGATTAATCATGTGACTTGAGAGAAGGAAGAGAGTAATTGAAAGATTTGAGATGATTTTTTTTTTTTTTTTTTGCTTCTTATTCTTGTTAATTTTGATACACGAGTACAAAGTTTTATATAGAGGTTAATATTCTACACATGGTTAAAGACACATAAACTAGCTCTATAATAACTTGTAACTGATTAGTAACTGACTGTAACCTTAACAATAACTGAAGTTTTATCAATTTGAGCTGAGTTGGAAGGTGCTCAGTTGGACAAGGTGGGCTGAGCTGGAATGCTATTATGAGCTGGAGCTTTATGTTTATAATTGCTAGCTTTGGACTGAAAGTGAATGTGCATGCTATCATCCCCCCCTCAAACTAATGGCCACGAGGGAAATGAGTTTGGCACGAAGATGAAGGAGCTGAGAGGTAGAATGGCCTTGTTTGGAGAATATCTACCAATTGATCTGAACTAAAGATAAATGTAACTTCAAGGTCCTTGTGAATAAATTTCTCACAAACAAAATGTTAATCCACTTCTACCATAGTTTTTAGAATTGGACCGAACCGGGAGGTCGGACCGTAAAAACCGGGAACCGGGATGAAAACCGGTTTTTTAAGCCTAAAGAACCTGATTTTTTGTTAATTCCATGAACCGCTAAAATCGGGGTTGGACCGCACAAACCGGTGAGAACCGTGCGGTCCAACCCCTTAGCAATTTTTTTTTTACAATTTTATTCTACTTAATTAAATTATTCATCTCTTACAAGGAATAAAAAAAATTATAATTAAAATCCTTCAAAGATATTCAATTTTACTTAAAAAATTAATCATAAATTTTAATGTTTTCATGGTTATTATTTTATTTTATTAACTTTCTTATTTAATTATTAAATATATGCTTAAAAATCATTAAATTTCCCTCACATATATAGATAATGTCAATTTTGCTAGTTTTATAAATTTAATATCTATATTTAGGCTTTAATTAATTATTAAATTAATTATGACGTCATCAAGGTTCGACCCCAGTTCGACCTCGGTTCGATCTCAAAAACCTTGAACCTCTCCCTTTTACGGTTCAATGAACGGTTTGGGTCTGAAAACCTTACTTCTACGTGCTTCGTACGAGCATGAAAGACAGGGTTGAAAGCTAAAGCAAGGGCTGTGACAATTATTGCACCAAAGGCAAGGCAGATGAGGGATAAAAAAGCTCAAATTCCTTAAGTAGCATGCAAAGTCAGCATAACTCAGTAGTAGAGGCTAGGGAACAATACTCTGCTGAGGTTGAGGAGCAGGGGACCATAGATTTCTTTTTGGAAAACCATGTAACGAGATTAGAGCCCAAGACGACAATAGAATCAAAAGTTAAACGACGATCATAGATCACCTAACCCAATCCACATCAATGAAGGTAGATAGGTGAAGAGGACCAGGATTAATGAGGATGCCAAGATCAAGGGAACCTTGAGGTAATCAAAAAATTATATTTGGCTACAATGGAATGAAACATAAGGGACTGCATGAATTAACAAACTTAGTTAACAGCAAAGACAATATCTGTCTAGTGAAGGTTAATTATTGAAGAGTTCCGATGAGAAGATGATAGGATGCAGGATCAGATAAGGGAGAGCCATTTGATTTGTTAGGTCAGTGGAGGGAATGCAGGGTTTATTGCAGGGTTTAGAATGAGACATGTTATGTTGAATAAAAAGGTTATTGGCATATTTTGATTGATGACCAAACAGACCATTAGTATAGTGGGTTTGGAGACCAAGGAAGGAATGAAGTGCACTAAGGTCCTTAAGCTCAAAGATAAACCCCAAGTTCTGAATTAAGGAAGTGAGGTAGGATGAATCATTGCTTGTAAGAATGATATCATCAACGTAAAGGAGTAGTAAGAAAATTGAAGAGTAGTGATGATAGATCATAAGAGAAGGATTTGCACTTAAGGCATGAATGCCCAAGTGTAAAAGATAAGAGTAGCCTGTTTGAAACCATAGAGACTTGTGCAATCGAAAAAACTTGATATGGGTGAGTAGAATCCACAAAACCAGTGAGTTGTGTCACAGACTTCTTCCTTTAGAATGCATTGTAAGAAAGCATTCTTGACATCTAATTGGTGAAGAGACCATTTGAATTGGAATACAATAGAGAGAATGAACCAAATTGTGGTACGTTTAATTACAAGACTAAAGGTCTCATGAGTCATGACTCTCATCCAAATCAAGGTCTTGTTGTTGATGAAAGCCTTTAGCCACCAATCTGGCTTTGTATCGACCTCTGTTTCCATCAAGGTGACGTTTGAGTTTGACGAAAGCCTTTAGCCACTGCATGAGTTAACAATTGATAGATGGATTGAGACATATGAATCCTTTTGAGCATGGGCAAAACCAAGAAAGACACAAGCCTCATTTAGTAATCTGCAATATGAACTTGTTAGGATCAAAGAATTCTAGGTACTCCATTTATACTGTCATTTGAAACAAGCCTCATTTCTCAAACGGGATGGCAGTTGATTAGAAAAAGCATCTTTCATCGCACATCATTTAGTAATACTACTGAATTAATAAAATATCACGTAAGAACTTAAAAATTATAAGAAATATCAGTATCTAACGATATTGTTTTTCTTCATATGTTAATATCAAAATATCACTAATACATTTGGTATTTACATTTAAAAGCCATTGAGCAATACCAGCTTCTGTTCTCCTAGATTTTCTGCCCATGCTTTCTCATAAATAATACACAGAAGAATGATGTAGCTGGAAGGTGATTTGATCCTCTTGGAAAACACCCTGTACAAGTAGTCCGAGCACTCTGTGCCCCCATATCTTGCAGCGACCAAGATGTTCAATTCAAATTAAAATTGAATGCTTAAATTAACTTAGCTGAGAAAAGAAGAAACATGACTGCTAAAACTTGCATATGTCAGTCTGCATGGTGTACCTTAGCTTTTGTCTCAATAACTAGATATTAATTGAAAAGACTTGCTGAGTTCAAAAAACTGCACATAAATCAAAAGATTGAAATGAATGAATATTCAGTTGGATCAGGAAAACACATGTACAACACGCCTCCAAGACAAAACATGCAGACAGAAAGTTCATTATTCAGGAGCTAATGGAGATAAATTTAAGGGACAATAGAAAAATGTCATAGTACCATAGAGTAACCCAAATACTAAGAAAATTACCAAACGGGAAATTTATTTCAAGACACTGGCCAGTAGATTGCTCCACAAAATTTTATCTAAGAAACCTATGAAATCAAAGCATTTGATCATGAAGCTTAGAAACACACATAAATAAAAGATGGTATGTGATCTTCAAGAAAATTCCTTCCCTGACTGTGCAGCTGCAGCTAGTGTTTTCATATTGATATGGGCAAAACTTAGATATAATGCCTTAGCTATTGTTCCTTAGGAACCCCTTTTAAAATTCACCCACCTATCTATTTAAATAATAGATATAGCAGAGCGTTAACACCGTCTAGTTCTTTTCTTCTCTTAAGAAAATAAAACTCATTTAGAAAAACCACATAGCCCCAATGTCTTCCAACTTCTCACTATCAATCTTCTCATACTTCTTTTGGAGAATCACAACCCAGAGGAGTGACGAAGTCCACTGTCCAGTGTGAGGCAGTGGACAAGTATCTGTATATGAATCATGTTGAAGTCCTAGAAGCAAAATCTCCTCGACATTGCTATAAAACCCATTGAATCATTTGTCTTAAACTCATATTCTTCTTCATCGTTGCTTTAGGAAATGGTGGCATAAGGATCGGGGTATATAATACGAATTTTCATCATAGATTTTTTCTTCAATTGCGGTCAGGCATGTTGAGTCAAACCCCCCTAAAAATCCCAAAGGAAATGAATTAAAATCTGAAAACAGGAACCCTAAAACCCAGATTGAGAAAAACAACAATGTTTTCTTTGATTAGTCCCTGAGTACTAACTACAAAAAATGTCCAGCACCAAAAAAGAAATATTTTTGTTGTTTCGCCGACTTCAGCTAAAGCTGCCAACTCTTTCACAGTCTCTTGCATCCAGAAATCAATCAAACACAATGGTTCATTTCCTTTCTTTATGTTCACTTTGCTCTGGTTTGCATAAACAGCATGTGTTTTGAATAAACATTAATGCTGAGTCTCGCATTTTGAAATGTGGAGCTTCATGAGCCCAACATTGAAGAGATTGTAATCAACTTTAAAGTTTAAAACTCTTGCGTGCCCAACAAATCCAGCCTGCAAAGTTTCTAGATTCATTTCACAAGCCAGAACTTGACAAAAATCAGCTTTGGGCGGGGTCTGTGGCGAAAGTTGTTCCCATTTCTTGAGATTGATTTAGAAGTGTGAGATTGGGGATTTTGGGTGAGAACTGAGAAATTGGAAGAGGATGGGATTCAAAGATTTTCTAAATGGGCTTTAATGTCTAACAAAAAAAAGAAAGAAAGAACCATATGGTGTTAAATGGCTGTTAGCTTTTTTATTTAAGTAGACAGGTGGCTAAAATTTAAAAGAGGAACCTAAAGAACAGAAACTAAGATACTATATATAAGTTTTGTCCTATTAATATTAGTAATTTTTAAGAATTTATTTTCTGTTAAATTGACAGGTCAAACATATAAAAGGAGCATGGAATTTCTTGACTACTAATGTATAATAAACTGAACTTGCTCAAAGAATAGGTTGTACCAGACGTCTCAAGCTGAGATTAGAATATCCAAGGCAACTTCCTTGAGGGATGGCATAACTTCCTGCTGATGTAGACATATATATTTACTCCCCACTTTTCTTAGGACCTTCCAGGGACCAGGGTAGCACCTAAAGAAACATTTTAAAAAATAAAATAAAATAGAAAGTAATGTTCAATGCAGCAGTAAAATAGTACTACCCACAATTTTTTTTTTTTTTTTTTAAGTGTTGAAAGCACTAAAAAATAGCAAATTTTTTTTTCTTGACAAGTAAAAGAAAATAGAAATTCTACTATATAAAACCATGTAATTTGCAGTGATTGGCATTACAAGACCTGAAAAGGATTCCTCCATTGCGTCCCTTGAAATTGTGAATGTAATATACAGTCTCCATCATAGGCAGGAGGGTCTTGGAAAGTTTGGCCAGCTTCGGGTAGAAGAAAGATGGATAATCTTAATTCATTCAAGGACATTGTTGTGTGAGTAGATCTTAAATCACAATTTAATACTGCAGATGCTAACAAAAAGTCTACATCATGGGCACTGGGCACAAGGTTTGGAAGTTTGGCCAGCTCAGGACAAAGCAATTAATTCTTCGAGAACAATTGTTGTCTGAGTAGAGTAAAAAGGCACTACAGAATCCAGCAGGTGGACCAACTTGCTTCTTATAATTCATTTGCAAGTTGAAACACTATACAACTTAATCAACTCTTCATTATGAATCTTTTTATATTTTGGGACAAATCACCAATAAGTTCCAGTGGGCACAACTATGTGAATTTTCAACCAAAAGGAAAATCTTTATTTTTCACTTCCAAGTGGTGCTTTTGAAGAGGAATGGAAGAATGCCAATCATGGACAATTAGTAAATTGAGTGCTTATTACTTTAGTAAAACCCAATATAATGGTGTGTATCGAGAAACTTTTACCTAGCACCTAACTTGAGCAAATAACTGAGTACTCTAAATTCAAGATCAAGTATATAAAAGAAAAAAGTAAATTTGACGTAGGATACATCCAGATCTTATACGGTCAAGTTCTCCATTAAAAATAATCAGTTTTCTGGCTGTGTTCTCAACAGCTTCTTTGTACAGCTCTTCTACCACAAGCATTTCTGAAATGCAAGAGAATACCAGACATAAAAATTCTGGGGTGATATAAAAAAGTTGGGATATTTGAAGCTACCATTGACATTGAAATATGGATAGGCAACCAAGAACAGTTCATCCTCTGGCTTCACTCGATCTGCCATTTTCACCTTTTCGGAAAAACCAAAATCCTCAAAAAATGATGGCTTCGTCAAATAGTCCAACTTAAAGGAGGCTCCTCCAAAGGCTGATTGTCTTGCAAATTGAACTTCACTGGCCTCTGGGAAGAACTGAAAATTTTTATGTAAAGGTTTGTATAAATAAATTAGCTGTTAGAATTAAATACAGCTAATGAGACATAACAATATTGTGAAGTAGCATTTCAAGGATTCAAACCAATAACAGTTAAAGAAAAATAAATCAACAAGCACACATGCAGAACGCAAGAATTTATTTAGTTCAGCAATATGCCTATGTCCAAGGGTGGCAAAGAGGAGAAAGTCACCAAGTAATAGTAAGATTACAAATATGGCACAAGAACTCTTTCAAGAAATTCATAAGCCCATATATACCCAAAGACTTTCACAAAAGCACACTAACAAAGAAACCTAGGTGCCGCGGTTTGAAACTCTTTCCCACACAGCTTACAATAGACAAAGTATATTCAGAGGAAGCCATCCAAAGTCAACTAGGGTTAACAGAGAACTAAAGCCTTATTTGGTCACAGCTCTTTACTGATGCACAAAAGAAAGTTAGCATTTAATGGGATTTTAGCCCGTGTTACTAGTATGGTGCTTATGATGCATCTTAAATTAAAGTCACATATTATAAACTATGAAATAATAAAATGATAATAAATTTAGATAACAGACAAAAGCAAAAGAGAATTTTTAATAAGACAAAAGATTGCAACTAGTGTAAGTAACTACACATTAATCAATAAGGCCAACCTTATAAATAAATAAAATGCCTTGAAACCAATTGTCCAATCAAACTTTTGGCCCTTTCCATGGCTAAACCCCATCTGCAATGATGCTACTCCCCAGTCTTAATTTGATATTTGCAATCCTAAGGGTTGATCTTTAGGAAAAATATATAACAGCAATGTTTCCCTCTTCTCTTATTTATTTCTTTTGTTTCCTATATTTTCATCATTCCTATACTGAAAGAGATCCAAAAAACTATTTTGGAATTCTTAAGGAAAAATGTAGATTCAATAATATATATCATTTTATTAAAGTTAGCCAGTCACTAAATGTTGAATCAGATGCAATTAATAAAATTTTTGACCAATTTAACATTAAAAAAAAAAAAAAAAACTGTGGCAAAGAAATAGAGGAGGGAAAGTAAAAGAGCAGAAAAAAGGAGGAAAAAGACCCCAATATGAGCTTCCAGTAAACTAATTAATTAACAGTACCATTTGATAGCATATCTCCAAAAGTTAAAAACATTTTAAGTTGGTTTCCCAATAACTATTCAATGTTTGTGTAAAGATTCCATGTATCATCTTTGTCACTACCATGATCCCAAAAGGTAGCAACTGCACCAAAAACTGTCATACCGCTCTTTTAGCACTTGATCTGTTGTCAAAGCTTTCAAATCCCAAAACATATTCTTGGTAACTTTACCAAATTACTTGCACGTACAATCTTTTTCATTTTTCTTTCTCTTTTGGGTTGCAGAACAATGTTAGAAGTATCACTTCCCCACACAAAACCATACCTATGGAGCCCCTCACAAAGGAAATGTCTGTAGCAACGCAATGGACATGGAAGCTCTCAATGTCTCATCCTCTCCTAATTCCACAGTATCACATAGAACTGAAAAATATTTCAACATGAAATTCTATTGCTGCCAATTTCAAAGAAGACTATGAGAGAACTAAGATGGGACAAATTTAACTCACATCCAAACCTCTACACATCTAATGGTGATGTTGAAACAAGTTGACAAAAATAAGAAAAGGAAAATATCCTTTCACACTAGTTTACATCTAGGAAGCACAAACACTTCATTTAGAGTGCTGTACACATGTCGTACCTGTGTCATACTGGTGTCGTACTGGTTGTTTCATGTTATAATTTTTCATAAATTGCTTGTGTCACCGTGTCGTATCCATACCTGTGTCTGTGTTCGTGATTCATTTCATTGGTTTACATTCATTATTTCACACACATCTATAATTGATGTGAGAATGTCCACATTTTAATATATAAAAGTGGATGTGCAATAACCAATGTGAAAAAACTGACATGAGAGAATAAAAGCCCAATAAGAAAATGGCTAGAATATGAAATGTTGTTGTGACTGTCACACAGGAATAAAATATACTAGTTAATTAAGATCATATGTTGAAGCATCCATAATTACTGCCATTTCACAAACCCCCTTGCATCTGCAAGCTTTGCCATAGATTGGTCTAGTATCAATAAAAACAGTCCAACTAACCGAGGATATGAGTCAAATAAACTATGCAGAGAACATTACAGTTGGATTTCATTGATTCACAATTCTCGAGAAAACATTTAGATAAAGCTACAGAATATACTTCGTTTACAGTTAGATTTAGATCTTTATCATATCTATAGTCATTAGTTTACTCCTTATCGTTCCTCAATTTATATAATTACTTACTTGTTAATATAAAAACTGCAATAGAATCCATCGTAAATAAGTTCAAAAACGCTATAATTCATGTTAGAAGCAATTAACAGATCAGAGAATATATAATTTTCAATTACATATCATTTTACAATATGAAAAGTAGTCTCTTTATCAGTTATGGGAAGCATACATAGCTTTTGAAATATTGATCAATGAGTTCAAACAGAAGACACAGAGCTGGTCAAAGAAAATAGCATCTTCTCTAATATGTAATTGAAAGGATTTTAAGGTCCGGTTTAATGACTCCCATATCTTGTACTTATTTTCAGAATAATGTGAAGCATTGATTCACCACAAATGACAAAGTAGAGAGTACTGATCTAAACGAAGAAGCTTACGATTCTGGTGCGTGTGGCTTTCTCTGGATTTATGAAGCTGTCACAAAATTCACGAATCAATTGCATACTTCCAGTCATTTCTATTCCTCCTTCCCCATCACCTGACACATACGAGTTACATAGAGTTATTGGCAATATAAGATGATGGGAATATATGAGTTACATAGAGTTATAGGCAATATATGAGTTATATATATATATATATATATATATATATATAACACAAGGCAATTGGAGGGAACCTGGTACAGATTCAAGTCCGGCAGTTGGAAATTCAATCTCCTGTAATAGATACTTTTTTGGTCACAACCCACAATTGACCTCGTAGCTTTCATTTTTCAGTCAAATGGAAATTACCCAGTACTAACTCACCATCAACTGTCTGTTATCCTTTAAAGCCAATTCAGTTGCTTTTCTGGCCTGTCCATTGTTAAATAGCCCAAAAAGATAAAATTTTAGTAATGCAATAGCAACTAAGGAAAGATGATTCATTCAAACAAATCCTAATCAATTAATTGAAGATTCCAAGAGGTTCCATTTGAGTTTTCATTGTACTTCCATTTTTCATCTAAGTTTGATTCATCCATTATCATCAAGTGCTACTTGGTTAAATTTATAGGTAGAATTGGCACATCATCATTCATCTCCCACCTCATATTAAAAAGGAAACTATTTGATCCACAACAAAGTTTTTCCCTGAAACACCAATCTTCAAAAATAAAAATAAAAAATTCCCTCCCTCGTATACAACTATTCATGATGAAAAAGAAGCCTGATACTACGTACAGCTAAAATACGATCAAATGGGTACATGCAAAAAATGCAACACAACGACAAAAACAACAAATATACACCCAAATTTGAAACTTGAACCAAAAAGCTTATTTTTATTATTATTATTATTATTATTATTATCACACACCAAAAGTTATGAATAACTTCAAAAGAAGCTTACTTGTTGAAGAAGCTCAAAATAATCACTAGGGAATGGCACATCAACGTCAACTGAGGCACTGCTATCCCCAGAAACCGAGTTAGTGACTAGTCTGAGTCTGAGACTATTAGTTTTAGACGCAGTGACTCTTTGAAGACCAATTTGCCCATCATTGTTTATTCCGCACGTACTTACATTTGGATTTGGTGGTGGAAGAGAAGGAAAAGCAATCGGAACCTTGGAAACAAATGCAGTTGTGGTTACGGATAACATTTTTTAACCTCTGTTATGTGTGACGCACGAGCCACAGAGTGGGGTAGTACGCTTATAAATGCCTTGAACACTATTTGTTCCAAGATCGTGTGATAAAACGAAATGAAATATAACGCTCAATTTGTTTCCGCAATTTTTAGAAAATTCTTAAAAATATTTTCTATAAAACTATCTTATTTTTTTACGTTGGACTGCAACTTTAAATAAGTTAAAAAACAGTATTTTAACTTCTCTTATTTAACTTATTATGATATAAAATTGTTTTCTAAAAAAATTTAATGGAAAACAATCGCTAAAAATAAATCATACTTTTTCTGTTAATCAAAAATAGTTTTCCTTTAACTCATTTTTTCTTATACTACCAAACAGTGAAAAACATGAAAAAATTATCTTTACACAAAATTTTCCATTGAAACAAATAAAGCATAAATAAATAAAACTAACTTCATCACACATAAAGGAAATTTTAAGTGAAAAAAATTAAACTTTTTTTTTTTTTTTGAGTTTAATATAATTTTTCAATTTGAATTTATCTATTGTTAATGAGATTACACATAAAGGAAATTTTAAGAAACTAAAATTTAGAATTTGAAAATGAGTAAACTACTGAGTTTAGTGTATGCTAGTTTTTAGGAAAAAATATATTAAACGTGCGTGAGATATATCTATACTACTATTTAAGGAGTTCCCTTTGTTTTTCTATCTATACTATGTAGTATGTACTATTTAAGAGGCTTCTCCTATACTATGTAGTATGTACTATTTAAGAGGCTTCTCTTGTCTGAGATCCTCTTTTTTTTTTTTCTTTTTTGTTTTTGTTTAAAAATGCCTCTATATCCCTATGTTTGAGTAGAGATAAAATTAAAGAATAATTCGGTAAAAATACAACTTTAACTCCTACTAAAATATTGCCTAAAAAATAGGATCACTCTTCTACTGATTTTCAAATTACTTTATCCACTTACTAGTCTTTAAACACGCGCTCACACGTATACTCAGAGGCTCTTCTATTTTTTGGGTAAAGATTCATCATTTGAATCTATTATAATTTGAGATTACTACATTTTCTAATCATAAAATACCTAGGAGTGTGATGAATATTATGCATTTGTGGATGAAATATTTTTTTCATCACACCTCTAGGTATTTTATGATTAGAAAATGTAGTAATCTCAAATTATAATGGATTCAAATTATTAACCTTTGTCGGGGGCGAAAAAGTTTTTTCTTCCGACAAATGAGATTTGTGTTGGGTTGGGAGTCTAAAACGAAACTCGACGATGGACTCAAGGTACGGCCCAAAGGCTATTGGTGAAGATCCAAAGAATTCACTTTATTTTATACCTTGGGCTTAGGTTGAGACTGACAAGAATGACCCATAAACAATTCCTATAGCAGACACGTCAACATGATTAAAAAGCATAATGCAAGAAATAGTCCAGCAGTAAAATATTTCTACAATAAAATAGCTTAGTGGTAAAATGTCCCAACAGTAAAGTAAGACAAAACAGAATAAACCTCCAACTATTAGCTATTTCACAGATTAAGGAAAGTATCCACATTTTCAAACTCATAATCCATTGGCTCTAGAGAAGAGTCTTCTAACACAATAATATGAGAGAAAAATTCTATAGTGATAGTTACATAATAACATTCAATAGTAAATGAGTAAATGAATATTATGAGCTCTACTATAATAAATAATTAGGAAAACTTAGTGTGAGACGAAGGGAAAGAGAGAGAGATTCCAGCTAGCGTAGCAAGATCATTATGGTGCCAAGGTATGCTCATGGATCTGGTATGAGTAGTGAGTAATGAGGGACATCTCAGGTAGTATGAGTAGTGAGAGAGAATGTTTAGTGAAACTGTTGGGACTTTTTGCTGGGGACGGGTAAAGCTTATAAGTAGAGAAGTGAGAGGTGTTTGTGAGCTATAGGCTTAAGAGCCCAGTTTCTAAGTTTAAAACTAAGAAGTCAGAGACTCAGAACCTCACTAAGAGCTTTTAGAGAATTAAGAAAAAGAGATTAGGGAAGTTTTTCAGAGAGTTCTTCCTTATTTTTGTGTTTCTTCGTCCGTCCCTCCTCCGAAGTGTTGGTGGAGAGTTTCTATTTATAGTTGAGTTTTAGGGGGTGATTAGCGAATAATTTCTGCTAAATCAGTCTCAATCTTCAAAAGATCTTTAGAGAATCGTTCCTAGGATTTGGACCAAGAATGGTAAGCTCAGCTTTTAGAATGTTCTTACTGTTTTGGGTAATAATAGTTGTGGTTTCAACTTGGTATTAAATACTGATTTGTCCTCAGCTAATGGGATTAAGGCATATATTAGGCTAATGATCTTGGTTTTGCTGCTACTAGAATCAGAGCTCCTAGGGCAGATTGTATCGCCCCAAGCTAGGTGTCAATCTTGGAGCCTTATGCTGGGAACTCTGCTGGGATCCTTTTGGTGCCCTCCAAACCACATTGTCCTAAGTTTTCCCATTTGGGTTCATGTGCTTGGTCCATGAACCAGAAAATACACATTTTTTGCATGATAATGAACTGATTTCAAGTTGTTCCAAAAACTTTCATGGCCTGATTATGGCTGCCCTTAGTCCTTGATCGAATGGGTTAGAGAAGGAAGGAGATATAGCTGGCTGAAGCTTCTCAGTTTTTTGTCATGTCACCTCAGCTTTATGTCACATGAGAAATGATGAAAATGAACTTAGGAAGGAAGGGTTTAACCCCTACTGAACACATGTCCCTCTTCTGATCTAATTGGACAAGCTGGAACTGATGGTGATGGGCTCCAACTGTCAGGTTGTGCTGAGACTTGACTGGTCAGCTCACATGAGCTTCAACTGCTGGGATCTGTATATGAGTTGGGCTGGCTCAGCTGGACTTTGTAGTTGAGCTTATTTGGGCTTGGTCATCCCTACAAAAATGAATGGTTTTGCCATAGGTAATATATATGAACTTTTGTAGTTAGTTGATTGTGGAAAAATAAGCATAGTTCCCATACATTTTGTGAAAGAAATATTTTTGAGAGATGAGTAATCTATATTTCCCATGAGTTAGGGACTTTAGTATATATTTTGCCAAGAAATAATTTTGGGTTTTGAGTATAATGTAATTGTTTTGGCCAAAATAGATTTGAGCTTTATAAAATAGGTGCCAAATTAGTATTTGGGCTTTATAAAATAGGTGCCAAAATAATATTTGGACTTTATAAAATAGGCGCCAAATTGGTATTTGGGCTTTGTAAAATAGTGCCAAAATAATATTTGGGCATTGTAAAATAGTGCCAAAATAATATTTGGGCATTGTAAAATAGTGCCAAAATAGCATTTGGGCTTTGTAAAATTTTGTGAAAATATTGTCGTGTAGCAACGGGCTTTAAGAGGTGCCGTGTGGCAACAGGTTTTAGAGGCGCTGTGAAGCAACGGGCTTTTAGAGGTGCCGTGTAGTAACAGGCTTTTAGAGGTGCTGTATAGCAACAGGCTTTGGAGGTGTCGTGTAGCAACGGGTTTTTAGAGGTGTTGTGTAGCAAAGGGCTTTAGAGGTGACGTGTAGCAATGAGCTTTTACAGGTGCCGTGTAGCAACGGGCTTTTAACAGGTGCTGTGTAGCAATGAGCTTTATGAAAGAGTTTTGTTGGGCCTTTTGGATTTTTCCCACAAGGTAAATGATTTTGGGCTTTTTTTTGGATATAGTATAATTTTGCGGTCCAATTTTGGTAACAATATGATAGGTATTTTTCTGAAAACCCAAGTTGGATAATATGTGGGTAATATGTGTGAGAGGGCCTAAGATAATTTATGAGGCTTATATATGGAATATTTGTGGAAAATATTTATGTGGGCTCAAAATAGTTTATGGGCTTGTGTGGGTATATATTTTTGTGAGTGGACTAATGAAATTAGGGCCCAAAAATTTGTACCTTAACAACCTTTACTCAAAAAATAGAAGAGCCTCTGAGTACATGCATGAGTGCATGCTCAGAGGCTAGTTTAATTGGGGTAAATTTGGAACTGATTAAGTTTGAAATGAAAGTAATTGAAGTTTATTAATATTAACTAGCTTGTAACCCAATGCATATGCATGAATATACTTAAAATATATACATTAAAATGCATAATATAATTCTTACGTATATAATTTAAATATTATTGATAGTTATTCTTATTTTTTTTAACTCTTTAAAAAGTCTTGTAAGAATATTATTAGGTAGAAAGTGTAAATTACCCATATTTTTTAAATTTTTTATGTTCATTAATCCTAAAATTTTTGGTTTTTGTATGGTACTTTACTTTTGAGAAATTAAGTATTGGGTAAATTTTTTTTTTCATTTGTAAATTTTATATTATTAAGTGGATTATAAATATTTAAGAAAGTAATTAGTATTTAGATTGTGGATAATGGAGTTATTTATCTTTATCTTTTTTTTTTTCATTTTTTTTTTCATTTTGTATGGTGCTTTACTTTTAATAAATCAAGTATTGGGTAAATTTTTTTTTTTTCACATTTTTTTTTCTTTTGTAAATTTATATTATTAAGTGGATTATAAATATTTAAGATAGTTATTAGTATTTAGATTGTGGATTGTAGAGTGATTAATCTTTTTTTTTTCTTTTTGTATGGTGCTTTACTTTCAAGAAATCAAGTATTGGATAATTTTTTTTTAACTTTTTTTTTTCTTTTGTAAATTTTATATTATTAAGTATATTATAAATATTTAAGATAGTAATTAGTATTTAGAGTATAAACTGTGGAGTGGTTTATCTTTTTTTTTTTTTTTTTTTTTTTTTTTTTTTTTGTATGGTATGTTACTTTCAAGAAATCAAGTATTGGGTAATTTTTTTTTTCTTTTGTAAATTTTTTTCATTTATTCATTTCTAGCAACTATATTTTTCAAATTCTCAACCACTATATTTTTTAAATCTCCCAAGGTTATCACTTTTGGTAACATTTTAATTTGAAATTTATCAAATCTATATAATTTGGAATGAAATTATTCATTACTTTTTCCCTACAAAATTCATTAATTTTTTTGCCTAGTTTTATTTTTTAGGTTATGATTATTATTCATTAACTTATCATTATCCCTTTCTAATTTTTCTTTTAAAAAACCTATCAAATTTTAATTTAAGGGATTATTATTACTATTTATTAGAAAATATCTCAAATCAATTTGAATCTATTATAATTTGGGATTACTACATTTTCTAATCATAAAATACCTATGCGCATGCTCAGAGGCTCTTCTATTTTTTGGGTAAAAGTTAATAATTTGAATTCATTAAAATTTGGGATTACTACATTTTCTAATCATAAAATATCTAGGGGTGTGATGAGTGTTATGTATTTGTGGATGAAATATTTTTTTCATCACACCCCTAGGTATTTTATGATTAGGAAATGCACTAATCCCAAATTATAATGAATTCAAATTATTAATTTTTATCCAAAAAATAGAAGAGCATTTGAGCACGTGCTCACACATGTGCTCAAAGGCTAGTAGAAAGTAAAGATTACAACTTAGTGATATTGTCATTGGGGAATGGGGACTTAAGTTGGGTACAAAATAAGGAGTCTACAACTTCTTTCTTTTAAATTCCTCTAATTTGGAATAATAAAAAGAATAGGTTTTTTTTAGAAACAAAAAAAAAAAAAAAGGAAAAAAAGAAGAAGAAGAGAGGTTTAAGAGTAAAAATTTATTTTATAATACATTCTTATGAGACATCACTCTTATAACATGCTTAAGTCATATTGTGAGAGAGATCATAATAAAAGACTGTTTGATGAGATACATTTTCAATAGTAAAGGTAAAATATCCTTTGCAAAGCCCTCCTCCCCTTCCACTATAAAACAACAAAACAAGGTTCATTAAAGCCTCTATATTGAATTCTATTTTTTTGATTTTTGGGTTTTGTTTTATTTATTTATTATTTTTGAGAAGATTTTAATAAGACTTAAAGAGTTAAAAAAATAAATAAATAAATAAAAGGGAGAAAAAGGTGAAAGAATGAAGAACAGTATCTTAAATTAACTAAAAAAAATACACTTTTAAATACTGTATAATAAGCCATCACAGGTATAATAAAACAGACAAAAATCCCATTAAAAAAAAAAAAAAAACAGACAAAAATCCCTCTGGACTCACTCTGGTCTCAGAAGCACAGCTCACCGGATAAATGGTCCGGTGGTCGGCACTTTAACTCAACTCCCAAAAAAAGTCATTATATATTCATTGAATTTGCTTTAGCGGAGAAGTAAAGTGTTGATGGATTCGCAGGAGGCGGAGGTGGAGGTGGAGGTCGGAAGGACGAAAAGGAGGGGAGTAGCCTCTGCGGTGCTGCGATGCACTCTGGGCCTTGTCTTTCCTTTCATCCTTATTTTCTTTGCCCTTTGGTTTTACGTTGCTTTATCTTCATCTTCATCTTCAACTGATAGTGATAGTACAATTTCCTTGCCCTCCCAGTGCAAGATTGTATCCAGCAGTGAGTATTTTTTATTATTATTATCTATTTTTTTTGGGTTATATGATTTGGAAATTTATTCTAAGCAATATGAATATATTGAATATATTGAAGGTGTGGATCTTAGGTCGTCTCAGGTGTGTGAACTTGGACTGTTAAATTATAAAGCCAAGAATGTGTTTTACCCATTTCATACCAATAAGTTTCGCTGCCGCTATGATTACTATTGGGCTTCAGTTTTTAAGGTATCTATCTATCTATCTGTCTATGTTGTTTTTATTAATTATCAGTACTAACTCGTCTCACTGAGATGTTCCATTGTCCTATTCCTATACTGGTGTTTATTGTTTGTTTTGAAATAAAAACCACTTCCTTTGAAAAACAAGTGCTGCTTTAGTTTAGTGTTTGAGCTATCAATTATACATACATACATACATACCCTTTACTTTGTTCTATCAAGTGGAGGACTTCTTGTTTGAGCTAGAGCTCATTGGTGGTGCGTATAATATATATGTACATGCATTTGAATATATGTATGAATTCGTATATTTATGTATGTAGGTAGCTACGTTGCTCAGTATCAAAATTTCTTTGTAACAATTTTAGGTGGAGTACAAAGATCATTCTTCAGGACAGACGCAGCTTGCGTTTGCTGAAGCTCCAAATGAAGCCCTTCCTCTTAATTGCAGGCCTAACTTTGGTGCTGCATGGTTGACCAAAGATAAATTTAAGGTAGGGGGTTGCAAAGCTTTGTGTATCTACGTTTAAGCCGTCTTTATTTTCTTTTTTTATTTCTCTTGGATTAGTTGATAATTATACACTTGTGAACTTGCTTTTAGGTGAATAGAACGTATGACTGCTGGTACCAATCTGGCATTTCCAAAGTGAGCTTATATCACGATGGTTTTTTCAGTTGCCAAGCAAAAGATCCATCTACCATTGAGATGATTAGACGATATTCCATCCTGTAAGTAGATTCCCTAAAATTCCCTAATAATTGTTTGTTCTATGTGTGGCTTGATTTGGATGGAGGGTTTCTTTCATTCACATTGCTGGTTTTTTATCCAAATTGTTTTGCTGTTTTGATTGGACTGCTTGGAAAATTGAACCTAGTGGCTTCTTCCTCCTTAATCTATCTCCATCCTTCACCATTTTTTTTGTTGTTGCCTTTTTCTCTCTTTCTTCTTTGGTATTTCCCCGTTTTCCTTCTTTTTATGTGTTCTATTACTGTGTTTCTGGATGTACTGATCTTTCTTCTAAAAATTTTATGATATCAAAGATAATACATACTCCAAACTTGGTGAGACTTTATTTTCCACTCTTCTTGGTTCAATCTTTATTTTCTCCTTAACCTGCTTTTATTAGTTTCTTGTGGTTGAAAGCTCTTTCCCACTACTTTACACTACTGTTAAGGTTCTTAAGGACGGGTATTTAACTCTTTCGTTAATTATGTTCCCTCAGATTTCTGTTTTCACGCCAACATTTCCTGCATAATTAATTGGCTGAATAGGTTACCCTTTCCATTTCTTTTGGCTTTTTTTGATGATTGCCTGCTCTACTTAAGTTTTTGTTTATATAAAGTACTCCAAACTCTAGTAAAAAGCAATTGTGAACTCTAGGGCTGCAATTTGGACTTGCAGTAGAGCGTATGTCAGTTAGTTGACAGAGAATGTCAAATTATGGCTCTTGCTATGTGATGATCAGGAATGATATTAGATTAGATCATCAAGTTATGAAATTGGTTGGGTAAGAGAGTTTGAGGTCAACGATAAAGACTGGCTGTACTTTCTTGGCTTGGAGGGCATATGCCCTCATGCTACTCATAGAAGGGATATTGTACTGAAAAATGATATTAGAGTGGAAGCATTTACTATGCAGACCAGGCTGATGTTCCATCTAGCAGATCTGCATCCATGTGTCGTACTCTAGTTGAATGGAACTTATTGATGTAGTTAAGTAAAGATAGTCTACCTTAGCAAGGTCAAGTGCAAGGATTGAGATCCTCTCCATTTGGATTGAAATAGACTAAGCCCAGTTAAAAAGATCGGATCTTGCTGCATCATTTGTGTATAATTAGACGGACTAAATTTACCCATCTCAATGGCGCGGTTGAATATTTTAGAAAACAGACATTTTATGCTGGCAACAGCAGTTGAATCAACATAGGGGAAGAGGGATAGAGAGACTTTGAATTTCCATTTATGAGGATCAATATGGTGTGTGGCTTGAAATTCAATAAAAACATTGATTATATTATAGTCTTGTGGAGCAGCATTGCTGCCGTTACCTTTTGGGACTAACCGTTAGGCATCATTTCTAATACAACATTTTGTTTAGTTCTTTTTTCTTTGTTTTATTTTTTATTTTTATAAGCACAACATTTTGTTTAATTCTTAAAAAAAAGAAAAAGAGGAACAATCTTTTGTGTTAGATATCATTTTTTACTTGGTATAGGTCCACTCCCTTTGGTGTCCTCCCAACATTTCTAGAACCAAAAAATATCGTCTTTGGCGGCACGCACTAGCCCTTGGCAATTTGTGGGTCCGGTGCATCTCCTTGTCTTTGTAGTTACTGTCTTTGTCCACATCCGTAAATGATACATTCCTCTTCTTTGGCATGGTCTTTGAGTCTTTGATAGCATTGATCAACAAATTGCATTTTCTGTGGTCTCTCTCTGTGAATTTTATATCTTGGATAAAACAACAGTTTTTTTTTTTGGGTAATATCTAACCTTATGATTGATGTGGCTAATTTAAGTCTTATCTTACAAACATATCTCATGGCAAATAGATAGGATGACGTAGGAAAAAGAGTAATATAGCCAAATTAGGTCTGGTAGTTCTGGACTGCTTGGAATTTAAGCTTTGGTTTTGGTGGGAAAAAGGCTAGAAAATAGTAAGGAAGATAGGGCTTTTAATGCTAAAAAGAAATAGAAGGACTTGGGGATGAAATGAAGGGAAAATTTTGAGAGTTGGGTTGCAGTTCCAGGATTGTAAACAGTAAGCCATTAACTGTTTTTTGTTCTTTATGGGGTATTTGGGGTTGTTTGATGGTGAGTGATTTAGGGTTTTGGGTTTTAGGGTTTGAAAGGTGACAAACCAATGTGTGTTTGTAAGGTTTTAAGTTGCTAGGAATTTAAGAAACAAAAAAGGAAAACAATAAAATTCTAGGCATCGCACTTAGGATTTCCTTGGCATCACACCTCAGTGAAGGTTGTATCACACAAACCTCAAACAAAGTTTCATAACTTATAAAAATTTAGAAAACTTGTTCTTCTTCGCTATAGAATAGAAAGCATTATATCCATATAAAGAGATGGTTAATACCCAACCCTAATAAGATTTGGACTACTTGGGCTTTGATAAATAAGCTCAAACTTTAGAACTAAACTCACAAATAAAACCCAATAAAATGGTCAAACCCCAAAATAAGACCCCATGGACCCATGTCAAGTAAGTAAAAATATTATATAATTGCTCTTGACAATTAAAATAAATTCAAAATTATATTGACTTCTCATTGCTTACGTAATTCTCCCCTAGTTGGAGAAAACTAATCATCGAGTTTTGAAGTGTTGAAGT
This sequence comes from Quercus robur, assembly GCF_932294415.1. Lineage (NCBI taxonomy): Eukaryota > Viridiplantae > Streptophyta > Magnoliopsida > Fagales > Fagaceae > Quercus > Quercus robur. The sequence goes on along the minus strand of NC_065545.1, from coordinate 42,571,249 downwards.
AAAAAAGAATCTTGGTTTCTTGAATTGCATCCTTGACATTATATAAAAAGATTGAATTTAAATTTCTTTCTTTTCTTTGTTTGAGGTAGCAATGATGATAATGATATACCCACCATTTCAACTAAATTATTTATCTTTTCAGGTATGACAAAATCAATATCTTGAAAAATTGGTGTAAGCAATAAACCTTGCTACCTCAGATGCTTTAATATGCAACATGAGCTCGGGAATAACATGCTTGGGCCTTTATATACTTTGTCTTTGCATTAAGTTTTTTATATTTTGTTTGTTCAATTTTAACCTCATCAGTAGTGTCCATCTCTTTAAGGTCTTACTTCTTTACAAGATCTTTTGTTTGAACTTTGACTTTATTGAGAATGGTATTTGAGTGATTTCTGCCCTTCTAATCCTTGAACAAATGGCACCTTTTGAATACATTGATTATTTAACATATTTCCTTTGATTGTGACTTCAAGCTTCCCTTGTTTATCTGCATGTTTCTTCAAATTGACATGTCCTATATTACTCACTAGACAACTCGTACCTATGGAAAAATCATTGTAGTTGTCATGTGTAGGATGTAAGGGCTTTGATAAATCTTTCAAAGAGAAATCAGTGCAATCCTTGGATAGGTTAGCTGGAACTCAAGGCATTTCTTTAGGCTGGTCAGTTGCTGGTTTGGTAGCTTTTATTTCTACATTAAAAATTTAGGGGGTGTTTGGTACATGCACTTAAAAACATGTGTTTTGTTATTTGAAAACATATGTGGAAATACGTGTGGGTGAAAAAGTATGTGGAAATATGTGTAATGTTGTTTAAAAACTGAAAATATATGTTTGAGTGGGTGTACCAAACGGGGCCTTAGGTTCTTATTTCTCCTTGATTTTCTTGCTGTTCAATGTTAAAAAGGGTATTCTACCTGTCTAGTGTGTAGTCTTGGAAATTTAGAGCCTATTTGGTCATTTTTTTCTAGGTGTTTTGTGAAACTTGTTTTCTAGGTGTTTTGTGAAATTCTTCTCAAAAACAGTATCTAAGTGTTTCTTAACCCCAAAAATCTGTTTGGCACTCAATTTCTATTTCTCTAAAACAAAATAAATAAAAATTGCACTTTACAATTACCCAACCACCCACCACTGCTGTTTTTGTCCATGGGTCTTATTTTGGGTTTATTATGTTATTGGAATTTCATTTATGGGATTTTACTAGTTAATTTGGGTTAGTAGTCAAAGCCTGTGGAGTCCAAATTTTATCAGGGTTTGATTTAGTTTTCTATAAATATTTATTCATTCCTTCTCTAACGTCTGATGCAAGGAAATGTAATGCTTAAAGAAAACTAGGTGCAATGCCTAGATCTATGTTCTTCTGCTTTTCCTCCTTCTACTTTACTATTTAATTTCCAAAAATTCCTCCATCCTCCAAACAATACACTCTGACCTTAAAATCCAATGGATGGAAACCCTAGGCTAGCACAACCTACATTTATTATTCTCCAAATCCACAAATTAGATCTACAACTCCCAATTTATTGTTCCCAACCAAGAACCAGATCTGATTTTCTTCCTTACCTCAAAACTCTAAAACATATCCATCTATTACTTCGTAATTAAGCTTTGATCCAATTTTTCATTCCAGCCTTTTCCACCATAAAATTCCTAACTCAAGCAAACCCTAATTCCCCTCAAATACATGCTGCCCATGGAAAATTCCTGCTATAATAAGTTTGTTACCAATCACCTTTAGCTTTCATGATTCAGTCTTGTCAAGCCTAAAATCCATGTTTTCAGCCATTGGACTGGCTACCACATATTTTTAACCTTTGTCATTGGAGTCTCTTTGTACTACATCAAGATATAATATATGTATCTTGGGTCCACATCCAGAATATTTTTGTGAGATCATCTATGTGACACTTTATTCATTGGTGTTGTATAATATTCACATCTTAGGGCCATCTTCCTGTTTCTTTAAAATTTTCATAAAGATATTGCTTTTTCTTCAGCTCTAACAAGGGAGAGGTTTGTTCAATCTTCTTCTTCCCTCCCGTGTCCATTCAGAGCCTGGAAAAAGCTACAACTTGATTACCATGTATTTAGCTCTATTAGTAAAAGACTTAAATTTTAAGTTTCTCCGGGAACTTCATCCAGTGACTGTCACATAAAGCTTTGAGCATCGCTATTTTGGTTGGAGATAATCTTAACTAGTTCCACACTTTTTTTTTCCTTAGTGATGATTTTGTTTTCTATACCTTCCAGATTGCAATGTAGCTATGTTTCCTCAATTAGATAATCATCTTAATTGTTTTTTTTTTTTTCAAGTTTCAACACCAAATTAACCAATCCTTTTTCCCAATTAAATTGGGATTGGCATAATTCTGCCCTATAGGACTTCGTAAATTTATTTCTATCAATTGTGAAGTGGATACAGACACTGTCCAATATGGTTTGTTTCATTTGAAATTATGTAATAGGCCAGCCAGCCCCTGCAGGGTGCACTTTTATTGAGTTCTTATATGGTTCATATGTTTATGCCATCAAAGATGGGCTTTCCACAATTCACTCTGCCAGCCACATTCTAGGGTGCTGACTTTGTAGTGTTTCTATGGTTCATATGTTTACAGGGTTTAGATCGGAGCCTTTCACCATTTACTGGTGCATATTGCTATAAAATTCATACCCCTCCCGTCTTTGCACCAGAATTCAACGTTGTTGATATTTGTATTTTAATATTCTTTTTAAAAAGAATAAGAATGAAAAAAAAAAAATCTGATTAAAGATTCTCTGATATTATCCATCTTCTTCATAAATGTTCAGTAGCGTATCATGTAATTAAAATGTCTGTATTTAGTAGCATGAGTGCATGTTTTTGTGTGCGGCTTTTGAGTGATTCTTTCTTAATTATTTAATAATCATTGGTGGTTCTTATAATGTCAGGTCCATAAAAATATTACAGTCCTCGTTTTCCATCAGGGGAGGAGCCAAGTATTGGAGGTGGGAAATGATTGCTGGAGTTGTAGCTGGTTTTTCAACTTCCTTGATCACCATCAGCTTCATTAGGCTAATACATCAAATGAAATTGTGGTTGCCCCACATCTGGTCACCAAGGGTGCTCTCTCAGGCTGTCAATTCAGTCCACTTGAAGCGTGCTGGTTTTCTTGTGATATACTTCTCTTTTGTCATTTGGTTGGCCATGCAGTATGGGAAAAGGCTTGGGATCCTAGAGATTTTCACAGCACTGAATTCTTAGGCAGCACCTTTTTTCTCTGTCCCTCTGAAGACCTCATTTCTGCAATATTGGAATTGCAGCATGTAACATCCCATGTGTACTGATGTACACAATTGAGTGTAACACAATGTATGGCATCACATGTAGAACAGAATGTATGTAGTACAGTGACAACTTCATGTATAGGATTCTTATAGAATAAGAGAGTTGTGATCTGATAAGAAAAGGTCGATATGTTGTTTGATACTCCTTTCGTCCTATTTAGTTTTAAATGAGGGTAATCTTTGAAACAGGTAACTTTTATTTAAAAGATAGTGAATGATGCCCTCTAAAAAAATTGGTCATTTAAAGAACAAATGTAATATCTTGGGATTTACTCTCCTATTGTTTCGCTGTAAAATATATTGCACTAAAAATATCTTCAATAAAACATTTTCATTTTACAATGTTTGGTTGTTTAAATGAAAATGCTAAGGAAATCACTTTCAAGAGTTTGTTTCTTAGTAAGAATGTAAAAACATTTTACTGTCTCTAAGCCTACTGGATGAGTGCAAGTCGAACCAAATCAGAGAAAAATTTGGTCTATTTGGTGCTTTTGAAGCATCAAACCCAAGCCTTCTGTCAAGCTAGTAGGCTACCATCACTGACAAACGAAACCCATACCCGAAATCCATCAAATAACCCACCCACGTTGTCGGTCAAGCTACCATCACCCCTCCACCATGGACAAACCCAAACCATACCCAAAATACATCAACCCAAGCCATCTAATCACAAGATCCGCCACAATCTGATCCACCAAAAGCGGCTCCGCCACAATCCAACCTCCAAAAACCCAACTCGAGAAACTCCAAGCAAGTGGAGATCTCTTTGATGAACTGTTCTAATCTCTTTAATCTCGGTTTTGAAAATGTTTTCTGAAAAATATTTTACAGTTGAACAAATGGAGTGTTAAAAACATATAAGAAGAATATTGCATCAATATGTTGCATAAGATATTGTTTTTTTTTTTGGTGACAAAGAGGCAGGGTATGGTTAGATTGATTGAAGTGTGTGTTCTTTTAATTTAATATCAATGGACTCGAAAAGATTAATAATGGTTCTACACTTTGAAAATGCTCAAATCACTTTGAAAACAATGCGGAAAATGCTCACTCTTTTGATCATAACTTTTCATCCACAAATGGCAAACACGCGTGTGCGCCTTCAATTCTAGAATTGTGTATTTTCATATTTAGGGGTCCAAAATATCAATCTTTGGGTTAGGCTACCCCTCATACCCTTAGGAACGTCCAAAAGCCTCTAAAAGACCTTGGAAACCCTAGTTTACAAATACACACACTCATATTATGCCTCCAATCCAAATCCTATCTAGAAAAAGTGCCTCCATCTTTTCTAAACTCACCACAACACCTTTGCACGTTTTTCTAAGTTTAAAAAATTTCTTTCTAGCATTGATTCTAAAGCTGAAACTTGTTTTCTAATTGGTTTTACAAAATATTTTTAATTAAAGTTGTTATTGAGTTGTGATTATCTAAGAATTGTTGTGCTCTATTTTCCTTTGTTCTCTATCTAATCTCAATATTGTAGGCATTGAAGGGTCAGTTAAATAACCTCAAACTCATGATCCTAAGCAAAGTGAGTGTTCTTTCCATGAACTCCTTTTTTGCTTAATATGATTTTTTTTTTTAATACAAGATATAAATTTTACTCTAACCTAATCTAAGTGTATATGTGTGTGCTTTCTCCTGAAAACTTGAACTCTGACCCTTGCTCCTCCCACACCTCACAAGCACTTATACTTTTGGAGTGACTATTGCACCAAGGGTGTGCTGTGGTCGCTTAATATGATTTACATGATTTCTTAATGTAGTTTCTTTAATTGTTATAATTGTTTTATTTGATGTTTTTCATTCATTTTCATATAACTCGAGTTTCACTTGGAACTCAATTCCAAAAAAGTGCTGCATAACTAAATAAGTTTGGTCAAGTTGTAGTTAGCTATTTTTTCCTAAAATTATGCTATTTTGCAAAATTTTCCATTTGTATTGCCAAGACTCCATTCGTAGGGGTTAGCGTCAAAATTCGGTGTCAACAGCTTGACAAGAGACTTAGCATGATTTTTGCCCTTCGCTGGCTGAGGATAATTTTTTCCCTTCACTTTTGTCTTTCATTTGACCGATGATACCTCCGTCTTTAGAGACTTAGTGAAAGTTCAAAAACGTGTACAAAAACATTTTTGAACGTTTAGACCCCCAAAAACCAACTTAACCAACACAAGCAATATGTCAAACAACTAGTGTGCGGAAACTTAACATATGCTATAATATGAAATTGGTTAAACAACTATCTAAGCCATAACAAAATAAAACCACAGCAGATAATGTAAAGGCAGAGATAGAGAGGAAGGAAGATGCAAACACAAAGATAACACCCGATGTGTTATCGAAGAGGAAACCGAAGACCTCGGCGAAAAACCTCTCCGCCGCCCTCCAAGCGGTAATCAATCCACTAGAAAATACAGTTGGGATACAAGGACAGTAATAGACCCTCCAAGCCTAATCTACCCAGTGCACCTAAGCCCTCCAAGCTTCTTGCTCCAACGAGGTTGCGCCGAACCTTTTTCTTTTCTAGCTTCCCGGATTCCGCTACTAGACCATAGCATCAACCAATGAAGATTGGCTCCTTCCTAACTGCTTCCCAGAACTCCAAACGACTGTCTCACAGAGATGATAATGGTGAGAACCAGGTTTGGTATAATGCCTCTCAAGGTTTTGACAATGGAGAGGAAGAGAGTAAGGGAATTTGAAGAGACTCTAAGGTATAGATTGTGTGTGAAACAATCTTGTTTTTCTTTAGGGTTTCTCTCTCAAAATTCTCTCTGGAAGCCCTCTTTCAATCGTGGGTTAAAGGGGTATTTATACTGGAGTGGAGAGGAATGTGAAACGTCAGGTTTTTCCAAAACAGGGGTGGCTCGCGGCTTGACCTCGTGGCTTGACCAAGTCGCGAGATCCAGTCGCGAGTTAACCGTATGGCCAGTTGTCCTGTTTTGTCCTGTAGTGCTCCAGCTAGCATGACTGTTCATCTTCCAGCATGCTTGGCACGTGTGCAGCTTCTGGCGGCTTGCAGCCGCGAGTCCACCCGCGAGTCCCAACCGCGACACTCTGTTTTCTTGCACACTCTTGAGCAAACTTCACTCTATCTCACTCACTACCCTTACAACAAACCCACCTAAATACAGGGATACTAAATGCTGAATTACAAGCAAATTTGGCACGGAATAAAGCCAATTAGATGGTTGAATAAATTCAACCTTACAATCTCCCCCTTTGGCTATTCCGTGACAAAACCCTAAAACAGACTCTAGACTTAACATGTGAGTTGGGAACAGTTGAACAAAACTCACTCACACCTAACTCTAGAAGCTGTGAAGCACTTGAATCATATGAACATAATACTCCTGAAACACAACAATACACCATGATCATTGTAAGCAGAAAATTATAAATGCATATGAAACAGGCAAAATGTGATCAAGCAAAGATGGAGTTAATAAACAAACCATGGCTTGATCAACCAAGTGAACACCACAAGGAAGTGATCACAGTGCTCATTCACACTTGGAATGAACACAAGGACATACAAGTTAACAAGCACAAGGCAAGACACTTGTATGCTCAACACTCAACCAATGCATAGCACACAAGGCATATGCATCTAGGAACAATCCTACAAGGGCACAAGAGTGACAGTACATAAACCAAAATGCAGAACATTTAGATTAAAGTACCGATTTCAACAAAGCATAAAGGCTGCACTTAAGCAAGGTACATACCATAAAGCCTACAAACTATGCATAAACCATAAACCCTAAAAGCTTACAAAAGCATATGGGTACAAACACACAGAATATCCTGAATAACAGTTTTACAAAACACAATATATCAACTTAAAGAGAAAAATGAAACTGAAAAAAATAAAGACACTCCCCCTTAGATAAAGACGCTCCCCCTTAGGGTAATATCCTCCCCCTCTGATTATGCCTATCACTCCCCCTTTTTGTCATGGAATAGGCTAGTCATCCTCTTCTAGCTTTCTCTGAATTTGATCCAATTGAGTTTGAAGAGAAGTAAACTTCATATCCCATCGGTTGCTTTGATGGTGTAGAGAAGCAGTGAGTCCAGACATCTTTGTATTCAACTCGTGGACAGAGGAGACAATGCGATCAAGTTTCTCATCGAGGGAGAGATTGCTGAACTGAGAGTCACTGTGAGATGCAGAAGTTTCTGGTTTGGCCCTCTTCCGACTATGTCCAACACTTGCATTGTATGTACGCATGTTGATTGGACTCGGTTTTGGGAGAGGAGACTCATCAGTCGTTGGATAAATTCCCTTGAGCTTCAAGATCCGTGAAATGAGACTGCAGAAAGGAATGCATATCCGAGACTCACTTCGAAGAACCGTTTTGCGCAGAACATGAAAGATATGAGCACAAATGTCGATTTCTTCATCAGAGATTAGATCATGAAGAAACAAAGCACGTCCAAGGTTCATATACCCAGTACTTGATAAAGGGTACAAATTGTGAAACATCACAATTGTAAGCACTCTCAGTTTCGGAGAAAGGGAGGAAACACTGATGGATTTGCCATTAGGTGAGAACTCCAAGTCTGGACCAAGACTTTGTTTGAGAAGCTCCTCATCAGGACATAGATCATCATAGACCGGTGAATGTCGAAAAATGGGTCTGTTGATGTGAAGAATTTCCGCTAGGTATGTAGGAGAGACAGAAAAGCTCCTTTGCCGAACCCAACACTTAAGTTCATCTCCTTCCACAATTGCGTTAGCATAAAATTCTTTAACCAACTCTTCATACACGATATCCGGATCAGAGAGAAGGTAATTCCAATCCTTGTGTGCAAACCATTGCGGAATGTCAGTGTTATGAAGTGAGGGCAGATCCACAGCTCTCTCTAGTAATGGTGTGGCATGAAGAAAAAAATTCTCATATGACTGATAGGCTGCATATGATCTGAACTTATTGGGATCGAATCGCTGTGATGAAGAGCGAGTCACTTTCGGAAGAGGTGTGTCTTCATCAACATCAATTACGGGTTCCTTCCCTTTGGAAGAACCTCCTTTCACAGCAGCCTTTTTGAATGGAGACATGACCAGTCTTCGTGAGAAGCTTTCCAAGCAGTTGGTGAATGCACCAATCATCTTCATCACGTTCATCATTCCGGGATCTCCATTTTGCTCTCTAGATTGATCACCTGCCCAAGTTCTCCTATCAATTCTGGGTCCTCCTGACCTTTGAGGAGTTGCACTGTTCTTTGCTCTCAGCTTTTGGCAATTTGGTCGAGTGTGCCCTTGAAGTCCGCAATAATGGCACACATACGTTCCTCTAGGACCTCTTTGTGGTCGTGGACGTGACTTGGCACGAGATTCAGACCTTCCCACAGACTGATTACGATGATTCAGCATCCGTTGGTCCACCACATTCTTCTTCTCCTCCACCTCGAGCTTCACACCAGTAAGGTCAGCTACAACTGGATCTTTGGCCTTTACAAACTTCACTTCTTTAGTGACATTTCCAGATGAACTACTTCCTCCGGTATATCCCAGTCCGGATTTGTCTGAAAAGCTCTTTTGAGAAGATATAACATCATCTAGCTTCTTGGTGGTGACCCTCTCTATTTTAGCATTTGCTTGCACAACCTCATTCTCAAGAAATCTCACTTTAGTGTAAGTTTCGGACAACTCACCATTTAGTGTTTCTATCTCACATTTGGCCTCCCTATATCGAATTAGGAGACTTTTGTAGTCCTCCTCAGCCTTCTTCATTTTTCTCACAGCAGCCTTGGCCACCCTTGTGTATTCACCCGACTTCTCCAAGAGTGAGTTATAATTCTCTTGAAGATTTGCTGTGCTTTCTTCTTCTTCTTCAGCTTCTGATTCTTCAACAATTCCTAGTGATTCATCATCACTATGTTCTCCAAGGTCTTGTACAAGCATATTCAACTCATCCGAAGACTCAACATGAGCAATAGTCATGAAAGCTGAATAGTTCCCTTCTCCATCACAACTCTCTTCAGATTCAGAGTCAGACGAGTCTGAGTCACTCAAGGTCGTGGCATACACCTTGCCTTTCGATTTCAAATAATTAGGACATTCCTTCTTAAAGTGTCCATGCCCGTTACATTCAAAACAAGTGACACCTTGTGTGGATTGGGATTCTTTTCCATCTTTCTTTTTGAAATCCCTCTTCTCCCTTCCAGAATTTTGGAATTTTCTCTTATCATCAAATTTGCCATTATTTTTGAATTTCAAAAACTTTCTGAAATTTTTAACAAGATAGGCTACATCTTTGTCAACCACATCTTCTCCCGATGAGTCTTGATCTTCCACCTTCTCATTAATGGTCTTTAGAGCAAGGGATTTACTCTTCCGTTGATTGGGCAGCGACATCTCATAAGTCTGCAGAGAACCAACCAGCTCCTGTACTTTGATGTCGTCAAGATCCTTGCTCTCTTCAATGGCTGTCACTTTAGCACGAAAACTTTCCGGCAATGATCGAAGGATCTTCCTTACAATCTTTGAGTCTTCCGTTTTCTCCCCCAAGTTAAACTTACTGACAACCACCTCATTTAGTTTCCCATAGAAAGAGTCAAAAGACTCATCCTCACTCATTTTGAGCTCCTCAAACCGAGTGGTCAGCATTTGTAACTTGGTGTCTTTCACTTTCTTCGTGCCTTCATAAGTTGTTTCCAGAATTTCCCATGCTTCTTTGGCAATGGTAATATGAGAAATCCTGTGAAATTCATCTGGAGACACACCACAGAAAATAGCATTGAGTGCTTTACTGTTAGCATTAGATGCAGCAAGTGCTGCCTTATCCCATGTGGATTTGGCTGCCTCAGGTTTGGTCCAACCAATCTCAACAGCATCCCAAACGGATTCATCAATAGAACACAGAAAAGCTCTCATACGAACCTTCCAAAAAGCATAATTACTACCATCAAAATATGGAGGTGCATTAAGGGATTGAGACCTATTCATCTCAAAAGGGAGTCAAGGATCACACAATGGTAATGAAACCAACAGCAGTGAACCTGGCTCTGATACCAATTGAAAGTTCAAAAACGTGTACAAAAACACTTTTGAACGTTTAGACCCCCAAAAACCAACTTAACCAACACAAGCAATATGTCAAACAACTAGTGTGCGGAAACTTAACATATGCTATAATATGAAATTGGTTAAACAACTATCTAAGCCATAACAAAATAAAACCACAGCAGATAATGTAAAGGCAGAGATAGAGAGGAAGGAAGATGCAAACACAAAGATAACACCCGATGTGTTATCGAAGAGGAAACCGAAGACCTCGGCGAAAAACCTCTCCGCCGCCCTCCAAGCGGTAATCAATCCACTAGAAAATACAGTTGGGATACAAGGACAGCAATAGACCCTCCAAGCCTAATCTACCCAGTGCACCTAAGCCCTCCAAGCTTCTTGCTCCAACGAGGTTGCGCCGAACCTTTTTCTTTTCTAGCTTCCCGGATTCCGCTACTAGACCATAGCATCAACCAATGAAGATTGACTCCTTCCTAACTGCTTCCCAGAACTCCAAACGACTGTCTCACAGAGATGATAATGGTGAGAACCAGGTTTGGTATAATGCCTCTCAAGGTTTTGACAATGGAGAGGAAGAGAGTAAGGGAATTTGAAGAGACTCTAAGGTATAGATTGTGTGTGAAACAATCTTGTTTTTCTTTAGGGTTTCTCTCTCAAAATTCTCTCTGGAAGCCCTCTTTCAATCGTGGGTTAAAGGGGTATTTATACTGGAGTGGAGAGGAATGTGAAACGTCAGGTTTTTCCAAAACAGGGGTGGCTCGCGGCTTGACCTCGCGGCTTGACCAAGTCGCGAGTTAACCGTATGGCCAGTTGTCCTGTTTTGTCCTGTAGTGCTCCAGCTAGCATGACTGTTCATCTTCCAGCATGCTTGGCACGTGTGCAGCTTCTGGCGGCTTGCAGCCGCGAGTCCACCCGCGAGTCCCAGCCGCGACACTCTGTTTTCTTGCACACTCTTGAGCAAACTTCACTCTATCTCACTCACTACCCTTACAACAAACCCACCTAAATACAGGGTTACTAAATGCTGAATTACAAGCAAATTTGGCACGGAATAAAGCCAATTAGATGGTTGAATAAATTCAACCTTACACTTAGGATAATTGTTGCCCTTCAGCAAGGATTTTAATCCTTCATTTGGATGATAATACCTTCGTCTCTAGAGACTTAGGATAATATGTGCCCTTTAATAGGACTTTGGTCCTTCATTTGGACTATGATTTTGTTTGTTAGGGACGTAACCATGTTTGGAATTTCGATAAAAATATTCTGAAATTGAGAGGCCATTTTCATTGATTGAAAAAAAAAAAAAAAAAAAATTCAGCTAGAAAAATTCAAAGTGCATTCCTTCTTGTAGTACCTTTTCAAATGTTTAAGATTCCATTTATGGGATAGTTTCTGCCCGTCCAGGGTCTTTAGGTGGTAAGTCCCCCTTACATAGTAATCCATGAATCATGCTTTTAGAGCAATAAAATAATCAAGGCTCAAGAGTATTTCCCAGTTGTGCATACAGAATTGCTCTAAAATCTTCTTAGTGTAATTCTCTTGAGACAAACAGACAGACAGAGAGAGAAACAAGTCTAGAAGCGATCTCTCAATCTTTTAACTCCCAGCACATAGTTTGCCACGCCCATGTCCTTTATTATCTCAAAAGTAGAAGAACAATTATCTCCATATCATTTCTAGCTAATATAATGTCATCATCATATAAGGACAGTATGAGGAAAGAAGAAACTTGTATTGCTTTGTATTTATCATAGTGCCAGCAAAATGGATTTTGGGGGTGTGGAAGGTGACCTATCAAAATTAAATGAAGATATATGAGTTTCTACTACTTTGGGCCTGGAGAAAAAGTCTAATATTCCAGAATGTAAAAAACATAATTATTGACAAAGGAGTCAGTTCTCTCACTGCCAAACAGACACTTAGAAAGCATAATCCCATTAATAGCTGGCAATGATAATGCTTTAAAATCTTTATTCTGCACCTCAGTCATTATGAGAATTCTAGAGATTTAACAACTATCATTACTTAAATATACTGCATTGAGATTACAATAGCCTTACAACATAACAGTTTGAACCCAACCTTTATTGGTACATCAAGGTTTGGCAGAGAGTATTGTCTGTCTTTTAATCAGGGTGGAGTTTCCTTGGTATCTAATTTGAATCTTCAGAAATTCTAGTTCTGTTTCTGGACTTTGCTGCTTCACAAATCAATGTGTCTAAGATAGACGAGAATCCAACAATAACAAAATAGAATTAACAAATTTTGCCACTTTCTGAAACGATCCTTTCTATCACTTCTAGTAAGCGCTCTTTCTCATCCACCAATTCCTCGCACCGATTCTCCTCTAAGTTGTCGATCCCAGCTGCCATAACCAAAACCCACCAACGTGCTCCGATCTAAACGAAGCCAAGACCGGGCCTATCGTCGGCGACGCTTTTTGGAGGCCGAGTCGGCAAATCAGGTGCTTAGTGGTTTTTTTAATTTCAGATTCATAATTTTGAATTTAAAAAAAAAAAAGAAAAAGAAAAAGAAAAGAAATGAAAGATGAGTTTTGTCCTAATCTGGCAATAGTGAGTTGATAATTGATGCTTGTTATAAGTGGTTTTGATGTATGAGAGAACAAGTTGAACTTTTAACTCTTAGAAAAGAAAAAAAAAATTGGAATTTTTAAACTTTGAAATTTTGATCTTTATTATTATTTTTTAAAGCATTCTGATTATTTCATATTAACTGTGTTCATATTATTTCACATCAATAATAAGGTAAGAAAATTCTTTTTTAAAAAAAAAAAGTTTATGTGATTGATTTTATATATGTTAATGTTGGATACAGCTCTTGAGGAATCATCCCAATTTAAAGTTGTTGGCTTTCATTTTTTTTTGGTTACTGGGAAATTGGGTAAAAGGAAATAAATAGAAATTTGGACTTGAAGTGATCGCAGTTATGCATATTGTTTTTGTGTTTTATGTATACATGTGTATTGGTGCCCTCCTGGAAGGCAGCGCTGTCTTGAACCTCCCGCTGTTTTATCTTGAAGGTATGTACTTAATATTCAAATTTTTAATAATGGTTTTGATTTTCAGTTCCAATATCAACCTGGTTGGTTGGCTATTAAACTTTGTCCAAAGAACAAGCTTAGTCATAGTTGTGTGAAGTTGAAAAAAAAATCTGGAATACTAGGAAGTGAAGACAGTGTTTCTCTTGCTCTCTCCACCATTTATTTCCTCTTATAGACATTAATCTCACCCTCCCTTCACTCAGATCTCCCCTGTACAAATCTAGGACAATTTTTTAGGTACCAAAATCAGACCCACTTCGTTTTTTTTATTATTATTATTTCTATTTGTGTTTTTTCGCTTTTGTGTTTCTAGGTTTTTGTTAAATTCTTGTTTTATTGTTGGATCTGATTCAATCAACGTTTCTGGGTGTGCTTGCAATGATTTGTATGTATTGGGATACTTTTGATTGGCTTGTCTTTTGAGTTTGATTGATGGGTAATTAGTGTAGTAAATGTAAGGGTGCTGTTGGGTCAGCCCTTTTTTTTGGTGGGGGAGTCCATTGCAGTTGGTAGATTGGTTGATTCAATTGAAGAATTACCTTTTTAAAGGGAAAAATTAATTGGTCTGGATTTTGGATTATCACTGATTTTGCCATCTTGTTATGTATTGGGAATTTGCATGTGTAATCTTGTTTTGAGCTTGGTTGAGGATCCATAGTTGTTTTTTTCAAAATTTTGGGACAAAGGCTTTGTTTGTTGTTATTGTATAATGTTCAGATTTAGGACTCAAAACTCAGGACTCAGGACTCATCTTGCATTTGGTTATCAATCATGGGAGTTTGTCACATGCTGAAATAAATAGAGATCATTGCCACATTCTTTTGCATTGATATTTTTCATGCAATTCACATGATTTTAATGTCTCAAACTATCTAAAGTTCTATATTTTTTAGTTTTCATTGACAGACTTCATATGAGCAGTCTCGTGAACGCCTTCGTAAAGAACTTGATGGATGCTGGTTTGATTATATCCTGGATACTCTCAGAAATAGGTATTTATGATTTTATTTCCTTCATTTAGGAGCTGAATCTTTCCTTAGGAGGTAGTAAATTTCCTTAGGAGCTGAATCTTTCCTTCATTTATGATTTTATTTCCTAGGTACTCTCACAAACTCTTAAGGGTTTGAGCAAATTTTGCCCCTTCAAGAGATTGTTGTATTTAGCCCTGCTCCTTGGTGTCACCAAAGTTAGACTATAGTAAAAAAGAAGAGGAATATTTTTAAAAAAAAATTTATGTGATTGATTTCTTATTAAAAAAAAAAAAAAGTTTATGTGATTGATTTTATATATATTAATGTTGGATACAGCTCTTGAGGAATCATCCCAATTTAAAGATCCCTTTTTTGCGTTAGAGATTGCTGTCTACCAACAAGATACTGATGGTATTGTACCTTTTATATTAATTAAAATTAATTGTTGTAATTATTTGAGTTTCTTCCTCTTACAAGACATTGTTCTTTTTTGGAGTATACAAATATTATTTACGTATTGCAGGTGACTGTTTCTGCTTGGCAAAGGATGGTAGAAGCTGTGAAGGTCTTTAAAATTAAATCTTATTAAAAATTTATTTTGTTGAACACATTTTATTATATTTTTTTGAATTCAATTTGCTAGAGGTGAATGACTCTGATTAGCCTGTTATAATGGGATTTGAGCTCATTTTGTCTTTTAATAGCCCTGTTAGTTTAGCATCTAGGTGTATTGAGAGAGAGAGAGAGTGAGAGATACAACCTTTTCGTCATCAAAAAAGAGAGTAGACACTACCTTTTGGTTTCTATTGGCTGACATCTAATAATTGAACTTTTTTTGCAACATTTAGTTTTGTTTAAAGGATGCCTTCTCAGTATAATTAGGGTTCTAAGCTATTTAATGTGGATGCCAAGATGGGTCAGTTTTCAGTATGGCTACAAATTGTCTAACTCAGTTTTCAGTAACTGCTTCAAAGATCTTTTTTTTTTTTTTTTTTTTTTGGTCTTTACAGGCTGAATTAGCAGCTCTAATGTATAAGAAAACCAAGACTTGTTAGAGTATGTGGCGCTGGTGGACGCTTAACTTTTGGAGCAATGGGTGAAGCTGAAGTCGTTAGTGCCCGAGGGTTAGTACATTGCCAAATTTGTAGTGACACAATTGGTAATTACATTTGCACCTGGTAGATCTTGAATCCATAGCCTCACCCTGCATGTTGCTTGTAGAAGGGGAAGGGGTGCCATTTGAACTAAAGCTCATTGTGAAAAATGTAGTGAAACAAAGTTGAGTAATACATTTTAAATAAAAAAATATTTCACGATGCTACTGAGTAGATGTTACTTGCACTCTTGTCTACTTAATGACCGTTCAAGGAGCCTTTTCTTTTTCTTTTGAAAATAGTTTTTAATTAGCATTTTGGACTTTAAGAATAATCTGTGGAACCTGTTTACTTATAGTTGCCTCAACAAGACAATAAACAGGCAACCTTATCCTCTATTTTGGAGAGACTTTAGAAATGGCAATAGACCAGAAAATGCATGTGTTGTAGATTTCATCATATACTTGATCCTGACCATACACACATTTCGTGATATTACAATGTGAATTCACTTTGCTTTGCTTCTTGAGACTCAGCTTATTTGATAAATGTTTTATGGTGATTGGCCATTATAGTTTCTATATACTCTAACATGAATTCTGTGGTATCATGTGAAAATGATTTCATGTACACAGCAAAGCTAATTAAGAGTTTTGACTTCTGTGTTGGCATAAATTCTTAGATTTGGAAAGGTTGGTCTTATACATTCTAAATGGACACGCTCATTTTGCTTGATGTGAAGAAAATTTGAAGTAATTGGCATTTATGGTTTAATGTAAACTAACTGTACTATTTGGACTCACCTGCTTTGTGAAAATTGCAACC
Source organism: Quercus robur (assembly GCF_932294415.1). NCBI lineage: Eukaryota > Viridiplantae > Streptophyta > Magnoliopsida > Fagales > Fagaceae > Quercus > Quercus robur. Next base: position 42,554,936 of record NC_065545.1, on the reverse strand, counting down.
TGTTTTGTGTAAAGAAGTAGATTATGTATAGAAATTTTTGTTGCTGTTTTTTTTTTTTTGAACACCATTACACAAAGGGCAAGTAAAAATTTCATGTGCCTAACTTTTTTTTTTTTTTTTTGAGTACCTAACTGGTTCACTAACTAATGGAAATCATGAAGACTAGCTATGTACTCATACATATTCTATACAAGAAAACAAGTAACGCCATGGACTTGGAAGAACTGTGGATTTGATCCCATTTACGGGGTGATAAATTTAACAGGCCTAGTTCTATCATTTCGATCCTTAAAAAAAAAAAAATTTAACAAGCCTAGTTCTATCATGTTTGTATAGCTATAACATATATAGTATTAATGTTGTGATTGTTTCTTTCTCTCTTTTAAATGATAGGAAAATATTCTCAAAGTGTAAAAGGAACATTGTCAAGATCTTAATGCAATTCCCCTTACACAAGAGGAGATCTCAAACTTGGTTTTTAAGAAGAAGTCCAGTATTGTAAAAGGACTTGGCATGAGACCTTCCTCTTCTCTAGTAACCACCACCTTATCTAATTCCTCGGTGGAGAATATTCAACGGCTAGAAAATGAGATAATTGAGCTCAAAGAGGCAAGAGCTAGGGACCAAAAGGAGCGAGCTAGGGACCAAGAGGTACGAGCTAAGCAAGAAGAGGTCCAATAGAATATTCTTAACTTTTTGAGGAGCAAAGGTTATGATGACGCTCTTACCTATGTGGGTGGTTCAACTTCAAGTTAAAACACTTTTTGGTTAATACTTTATTTTAGCAATTGACCTACACTACATGGTGTGACTACTCTTAATGTATTGTTAGAAATGTTTTTTATAACATAGTTAATGTTTTTACTTTACGATTTTAATGTAGTATTGTTTTTATATTTGTGCAGATTTCTTATTGGTGGTTTTTTGGAGATTTACTTTTGGCATTACCTTGAAGACATATGAGGACATCTTCCGTTAGTTCTAGTTATATTATGCTACACTTTTTGTATTATTATAAAACATCTTGAGTTATTGTATATGTTGCAAACAATTATTGTATGGAAGGAGTTTGAATTGGATACTTGTTTTATTTTTTACTTGTAGAATGTATGGATCTCTTTTTATAAATGTGTTGTTGAAATAAATGTGTTATTCAAATGTGATGTTTTAATAATGTAATGACAAGTTACAGGTTAATATCAAAGCCATGAAAAAAATAAAAACAAAAAATAAGTTTTAGTGACAAATTTTTTCGTCACAAATATAGCAACAAAAAATTGTTTTAGTGACGAAAATTTCATCACTAAATATAGCAAAATTTTGTAAGAAATGGTTTTAGTGACGAAAATTTTCGTCACTATATGTGTCTGGATTTTCTTAAAAATAGTTTTAGTGACGAAAAAACCCGAACATAGTTTTAGTGAGGAAAACATTTAGTGACGAAATGTTTTCGTCACTAAAAGTTTTTTTAAAAAAAAAAATCAAATCGAACTTTTAGTGATCAAATTTTTTGTCACCAAGACTTTTAGTGACAAGGCTAAGTGACAAAATGAGTTTCGTCACTAAAAGTCCAATTTCGTCACTAAAAGGTCCTTAGTGACGAAAAACTGGACTTTTAGTGACGAATTTTTTCGTCACTAAAAATACATTTTGTTGTAGTGAGCTCGTGAGGTGCAGGTGTGGTGTGATGAGAACTTCAAGTGGGGTGGCTTTTAAGTTTGTGAGTCCAAAGCTCTCAGTCATATCAACCTTTACATTCGAGGGAGTAGAAATGTCATACATGTGTAAAAAACTAGCAAGTGCTAAGTGCACCATTTGAACTCCAAAAGATGCTCCAGGGCATATTCTTCTACCACTTCCAAATGGGATAAACTCAAAGTTTTGCCCCTTAAAATCTACATCCTTGTGGGTGGTGAGAAATCTTTCCGGCTTGAACTTTAGTGGGTCTGACCATTTGTGATGGTTTGTTTGGATTTTCCAAAGGTTTGGGATTAGTCGAGTGCCTTTTGGGACATGGTAACCACCTATGGTGCAGTCCTCGGTGAATTCACGTGGTCCTGATAGTGGTGCCCCGGGATACAAACTTAAAGTCTCTTTAACTATGGCTTGGAGGTACACCTACTTATTTAAGTCCGACTCGTTTGCAATTCTTTCCTTGCCACTTGGTCATCAAGCTCATCTTGGGCCTTTTTCAATACATGGCAGTTATTCAACAATAGTGATATTGCCCAAGTTAAGGTTACTACAATGGTGTCATTTCCACCAGTGATCATATTCTGCAAAATGAAAATTGTTATTCATGTCCAAATGATACAGTGAAACAAAGCAATACATATCGTTTTAGTAGTTTAAAAACACAACAATACTATAGGCATGACAAATTTCATAAATGTTTTCACATTTTTTTTTATGGGAATTTTTTCACATTTTTAATGTGATAGAAAGTGATTTGTGCAAAAATACTTTCTTGATTGCTATGATATCTCTTTTATCATGCATCAATCATGTGAAATTTATTGTGTATTTAGACATATTATTATTTTCTCTTTTTTAAGAGAGGAAGCACGCATACCAAACATGTGGCTTTTTTGACTGTGTCAAGATCATAACCTCCTAGGTCTGCTCCATCAGTGACTGAAAGCATTACGTCCATGAAATCTTGCTCTTTAGTTTTACCGGAGACTCTCTTTCGCTTATGCTCTTCCAACCATTCCCCAAGAATGTTGTCAATCTCTCTTGCAGTTCTCTTCATGGCCTTTTCATGTCCACCCAAATCCAACCACCTAAGATATGGAATTGCATCCGACACCACAAACGAACCCAGTAAATTAAAGAAATCCCGCACCGCCTTTTGGCAGCACCGTGCCTCTTTTTCATGAACAACATCATGATTAACACCAAAGTACCGCTTTCCAGCAATCATTCTAAGAATCACGTTGAGACTCATGTCCCTAAACCATTGCTTCAACTCCACTAAAATTTGGCCTGGCCCGTTCTTTTCCTTGGTCCAAAGTTTGTATAGACCTTTCAAGAACATCTCAACTTCAGAGACTCAAATATAGGCAAGTTGGTCAAGCCGACGGGTTGATAGTAGCTCTAACGTGATTATTTTATGCAATTCACGCCAGTAGGGACCATGGGGTGCAAATGCAAACATGTCATAGTTATAGCCCATGTGTTTTGCAGCTACTAAATTGGGTCGCGATGACACGGCCATGTCGTTGGTGGTGAAGCACTCTTTGGCCATGTCCCAGCTGCTCACCACCAAAGCTGGATGCAATCCAAGCTTGATAGTAAAAAGTGGTCCGTACTTGTCAGCCATGGCTCCCAAAGTTAGGTGAGGAGGTTGGGTTCCCCCTAACAGAGGGAGGTGACCAATTACAGGCAGGGGCACACTACAAAAAAATGGGTCTGTAGCCGTGTTTAAAAAACGCAACTATAGACCCCAAAAATGCGGCTATAGGATAGAGCCGCGTTTCCTATAGCCGCGTTTACAAACGTGGCCTAAGCAGTGCAGCAATAGGCCTATAGCCGCGTTTTTGTAACCGCAGCTAAAGGTCTGCCCTATAGCCGCGTTTCTTAACTGTGGCTATAGGTTGAGACCTATAGCTGCGTTTTTAGAAAACGCAGCTACAGACCAACTTTAAGCCACGTCTGAAAATGCGACTATAGGTTTTTCAAAAAAAAAAAAAAAAAATTCTGGTTTTTTTTTTCCCCCCAGAAAATTCAAAATTCAAAAATAAAAAATTCAAAATTAAACATAAATCCAAAAAATTCAAAATCAAACACAAATCCAAAAAATTCAAAATCAAATACAACATACTCGCAATACAAATACACCTAGAAAATTCTAAATCAAACACAACATACTCACAATACAAACACATGCACCCAGAAAATTAAAAATCAAACACAACATACTCACAATACAAACACACCCAAAAAATTCAAAATCAAACACAACATGCTCCAAAATATAACAACACAAACCCATGAATCTCCTCTCATTCAACAAAACCAACCAAATCTAACACTAATTCGATTCAGGAAAACAAAAGCACAAGCTCAGAAACACAAAAGAACACAAACCTGTGAAGAAGGAAGAAAGGAAAAGGGAAAAAAAAAAAAAAGTTACGTACCCAGATGTGAAGGAAGAAAGAAAAAGGAAAAAAAAAAAAAGAAAAGAAAAGAGAAAAGAGTTACCTGGATGTGAAGAAGGAAGGAAAAAAAAAGGAAAAGAGTTACCTAGATGTGAAGAAGGAAGAAAAAAATAAAAAAAGAAGAAGAAAGAGTTACCCAGATGTGAAGAAGGAAGAAAGAAAAAGAAAAAAAAAAAAAAGAAAGAACAAAGAACCTGAAGAATGAAGAAAGAAAGGGAAAAGAAAGAAAAGATGAGTATGTGGGGGTAGGTGGGAAAGTGGGGGTGTAGGTGGGAAAGGAGGTGTACGTGGGGAGCTTCAGGATTTTTTTTTTTTTTTTTTTTTTTTAAGTGCTACCTATAGCCGCGTTTTTAAATCGCAAAAACATAGCTATAGGTTAGCCTTTAAAAAATTTCTACGGCAGGACCTATAGCTGCGTTTTTCAAAAACGAAAAACGCGGCTATAGGTCACCTTTAAAATAATATATACAGCTAGACCTACAGCCGTGTTTTTCAAAAATGCGACTGTAGGTAACCTGAAGCCACTTTTTAAAACACGAAAAACGCAGCTACTGGTTACCTATAGTCGCGTTTTTGAAAAACGCGGCTATAAGTCCACCTTAAAAAATTATTCGATTGGACCTATAGCTGCGTTTTAAGTTAGCTATAGTGGCGTTTTTTCAAAACGTGGCTATAGGTCACCCTCAAATTCAAAATTATTCTACTGGACCTATAGTCGCGTTTTAAAAACGCAGCTATAGGTTAGTTATAGCCGCGTTTTTTAGAAAACGCGGCTATAGATCCCCTGTAGCCGCGTTTTTTGTAAACGCGGCTATAGCCCGCGTTTTTTGTAGTGGCAACTTGATGCATTTGGGAGCCTAAGGCGAAAATTGGTTATCTTGTTTCATATATAAAATTACTATTAATCAACATGAATCACGTAGAATTTTTTTTTTTTTTAAATGTTTATAAACACAAAAAAAATTGACAAAACTTTTTACATTTGTTGGTGTGGGAGATTGATAGTAGTGAGTAAAAGAGTGATGTTAGTGGTGAATCTAGTTGAAAACTAGTAAAAGTTTGCTAACTTGACTATTGCGAAAAATGTTGTGAATATTTTTGTGAATTGCTTTCTTTCTTTTCTTTTTTCTTTTAGAAGTGCTACATTTGTAATATTTTTCATGACAAATCTTAGGTGTTAAGTTACTTCTTGTTTTTTAGTTGAACTTACCACTAAAATTATTTTTTTGCTGTCAATAACAACCTTTAACAATATGCTATTAAAATTTTTTGTATAAATGTTGTGAACATAGCATTTTTTTTATCCTTTTTATTTGTTTTTCATTTGATAAGAAAATATTGTTTTATTTATTGGTTAATATTTTGGTTTAATTAATACTATGGTTAAATTTTAGGGGCCTTTTTTTCACATGGGGCCTTAGGCGGCTGCATCATTGGCTTATACCATTGAGCCGACCCTGATTACAGGCCATGCACCAGGAGCAATAGGTACTGTTTTGGCTACACCAACTCTTGACCTCTTTAGAAGATAGTGGGAGAAAATAATTATAGCAATAAGTCCAGCTATGGCAGAATATAGGGAAGGTGAAAGAAAATCCATTTTAGGCTAAGGTTGCTGGAGTCCTATATATGGATATCTTTCTAATGAAATCTGTAAGCTTTTATAGAAAAATATTTAGCTGTTCAGGGCATTTTGTGGATTAGCTTTTATTTTGGTACCATTAAGCTATCAGGGTGACTTAAGGTTGCAATAGCCAAATCAATATTAACCTAACCTTATCGTATTTGACTACCTAGTTTGGAATTTTGTACACTTTTATCAGTTAAGTGTACTTGAGAGATCAAAAAAAAAAAAAAAAACCAGTTCCATGTCTTATCTATACTAGTATGAAATATATAATTATAATATATACAACGCTCCAGTGTTTGAATGTGTAATTCTATTTGCTGATGGATATCATAGTCTTGGTCATCCCCGTTGCAACAAATTCTTACTTCAAATAAGCCATAGTGTTCGGGCAATAGTTGATGGCATTATGTCATGTATGTCAATTAGAAAAAGTCTAGTTATTTGTCCTTGTTTGTAATGAACTCTATTGGTTCAACACCTTTGGATATGCCTTTTTTAGCATCGTTTGGGGTCCTTCCTCAGTGCCAAAGTGAAGGTCACTGATACTTTGTATTATTCTTTGATAATTAATTTAAATATATGTGGTATTTTTCCTGTTCTTTCAACTCTAATGTATTTGTCACCTTCTTAATTTCCAAGCTTGCTTGAGAAAGAGATGAGAGAATAAAGGCGGTGTAAATTCTAAAGAGAGAAAATAATAAAGGAAAGGTGGAGCCAAATAGCTGGTTCAAACCATATTGTGTAAAACACAACTTTTATTATATATATAGTATACTAGTATTATATTAGTGTGATGCAAAGATAAATTTATATTGAATTTAAAGAATAAATAGGTTATTTTTTATATTAAAAAAAATTCAAGTTACATGGGGCAAATCATGTAAAACTAAATAATTATTGAAAACAAAATTTATAATATTTAATTATAAAAATAAATAATGAAAAAAACCTTTTGAAAATCTTCTTATTTAGTTTTAATCAAAATAGTATTGTAAATTTTTTTTTAAAAAAATTGTTAGTAGAGTCTTACTTAGTGTGCGTTTGGCTCTAAATTAAAAAGCTAGCTTATTTTACTATTCAACTTATTTTTGCTACTATTTATGAGTTCCACTGCACTTTTTGGTACTATTCATGGGTCTCACTTTATTATTTCAGCTAATTTTTACCTTTATTTACAGTATTATCAGCAAAAGTTTTCAATTTTAACAAAATAAGCGGATCCCAAACAAATCCTTAGAGCTTTGTGATTTTATTGCACTTGTTGCATGTCACTTGGTGTTAGAGCATTCTCATCAAAGGTGTTAAAAATGCTAAATGCTAAATGCTATGTTTTAGCATTTTTAACACCTCAAATCATAAAAACGTACCTACAATAAAGATGCAAAATGCTAAATATTTTAGCATTCAACTACAATGAGCTATTATTGATAACAGCTCACTGTAGCTGGATTGTAAACAAAAAAAATATTTTTTTTATTCCTTCTCTGTTCTCTCTCACTATTTTCTTCTTTCTTTTCTTCTTTCTTTTTCTCTCACGGGTCTGACTTCTTCTCTCTTTTCTTCTTTCTTTTTCTCTCACCGGTCTTACTTCTTCTCTCTTTTCTTCTTTCGCCAGCATCAACAATTGAAAAATCACGGTGGCAGTGATGGTGCTGTGGTGGTGTTGAAGTTTTATGGTTTTTTTTTTTTTTTTTTTTTCGATGGTGGTGGTCTTGGTGGATTGTTTGGGTTTTTTTTTTATATATATTTTTTATTTGGAGGTAACTTGTGATTCTGATGGTGGTTGTTTTGGCTGATAGTGTTGGTCTATTTTAATGAGTTTTGTGGTGGGTTGTTGATGATGGTGGTTGTTGTGACAGTGGTTCTACTTTGGATTTTTTTGTTGTGGATTGTGGTTGTCACAATGGTGGTGGTGGGGGCTAATGGTGGTTGTTTTGGGTTTTTTTGCAGTGGGTTGTGGCTACCACAATGGTGCTGGTGGTGGTGAACATGGCTGGCGAAAGTTCCAATTTTTGGGTTTTTGGTGGTTTTGGTTTGTGGGTTTTTTGTTGTTGTTGTTGTTGTGGTTAGGGGTTGAGGTTGTGGGTGGTGGTGGTGGCTATGGCTATGGCTGTGGGCGGTGGTGGCAGTGGGTTTGTTGGTAGTGGAAGAGATGAGATTGAGAATAAAAAATAATAAAAATAATAAATTTTTAATGAAGTAGTAAAAAATATAAAATCATTGATGTTGGGTGTATTGTAAAGTGAGTTGTTAAAATTAATAAAGTAGGTTTTTGAGATGCTAAATGTCACGCCCCAAACCCGATACTCAGATTTGTGACCATGACCGGCATGCTAATATCAAGCCTAAACCTGATATTAGCAAGAACCACTTAACTTTTACAAAACTTTTACCAAAAGCTTTCCTTTTCTTTTCAATCCTTGTTTCTTTACTTAAATTATATAACCTTTGACTTGACATTCAGAGCATCTACATTGTACTCCAAAGAATAACATAATCCACCAATCATTTAATTTCCACACTTTTACATAATACATAGCTTGATACTTTAAGGTATACACAACTTTCATTTGATCCTAAAATACACAATAACTATAAAGCTAAACGTCAGAATACTAATTTAGGATCTATACATATCAAACTAAAACCAGCTCCTTTCAAAACTCGACTAAGGCTCCCTCTACTCCGAAATAAAACCTGCTAACTGAAAGAGTGAAAGGGGTGAGCTACACAGCTCAGTAAAGGTAAGATATATGAGAATTCAATAAGGATGCATGTAAATCAGATCCTTTCATTCTATGAATATTCGAATAGGAGAACATCTTTTTCATGCATAGTATTTAATACTATTCATAATAATAACTTATACGCTCTTCATAGAAAACAATTGTTCTCCTTTTCTTATTAGGTTAACATTACCAAACCTTTCAGATTAAACTTCTTTCATTTCCTACAAAGTCGTCATATATATATTCTCATTACAAAATAATTACTTTAACTTACATCAGATAATCAGCAACTTTGTATGAAAATAGAAACTTCTTGACTAATAGAAAACTTTTCTTTATAAACTTCTTCTCATAGAATACTATAACTTTCATGATCATAAAACTTAATGTTTCATAAAAACAGATATCTGATAACTTTTAAACGTAAACTTGTATTTTCATCAGAAACTTTATCTTTATAGCACAACAGAACTTCAGAAACTTTTATCTTTAATGAACAGCTTTCTTTTCATCAGAAACTTCTTATTTTCATGAGAGCTTTTAACTTTTCATAATGTATTTAAACAAAATAATTCTCTCATGATTAATGACATAACATAGCTGTTCATAACATATTGGTTAGTCCATGTCTGATAAGCTGTACAGAGAAGGCCTCATCACATTTGGGTGCCCCTGTGTGTATGATATTGTCCCCTTTGGGAGGCCTGATGGCACATCCCCTCCAGGTTTTGTTCCTCCCCGCCGTCCGTACACATTGGGGAGAAGGCCTTAGTCAGATTAGAGTTACAGGCAACCCTATTTCCTCTACTTTAAATGGCCTAGAGTTACGGGCAGCTCCATTTCCTCTACTTTAAATGGCCAAACATGTAACATTTTTCCATGGAAAGCTAGTAATTAACCCCTACTAGCTGAGTTCAAATTATCAGAGGACATAACCCGAAAACATTTCATACTTACATCATACTGAAATTTCTTATTTTGCATAACATTTCATAATAATAGCATTTCCATTCTTTTCATTAAACATCATGTTCGTGGAATCAATAATAGCATCAATATGCTTAAATCATATACATAAGTTTTTCGAAAGCTCACGAACATATCTTTGTCAGAATAATGATTACATGTCATATCTCTAATCAAAAACATTTTAATGCATAATATACTTTAAAATAACCTCATGACTTACCAAACACCCATATAACTTATCCCTTACCTGAAAGCAGAGGAACCGAGAGCCTAAAGTCGAAGGAGCTTAAACTTGGGATACTGGTAACACCTAAACCAAATATCAAAGCTTATTACTATCCATAATTCCTTATCATAAACTTCACATTCATCTCAAAGCCTATCTCTTAGAATCAAGGAAATCCTAATTCCCATCACATAAAGTTCCCCAAAACATATGATACAATCATCAAACACATTTGCAGCCAAACCATAGAGAAACCAATCCACAAAATTTATATATGCTTCCAACATACCAAAGGATGAGAATATTAAATTATAGCTCAAAAAATACACCCTAACTTGAGAATTAAATCCAGAAAGTCGGGTGTAGCATATGTTGTTCACTGCTCATTCCAGCAGCATATGCTTCGTTTGTAAAATACAAACGGGCTGTCCAAAGACATCCAATTGCCATGAAATTTTACAGAACTACTCCCCTGTATATCCAGTATATACGATAAAAATTTCGGAGTCAAAGAATAAAACCATGATTTACTAAAAATCACACAATACGGCATACTCAAATCTGTCCTGTCAAAAATTCATGCAATTTGGAAATTAAACCATTATTTTTGTATTAATCCAAATGCTGTGAGACCAATTCAATAACAACCACAAGTGTCTTAGGTTTCATAGGAATTATCCCTAGCATCCAAATTCACTATATACAATTTAATACATAATTTATCATGCATGAACACAGAATCTGTCACAGTGACAGCTTTGCAACGTTTTATCGTAAATTCACAAACAATTATCAAACGATGATATTCTCATATGGGGATTTTTTATACACTCATAAGACATGTTATAAAACACTTAAACACAGTCATTTAACCATTTAGAGCAAAATAAGCACAACCAAAAATCCTAGCAGCAGCATCAACAATACTCATCCTAACTTTTTCTTACTTCCTTAATCATACAAAATCATTAATTAATAAAAACCCTAATCTACCTTCAACAAATCATCAACACAACTTCAAAGCTTCTTAAAACAGCATATATATATATATATATATATATATGTATATATATATAGACTTACAAGCTTTCCAATTTTACAAACCACAAAACCAACTTCTTAAGATTCCCTGAAGAAATTATGGATTCTAAGGTGAGAGTAGCTAGACCCTTACCAAATTTTTGATTCCAACACTACAAAAAAAAGGTCCTCTGGCCGCGTTTATAAAACGCGGCTATATGGCAAAAAGGTCCTCTGGCCGCGTTTATAAAACGCGGCTATATGGCAAAAAAAGTGGCTATAGCCTATAGCCACGTTTTTTTAGGCCACGGTTTCTAATGTGGCCTAAAACCCGTGACTATAGGACTGATGGTCCTATGGCCGCACTTTTTAACCGCGGCCCAAGCCCGAGTCCTATAGCCCCGTTTAAAACGCGGCCTAAGGGTACGGGCTTAGGCCGCGTTTTAAACGCGGCCTAAGCCTTTACCTTAGGCCGCGTTTTAAACGCAGCCTAAGGTTGAACCTTAGGCCACGTTTAAAACGCAGCCCAAGGTTGAACCTTAGGCCACGTTTAAAACGCAGCCCAAGGTTGAACCTTAGGCCGCGTTTAAAAAGTGCGGCCGTACCTCCCATTGTGACGGCCTGTGACACTCATTTAAGCCGTGTTTTAACCGTGGCCTAAGGTTCAGGCTTAGGCCGCACTTAAAACGCGGCCTAAGGTTCTGCTCTTAGGCCGCGTTTAAAACGCGGCCCAAGATTACAACGTTAGGCCGCGTTTTAAGTGCGGCCTAAGCCCCCCGAATTCTTATTATGAATTGGTCTATAGCCACGTTTTTATCGTTTTAAAAACGTGGCTATAGTATTTTTTTTTTTCCTTTTTATTTCCTTTTTCTGGGCAGATTTTTACAAACCTGTCAAACATACAAAATTTCAACAAAATATCTCTAATAACAACCCAGAATTCCAACAAAATATCAAGTAAGAATTTTCTCAAGCATTAATTTTCTCTAAAGAAATATCCAAACAACTATACATGAAGAGTCCACGAAGAGTCCAAACAATATTACAATTATGTTTACAATATTTTCAATATCCACAAAGTTACAATATTCCGAATATCCAAACAATTATACATGAAGAGTCCATGAAGAGTCCACGAAGATATTATACTATGATGTTGCGCTATCCTGAAAATATTATATACGCAAAATTAGTAGCACATAATATTGCAATAAACACGCAAGTTTCATTAACTAAAACGCAAAGTTTGTATTACCTGAATAACCGCTTACACTTAAATTGGTTGGCATGTTCTTTTGTAAGAAGGCTACTATTTCATCCATTCTCCGCTTTGTATCGGCCATTTCCCGCTTTGTTTCGTCCAGCTGCTGTTGATGCCGTGTTTCTGATTCGCGCATTGCTTCGGCCAGTTTCTGCTCATGCCGTGCATCTGACTCTCGCTTTGCTTCGGCCAGTGCTTCGGCTAGTTGCTGCTCATGCCGTGCATCTGACTCCCGCTTTGCTTTGGCCAGTGCTTCGGCCAGTTGCTGCTGATGCCTTTGCTCTGAGTCAGCAAGTTGGTCCCTCATCGAATTTTCCAATGCAGTCATTCGTTGGGCCGTTTCAGTGGACGACGGCCCAGGCACACATGGAAGGTTGGACCCACTTCTTCCTGATGGGGTTGGTCCAAAACCGACCCCACGGACACGTCCAGAACGTTCTTTGCCCATCACTTGAGCGAACGCATCATCTTTTGCCCAGAGAATTCCATCGCGATGGTCTCCTACTAGCTTGCCCCCGTTGTTTAAAATTTCTTTCATTTTATCCTGTTTTCATATAAACATTTCACGCACAAATTAGAAAATAAATAGGTTATGATATAGGCTTACAATCTTGTCTCGCACTTCATTACTAATAGGAGTCCCATCTTTCGTGCAGTATGCTTTTATGAAAACATCTGCACGCTCCACTGCTTGGCCGTTTTCTTTTGCCTACATCATATTCAACAGTCTCATTACAATAGTGAAAATTTATGTTGGTATGAAGCGACAACCAAACATAGCAAATGGAATTTGGAACATAACATGCAATATAACCATAAAACAAATTTCGTAAACATGTAGTTTATTACGTTCAAAAAGACGAGTTGTTTTCTTCATGTGAATGCTTTGTATCAAGCGGTTTTTGGTACCAACACTCTTATAATATTAGATTTAATAAAATAGCCATTTTATAAGAGGTAACGTTTGAAAAAGTGTGGCCATAACTATATGCCACAACTATAGCCACGTTTCTTAAATGTGGTTATATCTGTTACCTATAGCCACGTTTAAAACGCGGCTATAACCCCCTAACTATTTTTAGAATTTGTCTATAGCCACATTTTAATGCAGCTACAACCCCCTAAATATTTTTACAATTACTCCATAGCCACGTTTTAAACGCAGCTACAACCCCCTGCCTATATGCATCCCAATTGCTATATACCAAACCAAACTCTTGCTAACAAAGTGGCAAACATAAATATTAATGAAATCACTAATCAAAAACAGGAAACATCACAAGAAATGTCTATTAACAGTCATAAACATGCAAAAAAGCCAAGTCTTCCTTACCCCAACACTGTGCATATGATCAGTAAACTAGTTTCTTCAAACTCTTCAGATTCATCACACATAATAATTTTAATTCAACCAAACAATATGTACGGAAACTCTTTTGTGATTTTTTAATATTGATTAATTCTAAACCAAGAAGTTTGTATTATTACAGTAATGAAATTGTGGATTGCTTAGTTTGGACCCTACGACAACGTTGGGCATTGCCACCATTACTGTCATCTCCATGCAAGCCCTTCCTCAATGCTAAACTCACGCCGACAAAATCTATTTTAATTTCCATGAATTCGAATCGACCATGTTCTTTCAACAACAAAATAAATAAATAAATACAACTAGAATTTATTGATACCACCAATATGTCACAAGTTCAATTAAAATAGTAGAGCATTAAAACTTGGCTAGTTGTTGTATAATGCATTTCTTACCATATTGTCAGCAGTTTGTGCAAAACTTATAGGCCCTGTCCTCGCTATATCCGTCTGAAACGAACGACTTCTCTTGTTCGTATCCACTAATTCCTTTACACATTCCCGCCAACAAATTAAAACAAACAAATCAGTTAAAACACTGTACTCGGTATATCCAAATACCCCATCATATGTATATTACCACTAAAAGATAATAGAGCAAGAAAATAGCGCAACCTTCGTTTTAGAATCAAACCAATAGTCAACTAGTGCGCGATAGTCCTGCTCGTCAGCCCAAGATGGTTTCTTTTCATAAACATCTTCTTTTAACGCATCTTTTGGGTAGCATTTTTTTTTTTAACTTACTCCTTCGGTTCCTTCTCAACTCCCCTAATAAGTGCATTGCCCAGTTCATTTGATTAGCTGGTCTGATAATTTCTGGGTCAATGATCCACTTTTTCTGAAATGCAAAAATTGAGTTAGCATAGTGCAATAATTCACCCTACTGAAAATGCCATTTAGCACATACACGACTATACATAACAATTAAAAGTATCTTAATTTGATACAACCTCTATCTCTACCCAGGCGTCTTCTTTGCATTTACGGTCGACATGCGTCCAAGTAGCAGGCATAAGTGGGCAATAGTTGCGGCAGATGCATAAGGTGCCCAACCACCTTTTGAATGTTTGCCCGCTTTCCCCAACCGGTTGCTTGCTCCCATTTAACCCACATACAAGTTTCTTGTTCGGTGGAAGAGCCCATATACGCTGCATTAGTGTTATTCCACGTTTTTTATTTATATTATTGGATATTGGGGCTTCCCGAACTGAATCTTCTGCACGCCCCTCATTGGATGGTGCGGTTTCTTGGACCAAATCGTCTGCATATAGTAAACCATTATTAGAGAGAATGAAATTTCAAAGTTCACAATTACAGAGAAGTCACTGTATATAGCTCAAGTGCTCAACTAACATGATATATGTGATCTTTGTAAATGTGGAGATTTTGATACTTAAAGAAACTGATAATAACAAATAAGTCGATGTCTCTATCTAAAAGCTGTTTTTATCCCTTTCAAAAATAAAAAACTGTTTTTATCCAAAAAATATATGTAAGTTGCATATAATTCAACCATAATACCTATAATATTGGTAACACCATTACTGCCAGTGTCATGTACATGCATAGCCAAGTTGAATATCATTTCCAAAGCTCGTAAATCACATGAATATCATTATTACAGCTTGGGTAAAATAACCTCAAACAAGAACATAATACCCATCAAAAGAAATTAGAACTTTTACCTCAAATAAAGTGATGAAGATGCTTTGGGGTTCCTAAGTATTTTTCTGGTGATCTTGTCGAAAAAATGATGGTGAGGATTGATTGCTTTGGAGTGGAGGCCGGTGGGTGAGTGTGGAAGTGAGTGTGTGCGTGTGTGTGTTTAAGTAAAGATAAAAGAAAGAAAATGAAAGACAGAAAAGAGACAGCCAGCCAAAAGAGAGAAGAGAGGTGGGTGAAAATGAGTGATGGGGAGTGGTGTTAGGTGGGGGGCACGTGCGAACTAAAAATCTGACTTGACCCCCTCTTTTCTTTTTGTTTTTTCTCTGATGACAAGGACGTTACACATCCACAGTGAACAAAATATGAGATAAAAGTAACTGTGCTAAATGGAGTTAGGAATAAAAATATCCTTTAGAGACCGAATTAGTTGTTTTTAAAAGTGTTGAACTTAGTTGATATGAACCCAAACTCCAAAGAAGTTTAGTAAAATTTACTTCAGGACACTCATTACCATTTCCCTTCTTAGTATTACTTGATTTTGCATGAAATGTGTGCCACTATATTTATTGAGTCCAATTTTATTGGAGTTTGTGTTCCTTAGAAATTCATTTACTTTTCCGAGGAACAACTCCAATTCTATTAAATCGGGTCATCACCGTTTCTCAAAAAAAAAAAAAATTCGGGTCATCACCATTTTAGGCTTTGCTTTTTATTAATTGCTTAAAGAAGTGCACATTTGAAATTGATTTGGTCCCTAATTATGTCAAGTGGTGGTACTTAATTGGATCATTTCCCTAAATCTCACTTCTTCTAGAACCCATCTAGGAGAAGATTTAACAAATTTTGTCCTTAACCCCAAGTTTGCACAGCCAATTTGGTTCCATGCACAACCAAATATTTTCCATACCCTCAACAAATTGCAAGCTGGCCAAATGCCAAAGAAAAAGCGATCTCCCATCCCACGCGACCTCACCATCTTTTACTAAAAAATAAGTAAGGCCTCCCATGCAAATCAAGTTACCTCAATATTTTTCACACACGTCTCTACCCTCTCCACAGAGAAACACCCAAACTCCCAGACACACTACAAAAACTATCAAAACCCAGAAAATACACAAAAAAACCTTCTCACAAACAAAACCTGCAAGAATCCCTCAATCATATAGAAATCCAACCAAAAACCCAGCTCTAAACCCCTACAAACTTTATAGAGAAACACCCAAATTCCCAGCCAAGAACACCACCAAAAATACCCAAAAACAATGCCCTTGCAAACCCAAATAGAACCATAAATATCCCTGTTTTAACCCATAAAATCAACCCCAAAATCGACAATCTCAACCCCCACTGAAAATAACCCAGCAAATCCTCCAAAACTCTCACTACAAATATCCTAAAATAAGCCAAGAAAAATCCCACTGGAACTACAGCCAAAACCCCACTGTCAAACCCTTAACAATTCTCAGGAAGACCCAAAAATAGTCACTGTAAACCCAACACTGAAAACTCCATCAGATACCAAGAAAAATCCCTTCATACAAACCAACCAGAAAACCCATTTGAAAACAGCATCAACAGAGCATAAAAAAAAAATGAAAGATAAATGGAGCAGAAGCATAAGCTAAATACCAAGACATGAAAGCAGAATACAAAGAAGGAAATAAGAAATTCAAAAGCAGAGAACCATACAGAAAATTTTCTTGAAGTTTAAGGTCAACAAATTTTCTACTTTTGATGTTGGGCTTACTATTTTTTTCCCCTAGATTTTAGATCAAATTGGTTTTTGTTGGGCTTTTTGCATTTAATGTTTAAAAATGCTAAGATATTGTCTAGATAATCATATTTAAGCTCATTTTATCTGTTGAATTTAAAAAAGTTTGGGATCAGGAGTTCAAAATTTTATTTCAAAGGGTCAAAAAAATATTTTAAAAATATTATACATAATTCTTTTTTTTTTTTATTTAGCTCTTATACTTTTTTTCTTTTTCTTTTTCTTTTTTGGCCAGCTCAGATGGTTTATTTAAAGTTTTCAACCCCCTAATCTTCACTTGGTGCCGCCCCTGTGACCACCCCGTGACTTTACCATTACATAAGGTAATGTCCCCCCAACATTAATTGTGTTCTTTTGTTTAGATCTAAATATATCCATCATAAAATTAAAAACTGATTTCTATACTGTGCAAACTGCACATTTTTACAAGGGAAAAGTGTGTTTTTTTTTTTTTTCTTAGAAACAGAAGGGAAAAGTTAATTAAAATGCAGTAAGAGCAGTAGTTTAAAATATATTTTCAGAAATTTTTAATGATAAAATGAAAAATAAAATTAAGAGTTTTCTCAAGCTTAGTGAGGGAAGAGGGAGATTTGTATTTGTATTTGGAGTTAATGAAACAAGAATTGTGTTAGGAAGTCTAAAATTTGCTACAGCACATCAACTCATTTACATATGCTTATAGGTTTTATTAGCTTGTTGAAAAATATTATAATGAACATAATTATGGAATAGTTTTTTAAGCGTATGACTTAGATTTCTGATGTGCACTCTGCACAAATATTGCAGTTTAATTTTTGATAATCAGCACAAGTCTTAATGCCTCCAATGTACAGCTGTTTGTAATAATTAATGAATTTCTATTATATATATATATATATATATATATTTATAGTTGACCCTATATCTTCTTCTTGTGGAGATGTACAACTGAGCTAAGCTATCTTAGTTGTTTGCTTCTTTGCTTTGAGTCTCCTCAATTAAAAATGAAAGGTTCAATTGTCTTCATTTTCATGGGAGAGTATTGGCAGGTGTTTAAGGCTATAAGGTAGGTTCTCTTCTCATGCCAATATAAGTTTGTGGTTGCTGCCAGAAACTATGCTTTAGGTTGTTTGGAATACTAATGTTATAATCCAAGAATTGAATAGTTGGGTCATGAAATCCCAACTACATTTGTTAATGTGGAACTTAAAAATAGTAGTTCCAGCATAGATGTCTTTAATCTGTATTTGAACACTTAATGAATTAAATTTGACAGTGATCCTTTGTTAGGCAATAGAACTCATGGTTGTTGATGCTCTGTTAAAAGCAAATGATTTTCTTCAAATTGCATCACCAATTCATCAACCAGCAGAATTTTGGACGGTTTGAACTTTACACATTATCATCAAACTTCTAGGTTTTACTTTACAGCACTGACATAGTTTCTCTGAAAGTGCAATTAGATGACTCAATCTTAAAAATCATTGAAATTTCTAATGCACAAGAGCGCAAGGAAGCATGAGACATCATTTAACGCATTCGAAGAAGGGAGCTATATCATGTATCTTATTACAATTGCAAGATGGGGAAGAGGTAGTAATGTTTGAAATTCTTCATGTCTCAAAATCTTTAACTTCTCCTATTGAATTTTTTTTTTTATTACAAAAAAAAAAAAGGAACTTTAGTGAACCAAAAGAGATAAAAAAATTGTTAATCTTATTTATACATTTTAAATTTTTGGATCATTGTGTGAATTTTAATTCATTCAATTAGTAAATTTCATTTTACTTGAATAATTAAAGTATGTATCAAGTCAAAACTACTAAAAAATTGAAACCATATAAACATAAGGTTAAAGATATAGGTGGTTAGAGTGTTTAGTCATTAACAGCAAACATAAAAGTGTTACCCTAAGAATAATTTACACTGTACGAATAACTACCTGCAGAAGGCGGCTGTGTCTCATCATCATCATCATCATCTCCTTCCTCCCATCTTGCGTGCTCAGCATCATAGGCGGCCCTTAACTCCTCCTGCATGATGTCTCGTGAGCGTGATGAACCTTGGCCAACTTGCACAATTGTCAATGGATGGTCCCTCTCCTTTCCTGCAGCAAACGACCGAAAAATTAGTTACAACAGTAATAAATATCAAACGTTACATTTCAAGATATGTAAACTACCTGTGGGTTGTGACCCAGCATCACTAGTATGGGCGGCTTGTAGCTCCTCCCCTCTCTGTCGTGAACTCGAGGGTCCTTCGCCGACTTCTACAACTGGCAATCGGTGTTTCTTACCCATTCCTGCGTCTAACAACTTTACAAAACAAAAAAAGTGTTAACTATAGACAACAATCAATTGCATAAAATGTAAGTGAAACATTTTTGGGTTCTGAACCCTTTACAATAATTCAACCATATACACGTTGCATGCACCAAGATAGCCAGAAGAAAACTTTATATTAAATGTCGCAATTTTTGTTAGAATTGAGCTGGGTTAGGACCTATGGTAATTAAGATCATGAAGGTAAGATATTAAAGATGATTTTAAAACCCCCATAAATGAACCAATAAAAAGCTAGACTTTGGTATATTTACAATCTGCTACAAGTCATGTAAATAAATACAATAAGAAAAAGAAAACGAAAAATTTTAATTTGCTTTTGACGTCTATGTTTTTAATGACACCTTTTTTGTGTTGGTGGGTTTAGACAGTTGGCTTGTATTGCATGTTATAAGCAACTGAGGTACAAAAAATCAAGTGTTTTGACATATGATAAATGGGTTTTCAATTTTAATGATGTTTGGGAAGAAAGAAAGGTTTCTCTCTTCTTCTCTAGTCTCCACCCACTGTGGTTCCATCTTTTTTGTGTAGGGTCTGTCTGTCTTCTGTCTGTATGTATGCAACTTATGTCTTTGGTTAGAATGTCCCTTTCTATAGGGGTTTCAACTTTCAAAAATATCTAATAATAAGATATTCAGGACTCGTTCAGCTATAGGATGAGTACTATCCACCATCAGACTTGGAGAAAGGGTGGAATGTTTCATGCAACATAATTGGGGTAATGACTTAATGAAGGACACAATAAAATGGGCCCATAAATATCAAAGAACAAGTTAAGGATGGTGATGTAATCAGCTTACCTCATGCCATTATTACATTAAAATTATATAAGCTTTTCTTCTCAAAAAAAAAAAAAAAAATTTATATAAGCTTTGTCATATGGTCCTAGCTAGCAGTGAGTACTGGTGTCCCTAGATACAGCTAATTACTTAATGAACGGGTGAGGTTTTGGTTGTTGATTTTTCTTTATTACGGTTTTCAATTGGTAAACTGAAAAAAATAAAAAATAAAAAAAAATAAAAAAATCCTCCATTTATAGCAAAATTGTGAACAGTAGGCCACAAATGGAAAAGGCACTCTAATCAAAAGCATTCATATTAAACTAACCCATACCGAAAGTCTGACCACTATGATCCTATAAATGTCTAATACTGGCATGTTGTTTATTGAGAGTACTGTAATTGTTTAGAAATTGTTTTTACAATAATATGGAGGAGTGGGATCATGTTTTAGTACATACCCAATTTGAATTAAGGCTATATGACCTAACCTGGCAAGACATGCCTATTTCACTTTCCTGTAATCAGGTTCATAGATAATTCGTGACAGAAAAATTTAAGCTTGATCAGCCGAACTTTAAGAACTTACACATGTATACTTGGCTCGGTTCAAATTGATTTATATCTCTCAGTTTTAAGTTCAATTAAAATTGTCAAGAGTCTCATAACTCAATTACTGTTTTCAAATAAGACATTTAAGATTCAAATCTCTTTCCTAATCAATCTAATTATCCAAAGAAAAAAAAGATAAAGTTTGGATTGGCATATTATAAAGTTGGTTAGGTAAAACAAAAAATATTTACAAAAACAAGCCATGATTATTTTCTATTATCAGACTTGGTAAAGAGAGAGAAATGATAGGGCATTCCAAAGATGCCGAAGAGATAGGGTGTTTCACGGAAAACGGAGACAAAAAAGGTATTTCTAGCCAATAGGCATAGTCTTGGCTGATTGGAGGGGAGCTTAGTGCGAAGCAAATTGCCTAATACACGGGTTCTTTAATCTATAGTCTTGCTGGTTACCATCACTGTCAATCTATATCTGCATTTGAAGAACGCAATTGGCAAAATCAACATCATTTGATCCAAATTTCAAAAATGACATTATAAATAAGTGCGACATAATTATGATCAAACTACCCTATAGTTATGATGATAATCCCCCTAAAAAAAGACCTTAGGGCTAATAACCCCCCTACAAAAAAACCTTAGGGCTAATAAATTCGTGATCCGAAAAGAAAGACAGTTTTTCTCCTAGTGAATATGAAGAGAAAATGTTTCCAAGAGAAAATTTTCAAAATTGGGTTTTGATGATTTTTAGAGGAGAAAGTCATGGTCGTTGCCTTGTAACTAAAAAATAAATAAATAAATAAAAGAAAGGGAGTCTTTTTGTTCTATTCTCATCAACCCCATGTTATGTAGCAACAATAAGCAGTGCCATATGTACTATCGAGTCCTTAATGAGGCTATTATTATAAAAATTTTGTAATTTAACTTACATTTCTTGATATTTCTAACAAATACGTACATAATTCAAATCTCTTTTTAGCTATCAAATTATCAAAAAGAAAAAAGAGTCTAGAGACATGACGTTTCTATTAATATCACCATAACTTTAAAGTGATGAATTAATGTAAAAATAATTGTTTAACATTTACCTTCAATCATCATAATAGTGCACGGTAGTCTTGTATAAAAATTACTTTAAAAGATGAGGTTATGTTTTTAAATTTTTATTTTTTACAATGTCCCCACCAAATGATATACACATTAAACATGAGTCCTCAAAAATAAATTAATATAAATATCTTGAAAGAGAAAATGCTGTTAAAGCCATGATATGACAGTGTATCAAAGTGAAAATAAAAACATAATTAGTCATGGATTGGAAGAGCTTGCTTTAAATCCTTTCCTTCTATAGTATCCTATGACTTTGAAGCTTAACAGCTATGACACCAATAGCAAAATATAATTTTTTGGTAAATGCCATATCTCTTCTGTTATGATCACATGATAACATATTAGTCTTTCCATAATCAGAAAATCAATAACACAAACCCACATGTTTGGATGGATTAAAGTTGACCACCACTTGTACACTGATTATAAGCCAGCAGGCCCAGCACTAATTAAATTAATCAATGAACTAATTAAAAGGGTTAAATATGAGTTTAATGGGGTAAACCAAACTTTCACTTACAAAAATGGGCCACAGTTCAAATTGACATTGTTTGTTTATTAATTTTTACGAGACTCTATATGAGTGCTCTTCCATTTATGGTGCCAGTGAAAAGAGCGTAAAACTGTAGAAATCACCATAAGTGGAAAAATCCATTTGGGCAGTTCCCAAAAGAGGGCTTTGTTTACTACACACGCTTTACAGAAGAGCGTGGCGAGTATATTTTCTAGAGGAAGGTTGCGTAGAAAACCAACAGTCAGTTTCATTTTTCCATTTTTTTACTGGGTCAAGAACCTCAACACTGACTCCTCTGTATAAAAAAATTAAAACAGGTCACCCCGATCACAAGCAGAAGGGATGCAGTGATATCCACGCGCCAACTCATTGTCAAACTCAATCTTGGTGTGTGTTTAGGTTTGACTGTAGATGAGCCTACTGATATTAACAGTTGCGAAAAACACTGCTTGGAAACGTTTGTTTGCAAACAAGTCAAATCTAATCACAAGCTTAAGCTCGATTATTAGACACGCTAAGCTCAAACAATGTATTGCATTGGTGAACAAAACGAAGGTGATTTGAGTGTGTATATTTGGAGGGGTAGGTATATTCACTTGTACAGGTGTTCCTTTTTGAACTAGGACTAGGCTCGAGTGGATTAGCTCCCCATACTTACTTCTTATCGTGATAGTTGATTCAAATCAATATGGTATGACCTAAGCCTAGTTTTGGAATACTAGTTTCGATCCTAACCATACCTATTTCTTAACATGATAGTTGGTTCAAATCTATATGGTATGATATAAACCTAGTTTCAGAATAATGGTTTCAGTCCTAGCCATATCAATATTTGGGTAAAATAACTTATTTTAATATCTAACAATATATAAACTACCCTATCCAAGTTTAAGAGCTTCTCTTTGCCAAACACTACAACCACAACGAAAAGAAACCCTAACACCACACGACCATATATCCAAGTTCATAAGAAATGAATTTCAAATCCAATAGCGAAGAGGGGAAGGAATTGGATACATCATAAGTAAAAATTAAAGGAATTAACAATATGAAGAGGAATTAACAAATTCAACAAATATTACACAGAGGCATTCCAACTAATTCATGAATGAATACGTTTTCATTAACAACTGTAACATCCAAACACATAATACACTACTAAATTATTACACTACTCATCCTCGGTGTACTCATCCTTGTTGTCGTCTTCATTGTCAGACTCATCGTCAATAAACTCATCTTCATTGTTTACTCCATGAAGATCTCTTTCAGCAATGATGGAGGCATCAATTGTCATTCCCTCTAGATCATCCCGAGCCCAACGAAGGTTGTCACTCACAACCTCATTACTACTTATATTGTAGGGAACATTTTCAGATAAACTATATATGTCATCCTCCTCACGTTGGGGACCAACACCAGCATCAAACACGTCCCTAGCTTTAGTTTTGACAACAGCATACCAATCCTTGTGCCTTTTATCTTCCACATAAAAAACTTGTGTAGCTTGAGATGCCAAGACGTATGGTTCATCTATCATTTTATCCCCACCATGTATGAAGTGTGTAAAGTTTACCATAGGAAACCCAAATTCATCAGTCCTATATCCTCTCCTATGTTGGTTATGAACCCATTTACACTTGAATAACACATGTTTGATATTGTCAGAATAATTCAACTCAATTATATCACTTAAAATACCATAGTAAGTATTGCCCCCTTCAGTAGCCACACTAACTCCACTATTCTGCGTTTTCCTATTTGCCTCATCATTTACACTCCTAAATTTTAAGCCATTTATTACATAATGCTTGAACCGCTTTACATAAATATACGGCCATTTGGACAATGCAACAAGGGTATCACTAACTCCCTCCCTTTCCTTATCAGCACCAGTGAGGGACATCACCTAACATCAGTTGGCCAAAATAAAATAATTCATATCAGTACAGTTAATCATGGTTGAGACAGTGTTACAAGTTTAATAAGTTGAAAATGTCATACGTACGTGACCCCCAAACCAAGTACAAAACTTCTCCATGTGGTGCTTATATATAATGGCATCGGAAACGTTACGATTGTGGCCTTTTCGAAGTTCATCCTCTATCAATCTTTTGTGCATCCTGTGCAGGCAATTGTATTAGGGTTAATAGACCTTACATACATTGGATTGACGTGCAATTATATTTGTATATGTAATACTTACTCACGAAAGCGGTTGATGTTTTCAGAATTGAATAAAACGTAGCGATGGGCTTGGGTCCACTCTTTATTGTTTAATGTCATGATCGAAACCACCCCCGTTGACTCCTCAATCATCCTGGTGGGTCGATTGAATATAGTTTCCACTCCTTCCATATACCGTGAACAGAATGTTAAGCACTCCTCTACTATGTATCCTTAAGCAATAGACCCTTCCGGAGCAGCTCTATTTCGTACGTAAGACTTAAGACGTGAGAGGTACCTATAAAGGAATGATAAGATTAATGATTGGCAATGGTAATTCGAACACGCACATGAAACTGGAAGTTGATCAATAATATTACACACATCTTACCTCTCAATGGGATACATCCAACGGTAGTGCACTGGACCACCAATCTTAGCTTCAGCAGCTAAGTGCATGACCAAATGTACCATCACTGTAAAGAAGGATGGAGGAAATATCTTTTCCAATTCACACAATGTCACTGCAATCTCTGCCTCACTAGTCACAATATCTGAAACCGTAAGGGTTTTGTAACAAATTTCTCTAAAGAAGCAAGCTAACTTTATCAAAGGCCTACTAACATGAGATGGCAAAGACCCACGTAATGCTATGGGAAAAATTTGCTGCATCAATATGTGATTATCATGACTCTTCAAACCAGAAATCTTGCGTTCTTTCATATTCACACGCCGTGAGATATTGGAAGCGTACCCATCGGGCACTGTTACATCCTTCAAAACTTGCAAGAAACCATCTATCTCCGATGAAGTCATATGAAAACATGCAGCCGGTATGGTATACTGGTCATCACTTTTTCGTTGTAGGTGGAGTTCACTCCTTATCCCCATGTCCGCCAAGTCAAGGCGTGCCTTGTAATTATCCTTCGTTTTATCCTTCAAGTTCAACAGTGTGCTTAGTATATTGTCCATCACATTCTTCTCTATATGCATCACATCAAGATTGTGTCGCAACTTGTGATCCTCCCAATAAGGCAAGGTAAAAAATATACTCCTTTTCTTCCAACCACTCTGGTCTGCCTCCCTTCTCTTCCTTTTTTTGTAAGCAAGCTGACATTTCCTACCCAGACAACGTCCAAGTAAATGTTCAGTTTCCACAATAATGTCAGATGTGACTGGTGGTTCAGGAGCCAATCGAGTATCAATAGATCCATCAAATGACATACCATCTTTGCGGAAATCGTGGTCAACATCCAACCATCGCCGATGTCCCATGTAACAGAATTTGCGACCATTTCTCAAATATCGAGACTCGGTCTTCACGGCACAAGAAGGACACGCCAACTCACCTTTGGTACTCCAACCCGACAAATCTGCGTATGCAGGAAAATCATTTATGGTCCACATCAATGCTGCACGCAATTGGAATACTTCTTTTGAAGATGCATCGTATGCTTGTACTCCAACATCCCATACCTCCCTTAGTTCTTCTACTAACGGTTCCAAGTACACATCTATAGCAATCCCTGGCGAGGTAGGACCAGGAATAACTAATGATAGAATCAAAGATGACCGTTTCATGCACAGCCAAGGTGGGAGATTGTACGGGACCAACATGACAGGCCACGTACTGTGACTAGTACTCATAATTCCGAAGGGGTTGAACCCATCCGCAGCTAATCCAAGTCTGACACTACGAGGGTCAGATGAGAAGTGTAAATGCTTACTGTCAAACATTTTCCATGCATCTGAGTCAGCAGGATGCCGCATTACCCCATCATCAGTACGACCATTAACATGCCATTTCATAGAACTAGCCAGATCGGGTGACAGAAATAGTCGCTGCAATCTTGGCTTTAAGGGGAACCACCGTAGGATCTTCGCAACTTTCTTCTTCCCCTTACTGGATGAAGCATGCTTACTAGCAACAGATGCCTCATTTGTTTTCCACCTTGAAGCTTTACAACAAGGACACGCCTCGAGGTTAACATTTTGCTTCCAAAACAGCATACAATCATTGGGACAAGCATGGATCTTCTCATAACCCAAACCCAAATCTCGAACTATCTTCTTAGCCTCATAATGGTCCTTTGGCAACTTAGCGTCTGAAGGAAGCATATCCATCAGGACTTGAAGCAACAGAGTAAATGACTTATTTGTCCAACCACACAGAGTCTTCAACTGGAACAACACGACAATGGCTGAGAAAATGCTAAATTTTGTACAACCTTCATATAAAGGTTTGTCTACATCATCTACCATCTTGTAAAACTTCTTGGCGTCATCATTCGGACCTTCACCCGGACATTGCGCAGTTGGACCTTCTTCCATTGGTTCGGGTGGGATTTCATGCGGGGGGCACAAATCGTGCAACATCCCATGGAAATCACCATATGGATTTTGGGTTTCTTGCACATGAGAGCTCCCACATTCGATAGCTGGCGTAGCAACCGCCGATTCACCATGAAATTTCCAAACTTTGTAATTTTTAAGCATCCCCGAAGCCCAACAGTGCTCACGTACCACATTTAGCGGTTGTATAAGCAAATTCACACATTTCACACAAGGACATAAGATCTTCCCATTGCGCGCGGATGGAGCAGCAAATTCCACGAATTGGTTTACACCTTCAAAATATTCCCTTGTACCCCTCCGCTTCTCCATCCAACTTTTGTCCATTGCGATACAATATTTACGGAATTTTACCTACACCAAGATTTGTTACTACAAAGATACTAATTATTATAATTACATTCATTTGTCATTTGTTAAGAACAAACATACCCAAGTATGCGGCTATTTTCTTAGAACATATAACACTTGTCCTAGACTAACTCAATGTGATAAGTTGTAAAAGTAGTTAAGCATAAGTGTCTACAAAATCTGAAAACAAATACCAAATTCATGTAATTGTAATAATTATTAAAAACTTAATAATTATTAAGTCTATAATACCATGATGCTCAATTACTTGGGTCATTGGTCAAACTTGAGTTCAAAACATTTGTCAGATAGGTTTAAGATTTGGTGTGATTCAAGTTTATAGTTGTTTTGTTGAGGTTTTTATTTTTATTTTTTTTGTTTTTAGAAAAAAAATTACATTAGTTTTTCCATGTGTAGCAATTTAGCATATGGGACCCTCTATGATAGTGGGTTTTGTTTGCATTAATAATGATTGCAAACTTGCAACTGTTAAGACTTAATTTTACATGAATTAAATTTTTACTGTTGGGCGATTCCTTGAGTATGAAAGTCGATACATCATGATCATTTTGTGTTCATTATGTTTTTGTAATCATTATCATATATTTGTTTTAATTCATCATACAATCCTGGATTTGTTTGCAATTAGCCAATTTAAGGAGTATCTATGCATTTCATTTTTATTCATCTATTGTGAAATTCTGTTTAGGTTATTCGAATGTTGTGGCCTATAGTTTTCTAATACTTACAATTCAGACCAGAAAAAGGGGGGTCCCATCCAGAGGCGGAGCCAGGGGGGTCGAGGGGGGGCCACTGCCCCCCCTAGCCCACCCAAAATTTTTTTTTTTTTTTTTTTTTTTGATACTATCATTTTTATTTTCAGTTTTGAAGGTGTTGGTGAGAACAGTTGTTGGTTTTTTTTTTTTTTTTTTTTAATTGACTCGTTTTGGTTGCTGATGAAGTTGTGAAAAATGAAATATATGTATATATATTTTATACTTGTTTTCCTAATCATTAATGGAACAAAATCACCTTAGCTACTTAACATATTTGTTGTTTCTATTTTTTTTCTTTTTAAATACATAAGATATATGTGTATAAAATGCATATATCTAATACAAGTTTTGCCCCCCCTCAACTCAAATTCTAACTCCGCCACTGGTCCCATCTGTCGTGAAATTACCATTAGTTTATTAGAATGTTGTGGACTTTAGTTTACTAATGCTTTCTGTCATAGAAAAGCAAATGGGGGCTTAAGGGGTAATAACTTGGGCTTAATCACAAACATTAAGATCTTCTTGATTTCAACTTTAATATGTTCCTTCATACCCTCGCACAAATTATGATTCCTCAAATTAATGGTTTGCATTTAGGTATAATATCTGGAATGTAAATGGATATTGAACAATTTAGACAAAACTCACGAATTCTTTATCTTGTTTTTCTTTGTTTGTTGCTCTGCATTTTACTTTGGTGTAGAATTTTCTGAGACTATTTACTATTGTAGCTTGATGCATTTAATGGATTAATACTACAAGATTTGAATATCATAATATTATAATTATTAATTATTTTTTTGTCGAAGTCGCCTATATTTGCTTCTACGAAAAACAAAGACGCCTATAATCTCTCTTGGTCTGCCATAATTTTATTTTGTTATTCTTTTGGACAGTCAGAACATGTTTTGAATAATAAATTGTTGGAGTAAAAAAAAAAAAAAACAACACTTTTTTTCTACTTGAGTGCATGGTTGGTAAAGAAATACAGGTTTTTTTAAAAAAAAATATTTTTTATAAATGGTCTATTTATAATTTTGTTGAATGAGCAAAAAATTTCAAGATAAGATTTTGAAATTCGTAAACTGAAGGACTCCATGAATTTAGGTTTTTTGTTTCTTGCAAGTAATTATTATTATTATTATTATTATTGATTTTGTATTGTCTTAGTATAAAATGTTTAAATTTTAAGTTTCCATGTGTCTTTTGTAACAAGAAAAGAAGGTATATTCTTGATGATGATGAGTTGTTCTATTTAATGATCTTTTGTTGTATATTTGCTTCTCATAGTGCTTATTACAAGTGGCTGTCTTGGATATTGCATGATAGTGCTAATGCTTTTAGATTGATTTCATCCTTTTCAATTTTGGGCTTTTCTAGGTTTTGTATGTAATTATATTCTTAAAATCTTAGTTAATCTACTTGGGTGATGAGGGGGGAAAATCAAACATCTTGACTTGAATTATTTGGAGTAGCAAGTATGGTCAAACTATATTTCCAGTGGTGTGCTCAAATAGAATTTTAATTTAAAACTATCTCGAAATGGAATTGATAGGTGAATCAATCCCAAATTTTCACAGCGTTATCTGTTATAATGTTATGAAGATTAAATGATTAAAGATAGTCTTATATATGTGTATATATATATATATATATTGATTGTAGAGGTTGTAATTTAGTACTTAAGTTTTTTAATCATATTTATGATAAGTATTTTTGCGATATTGTGAACATCTAATTTCTTATCCATTTCTATTTCTATTTGCTCTCAGTCTCTCAAATTTTTCTTAGTGTACCTACAATGCAGAAGATGTATATATAAAAGAAAGAGGAGAGGCTGAAGCAGCTAAAAGGGGCAAGATCCCTTCAATTAGCTGCCTCTATTAGATGTGATGGATGCTCGTGAAAATAAATAGTACATAACAATTACAGACTTATGTTAAAACAGAAACGATACACCAATACTCAAGTTACTGCATAATTTAGAGCAAACTCAGGGGAATAATTTCAAACTCATGCTAAAGTAGGAAGTGGATTTTCATATTGTTTTTGTATTCATTTGTGGGCATTAAACAATGTTTATATTATTATGTAATTGCATTATGTTTAATAATAAAATGGCATTCTTGGATTTGCCTTCGTCAAATTTGTACAAAACTTTGTAAGACTTTGTAATGGTGCAGCTTTGAGTGCTACTAGTTAGTTCGTTTATATATGATCCCTAATACCCCAAAAAAAAAAAAAAAAATTTTGAACTATCATAGTCTTTTGTTTTCATGCTTGATAGTCCCATGAAAAAGCTAGAAGTTTTCATTGGAAAGTAATTGCAAATTGGGATGATCTAGTAGATTTGTGCGGTAAAGATAGGGCAACTAGTCTGTGAGGGTGCTGAAACAGGTGTAGAAGTTGTTGATTTGGATAGTGGAACTCGGGTCCAAAAGAATTGTTGGCTGATGATGATAATTTATCGCCAGACTTGGTTAATATTGAAAAGATAAGAGCTCAAGTACCAATTGTTCCTATTAGGGCATTCACATCTTGAATTCCTATTTTATTCTATTTTACCATCTCAAAAAGGTACTTTATTAATTACATCATACTATTTTACAACACCCTCAACATCTCAATTTTTATTTTCCTATTCCACTCATTAAATTAATATGTACTATCTAATAAAATAATATAATTCAATCTCTCTCTCTCCCTTCTCCCCCATGCCAACATAAAAAAATATTATTATTTTTTTAGGATACTAGACCAATACAAAGCCAAATGCTGGGGCCTTTTTAGTACTTTAATGGTAAAATTTGCTTACATATGCCATTTGCATGGCCAATTGTGAATGCTCTAGAAAAGAATGGCAAATGCCAAATGCCAAATTTTTGGTATTTGGAAAACAAACACCAAAATCATTGTTCCATGGGTGTTTCAAATCTCAAATATTTTTCCAACACGCAACAGTGTGGTTCTATAAATAAAACCGCATTGTGGCATGTTGGAAAAAATTTTATTATTTTTTTATTCACCTAGGTGGACCCTCTATTTTTCTATATATTGATTTATATTCCCTCACACTCTCTCTCTCTCTCTCTTCCCTCTGCTTCATGTCTCTACTCTCTACTCTCTTCCCTATCCAATCTCCTCTCTTTGATCACCTTGCTCTCCCTTGCATCAAAAAGTTGAAAAGGGTCCTATAGGTTGTCTGGGCGGGGCTGGCTAACAGGGGCCAAGGTTGTGGAAGGGAGGGGCCCAACTATTAATAACATAAAATATACCTACGAAAACAAAAAAAAATTTGGGCCGGGGGAGGGTCCGATCCCCCTACTAGGTCCATCCCTGACATAAAATCATGTACTTTAACAACAAAAGACAACTAAATATCCAGAGAAAATTCAGACCTCCCAAACAAAATAAAAATCATTCCATCAGCATACTATTTAGTGACATGAAGTTGCAAAATATTTCTCTTTGTACGGGAAATAAGCATAAATTATGGTTCAGCTTCAACCTGGTAGCGAATGTCAGTTTTTGATCCCCAGTCTGGATGAAATTTTCACACGGCTTGTTTACTGTTTGCACCTGAAATTAAGAAATAATTCACATTAAAGAACATGAAAAGTTTTATATAAGAAGTTGTAACTGTGGCATATATAATGAGACTTATATAACTGTAACTTGGTTTGCCTATGTTAGAAACTTATATGCATATGCCACTATGAATCATGTCAAAGCATTTTCTCCTTACTCTGCCAAAAAAACACTGCTGCAAAGAATTTTTAAATTTCCTGGGTAAACCAAAAGGTCATATTAACAAACCAAAAATTAATGATTTTTAATGTATGGCTGGCCAGTTAGAGTTCTTATAAATTTCAGCAGCATCAACATCTGCTGAGATAGACTATTTGCATGACTCCATGATTTTGTGCTGCATAGAAACCTCTAAATTTATAAAATCATTCATTCAGACGCTTCCATGCATATTTCAGAATTTCAATGATTAAGTCCTGCCACGATTATTATTATGTATATATTTGTACTCAAAAGAATCAGAAAAGGTCAAAGAATGAACGTCTTTGATTTTAGATACATCACTACCAAAGATCAACTCCATCTACGTAGGTATTACCCAAATTACATGTCCAAAAGCTATTAGAATTCAACAAAGAATTACAAATAAAATAAAATATGGGCAGAAGCATACCTTTAGTATATCATAACAACACCAGAAATGTGCTGAAAATTTATCTTCGCAGATGTCTACACTGAAGCAGCCAGCCGGAACTGATTATTAACCATAGCACCTATAGTTATGATGCAAATGAGTTTAGAAAATTGAAAATGAGAAAAGACAATAGGAGAAGAAAACCAAAAAATAAAATAAAAATAAAAGTAATATTTGTATTGGTAAGTCACATATGCAGCCAATGACTTTTGACTTAAGGCTCAATGCGAAGAGAGCACAATAATTACACTTTCAAAGCAGTGACTGTGTGAGCTTCATCTTCATCTATTAAAAACTAGGTGGAAATTAAATTATTGGAAAAATATATCCAAATCAAATTAATTTATGTTGATAAAAACGGATAAATCAGAACTTACTTGTGAACATCTTTTTGTTTTTGTCATACACAAATTTTTTTCTTTCGAATTGTGGTAGTTAGATAATTTATTTCAAATATTCATTTCATTATAGTTAGGTTGGGATATTTTCATAAATGCATGAAATGTTTATAAATAGGAGAAAACATTAATGATACCATTCAAATAGAAAGAGCCTCCATAAGGTCTTATATTCTTCAAAATCATTATTTTCTTTAAAAAGATCGATGATTAAGATCCAATTTTTATAATAATAAAAGTTAATGCTTCAGTTGTTTCTATAAAATAACTTGTTTGTTTATGACAATAATAACTAGCTATCCTCACAGCTAAAAAAAAGAGAGAGCAAGAAATCATATGTGAAGGCTTAAACCTAGCTAGGTTGAGTCTGTTTTGATAAGAACTGACACTTAAATATGTGTGTACTTTATTTAATGTGAATATTATGTGAATATTATGTAAATAATACCAATTTATAAATTTGTAAAACAAACATCTCTCGACATACTCAATGCTATAATAATGTTGAAAGGGAAATTTTTAATTTTCCTCTCATACTCATTTACATCCACTATTTTACATTAATATTCATAATTGATATGAAAATGTCCACATTTTTTAAATATCTATATTCTAACACATAAAAAAGGCATAGGTGTTAGGGAATAATACTTGGTTGGGTGGATAGTGGAGGAAGATGAAGAAGAGTTGTAGGCTATGAAGATTGAATGACTCTGATACCAAATTGAAACCCACAATAGGATTGAACGAATTGTTACACTCATGCATAAAAGTGTTTACATGTATTATATTTATATTTTTGAGATTATAAGATGAGAGTTGGAACAAACACTGACTAAAAAACTAAATACAAAAGATAATGTTAGGTTGACGATATATTAGCTAGAAAAGCTAAACTAATTACACCCCATTAATTGCTTATTCAAATTCAACACTTAACAATATTATATATATACATGAGTGACTGGCTAAATGTTCATGTTGATGGCGGTGAACTTCATCCTTTTCACCCCTTCTACATTTGTTCTTACATTATCATTCATCTATCACCAGGAGCCTTAGTCAAGAATCAGGATCAGCTCATTTACTTAAAGATAATATTAAAACCAGTGGCGGAGTTAGAATTTGAGTTGAGGGGGGGCAAAACTTGTATAAGATATATGCATTTTATGCACATATATCTTATGTATTTAAAAAGAAAAAAAATAGAAACAACAAATATGTTAAGTAGCTAAGGTGATTTTGTTCCATTAATGATTAGGAAAACAAGTATAAAATATATATACATATATTTCATTTTTCACAACTTCATCAGCAACCAAAACGAGTCAATTAAAAAAAAAAAAAAAAAAAAAACCAACAACTGTTCTCACCAACACCTTCAAAACTGAAAATAAAAATGATAGTATCAAAAAAAAAAAAAAAAAAAAAATTTTGGGTGGGCTAGGGGGGGCAGTGGCCCCCCCTCGACCCCCCTGGCTCCGCCTCTGATTAAAACATATACTTTTTCGTTTTTAATTAGAAAAAAACGTGATATATATAGTAAGTGAACAAGTATATATGATATGGCCGCATATCTTGAATAGTATTCTTTATATATTAAATTTGTTACGAACAAGCATGCAAGATAGGCATATGCAACATATACATATGTGTCGCTCATGCAAAGCAAGAGGAATTAAGAGCTGTCTTCTGCTCATGGCCTCTATTGCATCACTCACTTACATGCCAAAAAGTACCATTTCCTCAAATTCCTCTATCCCCCACATGATCTCCTTACCCTCTCAAGAAACTTTAGAGGTCACCAATCACCTCGTTAATGGTAATTTGTCCTTATTAAGCCTTAATATTTATGTTCCCAATTTTATTCCTGCTCAAAAAACGCCATTGAGGTCTTCAATACCCTTGTATATATAGAGAGAGCGGGCTATATTACATGCATGCATGACTATATATTTGATTATACACATTTTTAGAGCTAAATATGAGTGCAACCATGGTTGAATTCCAGGGAGAAATAGACCCCATAAGTAAAAGTGAAGATGAAGCAGAAGATATCAACTACGATGAGCTCAAGAAGCGCATGTGGAAGGATCGGATGCACTTGCAAAAGCTCCAGGATAAGCTTAATGGAGAGCCAGAGTCATTGGCAAAACAAGAAGATGCATCTCATCGGAAAAAGATGTCAAGGGCATAAGATGCTATCCTCAAGTACATGGTGAAGATCATGGAAGTTTGTAAAGCACAAGGTTTCGTCTATGGTATAGTCACAGAGAAAGGAAAGCCTGTCACTGGCTCATCTGATAGTTTACGCCATTGGTGGAAAGAAAAAGTCAGATTTGATCAAGATGCTCCTCTTGCCATTGCTGATTTCTTGCCAGTTTTGGACCAAGAAAGTCATGAATTAGACCCAAGTTCTTATATGCATATGCTTCATGACTTGCAAGATATTACTTTGGGGTCTCTTCTATCTGCTCTAATGCAACATTGGATCCCTCCCCAAAGAAAGTTTCCATTAGAGAGGGGTCTACCACCTCCTTGGTGGCCCACAGGGGAAGAGCTTTGGTGGGGTCAAGAAGGAATCTCTCAGGAACATGGTCCACCTCCTTATAGGCCCCATGACCTTAAAAAGGCTTGGAAAGTTAATGTTTTGGTTGCAGTGATCAAGCACATGTCTCCTAATTTGGATAAGAATGAGAAGGCTTGTTAAACAGTCTAAGAGTTTGCAAGATAAGATGACATCTAAAGAGACTTCAACTTGGTCTAAGGTGGGGAACCAAGAAGAAGCCCTTCTACAACATACTGAGAAATGCCTCAAGATTGAAGATGATCAAAATGTAAAAGTGAAGGAAGGAGGATCTAGTACTAGTAGTACTGTATGTAGCAGTGAGAAAAGGAAGTGTGTGTTTGATGAACAGGCCTCCATGGACACATTGTATGCTTGCCAAAACTTAAGTGTCCACAGAGTGACATAAGTTTGGGCTTTGTGGACAAGAACTTGAGGATGGACCATGAATATCA
Source organism: Quercus robur (assembly GCF_932294415.1). Classification (NCBI taxonomy): domain Eukaryota; kingdom Viridiplantae; phylum Streptophyta; class Magnoliopsida; order Fagales; family Fagaceae; genus Quercus; species Quercus robur. Next base: position 42,519,558 of record NC_065545.1, on the reverse strand, counting down.
ATGTGTTTATGCCACAAAGGAAGTCAATTATGACCAAGGAAACATCCCCTCCTATGATCCTCTTCCTCTCTCCTTTGAAACACATTGGCCAATTTTACCTGACTGGATGACTATGGAGCTAGCAAAGGCTAATCAGAACAATGATGCAACTATAGAGGGAGTGATCAGGCCTTAGGAAGTTCAATGGTAGATTATGCAAGCAACTGGGGAGCGGGATTGAAGATGTGGCTCTAAATGGAGCATTTGAGATCCTAAGAGAAAACATGAACTTGAATCTAAATTCATTACAGGAGAGCTCAGATGATCCAGAAGCAACTTCTATTTGGGATTTGGAATTTGAGTGAAGCAAAGCTTAAACAGAAAGTTGGCTGCACATGTTGCTATACTTCATAGCTTATATATTTATATCAACTTTTGTAGCTTTAGAAATGAAATCTTATACAGTATTATGTTTCCTTCCCTTGTTCCCATTTCTTGTAATGCATATGTTACCATGTCTATAAATATCGATCAAATATCAAAGCCTTATTACAACGATATAGATGTAAATTAAATGTAATTTTGTAGTTAGTGTCCTACTTATATACTTCATATAATCTCTTCGTTTTGTTATACTTCTACAAAGAAAAAGTTAAAAGATATAGCTGAAAAAAAAAAATCAAATTAAGGAAATACATATATTGATATGCTTCGTTAAGGAAATACATATATTGATATGCATGTTATTTTTTTAAATTAAATTAATATTTTGTATACAAAATTATCAATTTTGTTACACTGTGACACTCATATAGATTATTTTGAAAAAAAAAAAAAAAACTCAACGTCTTCCCAAATTTTAACGAGCATACAAAGATTTTCTAAATTTATGTTAATTTAGGCACCTTGACAATCTTTAATATAATAAAATTCACCTATTATCAATTTTATAGCAAAGTTTTGCAATTAATAAGAAAAACTCCCATATTTATGATATATATATATATATATATATATAATCTCCCCTATCTCATCCCCCTTCCCCTATATATGTGTGTGTGTTTCTCAAAAAAAAAAAAAAAAACTATTATCATCTTCTCTCAAAAAAAAAAAAAACTATTACCATCTGTAGTGTTAAATTTAAATCTCTACTATGCTATATATTATTCCTTTAAGCACTATAATAATGAATTTAATGTTCTGAATCTCAATGAAGTATCGACAAATAATTGAAAATTAAAACTAATAAATAATTTCATAAATTTTTTGAACTTGATGGAGCTAGGGAAAACATGCAGTATGTTGCAAATTAATATGTTAATGTTATACTATGAAAGCCACCAACATCTTCTACAAATCTCACACTAGAGAGAGAGAGAGAGTACATACGCTTTGTCGGCGATGGGCTCGGCGGCGTTGGGTATGGGTCGCCGATGGGTATGAGAATTCGGCAGGCTGAGTTGGGTTCGGCCTTGTCAGCGTTGGGGTCGTCGGCGCTGGGCTGGTCTCTCGGCGTCGGGGTCGGCGGAGTTTTTTATGGGTTTCTCTGAAGAAAGAAAAAATATTAAAAAAAAAAGTGGGTGAAATTTAGGGTGAGGGTGAGGGTTGAGATCGGTTGAGATCGGATGGAGGGTGACGGACAAAGAGGTTGAGATCAGATGGAAGGTGAGGGTTGAGATCGGATGAAGGGTGAGGGTTGAGGTCGGAGATGGAGGGTGATGAGGGGGTGATGAGGGGTCAGATCGGACGGAGGTGATGAGGGGTCAGATCGGATGGAGCGTATGAGGGGTCAGATCGGACGGAGGTGATGAGGGGTCAGATCGGATGGAGCGTATGGAGAGTAGATCGGATGGAGCGTATGAGGGGTCAGATCGGACGGAGGTGATGAGGGGTCAGATCGGATGGAGCGTATGGAGAGTAGATCGGATGGAGCGTAGATCGGATGGAGCGCTTGAAATCTGATGGGTTGGAGAGTTAGATGATGGGTTGGAGAGTTTCTCATTAATATTTATACTTCCCCTAAAGCCGCATTTCTAACATGCGGCTATAGGGGAAATCTGAAGCCCCGTTTCAAAAACGTGGCCCCATCCCGAACTAGAGCCGCGTTTTTAACACGCGGCTTCAGAACCAGTCCTTAGGCCGCGTTTCTATCTCAAGAAAACGCGGCCTCAGAACCGAACTAGAGCCGCGTTTTTAACACGCGGCTTCAGGACCAGTCTATGGCCCCGCGTACAAAACCCGACCTTAAGGTTCTGTGAAGCCGCGTTTTTTAAAATGGGGCTTTAGGCTCAACCTTGGGCTGCATTTTAAAAATGCGGCCACAGTAAAAGAAGACCAAAAAAAAAAAAAAAAAAAAGAGTTTAAGAAAAAATAAAATGCGGAGGTCCTTAGGCCGCGTTTTTATCTCAAAAAAACGCGGCCTCAGAACCTGTCTATGGCCCCGCGTATAAAACGCGACCTTAAGGTTCGCCTTGGGCCGCATTTTTTAAAACGGGGCTTTAGCCGCACCTTGGGCCGCTTTTTTTATGGCCGCGGCTTAAAAAACGCGGCCCAAGGCCCCCGCGTTTTGTAGTGCAAGGAGAAATAGAATCACTCTTGCATGGAAGAATTTCCCCATTTCCTAGTGGCTAGACCCAAAATTATGAGAGGTGGAGAGCTTGAGAAAATTTTCTTTCTTTTGGTTTAGGACCCGTGGGAATGAAAGGGAGAGAAGATTTGAGAGAATTTTCTTTCTTTTGGTGTGTGAACCCTTGGACTCAAGAGAAAGACTCAAGGGAGCTTCCTAGCACTTTCCTTAAGAGAAAAAGAGAGCAAAATGAGGTGAGATTTTCAGATTTATGTGTGGACCCGTGGAAAAATGAGAGCATGGGAGTTTCATGGAAATTCTAGTTACATTGAAAAGTCAAAGAAGAGATAAGATGAAGACTTATCTTTCTTTTGATATATGATCCGTGGATTTGAGGGAGGGAGAGTGAGAGCTTTTTGAGTCTTCTCTTTTCTTTGAGAAAGTCAAAGAAGAGATGAGGTGGAGTTTGTTCATTGCATGGTACTTGAGAGCTTGAGAGAATTTTCTTTCTTTTGGTTTAGGACCCGTGGGAATGAAAGGGAGAGAAGATTTGAGAGATTTTTCTTTCTTTTGGTGTGTGAACCCTTGGACTCAAGAGAAAGACTCAAGGGAGCTTCCTAGCACTTTCCTTAAGAGAAAAAGAGAGCAAAATGAGGTGAGATTTTCAGATTTATGTGTGGACCCGTGGAAAAATGAGAGCATGGGAGTTTCATGGAAATTCTAGTTACATTGAAAAGTCAAAGAAGAGATAAGATGAAGACTTATCTTTCTTTTGATATATGATCCGTGGATTTGAGGGAGGGAGAGTGAGAGCTTTTTGAGTCTTCTCTTTTCTTTGAGAAAGTCAAAGAAGAGATGAGGTGGAGTTTGTTCATTGCATGGTACTTGGGCATGATGTGTTGTATTTCCATTGGTTGCATGTGTAAGTGAAATTGCAACCATAATATCTCATGCATCATACATAGTTAAAACACCACAACTATATATATATATATATATATATATCTCATAACTTAACCACTTAATATAGTTTTGTACATAATTAGTGTGTGTGTTTATACATATAATACAATTGGCCATTCAATTATTTATAATCTTTACAATTCTCATTCAATGGCATTATAAAATAATATGTTTATTAAATACTCTTATATTAATTTTTTTGTAAGTAAGTGGCTTAAAATATTAATTATACTTAACCACTTAAACACATAGTTTAATTATAAAGAATTGGGTCGGGGTGTTACACTAAATGCTAAATTTTTTGAAATCTGTGACGAGAATGCTCTAAAAAGAAGTTACTTGTTGTTTAAAAAGAAAACTACTTAATCCAATCACAGTTTGCAATACCTAACTTTTATTACATAGTATATTTAGTATGTATTATGGACGGAATTTTTAATAATTCAAAAGACCATGGCCCCTTAAAGTTTAATTTTATTTTAAACAGTATATAAAGATATAAAATTCAAAGGTTAGGATTAAAAAAAAAAAACACTATTCTCCCCCCTTCCGCTACCAAAAATTTAAAATTTAAACTCGATCTAAAGAACCCAAAAAATAAATCGATCACATAACCCATTCCTATGTTCAATGGTCCTTTCCAAAACAAAAACACATTTTTACATAACAAATCTCTAAGTGTTACTAATATCAATTTACTTGATATATATATATATATATATATAATGACCTTTGGTTATTTGGTAGGCAAAATTCAAATCTTTTTTTTTTTTGACAAACAATTTCAAATCTACCTAAACGATTCATTTGGATGGAAATATGATAAAAGGATATTAGACATATTAGATAGTGATGACAATTTTTCCCCACCCCGTTTAACCCGCCTCTCCTCACTTTGCCCCGTATGGGTTTCCCTCGCCCCACAAAGGTGGTGGGGCGAGGATGGTGCAAGATTTTAGCCCTGCACCACGAGTAGGGTGGGGATGGGTTTAGATTTTTTAGACCTACCCCACCTCGCCCCTCCCCGTCCCCGCCCTGCCCCCTGTTGCTAAGGATTATAATTGTAAATTTTTCATACCCTAAAACCCTACTATTTAAACAAATATATCAATATTAGCTTATTTTATTCTACTTAATGTGGTTCTCTGCCTTTATTTTGTTATGTGTTATATTATGAGATTTTTTTTAAATTTTTTTTTTTTTTATGATTGTCTTTTTAAACATTTGGATATATTATTCAATGATTTGATTTGATGGGATGAATTTAGTTATAATTTCAAGTGTATTTTTATTAATGAAATAGGTTTCATTAAAAAAATTGTACTAGTTGTAGGACAAGTTAACAAAAAGTAGGGTTTTACGGGGTGGGCCGGGGCTTTGCGAGGCCCCAAGAGGCAAGAATGGGGTGAAAAAGTTTTTTTCGTCAGACGGGAGGTGGCAGGGATGGGGTGAGACAAAACCACGTGGGGTGGGGACGAAGACCCCATCCTTCGGCCCTGCCTTGCCCTATTGCCATCCCTAATATTAGAGCATCTAATGTTGAGGTTAAGGAGTTTTAAGCTTTTGTTGGTATATTTTGGGTCTTTTTTAGAGTAATGCTAGGGACATATAATAGTGCACAATTTGTGCTACAACTTGTCACATGACGAGTTGTGAGTGGTCAAGGTGTGATAGTGGGCCACATGGAGACACACTTTCACTACTCACAACTCACCAAGACGTGACAAGTTACGACACAAAATTGTGCACTATTTACTCTCTTTTGTAAGTTACGAGAATATTAGAGGAAGAACTAGATAAGATATACAACATCTATCTGATTGATACTGATAGGTTAGGTAAGAAAATATCTCCTCAGTTTTTCCTTCCTTTGTCTTTTTTCATTATTTTCTTCCCTGTTATTAGATGTGAAAAAGCACAATTGATTGTTTAACGATATACTAGCAAGTAGCAATCACAATCTTATCGTCAAAATTTTCTATGGACAACACAATAGAAAGGATTCTAAGATAAAGAGCAATTAAATTAGTCTCTCTAATTATATATATATATATATATATATATATATGTGTGTGTGTGTGTGTGTGGGGTTTCAAGATAAAAATTTATTTATTTTTTGTATTTTTTTTTTTTTAGAATCTTATTTTTTGTATTTTAGTCAATCACTTTTTAAACAATCGTATTATATTCATTATGCTATACTTTATTTTTTTCACTTTAGTAAAATATTTTATTTATTTATTTGATCTATTAATTTTTTCTTACTTTTCAAAGTACTGCTTTCCTTTATTTCAGTTATCAAAACATAAAAAATTAAAAAAATAAATAAAAAGAATTTCAGTATCATTTTTCTACTTTAAGAAACAGCTAGCAAGAGACCCCAATGTGATTGCATTAAGTCCCAAGAATGATAACGTCAATTACAATCATAAATCTTGCTTTACGTATGATTTTTTTTTTTTTGGATTCATATTGTGGGGCCCGAAGTCTGAGGTCACAGCCCACTTTACATTCAGGGCCCGAAGCCCAGGCCGAGGAGCCCTATTGCCGAGGACGATCCCACGCTCAACACCTCACAAAACACCTGAAGAAAAGGACAAACTCAACACAGGGGTAGGACAAGGAAAAAACTGCCGACACTGCGGTATGGAGCCCTACACCTGACAGGCCCATACTTCAGACCATGCTATTTAACCTTTCCCAACCACCTCCAACCACTCGGATGTACGGATGGATAGGATGGGTCTATATCTCAAAAAGCAAAACTTACACGTGGACACTAAGGGGGAAGTAATCACTAGTATAAAAGGGAAAGAGAGCTGAGAGAGAGGGGGGGACAGAAAGACCTTACAAAAAAGAAGAATGGGGAGAATGTGATGCTCCTCGAACTAATTCCGAGGAGTCAAATCCTTCAAGCTACATCGATGTAAGGCTTAGCTATTCAGGCCAAACCTACCTTTGTATGAGCTCCCACAAAATCAGGCCAGACCGTCGCCCGGCAACCAAGGGCAAGCCTTTCAAGCCCACTCTCTATAAATCATATTGTTTGGGCCCATCACACACGAACCCAATGTCATTCTTGGGTCGTTAAAAATCGTGTCCCTACACATATCTTTTAGATTTTCTTAAATTTTAACAATTCTTTAATAATTTAATAGTTTAAATTTTGCCATGTCAGCATTCCATTAACAATATTCTTAAAATAATAAAAGAATGTTGCAAATAAAACAATTAAGATTATTGTTAGTGGAATGCACACATGGTAGAATCTAGACTCTTAAATCATAAAATGATGATTAGGATTTGAGGAAATCTATTAGTAGAGTACCCTAGGAAATTTAAAAGATCTTAATCTTTTTTTTTTTCCTGTTTGTGATTTTCTACAATTGCTACAGGAGACATATAAGAGTAGATAAAATTACTTACGGATATGTTAAAGAATGTTCTAAGTGCATTGATTTAGAAACTATTTTTCGAAACATTTTATAAGAAAATAAAAAAATTGTTAATTTTGTTGACAACTTTTAATATTTTCCATAAAAATTGTACCAAAAATTTTATAATATAATTTATTAACAATTATTTGAAACAATCTCTAGTACTTTTCCATTTTGGTTTTTTCTTTCTTTTGTTTGAAACAATCCCTAGTACTTTTCTGAGTCATCTACTTGTTTTGTATAAATATTATTCCATGATATATCATTTTCTTTCTAATAGACTTTTGTGGCTTATATTTAAATATATATTCTGAAACAAATGATGATTGAAATTGTGGGGTCTGCACTGAACGCTAGCGCTATGAAGTCCAGACTCTATGTGGGCATCCATTTTGGTTTTTTCTTTCTTTTGTTTGAAACAATCTCTAGTACTTTTCTGAGTCATCTACTTGTTTTGTATAAATATTATTCCATGATATATCATTTTCTTTCTAATAGACTTACGTGGCTTATATTTAAATATATATTCTGAAACAAATGATGATTGAAATTGTGGGGTCTGCACTGAATGCTAGCGTTGTGAAGTCTAGACTCTATGTGGGCATCCATCTTGGTTTTTTCTTTCTTTTGTTTGAAACGATCTCTAGTACTTTTCTGAGTCATCTACTTGTTTTGTATAAATATTATTCCATGATATATCATTTTCTTTCTAATTGACTTGTGTGGCTTATATTTAAATGGGAGAGTGTTTTGCCTCTAGTTAGATACTTGTCAATTTTTTCTCTCCCTCTTAAGTGTGTAGTGTGTGTTTGTTTCTAAAAAAAGATATGTGGGAGGACTTTCGTCTTCACCCCCAATCAGGTATTATTTGCTTTGGGATGGGCAAGGATCGACCTACGTCCCACCCGCACAAATTTGCTCAATCCCACATCGGGGAGAGACGCCTCCCACCTTTGCCTTATAAGCCTTTGGCCTAAGGAAGGGTTTACCGTAGGAGAGCAAAGGCTTATAAGGCAAGGGTGGGAGGCGTCTCTCCCAGATGTGGGATTGAGCAAATTCGTGCGGGTAGGACGTAGGTTGATCCTTGCCCATCCCAAAGCGAACAATACCTAATTGAGGGCCGAGACGAAAGTCCTCCCACAAGATATATGTCAAATTTTTTTACTTTCCCTTTTTAATGAAAGGAAACAAAATCATTAACCCACTAGGGGAAGAAAAAAAACATAAGCAACAATAAATTGTCGTAAAACAGCAAAGGAGGGCCCTCCAAAGAGTAGGAGAGCACAACCTTTTCATGAAGAGTTTTGAGCCGCAAGTTCTAAGCGGTAGATATCACATATATATGAACCCATCATTAATATCATTTTGAATTTCACCACTCACAACCTATCACTTTAGCAAGTTGTAGAAAAAATTGTGTTTCTAAATTTATTCTTTTGACAAAAGTGGGAGGGCTATGCCCTAAATCAAAAGAACATGTGATTCATGAGAATGCAATGAATATATATCTCGCATGTAAAAAAAAAATGTTATATTATATGTTGATGTTTTGTGATTGGCAAATTCCAAGACATTATAATTTGAATCAAGTTTGTAATGTGATGAGTTGGCCCTCCAAAGAGTAGGAGAACACAACCTTTTCATGTAGAGTTTTGAGCTGCAAGTTCTGAGCGGTAGATATCACGTATATATGAACCCATCATTAATATCATTTTGAATTTCACCACTCACAACCTATCACTTTAGCAAGTTGTAGAAAAAATTGTCTTTAAATTTATTCTTTTGACAAAAGTGGGAGGGCTATGCCTTAAATCAAAAGAACATGTGATTCATGTGAATGCAATGAATATATATCTTGCATGTAAAAAAAAAAATGTTATATTATATGTTGATGTTTGTTGATTGGCAAATTCAATGACATTATAATTTGAATCAAGTTTGTAACGTGATAAGTTCAAATTGAAATGTTCAAGATGCAACTTAAAGAAGACAATTATTAAGGAATTTGACTGCCCTACAATTAACTAATGAATCCAAAATGGCCATCAAAATGGAATTTAAAACAAAGTAGAGATGGGGAGAGATATTTAAGAGGTCAAACTTATAAGATACTTTGTTAGAAGCATGTGTTTAAATGATTAAATTTACAATATTTCAATAGTTTAAACTTTTAAGACAATCAGTAATTTAACATACTTTCTCCTGTTGATTGGGGGTAAAACTTGCAACACAAGCGTGTAGTTTAGAAGGGAATGAACTTCTTTTAGGATGATTAAGTTTAGGAGGCAATTATTCCTGCGACCACCTGCGCTGCTCTGATCACCTTGATTTCAAAAAAAAAAAAACTTTATCTTTATCTTTTTTTTGAGAAAAATCTTCTTAGTTTGTGTTAGATTATGATACAACATATTGAATGGTAGTGCTAACTTAATTTAATTTAAAAACAACACGATTGTAGTTAATTATTTGTTCGTGCATAAAATGTGAAGCCCAAGATTCAACATTCTATGGTGTATAGAAATTTCGATTTCTTATGAAAAAATCTCCCTTTGGAGGATGAGATTAAAAAAACTCAAATCTATTTATGTCTGAATAACCCAACATAATGAAGGTGGAGAAATAACCGTTTCCCCCCAATTATTAGGCGTTGTTATTTCCATTTCACAATAGCAAACTCATAGTGTCCTGCAAAATGGCACACCCAGTAACAGAGTATAGACAAATCATGGCAAATTTTGATCAAATCACAATTCTTAGACCTGCACATGAATTATATTAGATAGTCTTTAATCCATAAAGCTTGGAAGGTGTAGGCGAGGTCTGATGAGAACTTCAAGTGGGGTGGCTTTGCTGGTTGTGAGACCAATTGCCTCAGTCATATCAACCTTTGCATCTGAGGGAATTGAGATATCATACAATTGTAGAAAACTAGCCAATGCTAAGTGAACCATTTGAAGGGCAAAAGATATTCCAGGACATACTCTTCTACCACTTCCAAATGGGAGCAATTCGAAATTTTGACCCCTAACATCAACATTCTTGTGGGTGGTGAGAAATCTTTCGGGCTTGAACTCTAATGGGTCTGACCATATGCGTGGATCTGTTTGGATTTTCCATATGTTTGTGATTAATCGAGTGCCTTTTGGAACATGGTAACCACCTATAATGCAATTCTCAGTGAATTCACGTGGTCCTGATAGTCGACCTGCGGGATACAAACGTAATGTCTCTTTAACTATGGCTTGGAGATAGACTAGCTTACTGATGTCTGATTTGTTTACAATTCTTTCCCTGCCCACTTGGACATCAAGCTCATCTTGGGCCTTCTTCAACACATGGTGGTTGTTTAGCAATAACGCTATTGTCCAAGTTAGAGTAACTGTGCTAGAGTCACTGCCTCCAGCAATCATACTCTGCAAAGTGCATACCTTTTGTTAGAATGCAAATGTAAAGCAAAAAATTTCCTATGTTTTGGAGCTCTAGCTTGTAAGGAAAAGCAAAGAAGCATAATTATATACATGAGGCAATACAGAATACTGTAACACGGCAAATTGTTACATTGAAGTAAGACATTACATGGTCGGATTTTATAATTAATAAATACATACAAATATATATATATATATATATATATTTGCAATACACTTCTTTGTTTTTTAAAGTGCAAGGCCTAAAAAAAAACTATTTATCTACTATTTAAGGAAATGTCGTATATTAACTAGAAGCGAAGGTTTTTAGCAAAACAAACAGAGCGTAAATGATTAATCATTTATAAGAATGGGTAAAGGAATGGGCTGCCTAGCGCCCTTAATTTGGTTTGAATATGATTTATGAGATTTAGTGTGCGTTTAGCATTAGCATAAAACTAAATTTTTTTACTATTTAATTTATTAATTTTTGCTACGATTTATGGTTCTCATTATACTTTTGATATTATTCATTGTTCCTTCAATCTTAGTTTTATCTAAGTATTTTAACAAAAAGGTTTCAGTTGCAAGTAAAAAGTCAATTTTAAGGTGATTATTTTTGGTATGCCCTGCATTTGAGAGCCGCCTTGCTTGGAACATGTTCAAGCAAGGCCCCTTGCGCAAAAGCTACAAAACTTCGTGAAGAAGTGAAGAGAAAACGTACCAAACATGTGGCTTTGTTGATTGTATCAGCATCGTAACCTTCAAGCTCAGCACCATCAAGGACAGAGAGCAGTATGTCCATGAAATCTTCCTCCCCTTTATTCTCAGATGAAGCTCTCTTTCGCTTATGCTCTTCCAACCATTCCCCAAGAATTCCATCCAATTCCTTTGCAGTTTTCTTCATGGCCTTTTCTTGTCCACCCAAATCTAACCACCCAAGGAAAGGAATTGCGTCGGACACCACAAACAACCCCAAAAGATGAATGAAGTCCCCCAAGGCCTTTTGGCAACGCCGAGCCTCTTCTTCATTAACCCCATCACTAGTACCAAAGTACCTCTTTCCAGCAATCATCCTAAGAAGCACGTTGAGGATCATATTCCCAAACCATTGCTTCAACTCCACCAAAATCAAGCCTGACCCGTTCTTTTTCTTGATCCAAAGTTTATATAAATCTTTTATATTGTTCTCAATTTCGGAGACTCTAATGTGGGAAAGCATCTCAAGCCGGCGATTAGATAGTAGCTCTAAAGTGGTTATTTTACGCAATTCACGCCAATAGGGACCATGGGGTGCAAAGCCAAACACAGCGTAGTTATAGCACAAGTGTTCTACGGCAACTAGTTTGGGCCGCGAGGACACGGCCAAGTCGTTGGTGGTGAAGCACTCCTTAGCCATCTCCCAACTGCTCAACACCAAAGCAGGGTGCAATCCAAGCTTGATTGTAAAAAGTGGTCCATACTTGTCGGCCATGGCTCCCAAAGTGATGTGGGGAGTCTGAGTTGCTCCCAACAGAGGAAGGTGACCAATTACAGGCCATGCACCAGCAGGAATTGGTGCTGTTTTGGCTAGGCCAACTCTGGATCTCTTTAGAAGATAGTAGGAGAAAAGAATTATGGCTAAAAGTCCAGCTATGGTAGCAGAATTTAGGGACAGTGGAAGAAAATCCATTTTAGTATAAGGTTGCAGGGACTCCACTGGATACCTTTTGTGAGAATCCTTTATGTTTAAATATTCATTTGTTGGGTGCATCATAGCCCCGTGGGTCCAGCCCACACCTTATCAAAGCTCTAAATGAGCTTATCTTGCCAGCTTGTAGAAAGAGACATGAGTTTAGGCGGGTGGGACACGCTGGTTTTTGGCTGAAGCAAAACAAAGGCCATTTTGCTTCCTCCGGGAGGACCACGTGCCAACCAATAAGAAAGTAACACATGTCCTTTCTTTTGTGATTCAGCTTCACACCAATGGCTTAAATCTCATCCGTTTATTCAATCCAATGGCTCTTAAATTTGACACATCATCAAATTATAAAAAGACAATTTCACCCCCCTAAAATATTTCAAACCTTGCGTCTGCTTGTATCTCCTCCTTTGGAACAAAAATCAAAATTCTCTCTCTTTCGCTCTCACAGATTGAAGCTTTCTCTCTTCACAGCACAGCCACTGCCCGGATCTCCGGTTCCAACGATGCTAGCCTTTTTCTCATCAGAAAATCCCTACTGGTACAGTCACCAAATTTCAAAATTTTTCTCTCTTCCACCAAACCTTGCTGTATGTGGGACACCAGCGTTGATTCTCCATGACCATGGCTACAACTGGAAGCCTCCAAGGCTCACACGACCACCACCGGCGGTGCTTGCTGGCCTGACCTTCTCCTCTCTTTAGGTCTCTGTTTTTTCGCTCTCTCAAGTCCAGCCGTGGCCAAGCTTTTGCTTGCACCGCGACACCACCATTTCTGGTGATGCTTCTCACCATATATACCACCATTGGTTTAAATATAACAATAATTTATTTTCATCATTTGGGTTTGGCAGTAACTCAATGTTCTTTATTATTTTAATGTTGATTTTAGAAATACACAAAAGATGTTTGTGAAAATGTTTGATAGAAACTTTGAAGTAATGTTAAGCTCACTGATGATAAAAATAATTGGGGTTTTTGTCAATTTCTGTTGTTTTGGCATGTGGGTTAGACACTCTTTTACCTCTCAAGGATTCAATTGCTCATAAAAATTATTCAATGTTCATGTGTTTGAGATTTTGTCTATTTTTTCTGTATTGTGAAAAAGTGAGAGCAACAAGAACATTTCACTAATACCTCTGTCTTGTTATTGTTTCCTTTGTTTTCTCAATAATTTTTTCTGTTATTGATGTTTCATCTTTATATTGTACAAGGGGAAAGGAATTAGAGAAAAAAATCAATGCTTTGGATTTTAGACTTTTCATGACTGCATAGCCTAGGAAATGAAATAAAAACTTCTTTCAGATAGCTTATTGCTACATATATGGCCATTTTTTCTCTTGAACATGGAGTAGAATAGGTAGGTCAAAGAGTTTCTAGATAATTTTTGCAAAATGCACCCACAACAAATCTCTTTTAAGAACTGGAAATATTAATTCTAGTAGAACCCATGGAGGGCTGGGGGAAGTTGTAATTCCAAGATATGTTAAATATATGTAAAAGTTAAAAATAAATAAATAATGCTTTTAGATTGGAACACTGAGTGCCAAAGAGGTTATATAGGCTTCTTTAAATTTAAAAGGTTTACTTTGCTTAAGTTTATGCATGTGATGTGTGGCTTAGTTATAAACTTATAATTTCATTTGTAATGTACAGTCAAGAAGCTGGAGGCGCACCAACTATAACTTAATGAGTTGGTCATGCCATTTAAGTTTGTAGAAGAACTTGATCTTGAAGCTTAGAAGACCTTCTTCTTATTTTTTTTCTTTTGTGGGAATTATGTATCATGAATATATGATGATGGGAAGATTTGTTTCTTGTTAACAAAGTGTATATTTCAACAAAACTATTGTTATATGGCCTTGTGGTCGAAGTGTACATTCTAATAAAATTTTGTTTATTTTTAGAACAACTTCATTTCTTGTCTACTCTCTTGAATTAAATTTTGATTGTAAAATTGGCCAAGCATCCTTTGAAGACTCTTGATATGTATTCCTTGTTTTTAAAAGAATAAGAGTCATGTAAACACTTTGATATAATTTGTGTTTTTGAGTCATCATTTTTAGTACTTGCTCGGTTGCTCCAAGCAAATTCATGCACAAAAAACAATTCCATTTAGTCTAGATAAAAATTCGAAATGCATTAAATAAAGCATATAACGTAAACAAAATTGTATACATTACATATATTCGTCAACACAAAATCAGCTTAGCCGCACAAAATCAACTACAACATGAAGATGCAACAAATTGCTCAGCTATTCAATTCCGTAGCAACAACAGAAGGCAAAAACACAACACCAGCTGGCCAGAAAGGAAGAACTCACAGACAAAAAGGTTCTAATATTATGTTGGAAAACCATCAACCCAAAAGCTTAAGTTGTCGGGAAATGGGCCAATAATATGTATTAATGTACCACACATGGTAATAGGTCAAGGCTTAGATTTTCATGCATATCAACTTAGGCTTTAGGTTTTCTCAGATTTTCTTGCTTAATTGTCTTCAGGCTTTTATTTTTAATTCTTATCCTTTGATTACTCATTTATGGTCCACTATGATGTGTGGTAACCTTGTGATTTCAATGTTAAAGTTTATGTTATTAGTCCAAAAATTAACATGTTTTGAATTAGATAGAAAGTCTTGAGAAAAGACAATGATTAATTATAAAGTGTAATGTGATACCGGATATTATTTTGATAGTCCCAAAACTGAACAGTATTAAATTACAATAGCAAGAACTTAATAAAAGATCACGCACAGTTTTCCACAAGGGAAACCTGAATTGTTTAAGTCCACGAAATTGTCATCATTTCTTTTGAAGTTATAAAAATATATGAAAGCAATACTAATGCTTCAGACTTATATGTGGAATGAATAAAGGCTGGGTTTTCTTGGTGTGTGTCCACATGCTTTTAGCATGTGTCTTATTAACTTCAAGTACATTTCTTATATGAGAATCAAAGAAGTATGAGAAAAACAAACAGTGGGTAACTAATTAAATCAATCATTCTAGGCACAAAAATTGGGAAAAGAACAAAAAAGAGTACGAAACTTTTTCTGGAAGTAAAAATAAAGTTAAAATGAAGAGGATACTCTTCCTAAAATTGTAGTAGCTCATTTTACGTACTTTCGTGAACGCTCGTTTATCAGAGATTATATGACTGAATAATTGTTATACTAATGCATCTTTGAAATGGAAATTCTCTTTATTGTGCAGATAAATAAGCATTTCTGATGAGCAGACAAAAGTTTCACCCGTGCAGATAAATGGGCAGCATGCACATACGCACATGCACCCGTACACTCTCACACAAGGGAAAAGATATAAATGTCTTGATTCAATTTTGCAGAAAACATTGTAAACATTTCAAACATGGTTTCTAAATTTTTCTCAAGCATAAACATTAGCATTTCTGTTGCAAGAGTTGCACCCACAACTGGATCAATTTTAGTGTCTCAAAGAAAAAGCTTTCAATTTAATTACAAATACTGCATACAGACTCAGTATTAACATATTCAGCATATTTAGAAGTGCCTTCAAGTATACAGGAAACCAGACATAATACAGTTTCCATTTTTAAGAAAAATTTCAAGGTTTATATTCTGTTAATGAATAGATCAAATTCTGACAAATTGCACTGTTCAATTAAACCTGTTAATGAATATATCCGTATGCAAATTGTATGAAGTGTATAGCAAAGTTTGTGTCCACCGTTCTTTTTGGTCAAAATTGCAAATGATTATTTTGTTAGTCCAGTACTAGTAGGACAGGAAATGGTCTATGGCTTTATTTACGCCTATGGGTCCATAAACGGCACTTTCACCAGAAAGTTACAGAATTTCACTTGAGGTTGAGGGGGATAACGACAATCAATCAATACCAGAAAATCAAAATGTTACTAATATTTAAAGATTGCTTAATCCGACTTTTATACTCTCTCACCGCCTTTCTGCAATTTATTTAACCAAAAAGAAAATTATAAAGTAAGCCTATTGATGTCATTCAAAAAAAAAAAAATCTATTGATGTTTGATGAACCACCCTTATGGACGAATGTTATTTGTTATAAATCACCATCAATGTTTGTTTTTTATATATATATATATATATATATATATTTTTTTTTTTTTTTTTTTGAAAGGTATTGCTGTTTTTAATTGTTATACAGTTATGATAACAGTATATTTCAATTTTGCCCCTTAAAATGTGTGGTCAATTTACTAATCAAGAATAAGGTGGATAGGAGGACTATTTTGAAAACGAAATCAAACTTGATTAACCAAAATAGAAATTTCCAAACATTAAAGATCAAAATAAAAACTACCATAAAATTTAAGAGGCAAAAGTATAATTTAATCTTATTAATACGTTCATATCCTAGTGTTATGGAAATACAAAAATCTCTCGGATTTAACCTAATAAATATTTATGGTGCTTTATTAGAAAACCCAACAAAATTGTGTAGTTGGAATTAAATTAGAGACCAAAATTGATTGTGGTTATCATGTATCTTGGGATTTATAAGGTGTGCAATTAATGTTTTAGTCAAACTTGGGGCAGTTAAAGATGGGCTTCAACTTATTAAAATACTTGGACAGTTGGACTCACCCATTTGATTGTGAACTTGATGCTTAACTAGTTTTACATTTTCTACCCATACTATCATTTGGGGAACTTGATGCTTAACCTAAATGATAGTCTGGGTAGATTCTCAAAAAAAAAAAAAATGATAGTGTGGGTAGAAAATGTTGTAGGTACATTTTCTACCCATACTATAGGATCTAAAACATTATTTTCCCAACTTTTAACTATTTTTGCTCATTATATTGTTGGTACCATTTGTAGTTCATTGGTAAATTATCCTATTTATCAACCAACAAGCAAAGATTGGGTCTAATATTCTAATAAACTTCTATTGAGATGATAACATATATCTACTTTTAGTTATGTGTTGCCATCACAATAAATCTAGCGCATTGGAGGCACTGAACCCTAGTTAAGTCCTCAATGTGTACGTGTGTGTCTATATGTATATATATATATAGCAAGATTTTCCAATTCAATGCAAAACCTTTAAAAGCGCAATGAAAATTTATAGAATTTGTGTCCACATTTTGACTAACATTGTCAACTGCCACAATATGCAGTTGAAAATAATTAGTGAAAATATATTATTAGTTCCTAGAGTTCTCCTATTAAGCATTATTGGCCCCTAAAGTTTCAAATATGCACTATTGGTTTCTAAATTTTAAAAAATGAGTGCAATTGATCTTTTTGTTAATACTGTTAGTCTCTACATCTATGTGGCTAACCAGACAATAGAATGGCAAGTTTTGAATGATGTGAGATCAATTCAATATAATTAAAAAGTTAAAAATTTTAATATGACTTGTTATGAAACGGGTTAACCCTGACCACATCTTACCTGACTGTTATGAAACAAGTCTCCCCGAATTACATGTCATTTTGGAACCTTAAACTAAAACTGAAATGAGAAAGAGCCAACGACGAGTGAGTGGGAATAAGTCTATAACTTTACTTTTCAATTGGTGAAAGAACTTTAATTGTGCAGCATTGCGAGTTATTCAGATTGCCTTTGATAATTTGTATAAACTTGCACAACCGTGGTTTCAGCTTCAAACTGACAAAACCCTTCACAATTCTCATACCCATTCCTCGTACAATGTTGCTTTCGCTTTCAATTTTTATTATTCTGCTGATTTGTATATAGGGAGGCTGGAGCCGGCATGGTTTTATTTTAGCTGGGGACAGGACAAATGCTAAATACTAAATACCAACCAACCTACTCAACAGTCAAGTCAACACCGCTAATTAGCCGACCTACTTCTTATTGCCGACTTCAAATGTGACATTTCTAATCTCAATTACATTTCTAAGAGATTCGATTTTACTTTGCATATGATATGAATAGTTTTTTTTTTTTTTTTTTTTTCTTGATTGATTGAGTGAATGTAGTTTTGCTGCGACCAGTACCAGCAGCAATGAATTCAATAGAATCAGAGATCTCCTTCATACAGAACAAAAGGAATATAATAGTATAATTATAATTATAACCTTCCAGCAAAAAGTAAATAACCTTAATAGATTATAAGTTAATGATATTTTTTTTATACAAAAAAAAAAAAATCTTAATAGATTATTATTTATGATGACATTATAATTAATTAAGTAAAATATAAATAAATATTAATTATAAAGATTAGTTATGGATCAATGCATTTTTACGTATACCCAAATAATAACGTAGTAATAATTTATTTATATGATAAAATAAGACAAACATTGTACTATGTACCTTCGGCATATAAAAATAACCGTGGACTCTATACCGAACAACTTTAGCCGAAAGGAAAAAATAAATAAATAAATGCAAAGTGCACCATTCAATTTCAGCAACATTTCAAGTAGGGATGGCAATGGGACGGGATCGAAAGATGGGGTCTTCGTCTCCACCCTACATGGTTTTGTCTTACTCAATCCTTGCCCCGCCCCGCATGACAGAAAAAACTTTCTCACCCTATCCCCGCATCTTGGGGCCCCGCGAAGCCCCTCCCCATCCCATAAAACTCCACTTTTTGTTAATTTGCCCTACAACTAGTACAATTTTTTTAATGAAAGCTATTTCATTAATAAAAATATACTTGAAATTACAACTAAATTTATCCCATCAAATCAAATCAATTTTTAGAAAAAATTGAATACTATCCCCAATCATTTAACAATACAATCACAAATAAATAAATAAATAAATATATAAAAACTCATAATATAACACATAACAAAATAAAGACAAAAAACCACATTGGATAGAATAAAATAAGCTAATATTGATATGTTTGTTTAAATAGTAGGGTCTTAGAATATGAAAATTTTACATTTATAACTCTTAACAATAAAGGTCGGAGAGGGGAGAGACGGGATAGATCTAAAAAGTCTAAACCCATTCCGCCCCACCCCGTGATACGAGGCTAAAATCTTACCCCATCTCTACCCCACCACCACATTTGCATGGCGGGAAAACCCGCGCAGAGCGAAGCAAGGAGGAGCGAGTTAAGCAGGGCAGGACAAAATTGTCATCCCTAATTTCAAGGCTTCAATCACAATATTGTAATTCCATTTCTCACACCTATTTTCCTTTTCATTTTCACTCCATTTTGTAATGATTAAAATTGGTGGGCTAGGATAGAAAACTCTAGACCCACCTTTTTCTTTTTCTTTTTTTCCCTATTTTCTCTCCAACGATCAAACAAGAGAACCATAATTCACCCTCCATTTTCCCTCCTCCCTTTCCAGTTCTCTCACTTTTCATCCCAACCAAACATAACATAAGCAAAGTGTGTGTGAGGCACTTTTTATGATATCTCCTATTTTCATCCTTTTCTGTTTCGGTCAACTTCATTTCTAGTCCGAAGGCCTAAAAGTTTGAGGCCTTATTCATCTTGGCTCGTTATCAACATATTATAGGGAAGGAAATAGATATTCTTACACGACCTTGTGTTAAACCAAATTAATTGGTTTTGAACATATCCTTGCTATTTACCCAAAGATCAACGAGGAACAGTACACGCAATGGAAGAGTATCAACCTCAACCCCTTTCCATGTTATAGTGCATAGGTACTATAATACGAGTTCCATTCACTTATTTTATACATAGATTAGGAAATGACAAATGCGATCAAGAAGCCTAACTTGCGAGGTAGGAAAACCTAGCTCCATAAAAACCAACAAATTTTAAACCCTAAAACAAAACAACAAAAAGGGTCCCATTATAAAATCCCACTTTTACAGAAAAAATCTCTTGGCCTGTTTAGAAAATCCGACTTTTCAAAAGAACATCATTTAATGCATTGCCTTTTACATAAAAATGTACAAGTTTTAAAAACAACTATCATTAATTTAAATTTTAGTAAAAGCAGGGTATTGAATTTTTAAATAAAGTATGTATGTTAGGAAATTTATTCATTGACTTTTCAAATGGGACTTCAGTTTGGGACATCCCAAAATGGAATAGAAGCCCAACAGAGATTGAAGTCTTTCAGCAATATATTCTATTAATTGTTATCAAAAGAATCTGCGCGATTAGTGTCAATCTGAAGTGTGTCTAAGCACCATACTGCACTTGCCCAGTTCACCACTAGAATGGCTCAGAAGAAAAGAAAGAGAGACATATTGGAGTTGCCACACACGACATGCAACAAAACCCCAACTTCTTTTGACGCTTTCTTTCAATAGTCAAAAGCTAAAGCAAATCACTCTGAAAGTTTGCAATTTGACAGGGCTTTTCCTCACTACAAATGCAAAATCTCTTCATTCTAAGTTTCCATAGCTTACACAAAGTTCCGGACAAATAAGATGTGAAGGAGTAACAGTGAGAATGTCATACCTTTAACATACACCCAAAGCTAGAATATCTCATCATCTGGAACTTCAGGTGTCAAGAATTTTCTTGGATCTTTACTCATTTCCTCAAAATTTACTCTTGATTTCACCTTATCTGGCACAGGCACCAAAGGAATAATGCTATCTCTATCAATTACTCCATCAATTATTCCATATTCAACTGCCTCTATAGGAGACATGTAACGATCCCTATCAATATCTTTTTGGACTTGTTCAAATGAGCGACCAGTAGATTCTGAAAAAATTCTTGTGACATTATTCTTGTTATGCATGACTTCTTGGGCTTGAATTTCCACATCTATTGCTTGGCCACTAGCACCTCCCAGAGGTTGATGAATCATAATTCGAGTATTAGGCATTGCTAGACGCTTGCCTTTAGTGCCACCACCAAGGATTATGGAAGCTGTTGATGCTGCAATGCCAAGTGCAACTGTGGAAACATCAGCCCTCACAAGCTTTACAACATCATAGATGGCCATTGTAGCACTGAACAGATAATAACAGCAAAAGACAATTAGGAAATAGATAAAGTAGGGTAACTAAGACAGCAAATAAGAAAAACAACATATCTAAAAATGGAAATTTAAGGGATGATATCTTTCTAGGTTAATAATTGAATTTTTTTTCCCAAGGTTTTGATAAGTAAATTATCAATTTTTTTTGTGTTAAGTTACACACACCCGATTAGTCTTGAGTCCACAACCTCACTCTCCACCTATATAAGGGGGAGGAGATGCCAATTGAGCTAGAGCTCAATGGCAGTGATAAGTAAATTATCATTTTAAAGCACAAATCCTAAAGCATTATAGTGTTTAATTTAAATAAAAAATAACTACCTTGACAAATACAACCAATCATATTTTTGATAACTCAATAGTTACAATGGGGAGGGGGGATTGAACCCTGGACATCTCTGTTGGAAATGCCAAGAGGTGCTAGTTAAGCTACAAGGTCTTGGCCAAACACCCAATTATCTTTTATAAGTCAAAGTATAATTCCTTCATAAGTCCAGGTATTTCCTCCAAATCATCCACAAAAGACATAATGAAATAGACTTCCAAATTTCAAGACCATACTCCCTGCCAACGAGTGCACAAATCAATAACTGTCTTTGACATCACCTATCGAACCCCAAACAGAGAAAAGACAAGCGAGCAAAGTTGTCCCACCACTTATAATAAAATAATAAAATATAATTATTTGGACAAGAGAGCATAGTGCACACATGCTTGCACACATGCCGAAGCCCAAGTATAACGTGATCTATTGTTTCCTACTTTCCTAGCATATTTAATACCAATCCACCATAAGTATACCCTTTTTCAGAAGATTGTCAAAATCTTCCTCCATGAAGCTGTCTAACCAAAGAATACAGAACCCTTAACTTCCATCTATTCTTCTAAGGAAACCCAGAATCCCACTTTCCTCTTAATAACCAGATTATAATAACCACCAATACATTAGGATGTTAGAGTACAGAAGATTTATATATAACAACAAATTCCAACCCTAATCCTGGAGATCTCATATGTGCTCCTTGCTCCTCCAATCTACATAAATACAAAGCAATAGCAGTCTCCTTATCTAAAGCTAAGGCAAACAAATTGGGAATTTTTTTTTTTACAAAGGAGAACCTCCACACCACAAATTATGCGAAAAATCAAACTTGATGCAGCCTAAAAAAGGCAGCAAAGATGATAGGTTTCCTAAAAAACAAAATATAAACCCTGAAAAGCAGAAAAATGAATAATCAATATATAGTATAATAATCAACTAATTTTATAAGAATTCAAACATAAAAATTTATAAAATTCTCTTGTGCAGTACCAAAACAAACAACCATCGATGTATATGGTTTACACCGAAATAGTAAATGATTTTTATGCAAAGGGTTTTAGGAGTTAAAGTTTGGGTATAGGGAAAAAATAGAAAAGAGCTTTTTATTATGCTTTAGAGCTATTCACTTCGCACTTTAAGAGCATCTTCTAACAACACTGATCAAGTCTCTGGAACTATCAAAACAACTAGTTGGGAGTCATTCACCCAAAATTGAGAACTGGACTGTTGAAATACAAAAGGCAAATCCATTTCCTCCAATCCTTGCAAAACCAAGTCTTTCCAACATATACATCAAATAATTCCAATTCATATGATTGTAGAACTTTTCAATATCCAAATCACAAATCAACCCAAGCTACCCACTATGTTTTATACTAAAGAAACACTCATTGGCAGTGAGTATCGAATCCAAAATTTGTTAACCAACAACAAAAGCATTGCAGTAGCCATGGCAGAAAGCATTCTAAAAATGCATAATGACATAATGAATTTTTTTTTTTTTAAGTAGAATTTGGTATTATGCTAAAAAATTTACTAAAAAGTAATTGTCCAAAATGAAATTTTTTTTTGGTTATGTCATTGGAGAATGCATTTATTCTACAAAATAATAATAATAATAATAATAAAAACTCTTTTTCTCAACAACAAAAAAAATTCTCATCCTCAACATTAATAGGAAAAAAAAATCCCAATACAAGGCCTAAATGCATGCACTGCCCAACACACAGACACAAAAATCTTTGTTTTTTTAATCTAAATTTGAACAATCAATCACATTCATATGAAAATCTTACACCCATTGATCTCAACCTTCACCACTAATAGTAAACACACGGCAAAAAGCAAAATTTACAAAAACTCAATCAAGGAAAATGACGTATCACACTTTCAACAGTGAATTTGTAATGAGTTTGCAAAAGCTAGCAATGAGTTTGTAATGAATCACAATCTTTGTTTCTTTATAAAACTCTTTTAAACAACTATGTTGTTGTCCTTAACTCCATCTATACTCCCAATCTCAAACCCCAAAACTACCATTGAATTCCAAGCCCCAATCACTGTCCTTCTGCACCTTCTCTAACATGGTCTCTCACATGACATCATCACCTTTGGTCATAGCTCGTCAACCGCACTGCCTTCTCCAGCCCCAGGCCCTCTCCAAGGCTGCCCTCAGTGTCCACAAGAACTACTCCTACTTCCACATCAACCCGACAACATCAAATAACAAATCAACAAGAAGTCAGAATTGAGAGGGAGAGAGATTGCCACCTCCTTGTGTTTCTAAGGAAGACATCCCCTCCTCCAACTATTGAATTATCAATAAAATAACAAATGAAGAGAGCGCATGCCGCCATCTTCCTATTGTTTGTTGTAGACAAACTCGTTTTTTTTTTTTTTAAATGGAGTATGATGGGATTCTCAATTTGGCTTCAGAACATGAGAAATACAAAACGAAAACCTGTTAAAAACATAGCTAAATATGTGATTTGCTTCACTTTTATGTTTCTCTCCTCCAATCACACAAAAAAACATAAAAATACAAGATAAAAATTAAATCCAGTGGAACACTTGCATCATGGGATTTTGCATCATAAGATTTCAATCCACAGGTAGGCAACTTAAATTTCGGTCAAACCTCGGTGTGTATAATTTTAAACCACATATAGCCAACTTAAATTTCAGCCAAGCCAAAGATAAGTTTTAATTTGCCCATTTATTATATAGAAATGCATAAAAATGAAATTCTAATAGAAACAGAGTAATTGAGAGTGAACTTCGTATCACTAAGTTTAAAGCTATAATTAGGGAAATTTTGAATGGAAAATTGATAAAAAAGAAAGAAAGAAACCTCAAAGCGCCACCAGGAGAATTGATAAAAAGACGGATATCCTTAGTGGGGTCGAGAGCATCCAAGAGGAGCAACTGACTGATGATAGCGTCGGCGACGAAGTCATCGATGTTGGATCCCAAGAACACGATCCTCTCCTTCAGCAACAGCCCCATCGGGTCTGCTTCTCCTCTCGCCTGCGTCTCACTATTATTCTTAATAATAGTAATTGGACTTGGACTGCTGCCTCTCATGGTAGACGTAGAAGAAGAGTAGATTTTGGTCGAGGGTTTTACTCTTGCGGGGGGCTTGAACCACGAGGAAGGAGAGACTTTGGGTTTAGGGACGAAGAAGGAATGAGGTGAACACAGCGATGATGAAGATGAGAGCAATTCCATGGCGTTGTTACTCGTTACTGTTGTGAAGTGAGGACGAAAGGTAGATTTGGAGGATGAGCAAAAGAAAGAGAGACCTTCGATTGGATTGGGATCCCCTTTTGAGACGGAGACTATCCACCTGTTAACGGCCCATGATTCATTTTATAGTTACATCAAAGCCCCTAAATTTGTGACAACTCATTAAAATCATCTATGTTTATATTCTCAGAGCTGATGACCTTTATATATATATATATATATATATATATATATATATATATTTCAATTTCCATTCATTTTTTACAACTTTCTATTTTTATTTTAGCTATGTATTCAAAAAGTGGATAATGATTTTGGGTGATGCTTCTATTTTTAGGTTGTTTTGAATTTTGCTGTTAGGTTATAACTTATATAAGAACTGTAAATTTTATAGTACTTAGAAATTTTACCTTCAAGTTCAAGACACATTTCTTCTCAAAAAAAAAAAAAAAAAAAAAAAAAAAATTTACATATTCTGCTTTTTTTCTTTTAATTGAAATATATATTATTCTGTCAACCTTCATTTCACATTTTTTATATGTTATTTGGTTGTCTTTTTGTGGGTTTTTTTTTAATACCTTTTCTTTAAGAGAAAACATTCAGTCCAACTGTAGCGTAAAACCAGTGTTTTACGCCAGCCAATAAACTCCTGCCACGTGGACAATCTTAAGTTCCCACTTAAATCCCTCTCCAAATAGAGAATGAAGAAAGAAGTCAGACAAAAGCTCACCGCCACAGCCCTCCCTCTTCCATATTTACTTGCCCAAACCTCCACCACACCACACACCGGAGCTCATCGCCACAGAGTTCGCCGGAGCTCACCGCCACAAACACAAACCCAGTTAGAAGCAAACAACCAACCCCACCGGCCACCACCAAATATGACCACCAATCATAGGCGAAACCTATTGGCACTGCCAAAGCCTAACCCTTCAACCACCAAACCCATTTGCACTACCAACCCCATCGGCGAAACCCACTTGCACCACCGAACTCACCAATCACCGACCAAACCCACAAAGTCAAGACCCAAAAATACAAAGAAATTTCACAGCAAACCCACCATAAAACAAACCCATAACAAACCTCAGTTTCTTTCTAAAACTCGAAATCAACAGTGGAGAAACCAAGATTCGACGCCGTTTGTAGTGGTGGTGGTCAACGGCGATGGACTAAGACTGGTTTTGGCCTTGGATGCCTCACGGTGAAAAAAAAAATGAAGATGGAGGTTTGGGCAAGCAAAGATGGAAGAGGGAGGAAACTTTTGTCTAAGGGCTGTGGGTTTTCTTAATTCGTTATCACGCACAGCTCCGACGAACTCTGTGACGGTGAGCTCCGGTGTGTGGTGTGGTGGAGGTTTGGGCAAGCAAATATGGAAGAGGGAGGGTTGTGGCGGTGAGCTTTTGTCTAACTTCATTCTTCGTTCTCTGTTTGGACATTGGTTTTACGCCACAGCCGGACTGAATGTTTTCTCTTTCTTTAATACTAATGTAATGTATTATAAACTTAATTTAAAATACTAATATTACTATTTTTGTGTGTGTTCTAATAAGTATTACTGTTTACTCAAAAAAAAAATCATATTGCACATGTAGAAATGAAAAAAAAAAAAAAAAAAAAAATCTTCTTCTTATTCATGTGAACTATTACAATCGTATTTGAAATTTTGAATGTAAGGTTTTAAATTTAAGAGATTTGAGGAACATATGTTATTAGATAACATAAAGTTATTTTATATGAATCTTTTAAAAACTTCAAGATCCTTTAGAAGTTTTTCTTTGCAATCTGCTTTATACAACGTTTGGGAGGTTACTTCAAATTTTGCAAACATTTGAATCTTTTTTTCCTTCTTTCTTATAAAATTAAATATTTCAAGAATAATATAACTGACACAACACTTATGAAATAAAATCTAAGTGGCAAGTTGTTAATAATAGGTAAAAAATGTAATGTCAATTATGGGTTCAAATAAAAACTAATTACAACTTGCTACTTAAAGTTTTATTGTGAAAATAACACTAAGATAATCATTTTCAAGCTTATTTTCAATTGAGCTTAAAAAAAATTTATAGTCAAGGTGTTCAAATTTTTATTTTAAAGAGTACAAAACAAAAAAGTAAAAATTTATATATAATTTTTTTTTACCAAGTCGGGGGTTCATTTGAACCCCTAAGTTGAATGTAGAGTCGCTCATTAGTAGGGAATAAGGATTGAGATTTAAGTTTTAAGGAGAGAGTTTCACACACATACACGTAGATAGTGTAGGATTTTAATCTCATATATAAAATAAAAAAAGTCTTGAATATAAAAAATAAATAAAAATTAAAAACAACTTGGTCTTCCATTTACATTTTCTTAAATGCTCATGTTAATATGGCCGATGTTGAGTGTTGATACTCATTTTCGCAACACATTCTTTTACAAGCCCAATTCATATATTATGTTTTATTTTATTCTTTTAAGTATGGCCCAAGCCCATGCAACTTATTAGGGAAATTGAGGAAGTGTGGTCTGAAGGGTATGGGTCGGCTCCTTTCGAACTTATTTCATGAGCGCAACCCATGTGTTCTACCAAGTGGGCAAGGGACACTAGTAGCACCTCATGTTCATGGAGGAGGTCTTGTACCCAAAATTTTCACCTGAAAAGAGTTTTTTTGCTCTGGGTGACTGTGCCCATAATTTTCAACCTAGCTCCATTTTCCATACCAAAACACAACTAACTCTAAGAAAAAGGCTGAACAGCCTAGCTCACTCAGCCACCCAAATGCAATCTCCAAGGACCTACCATGTCTAGGAAACATCAGCCCATGAATTTAGGTTACTTTATTTCCCAAAATATGCAAAAAGCAAGGCATCCCTCTTACCCAATTAAATCAAATCTGACCCAATTAAATCAAATCTGACCATAACTTCTTTGATTCATACCTTAGGGTTCAAAGCCTCTTCTATTAACTAAAAACAATCACTTAGAGCACCCTAAGTCCAATACAAAAGGCCCAATCAGATTCAAAATGAACTAGCCACGTTCTACCCACATATTTGAAACTTCAGAGTAAAACCTCATTCAATCAGTCAACAATCTCACAATTCTGAAGTTTGGGGGTAGAAATATGGGTACAGGGGAACATTCTCTCTCTTCCTCACAACCTCTTCAATTCCCTCTTCTCGGTGACTATGGGTTAAAGTTTCAAATCTGTTATGTTTTTATGGTTTTCTGCACTTTTGTTACAAGCATTTTGATTATCGCTTGTCAAAACACCGTTAACCTTTTGCTCATTAGACATTTGGAATTTTGGACTTGATTCTCCACAATAAACACCTCTAAAGAACCCAAGGGGAGATTCGGGTCATTCTCGCATTTTCGACCATTGTCACAAAAATTTCCCTGACACCAAGGGGCTGTTTGGATTCATTTTTTTTATCACTCAATTTCCATCACTCATCACTCATAACTCATCACTCATCACTCAATTTTTCACACCTGTTTGGACCATCACTCACTTCCCATCACTCAATATTTTTCACACTATTTGTGGGCCCTATTTCTGTCACTTGGTCAGATTTTTTTTTCTCCACTTTTCTCTCTTCTTTCTCTGTTCTTCAGTTCATTCTTTTTTCATTTTTCTTTTTTCTCCCTTTTCACCTTTCTCATCTCAAATTTCTCATCCAGAACAAAATTAAACATGCATAAATATATTCCAGAACAAACCTAGATTTCTCAATCATAAACAAAAAAAAAAAAAAAAAAAAAAAAAAAAAAAAGCAAACTCAAATCTGCCCAAGTCATTAATGTTGATGTTGTTGTTGTGGTTGTGGTGGGTTTCAGAGTTTTTAAGGAGTGGAACGTCGGAAACGATCGGTTGTTGCTGTTGCTACTGTCGGAACTTGGGCACCTCAGAAACGGGCCAGCCATGGTCTTCTGGTCCATGACCGATTTGACAAGGGCCGCTCCGGCTAACAACCCAGACCCGTTGCCAGCTGAGTCAAAACGATTGGACCCATAGCCGCTGCTACTGCTTCATGATTTCACAAACCCAGATCACCAAACCAATGAAAGAAGAAAGGAAAAAAAAAAAAAAAGTTCAGATCACCCGAACCCAGTGAAAGAAGAAAGGAAAAAAAATAAAAATAAAAGAAAAGAAACCCAGATCACCGAACCCAGTGAAAGAAGAAGAAAAAAAAAAAAAAAAAGGAAGAACACCGGGGAGACTGAACCTAGGAGAA
Organism: Quercus robur; assembly: GCF_932294415.1. Lineage (NCBI taxonomy): Eukaryota > Viridiplantae > Streptophyta > Magnoliopsida > Fagales > Fagaceae > Quercus > Quercus robur. The sequence continues at coordinate 42,490,797 of NC_065545.1, read as the reverse complement.
AAAAAAAAAATAAGAGGAAGAACAGGGGAGATCGAACCCAGGAGAAGAAAGGGAAAAAAAAAAAGGGGAAGAACAGGGGAGACCAGACCCATGATAAGAAAGAGAAGAAAAAAAAAAAGTGCGGCTGGTACTATTTGTGGGTCCCTCATGTGTGTTTAATTACAAAAATACTATTGAGTTATGAGTTATGGAAACTGAAAACACATTTTTGTGTGTTTTCAGTTTCCATAACTCATAACTCAAAAATAAGAGAATTAAGTGATAGAAACAGAGTTATGGAAACAAAGTTATTGTTTACCAAACAACCTTTTTGCTATGGGTTCCATCATTTTTGAGTTATGAGTTATAAAAACTGAGAATTAAGTTACAAAAATTTGCCAATCCAAACAGCCCCTAAGTAATCAAGTGTTTTTTTTTTTTTAAATTACATTGCATTGACCCGTTTATTTGCATATCTCAGGAATTGCCCAAAAATTCCTGTAAAAGGGAGAACTTTGGTATCCAATACATAGTGTATTTTTTCCAAAAACAGACACTTCATTATTTCATTCCCAAAATTAGTCGGAATTTTGTAAAATAATTTCTAAATATTAATTATTTAAAATGATACTATTTTGAGTTATTTGAGAATGTAGCCTCTACTTTAAATTATATTCTAGAAACATAATTTCAGTTGACTTGGCTGAATTTTAAATGATTTTGTTTTAAAAAAAAATACTTTTTTATTTTAAAAATATATTAGATATTCAAATAGTTTCAAAACATCATCAATTTTAATCATTATTCTTAAAATAATATCTTATTAAAATTTGCCCCAAAATTAAAGTCGCACAAACAACCTCACCTCCAAGGCTAAAGAATCAATTTTCTTTCCTTATTCTCATGGGCATCCAAAAAGACCCTGTATTTTCTGCAAGGGAATAATAATAGATACAAAACAAGAGAATTTTTTTTTTTTCATAGTTAAATTATCACATGAAGAATGCTAAGATATTACAAATTTTACTACTTAACATTTATAAATAACCTTAGTAAAATTTGTTGGTTAAAATTTTTGGCAATAATGTGTTAAAAAATTGCAGCCTAATTATAAAAATGAGAGACAACACAAGAAAAGCTGAGATAAGAAAAGAAATGATAGTTTATTCTTTTAGTCTCTGTTTAGACCTCTTATTTTTTCAAGAAACCTAATTTAATTAAAGGATGATGTTAGAGATTTCATTAAACCTCTGATTCTCAATAACAACATATAGAGATTAAAGGAACAAAATGTTTCAAATAATATAAAGGTAACAAAATTTGAATATTTAATATAATTTTTTTTCCAAGGCACCCTTTTGCCTAGTAACTGAGTTGTAACATTACAAATATTTGACCATACCACGACCCTCCACACTAAGTTTTGTGGCTTGAAGCTGCTTCTTCTTCGGTGCCTTCAATTGCTGTAACTTCTTATTCATCTGAGATTAACAAGTTGCATTCTGAGTTTAGAAATATAAAAACAAAGAATTCGCAATGCATATAGGCAAAACTAGTCACGTGTACTCCTGCTTACACAGACATACACATGCTCACAAAAGCAAACTTGCCGCCTAGGGAAAATCACACCAAAGATAATGAACTTGTGAGGTTCATTAATATACATCTTAAGGCAGATTAAGTTACAAATTGGTCCAACAAATCATTCAACCCATCCCAATGAAAAAAGGAAGAGGGAAAATGATTCGATAGGATTGTATATCAATATATCAAGAAAATGTCATTTACACAGCTCAAATTTTTATATTTTAGTTATATCACGTATAGTCATTCACAAACCACATCCATTAGCAGCCCAGAAGAGTAGCACAAGAAGGGGAAAGGATTGCATATGCAAGATATCAAGAAATTGTCATTCACACGGCTCAAATATTTAGATTTTCCTTAGTTAAAATAAAGTTTAGCTACAAAATTAGTTATAACCTTAGGCTACAACCTTCCTCAATGTCTTTTTATTGAAGGTAAATTTTGACAAATCTACTATTGAATCATATCTTCTTCTTATATTTTTCATGCTTGTAAAATTTCTAAAAAATTAAAGATCAAGAGTTATGTCATCAATAAATTGTTTAAATTGCAAGTTTTTGTAATTTAAAATTATGCATAAAATATAAGTTTATAGATCATATAGTTAAAGATATCCAATTGACACAAAATTTGTCATGTGTATTGAGATCATAAAAAACATGCAATTCAATAGTTAGATTTCCAAAATATGTAGTAATGTTTATTTTATTGAATAAGGTTGACATTTACTTGTAACCCATAAAAGCACTAGTTTCTCTAAAGAGAAGTTTTTTGGAAAAGTTTCATGAAAACCATATTCATTTGGGCCATCAGATAATCATTTTGAAAGAATAGATATAATGACTTTCAAATCAGATCATTCCTGTTCACCACCATTAAGCTAATGCTGGAACCTAGGACTTCAACAAGCTAATGCTCTGGTTCTAAGACTGAGAAGGAATTTTGGGTGAAAATTATGTTATACAACAAGCAAAAACTTATAAGAGCAAAGCAGAAGAGCATAGGTGAAATTTAGGCAAAAGTGTGAGCCTTGCCCCTTTAGTGAATTTTCATCATCTTTAGAATTTCTGATATCATTGGTTGACCATTGAGGCTTTTATAGAAATAGGCAATTGAGCAGAAAAAAGTAATAACTAAAGGCAATATTCCCCTACAATTCTAAACCACTCTTTCTTCCGGATATGGAAAGTGAACAAAAGCAACTCATTTGTGTCCAAATTGGAGTAAATTATCTAATTAATTGGAAACTAAACATCTCCATCACTCTATTCATGCTGACTTCAAGAGATGCCCACAGGTAGTTTCACTAATTCTAATATTTAACTTTTCAGCAAAGGAAAACAAACCTTTAAACGACGCTGATCTTGTACAACTTGTTTTGCACGAGCTCTAATTTCATCTGGATCAATCTTAGATTGTGGACGAACCACAAAATCTAAAGGAGTTGCTTCTGGCCTTGTAGCGTGCAACCTGGAAGATGATTGACCAGACTTGCGTTCCCTGCAGTGTAATAAAACTTAACATCTAATATGATATGGCATTGGAAAATTGTGCAAAAATATAAATAAATTAAGGCGTATAGGAGCAAATATATGTCTGTCATTGCATCATACCGTGAAAATTCATCTAAACCAAGATCACCGTCTCTAGATTCCATTCCAGCAGCCTTATTAGCCGGCCTACCAAAATTAGAATAAAAATTAAACATAAGTATATATAAATTTGTGTGTGAAAGCAAAAAAATTGAGAAATGTGCAGAAGAGTTCACAAACAGTACTTCTTCACAGGTGGCCTTCGGTATGGAACCCTCTCATCATCAACATTTCTCATCTCCTCAAACCTAGTACTCTTATTAAATATTGGTCGACTCTGCACTCAAAGTAATGAAAAGAAATATTCAATATTAATGAATACAATATGAAGCCCATTTACAGATCTACATGGGTTGTTAAAGAAAGAAAAGAAAGAGACTACATTTAAAAAAATATAGAAAATATGTGGAATCAGTTGTTAGCAACCTCATTCGTTCCATATATGAGTGGTCCCACGCAGGGAAGTTTGGCGATTCTATTGTATTGTTTATAGAGTCCTTGCCTTTTTGTACATAACTTTTTCTAGTCGTAATTGTTTAGAGACTGCTTTGTTTTTCTTTTTTTAAATTCATGGTCTCTTTTTTAAAAAAACATTCTTACTTACAAAAAAAAAATCCATAAAAGTATGACAAAAATGCAACCACTGACTGAAAACATAAGAATCAGAAATTTGCAACAGAAATAGGAACCCTTGTAAAAAACAATCAATTGACTAAAAATTAAGGAATTGAATGAGGTAGAGGAAAACATAAAATAACACTAGTAGATTAAAACATATATATACTTAGGAGTTGAAACATGTATCACATTACCCATTTATCAACCAAATCCTTCGCAAGTTTTCTGTTGGATGTGGTTTCCTCATCAGATTTTGATAAAAACATAATGACCTGCCCAAAAATATAGTCAATCAGTCAAAGTTATTCCTTCCATATCTGAGCTGCAAAAGTTATGGACTGATTCTTCCAAGGTCATTCCTACCTTTCCAAGACCACTTTTCTTCAGTTGTTCTCTTCTATCATACTGCTCTAGATCAATAGGAAACTGCATAACAGAAGCAACATATCAGAGGCTACATATAGTCCGTCAATGATCATTATTACTGCATGTTATAGACCAAAAAATGCTGGGAACTCTGACTTTACATCAGTCAAAATCTTCAGAATTGCAGCACGAATATTAATGTTTGGTAAGCTTCCATCAGGAAGAGGTTCAAGCCAATTCTTTAATAGAGTTAGCACTCCATGATCTAAAAATTCTTGTTGAAGCTGCTTCCTGCACCAAGATTGGTTGACACAGAACATAAGAACCTAAAAGATACAAATTACTGATGCTATTAAAAGAGAAGAATTCCCAAAAATACTGATGGCAGACTGTTTACTTTGAAAGGACCTCAGTCAGAAGAGGCAGTTTTTTTAATTTATTAACAGCAGGCTTTGCCTGTCTATTAAGGTCTGCATCCTCTTCTGCTGTGACCTCAAGCTCAGCCATGACATTCTCAACTAGCAACGCAATTTCTGCAGGGCTTCTCTCATTCTTCTTTCTTTTCTTCCCCATCTTAAAGAGCTCCTTAATTTCATCATCTTCTTCACCCTCTTCTGCCTAGAAGCATCCAATGATGGATAAAAAAAAAAAGAATCAAGATACCAACCAGGCAGAAATCAAACAATCAATAGGAATGAGTTGATAAGCAGATTACTCAGTCAACAACATAGAAAAATACAATATCAGCTACAAACCACTAGCACAACAAATGAAAAAAACCTCAAACTTCAAAAATTTGAATCAACTAAAATCAGCATGTACTTTATGCTATTCTAGGAAGAGCTTATTAAATGAAAAAACAACATAAACAACAAAAAGAGATGCACAGCAGCCTTACATCATCCGTACTTCACCTGAAATGTATAAATATATAAATATATATATATACAAAAATGAAAAATTGACCTGAGGAGCTTCACCAGGAGAACGCGGCTCATTACCACTTCCATACCCATCAGCGGGTTCCACACCAGTGTCATCTATGAAGTTGTCATCATCCATAGTCCTGGAACCCTCTTGATCATCCTAATCCATTAAAGAGTGGGAAATAATTAAAAATGTTTACTAGGATACTAAAAGCATAGATAACATACAGAACAAATGGATTTGTGGTAAACTATGATGAATAAATCTTCAAGGTCCCAAGATTTATTAAAAAACACTAAAATCAGAATGTTAATTCCCAAAGCAAATAAATGAAAGGTTTAGCCCTTCATAATCTATTTATTGTACACACACCACACACAAAATACATCTGAATGCAAAAAATGATAGAGTTCTGTATGAACCAAATAAAAACTTAAAAGAAATCAGCAATGAACTAGAAAAATATAATGCCGGAATGTAGAACACATCACAACTGGCTCTGAGCATTATCAATTACCCAAATTCCAGTCATCTTAATCACAAAATTCCATGGAAACAAAAACATCAAAGCACAGGCTTTGAACCCTGAAGACTGAAATAGATTTCGCGTCCCAAATCAAAACCATAAACAAAGAAGTCACAACCAATCCCAACTTCACCTAAAACTAGTTTTATCATTTGTTCTTTGATAGGTGTCATAGATGATGATGTCAATAGTATAAACCAAGTACAGAAAATCAAAACCCTAGAATACCTCAGAATCGCCACCAGCAATAGTGTCCCACATCTCTTTGACCTCACCATCGTGATCCTTGCCAGACTTACCAGAAGAAAAGCCTCTCTTCGAGTCACCGCCACCCTTTCCCTTTCCCGAAGAAGAAGAAGAAGAAAACCCTCTCTTCTCTCCTCCTTTACTATGCCTCTTTTCCTTCTTTCCACTACTTTCCTTTCCCTTCTTCCTCTTCCTCTCAAAATCATCATCCTCCTCCTCCCCCACCAGATTCCTCAACCCTAAACCGTCGTCTTCGTCTTCGTCCTCATCGATCAAACTCGGAGCCACGATCTCCTTCGCCGTGTCTCCACTCTTCTTCACCAGCCGCTTCCGCGGCTTCCCGGTCTTCAACGACGCCTCGTCGTACACCGGCGTCTCCGATCGCTCTCTCTGTTGCCAGTTTTCCTCATCGTCGTCATCTAAGAGATCCTGCCCCCGCGGCTCCGGAGATTGCTCCCGATCCGACTGTACGTCGTCGAAGTCCATCAATGGCTCTCCATCCTCGTCACGGAACCTGAAAATTTTCCAAATTTAATTTCAATTAATCGAAGTCAAAAAAACCCTAATTTTGAGAGGAAGAGAGCAAAAAATACATACGGATCGTCTTGGAAACCCATAATTGGGTAATGAAAATTAGAGAGATTTCAGTGCGAATAGAAAATTGCTCTCAGAGATTTTAACGAATCCTCTATAAGGCAACCGAAACAACAACAAAAAAGAAAATTTCTTTAGTGTGAGAGAGATAATGGAGTTTGAATTTGAGCGCAGAGAGAGAAGCATAAGAAAAGAGTAGTAGGTGGAGCTGTGGTCTTATACGGTGCGGAACTGTATAGCATTAAAGGTCGGTTCAGGTATTGTATTTTATTGTATGGTCAACGATCAAGCCACGTTAGGATATAGGATTACCATATTCTCCCCCGACCCTCCCTACGCAAAAGAGATATATATATATATATAGAGATATGATTAGCGGGTTCCTTTTTCGACCAACAGATTTACGATGAATATACGAGGGCTGTTTGGTTTTTAAAAAACCGTCGCTCCTTCCGGAGATTTGAATTTAGGTCCTTACTTCTACACCTCATAAGTATTTATATTTATAGAGTGATCATCGCACCAAGAGTATGCGGTGGTCACTATTTTCAACTTTTTATCACTCAAATATTTCTACTTTTTGTGGGACTCATACCTAAGCACTTGGTCAGAGCCTTCTGTTAGCCTACGGGCAGAACCCTCATTCCCCACCATTTTCTTCGCTTCTCATTTCCCCTTCACCCCTGCTACTCTCCCAAAATGCAAACCCAAACCCATAAATATGTAAAATAAAGAATCACTCAACTCACCCAATGCTTCTTCTATTTCCCCTAAAACCTCTGTTCTTCAAATGTTTGGATTTTATGATATTATTTTCTTCCTTCCTTTCCTTCCTCTCTACCATGTAAACCCATCCATGAAAGAAAGTTGTGTTGATTTCGTGATAAATTTTCCAAACCCTCCCACCAAAGTTTCAAAAATCCCAAACAAGAAAAAAAAAAAGAACACCTAACACACAACACCACGGTGTTCTAAATACAAAAACAGGACAAATAAAAGAAATATATAAATAAAATCTAAACAAGTAATGGGTATTTTGAAACCCATTCATGTTTGTATTTTGAAACCCGAAATTCAAATCCAAATTCCATTCTTCAAACCTAAATCAACCAAATCCCCAAATCCACAAACAATTACAAAGGAAGGAACTTTCAACTCAAAGAAAAAAGAGAAAACTGAGCAAATAAAAAGAAAGAAAAAAAAATGAAGAGGGTGGAGCTTGAAGCTTGAAAAGTTTGTTTCTTGATTTTTTTTTTTAATGGGTTTGAGACATCCTTACTGGATCATGGAGTGCAGTGAAAACCAAAAATATTTTGTGATGAAAAAAAAAGAATGGAGCAACGAAGAACAAAGAAACAAGAGAGACAAACAGAAAGAAAAGTGGAGAAGAAAGAAAAAAGAAAAGAGGAGAGTGGCCAGTGGGAGAGAGAAGGAAAGTGACTTGACAAGACAGTAGGTCTCGTGCATGTGTGTTTAATTATGAAAATGCCATGAAAACTGAGTTTTGATAACTTGAAAACACCTAAAATGTGTTTTCAGTTTCCCTAACTCATCACTCAAAAATTAGAAATTTGAGTAATGGAAACAAAAACTGAAAACATGTCCAAACACACTACTCAACCGTGGGACCCAACAATTTTGAGTTATAGATGATGGAAACAGAGTTATTGGTGATGGAAACTGAAAATCCAAACAACCCCTGAGTTTCATTGTTGAATCCATTGGTTCGAATATAGGAAATTGTGAGTTTGAATAATAACAAGTTTCACTATTATTTGTACATTCATAGTAGTATTTAAGCAAAGGTAGCAACCATATGCATGAGCTCCCTTTTTATCCATTAAAAAAAAGGCAAGAATTTGGTTGCAACAATTCCTACATAAATCATTGTATTCATTTTGTTTTAAAGAAATCAACGGCAGTTATCAAAGTTAATAAAGTAAAAGTGAAATTCACTTAAATAACTTGTCACATTACACAAATCTTGAAGCACTTAGGCTCCGTTTGGGAGTTCATAAGGGAATGGAATGAAATGATCATAAGGGAATGAAAATGAATAGAATGGAATGTATTTAAGCAAGGGAAAGGAATGGAAAAGAATGGAATGAAATGGAATTAAGTAATTTTGATTGGATGTTTTAAAATAAAAGAATGGAAAGAAATGAAAATGAATAGAATGTAAGTAATCTTGTTTTGGAGCAACATGGAGGAAATGGAATGGAATCATTTTATAACAATATTACTATTAGACCCCTACTTTAAAATAAATAGTTGAATATATAGAGGTATTTTGGAAGTTTTTGTAAAAAAATCATTAAATCTAATTTCATTCCCTCTCATTCCTCCCAATTTCGGGGGGAATGAAAATTTGAGGTTTTAAGGGAATAGAGAGAAATAAGTGTTCCCTCCTACTCATTCCATTTCCTCTCACTTAAACTCTTAAATAAGGGAATGAGCTTTCCATTCCCTTCATTAAAACTCTCAAACAAGGGAAGGAAATAATATTTTAAAATTATTATTTTCATTCATTTCCATTTCATTCCATTCCCTCCTCCTAAACGAGGCATTAAAGAAAAATTTATGAACATGTGTCTATTTAATAGCTTGACACATGATCATTATGCAAGAATTGCTACAACAAATCCTTGCCCTAAAAAAATGGGAGTATCATCAACGCACTTGTGGTGAGCTTAATATCTAGCTCATTGGATATTGAGCTCTAGAAAGTGATTGAGGTAAAGTTCAACGGAACTTAACTTAGTTAGGTAAAGTGCCAACTTTTGAACCACAAGTAGACAAAGTGGAATTGGGTCATACTACATGTAGGTAATTTGTAATTATCCAAAAATATAAAATGATAAATTACGCAAAGTTCCCTTGAGATTTGAGGGGAATAATATTCCATAGTCCACTCTCATCCTTTGAGCTTAAAGAAATCAACATATTAATCACTCCTTTAATAACAGTAACAAAATATTTCAAATTTTGAACAAAATTTCTCAGCCAAACCCTAACCACTGTTTGGTGACAATAACATACACCCAAAAATAAAACCCTTTCACTAACCAATAATTAGGGTTTCGTCGGGGGGACAATTTCAAATTTTTTAATATTCTTATTATTGTATTAACAAAATGAATAATGTGTTGATTTCTTCATATCTCAATGAAGGGGAGTGTTACTTCCCTTAAGATTAGGTAGAGTGTTATCCTCTCAAATCTCAAGGAAAGTTTTCATAATTTACCCCCAAACAATATATCATTGTCATTAGACCCATTGGATAACAAGAAAGGGAAATTCATTGTGGAAAGTATATTTGCACTTAAAACTTTTTTTTTTAAAGTTGCATTCATCCAAATAAACAAAATAATAAGTTATATAATCTAAAACAAACCATCAATATCATATTCAAAATTTAAAATTTTCAGATCTTATTATCAAATTTATGAGTTAGATATTATTATCAAATTTAACTTTGGAATTTTAAAACAATAAATCTAGAATGCAAAATGATCCAAAGAATAATAAGTGAGTTTCTCACAAACGGGGATTATGGGTTCTCACCTGGGACCAGTAGGGTGCTACTATGGTCACGTCCAGGTAGGGAAGCCACACTAGTCGCCCCCCTTTACTCATTTTTTGTTTACCCAAAAAAAAAAAAAAAAGTCTTGAATGCAAAAGTTCACCCTTTTTTTTTTTTTTTTTTTTACAAATAGTCTAACATGACTCAATATGAAAATAATATTGTGGGGCCCAATAATTTGAGGCCCTGGCCCATTTATTCATTGGGGCCCAAGGCCCGAGCCGAGGAAGGTTATAGCCCAGGCTCGGTAATACGAGTACAAAATAGTCTTGGGACATAGCCGAGGACGATTCAGTCCTCGGCATGTCTGAGGTCTCACTGAAAGGAAGGGCAAAAACGGTATAGGAGCAGCTTGGAAAAAATCTAAAAATATCTAGGTCAATAGAGAAGGATACGCTGGAAAGTGTAACGACCAGGGAAAGCTGCCCTTACTGCCATTCAATACTCTGCACCTGACAGAGCCATACTCTCCAGCTTTTACAACCACCCCCAACCACTCTGGATATGGGCTGATGGGACAAGTATCAGTCTTGGAAAAGTCGATCCTACACGTAGACGAAGGATAGGGAACACATGCTAGTATAAAAGGAAAAGTGGGCAATCCAGAAGGGGGCTGGGAAAAATGGCCAAAAACCAGAGCCTCCCAGCCCGCCTCCTGGAGAAAGACTCCTAGGGCGCACACACTTTAATTATGTATGAACACCATAGAAAACCCACTGTCTTGTGACCAAGGCCTAGCCTTTCAAATCCACGCTCTACAAATGATATTGTTTAGGCCTTTTACGTGCGAACCCAGCGTTATTACGGGTCGTTACAAATCGAGTCCTTACAATTGGCGCCGTCTGTGGGGAAGGCTTGTGTGTTGCCATAGGCAGTAGGTCGAGACAGTTCTCTTGTCATTTCTAACAGCCGGTTGTAGTGTTCTAGCGTAAAGTTCCACTAGGAACTATGTTTATTTACTAGGGGCTACGCTTCATATCGTCAGTCGCACGGATGGTTCTAGGGGCTTGGTTGAGGATCTAACTCCTCTAAAACCAAGGTCTCATGCCATAGTCGAGGGGTTAATTCCCCCAACTACTTATCAAAAACTGAGTTTTGGACAGAACCAAGGTATTGCATGGTCCTCGGACTCAAACCTATGGGGAAATCAACTACTTAAATATTTATCAAGTTTTGGACAGAACTAAGGTATTGCATGGTCCTCGGACTCAAACCTATAGGGAAACCAACTACTTAAATATCTATCAAGTTTTGGACAGAACCAAGGTATTGCATGGTCCTCGGACTCAAACCTATGGGGAAACCAACTACGTAAATATCTATCAAGTTTTGGACAGAACCAAGGTATTGCATGGTCCTCGGACTCAAACCTATAGGGAAACCAACTACGAAATATCTATCAAGTTTTGGACAGAACCAAGGTATTGCATGGTCCTTGGACTCAAACCTATGGGGAAACCAACTACTTAAATATCTATCAAGTTTTTGACAGAACTAAGGTATTGCATGGTCCTCGGACTCAAACCTATGGGGAAACCAACTACTTAGCAATATCTATCAAGTTTTTGACAGAACCAAGGTATTGCATGGTCCTCGGACTCAAACCTATGGGGAAACCAACTACTTAGAAGAAAAAAAAAACTGAGTTTTGGACAGAACCAAGGTATTGCATGGTCCTCGGACTCAAACCTATGGGGAAACCAACTACTTAGAAGAAAAAAAAACTGAGTTTTGGACAGAACCAAGGTATTGCATGGTCCTCGGACTCAAACTTATGGGGAAACCAACTACTTATCAAAATCGAGTTTTGGACAGAACCAAGGTATTGCATGGTCCTCAGACTCAAACCTATGGGGAAACCAACTACTTAGAAGAAAAAACCAAGTTTTAGACTGAACCAAGGTATTGTATGGTTCTCGAACTCAAACCTGTGGAAAGGTCAGCTACTTAATAAGAATTCTAAGTTGCTCAATCCTCGGATCAAGTACCAGAAGTGGTTAAAGCTATGAAAGTTATTAGGAAGATGGTGAAACGCCTTATTACTCGGCAACCTGTAGGGGCTGTTCATTTTTGGGTTATATATCCTCGGATGATTACCTCCTACAATGCATCGAGCATTCAGCTGTCATCTCGACTATTTTTGGGGTAAGTATTGTTTTCTCAGGTCGGCATTATTGTGCCAAGCAACTCTGTTAAGTTCATAATAATATGTTTTATTTAGCAAGGGTTTCGACCCTAAGTGTCGTTTGTTCAGGTTGGCATTATTGTGCCGAACAGCTCTCATAAGTTCATAATAGTATCTTTTATCTTGGTAAGGGATTTTGGCCCTAAGTATCGCTTTCTTAGGTCGGCATTATTGTGCCGAACAATTTTATTAAGTTCATTATAAACATCATTTTCTCAGTAAGAGGTTTCTGCCCTAAGTGCCATTTATTCAAGTTGACATTATTACACCAGATAGTTCCAATAAGCACAGAGCGAGATCTTTTCATTAACTGGGATTTCGTCCCCAAGCATCGTTCATAGTATAAAAAAAAAAAAAAAAAAATTACAGGATAGTACGTCTCTTCACGGCATAACTATTTCGAAAGAAGAGATAGAATGTACGAAATCAAGAAATGACGACCTTTATTAATGTAAAGAGGTGTTACAGCGTACAATGAAGGGCTTAAACAAAGCCTATATAGAAAATGAGTTACAAAAAAAAAAAAAAACAAACAAACAGAAATCTTGTTAAGCTCTGCTCCTAAGTCTTTCCAAACTCTGCCTCAGTGGCACCCATATTGAGAAGAGGGACTTCCTTGGCGGGAGAGGAGAAGAAGAGAAAGAAGGAAAAGCACCAGGATGGATCCAGTGGTGGAAAGAAGAAGAAAGAGAGGCAAAAGGAGGCACCAGTGAAGGAAGAGAGGAAGAAGCAGGGATACTTTGTCCCTGCGTCAGTCCTAACTCCTAACACGCTGGTGCCATGTTAGCTATGCTTGTAAGAGAGCGGCTGGTACTGATAATGGGCGACCCCAGCTCAGTCGCGCCAAAAGTTTGACGCGATGAGCCCCTACTTCGGATTTTGGCTGAAAGGAGGGTAAGAAGGATCTTGAGTCTCTGTCATCCCTGCCCTGACCGAGTCATTTTGAGCTTCATAAGAACATGGTATTTCTGGGAAGGGTATGGTTCCTTCATTACTTACTCCTATCTCGAATGTATCACAAGTTAGGATGTAACTAGCGGATAAAGTAAACTCTGGAGGAGGCTAAGGGTTTCAGATTTCAAAATGATTAAAAGGGTCTCTATACAAGAGAAATAACCTCTTGCTTTTCTTCTTATATGAAGGGCAAAACGGAAGGTATTTAATCTGTCCAGATTTTCAAGAAAATCTGTGAACGAGAAAATACCCGTTCCACTTCCCCATACCGTCAATAACCGTCGAATTTAAATGGTCTCGTAAAGGGAAATCATTAAAGGCGCGTTTTGGATAATCAAACAGCAGGAATGTATTATGAATGAATTCAGAGGAATGTCTCGTAGCCCGGAATGTTTCCTGGGTAGATGAAGAGACACCAACATTAATGAAGGACAGAGTTAAACGAGCCGTGATAAAAGCTTAGCATTACCAAAACCCTTCTCTCCAACCAAGAGGTCGGACAGCAGGATTTTGAGGGGCTATTGTGGGGCCCAATAATTTGAGGCCCTGACCCATTTATTCATTGGGGCCCAAGGCCCAAGCCGAGGAAGGTTATAGCCCAGGGTCGGTAATACGAGTACAAAATAGTCTTGGGACACAGCTGAGGACGATTCAGTCCTCGGCATGTCCGAGGTCTCACTGAAAGGAAGGGCAAAAACGGTATAGGAGCAGCTTGGAAAAAATCTAAAAATATCTAGGTCAATAAAGAAGGATACGCTGGAAAGTGTAACGACCAGGGAAAGCTGCCCTTACTGCCATTCAATACTCTACACCTGACAGAGCCATACTCTCCAGCTTTTACAACCACCCCCAACCACTCTAGATATGGGCTGATGGGACAAATATTAGTCTTGGAAAAGTCGATCCTACACGTGGACGAAGGATAAGGAACACATGCTAGTATAAAAGGAAAAGTGGGCAATCCAGAAGGGGGTTGGGAAAAATGGCCAAAAACCAAAGCCTCCCAACCCGCCTCCTGGAGAAAGACTCCTAAGGCGCACACACTTTAATTATGTATGAACACCATAGAAAACCCACTGTCTTGTGACAAAGACCTAACCTTTCAAACCCACGCTCTACAAATGATATTGTTTGGGCCTTTTACGTGCGAACCCAGCGTTATTACGGGTCGTTACAAATCGAGTCCTTACAAATATTATTCTAAATAATAATTATAAGTCCATAACTTACCACTTAAAAAGTTTGTGCCAAAAAACTTAGGATCGTACTGTGACTTTTCTTTTAAAAAAAAAAAGTTAATGTTACTTGTCTTAAAAAAATAAAAAAAAAAATAAAAAAAAAGAGAGTTAAAATTGCAAGATAAAGAAGAAACATGACTTTTTTTTTTTCTCTCTCTTTAAAAGAAGTAAAAATTAATTGATGCCCACTTTCCTAATAAATGTTTTGCGATCACATGTTTAGCTATATTTTTTTATCCCACTTTCTAAAATAAATTGTTCACATGTCCATACATACACAAAAGGTCACCTTATGGTAGATTATGTATATGTCATGCATCCTCATGTCATTCTAGGATAGATTGTCCATGTCATTCTCACATGTCATTCTAGAATAGATTTTACCTTTGTTTCATGTCATTGCACGCATAATATATTTTCTTTAAAACCAAATGCCAAATATTTCAATTGTTATTTAAATTGTGAGATTTAAAAATTAAATTTGAAACAAGGTACTATCTTTTTGAATAGGCGTTGTGGGATGTATAACACTTTCCCCTCATGTAATCGAATTTCTAAATCTATGATTTTTGGTTCTACACATTATTTTATTTTTTTTAGCTTAGGAGCCCTTGGGTTTTTTTTGTTTAGAGACCGTCCAACCTTTCAAATTGTTTGGCACAACCCAACAAATGGGTGGAATCGTGTTATTTTCTCTCAAGAGTGAAGGTTTTACTGAAAAATGAAAAAGTGAGGACCAAAATGGAAATAGGGTGAAAATATAGGGACAGAAAAATTCATTTTCACAATAACTTTTTATTGGATTAATATTTCAAAAATCCTACCGTTTAATTATATGTTATCTATATTCTTGACATGCATACCAAGTTTCATAACAATCAGATGTTAGTTATTATTCAATCTAGAATCTCATCTTTTATGCATAGTTTTATATACAAAAAATTGAAATTGAAATATTTGATCGATGACATAGTTATTAATTTCATATTATCTTGAAATTTTGCAAGCATTTAGAGTATAAGAAGAAAATATAATCTAACAATGGATTTGTTAACATTCATATCCAATAATATTTAATATAATCTAATAGTGGATTTGTTAACATTCATATCCAATAAAAAATATTGAATAGTATAATATAACTTAGAATATATCGGAGAGTAGTCCCCAAACCACACTTCGTGGGTTATAGAACATAAACTCATTAAAGAGTAGAAATGTCCAAGGAAATGGACCCATACCGTGATCTTAGGCCCAATAAATAAACTAAGGTCTGACAACAGAAGTGGCTTGCATCCCTGAATTGATGCAAGATAATATATGACTCTCGGACAACAAAGACAGCTTAGGAGGTTGATGTCGAAGAAGTAGCTGACAACAATCACAGCCCCATAAGGATCGTTTGAGGTTCCAAGGTAAATAACCCTTAAGACAAATAACAGTCACCTTCGCATTAATTAGATGTTCCTACTTGACACAACCGCATTTATTACTAAATGACTGGTCTAAATAGTGTTTCATACCCCAAAAATCCATTTTCATCATCTAAAGAGAGGAGGAAACACCGGATGGGACAAGTATCTCTTGATGCACATTATGACAGCCCACTAATGATAAGAGGGCTTAGGGGTATAAATAGAGAGGAGAAACACACATAGAAAGGGGCAGAAAAACTTAGAGAGAGGAAAGAGTTTAGAGGAACACTTGTATTTGCCTTTGGATGGATGTATCCTAAGCAAGATTAATTCCAAGCTGTTTATCAATAATAAGTTCGTATCATTTAATTTCTATTCTTGTTCTAACCTCCCAATGTGGATTATACATCTTCCACTCATTACAAATTAAATGTGATGATCAAATTCTGATTAGCGGTTCATTTTGTTAGTTAGTTTTTGACCCCCACAATATATAAATATACACACACAAGGTGCATAGTTGTATAACAAAAGTTCTCCTAAAGAATTACATGATAAAGAGAATTACATATTGAAAAGAAAGAGAATCAATAAAATTTACAAACAAACAAATATCATTAAGACCATAGGACCAAGAGTGCAAGAGCATTCAAACAAGGATCTCACAACCAAGGACTCCTAACACCATAACTGATTACTGCACAACGTTAAATGTATGATTGATCCTCTCGCTCCATATTGCCCACGCTAGAATAACGGGGCTATAATCCAAACAAAATACCTATGATGTTTAACAGTAGAGGATGCACACACAACCTTCTTAGGCATCATCCAACGTACCCCAAACATATAGTAAGAACAAATGACAAGACTACAAGTCTCAGGCTACTCCACAATTATAACAAAAGTTCCATTGCTGCACTACTTTATTTGCACATGCAACACCAATCTACCAAAACAACTCCTCTTTTAACAAGGGTTCACCTGTCAAAAAATTTCCCTATGTTTCTGTCTAGATAAAGAGCAACTATCTTTGGAGTCTTTGTGCACCAAATACTCTTCCATGGAAAGCTATTACCATTGGAATCTCTTAGATCCCCTCAAAGAGCTATTACCATGAAACAGGTTTTAATGAACCCTGTTGGGAGAAGATCCAGAATGACCATAATAAGAATAGAGTATCAAAATAACGAATGAGTTTGCATCAAAACAAAATAGATATTCTTGACTTCTTGTTTGATGCTAAAGACTCTTCTTTTCTTTTCCTTTTTCTTCTTCTTCCCTTATTTTTATTTTTAAATTAAGAACATTTCTCATCATTAACAGATATAATAAAAGAAAATGTTTCTGTAATAAATATATACAAAAGTCCTTTAAGTTCTAAAAACTTTCCTTTAATTGGATCTTCCATCCTTTCTAATACCACACTAAAGCCACAACACTACGAAAGACCTTAGTCCCAAAATTTCAAAATACACTTTTTTTCTATAAGTATTACACCAATTGGTATAAAAACAAAATAGATATTCTTGTTTGATGCTAAGACTATTCTTTTCTTTATTTTTCTTTTTCTTTTATTATTTTTTTAAAAAAAAAAAAAATTAAGAACATTTCTCACCATTGCAATACAGATATGATAAAAAGAAAAATTTTCTGTAATAACATACACAAAAGGTCACTGAAGTTCTAAAAATATTCCTTTACATTGGATCTTCTATAAAGCCACAATAAAGGGAAAGACACACAAATAACAACAATGAAAAGACCTTGGCCCCAAAATTTTGAAATACCTTTTTTTTTTTTAATATTCCAATTGGTATCAAAACAAAATAGACATTCTTGTTTGATGCTAAGTCTATTTTTTCTTCCCTTCTCTTTTTTTAATTAAAGGCATTTCTCATTATTGCAATACAAATATTGTAAAAAAGATGTTTCTATAATAATATATTCAAAAGTCTTTGATTTCTTTCATACTTTCTAATACCAAACTAATGCCACAATACAGAGAAAGACACAGAAACAACAACGACGACAAGGCCCAAGTCCCAAATTTTTGACCTAGCAATAGATCCTCAACACACTAAACTGGGTCACTGCATATTTTCTGGAATGGGTTATACTAGAGTCACATGAGTCTTATTTTATGTTTTGAGTCCTTTTTCTATTTTGGTTTAAAAGTTCTTAATTACTTCTCTTTATAATTAGGAGTCTCAGTCTTTCTAGATAAAGGTTATTTAGCAATCCTATTCCTTCTAGAAGTAGTACTGGCAAATAGCCTATACAAGAGTATTTAATGTATTCAATAATAGACAGATGGCGAGATTAACTATAATAAAATGCCAGCAGCTTAAGAGTGTAATTGCCTTCTCCTATCTAAGAATGATTTTGTGTAGGAAACTAGATGTTATTTCTAGGGTTTATCTTGCTTGTTTCTTGTTCTATTCATGGTTTTAACTTTTAACATCTAAATGTTATGAAGCTCATTCACTAATCACTATCCAAATTTTTTTATTACTTAACTAGGCTTACACCCTTAAACACCAACCCTAATCAAGAATCTTCAAGATCTCATCAAGAACCCTAATTTAGTGCTATATTCCTAAAGATTCTACATCAAAATTGGCTTCTATGAGTTCTATCCTACATCACACGTGTGGCATGAAAATTCAACACATACCTGTTATTATGCACAATTAAATTTTTGAAAAAAAAATGTTTATCACATGATAAACTAAGAAAAAAAAAATACTTTAAAGGGAGTACAAAATAAATAGCAGGCAATCCATAGCATCATTCTTATAGTGTTGATTATGCAAGCAGTATCTAAACACAAGCAGGTTTATAACAACTCCAACCTTCCCCCCCAAAATACACACTAGAAAAATGCCACCATGCAACTAGTAAACCCAGTCATGTACAAGTTGCATATAAATTTCACACTCAATACAGGCTTTTCTTTTTTTTGATAGGTACTCAATACAGGCTTTTCAAGCATAGCAACTAGACATATCAGAGATGAAGTTGTGCAGAACCAATCACTGAGGAGAACTCGATATTAGGAAATTATAAATGCAATATATAAGATACAACAACTAATTAGTAGTCCTTTTTCTTGAGGACCATTGACAAAAGCATAGAATTATTAGAATAGGGAAACTTGCTCCTCCTCTCCCCCGGGAAAACAAAACAAAACAAAAATAAAAAAGGTATAACCAACTAGTCCAAAATCATTAAACAGCCTAATTTTAATCAATCTGCAGGGTTAAAACACTTTATTTGAAGATTGTTAGTATACAATTGGAAGGACTCGATAATAAATAGGTCAGGAATACTTATTAAAATAAATAAATAGGACGGGAATGGTTGCGATTTTGACAAATGCAGTTTCTACCTCACATTATGTAAACAATAGCATCCACTTATTTTACAATACTATTATGATGATCACGAGATTATAGAAGCCTATCAAACAATTCTGCGCAATTTTTCTCACTTATGTTTGTTTTCTTCCTCAATTAATAGAATTTGTTAGTGTGCTTTTCTATTGACTGAATTTAGGGCTCGAAGTGACCTCTTTACACCAATTTTAACAATCTTATACAGTTTGAAGTGTTCAGAATTGCATGAATAACTAGTAGCATTAACAGTAAGCATATGCGATGCAGAGTGCAGGTGCAAGTGCCCCATTACCCGATATGCACTCAAGAACACAACCCATCCGATCATCCCCACACATCAAAATTAATAAACAAAGATTGTAATTTGTGGAGAACTTAAACTATCTGAAGCACATTGACCTCATGATTCTGTTTATGTAGGATATTAAAGACAAGATAATGTAGTTATAAACTGACTGCATTGTGTTAAGGTGAAGTACCCTCATTTGCTACAGAGGTCACAAAGGGTGACTGAGAATGGTCATTAGCTCATAAGGGTGCTTGCTGTACATTAACATACTTCAACCCCTAATTGATGAAAAGCTATACACAGAGCACTCATTACCAGAATTACCTCCGCCAATCAATACTAAGCAAATCTGAAGGAAGTGAAGCAGGATCAAGTTCCCAACAATCTTTCAAAAGCTCTGGAGCCTCATTCTCAGAAAGCTTCCTTGCAGGAATCTGATGTGAAAACAACCGAACATCATCTCCTTCAAGACATCTAATAGCATGAGAACCAATCTCCCTTCTCTTAAACACCGTCTTGAACCCATCAACCTTCTCAAGATATGCCATGCTTAAACCATGAATCTCACTGAAACTAGTCAAAAATACAACTATGTCATAGCACCGCTTATCTTTAGCAGAGAGGTTTCTTCCTTCTGCATCAACAGCAGCATCGTTATAAAGTGCCCACACTGAGCCCTTCCTCGGATAAATTCTATAAACCTCCCTTGCTGCTCGTTCACAATCCACAATATGTGAAAAGACATTCACTGAGTTAATGGAAGTCTTCCTAGCAACCTTAAATCTTCCACAAGAAATATGAAATCCCATTTTCTCCCAAATTATAAGCCCCTCATCCCCATTACTTTGAAAATCCAACCAACTCATCTTCACATCAAAAGGATTGACCGAAACAACTTCATCTATCAAACCATAATGCCTTGGCATTCCATCATCATCATCATAGAGAGCCCACACTTGCCCTCTCTTAAAACTTTTCTCTACCCTATCCTTATCAAAATCATAATAGTCTGAATCCTCCACTGACATAATCTCCAAATCCCCACTTCTAGAATCCTTGCGCCTATCAATTTCCAAGCCCATGCCCTTCTTCCTGTGCCTCTCAATTTCTAAATCCCCACTTTTAGAATCCCTACTCTTCTTCAAATCTCCATGCCTCTCCTTCTCCTTCCTCTTTTCTCTTTCATTCTTCTCCTTTTCCTTTGACTTCAATTTCATCCTCTCTTGATGCGCCTTTTGCTTTGCTTCCAACTGCATCTCCGCCAATGTCATCATTTCCTCCCCAGTTTTTGCCCTCTTCGGCATTGACCTCTCTAACACATCCCCAACAGTCCTCATTCTCTTCAAACCCGAATTCCTCAACCTCCCACCACTCCATATACCTCTATCATCACCATCACCATCCTCATCCTCATCCTCTTCCCTTTCCAATTCCCCACTTGTCACTCCGCCACCACCGTGCAATCTCCCCTTAACATTCACACTTCCCAATTTCACAACACTACCCCTTTTTCCCTTCACACCACAGGCACTTGTCAAATTCTCACCAATACCCATTTTCCGATTAGAACCCGACTGCTCAAATCTCCCGACAAGACCCAAACTTCTCTTCCTCAGCCTCTCACTCCGAACCCTAGTTTCCTCCACAACATCATCCCCATCATTGGTCTCAACCTGCACAGCCAGAAAGCTCTTCCTACAACTAGGACACACCAAACTATGACCCAAATACTTTTTCTCAAACTTGTGCAACAAACGGCACGTGGAACAAGCGGTCCAGAAAGTGTCTACAGCAGGAGGAGGATTGACATTGACATTGACATTGTCATCCTGAATCCTAATCCTAAGCTTCATATCATACTCTTTCCTACGAATCTTATCGGACAAGAACCGAAAGGCGTCGCCGACGAGCTTAAAGGCCTCTTCGGAGCCGGCATAAGGGTTCTTGTCAGGGTGAAGAAGCAAGGCGAGTTTTTTGTACTGTTTCTTAATGGTGTTAATGTGAGCAAAGGGTTCTACCTGGAGGATGGTGTACCAATCAGAATCAGGGGAGCGGAGGATCTTGAAGGATGTGACCATCTCCGAGAGCCCATCCAGGTTGGGGGCTAGCCGAAGGGCTCGCTTCGCGTACTTGAGGGCGGACTTCAGGTTCGACTTCTTGTATTTCGTTTCTGCTATGCCTTTCAGACGCAGTGCTTCTTCCTCTTCTTCAGGACCCCCCATTTCTCTTTCTCTAATCTCTAAACTCTGGGACTCACTGACTGACTGAAACAGCAGCAATTGGCTTGGGGGAGCAAGATAAATAGGGGTTTTAGGAGTGAGAGATAATAAGAAAAATATTAGGAATACAGACTTTATTACAGAAAATTTTACACACGACCCGAGTGCTTATTTTTAAATGAAAAAGGATGTCAGCGGTACGTTTAGATAAGAACTAACAAAAAATTGAGAGTGAGAGGTAATAAGAAAAAAAAAAATAGAAATACAAATTTTATTACTGAAAATTTTACAAACGGTTAGAGTGCTCATTTGTAAATGAAAGGAGATGTTAGTGGTACCTTTAGATAAGAATCAACGCTTTGTTTATTAACGTTTTTTGAAAAATGATTAATTTTTTAGAAAATTATCTCAGTTTTTGATGCTTGGTAATAATTTTGAAAATGGACTTGAAAATGTTTTATGGTATTTGTTATTCACAGTTTTTAAAACATGCATAATATGTGTATTATGTAAACTTACCTAATGTAATCAATATAAATAAATAATAATAAACCAAGAATGAATTTGGTTTTAAATTAAAATTTTGACAATGGATATAATCAAAATTATCTATCCAAATTTCATGATCTCAAATACTCATCTTGCTCATGTATATAAACGGTAACGTACGTCATATATATATATATATATATATAAACCATACTTCTCATAATTCAAAATAACCATTATAACTTTAAGTTCCATTTTAAAAAGTTCAAAATGCCATATAGGGCAAATAATTTTACTAGCAAACTAATCCAGTGCAAATAGTTTGATAAATATACCAAAAATTGTTATAGAATTGTTGACCAATCTGTGAGGAGAAAAAAGAAAAAAAAAAAAAAAAACTTATTAAAGAACGGTGTTGTAGAGGGGAGAAGAAATAGGGAGAAAAAAGAGAAGAGAGGTAGATAGAGAGAGAATCTGTGGGAAGAGAAGAGGTCAGAGGAGATGATAATGAGGGTGTGAGAAGAGAGAAAAAACAAAGGGAGGAGAAAAAGTGAGAGAGTTTATTGTGAGAAAGGCTGAATGAGCGAAATAAAATATTTTTTCCTAGATATACAATGATGGTAAAAAAATAAAAATAAAATAAAAAAACTTCCTTAAAAAGAAAAAAAAAATACGAAGAAGAAAAAAAAAAGTGAGGAAGAAGAATGAAATAGTGATTGATCATTTATATTTTGATCATTAATTAGGGAGTATTGTGGTAACTATTTTTATTTCAATTTCAAAATTTTTAAATAAAATGTAAACAAAGGCTACTAAAGGAGGTAAGGGACGCCATATTGTATAACTATTCACATATGATTTTGAATGCTTCTTTTGTAGCATAAAGTAGCCCTGTCTTTGGATCACAATACCTACAACATGAAATGACAATTCATTAAGAAATACAGTGGAAGAGTATATGAAGGAACCATTCATTTTAAAATTACATTTAAAAAAAAAAAAAAAAAAAGAGTTAACGTGATACACATAAAAAATAAATAAAAAAGTAGAACTTAAAGAAAGTCAATCATAAACAAAAGAAAAAGAAAACAAAGAGGAACTTGCAAAAGATAGAACTTGAAAATTTGTTGGAATTTCTGACAGTAAATGTCTTTAATCTAAAGAAAAAGAAAGGAGGATGTAGAGTTAAACTAAATGTCTTCAATCTAAAGAAGAATGAGAGATAGAAACTAAGATAGAAACTGCAAAGCGTATGTGAGTTTGTGGGTCTTAAAGTGTAAGAGTTTTAATTTATATATATATCCCCGTTAGCTGAAAACTTGTAAGTGGGTATGATGAGGGTATTTTAGGCATAAAAAATGAGGAATCCAAATAAGGAAAGCCTCTTAAATAGTAGTATAGACAAAACCCAAAGGAGAAAGAAGCTAACAATTTGAAATACTGACCATGACCAATGTAGATAATGAACTTTTTAGGTAGTCGGGTCATGTAAGTACTATTGGAAGAATTATATACATCATTTATTAAATTTAAATCATGAATAATACAAACAGAAATTTTAGAATAAAAACAACAGTAGAATTTTATCAAAAAATTTGTTATCATATTAGTAAAATGTAGTTACCATTACCATTTGAGCAATCTTTCTAATGTATAGACCATCAATTACATACATTTGGGTCAGTTTTTGGGTAGGAAAGGTTAGAGAAGTCCTTGGCGGTCTGTTGCTTATTCATATGAAATTGTGGTGTAACACTATCTGCATTAAGTAAATGTAGCATCACATCTCTATGAAAACAAACTGTGTACATGTTATATTGTTATGAAATATTATCAACGGAAATTGCTAACTTGACAAATAGCCAAAATAAAAAAAGAGTGATTCATTGCCACATCAATCGAAACTAATTTTTTATTTTGTCTAAATAAAAAAAGAGTGATTCATTAAGTAAATGTCAGCAATTTCCATCCAAGAGATAATGACAAAGACTAAATTGACACAACACTGAAACGTTAGGAACCAAATTGACATACAATTGAAAGGTTATGGACCAAATTGAATTGTAATATAAAGAATAGGAACCAAGTACGTAGTTTACCCTATATATTATATATAAACTTGGTAAAATTTTTGGAAAATTCCATAGAAGGGAGAGGATAAAAATCCTATGAGTCCCTAAAAAGGGAAAAGATTAAAAATTCCATGCATATTATTTTGAAAAGCTTGAGAAATTTTATTGGTGAAAACCCAATTTTAAAACAAAGCATATCATACATCATCAAACCAACATCATAAAAATACCAGCATCGTCAAGATATCAAAAGATCTAATCCTACGATGAGCAAGCAAAAAGGATATAACTTTAAAGCACATGATGCAAGCATTATTCAAAAGGAAACCTTAAACATGACAACATAAATAAACAAAAAGGGAAGTTTGATGTAAAGATGCAACCTTTGGGTACCCAGATTGAAACTTTGTCTCAAAAGGTTACACTTTGAATGTTAACATTAAAACTAACATGCATAGATGGATTTTGATGAAACCGAAAATTGACCTCGTCAGTATGCTCCTTGTCAAGGCCAATGGACGATCTCCGTTACCTTTTGTTAAGAAAAAAAAGCAATGGAAGTCTCCTCGGCGTGGGGCAGATTGAAAATACTCCGATGCTTACGTTAGCAAAATTTAGTTCTAAAGGAAATATGTTGCAAGTCAATATTTGGAATTTTAACATGCCTTTTACCTGAGTTCTTCTTTCCCTTTTATAGCTTGCTATGGATGGGCGTAATTATGTCTATTAATGCTGCTTCCAGACATTTTTCTCCTGAGAGTAACGCAGCATTGATTGACACTGATGATTTCTTTAATGGTGTAATGGATAGCCGTTGGACAATCATTACACTGGTAACTGTTCCGGTGCAATTATTGGTTCATAGCAGTCCTGTGGGCATTTATCCGTACTTTAATGAGTGGTGGTCTACTTCGTCCATGAAGTTGACGCATGTTGACGGAATCTTTTTCCCAGCTTTGTAACGAACATGGCTAAGGTCGTCTTTCATCTAGATGACCTTTATGTCAATATTCGTCAGATTTATATAAGGAAATGTAAACTAAAGATTAAGGTTCAAACTTTGATAAGGTAAACATGAATTTAAATATCAAAGGAACCAACTTTAGGCCAAAATGCAAACTTATATAAGAGTTGATAGGATATAATAAAAAAGAAAGCTTTAGAACAAAATGCAAGTTTTTCATGTCTACATGCCATACTCATCATTTTGTGAAAAAAGCTTGAAACTTTTCAACCAGTGTGACATTTTAAACAGAAAAGCTCTAACTTTAACAAAGATTAAAGCTTATAGATACAAAAATGTAACCTTGATGCAAAGCTAATTGCTTTTAAACAAATAAATGAACTTTTATAAGCAAAAAAATTGAAGCTTTCAAGCTCAAGAGGCATTTTTTATACAAAGCTTCAAACTTTGTTCATGGAACAACTATGGCATCATCACATATAGGCTCACAAACATAGATTCAAATATTTCACATGATAAACATGGATGAACATAAGATAGAACAGACAAATAAACACCATAGATGTATAGATATTAAGCTACCATATCTAAAAACCAAAACTTTACATCAAAATCCATAAAAGATGAAACTTTCAAGATTATTGATAAAAAAAAGTGTATCATTATTTAATCATCTAACGTGTTAAACAAAGAAAACCAAAGCAAACGAAGGATACATAATAACCAAGAATGCTTAGAAACTCATGCTTTATATAAAAGGAAGAGCTTTCAAACAAACAACATGCAAAAACTATTATTCAAGCTAAAAACAAAGAAAACAAGCATGGAAATGATGGAAAACTAAAAGAATTTAGATATTATACCCTCCCAAAAGCTTGATTTTGATGAAAATGGAGGAGAAATTTTTTTCTAAGAGGTTGGAGGGCTGTCCAGAGGCATAGGAGACGGCATAACGTTTTTTTCTATGTGAAGGAGCTTTGCTGGAACAGAAGGGAGCTAGAGCTTTTAAATAAAAGGCCTTGCACAATATGCACAGCTTGAAGCTATGCAAGTTGGTCCATGAGCTAGCTTCAAGCTGTGCATGTACAAAAATCCCATTTTTATTCCAGCTTTAGTTCCAATTTTGATCAATCTCAGGTACTAAAATTGCACACTGATTTAAAGGCCTTCTTGAACTCTGATTTGAATGATCTTGGTGTCCATGGAAAGATCTCATAGCATACTTTTAATAGGTTTTGACCTCAAGTTATTTGTAGTATCGTGCTAAAAATTATTAGCCTCCAAAGTTGGATGTTTGCACTAATTTTCATAACTTTGTTTGATTTCCCTAACTTGATATTGTGAGAGACCGCACCCCCAACCCAACCTTTCAAATTAAGGATCAGCATAACCCATGTGAATGGGTGGAGTTTTGCTAGTGCCTCTCAAGAGTAGAGGTTCTGCTGATTTTATCATCCCTCCTAGGTTAAAAGTTTTACAATGGAGTTGCCACTTATTTAATTGGAAAAAAAAAAAAAACCAAAATAATTGAAAAGTGCATCTTTATTGATGAATTTCAATTGAATGTACATATTTTGAAAATAACTAGAAAGTTACATGGTTTTAATCCTAGATACAATCCAAAACAAAAGTATAGAGCTTTGTTTTCTAGTTACATTATAGAAATAGAAAATTACATGGAAAAACGTAATCTACTAGTCCTTGACCTAAGTTCGGAGTCTAGGTTACATGATTGGGAAGATGTTAGGCACCCAACCTGCTTGGTGATCATTCTAAAAAAAAAAAAAAAAAAAACCTGCTTGGTGAAATCGGACTTCTATACTTTGGTGGCAATGATCATATCATATCATTCAAGAGTTTATGTCATCCAAGAACATGTGATTGAAAAGAAAAACACTCAAGAGTATGATGAAACCCTATTATAGGCATGTAAGGAATTGATATTGGAAAACATGGTGAATATTTGTGTGATGTGAGAAACCCAAATCTAATAGCATGTGAACTTGATAAATAAAAAGCCCTAAAAACATGCAAAACTACGAACAACCTAAATCTAACATATTCAAAAATCAAGAACATGTGAAGAACTTGAAAATAAAACATGCTTGAATCTTAAGAACTAGGGCATACATTAAATAGGAGGTTTAGAAACCTTAACTGCATGCACTTGCACTCTAAACAAGAAATCATCTATAGATGATGATTAGTGAATAGGAAGTTGGTCTCTAGGACCAAGCTATCCCTTCTAGCAAGTTGAGACCGAGAGGATCAAAACACCAAAGGAACCTTCCTACTACAAATTTTAGAGAATGTTGATAGTGAGAAGTGAATAAATTTTAGGTTTTTCTCTGAAATTTGGCAAGCTTTGAATTGTTGATGGAGAGGGGCATTTATACTGGAGGATGAGGGGTCAAGGATGAGTCTTTGGGCAATGTGGTTTAAAGAAAATTTGAATTTTTTGAAGTAAAACGTTGGGTGCAAGGTCAAATTGAGTGGAAGCAAGACAAGCTGAAAAGTGGAAGATTTTTAGGGATTCAAGTCCAAGCCACACCATAAATCATATCCTTAACTAATAGTGTTATGACACATCATTTATTTTAAATTATACTAAAATTAGACCAAGTAAAACTAAGAGTTCATGATCATGTGTGGTTGTGACTTAATTCATGCAAGTGCATGTTACTGTTAAAAATTGTTTTCTTGATATCCTTTAATCCGATTGTCCAATTAAACCCATGAACTATCGTTTTGATTTTTATGACCTCAAGATTTTATTTCATGAAATATATTTGGAGATCAAATGGCCAAAATAATAGTTTTGCTCTTGTGACATGATGATGATATGCAATGTAATACAAGTGAGATGCAATGAAATGCAAATGTAGTTAAATGGGAGTTGTAAAATAAGGTGTCTATAGATATCTCTCAATCCATGTGTCCTTTTGTCGAGCCAGTTGTTCCGAGACATCAAGGAATGCTCCTAGTCCATGAAAGTATGTGCTTTTTTGGGTCCAACATCCATGAGCAGTTAAGAATTTGCATGCAAAGTTAGTACCAAAAGTGCATTTTTAAGAATTTTTCGGCAAATCTTTTTGGACTTCCCAACCTCCATTTTGATCAAATGAGTCATTGGAAAATTTATGAGGTCTACTTTCTAAAGCTACTTGCTTATTATCTCCAACTTTCAAATTGAATGAGATTAAAGCTTTTGAAAAAAGTGTGAAAAAACAAGGTTTGATAAAATAATAATAGTGAGGTAAATATTTGGGGTTTTATTAGATTGATTTTTATTAAATGAAATTTTAGAAAATTAAGCACACCAAAGTGAGGTTAATCACAAGACCTTTACAATGACACCTTATTTGGGTCATTTTGAGGTCGTTTACTTATAATTCAATAAATTGAACTATAACTAAACTTAAAATGACACATTGCCAAATTTAATCGGTAAGATTTTTTTCCCTTTGTGATATCTTGCTTGTTTTAAGTTTGATTTGGGCCCGTGAACTATAAAACTGAAAGGAATTAAATAATCTACAACATCAGTCAAAAATTATTTTGATCAGACATTTAAATCTTTTTTTTTTTTTTGAGTAATTCTACGGTATCCCCCCCCCCAAAAAAGGGGTATGGTACCCACTAGTAGGTAACCTGCTACACCAAGTTATTTTTTTCTCACATTTGATAGTTCTAACATCACATGTGACAGTTCTTTTCTCACATTTGGTGGTTTCTTTATTTTTTTCTCACATTTGATGATTCCATCCTCACATTGTGCAGCTCCAACAGCACATGTGACAGTTTTTTTTTTTCACATTTGGTAGTTCCTTTACTTTTTTTCTCATATTTGATGGTTTTATCCTTACATTGTACAGTTCCAACATCACTTATGACATTTTTTTCTCACATTTGGTGGTTTTCTTATTTTTTTTTCTCATATTTGACAGTTTCATCCTCACATTATGCGGTTCCAACATCACATATGATAGTTCTTTTGTCACACTAGGTGATTTCCTTACTTTTTTCTCACACTTGACAGTTTCATCCTCACATTGTGTAGTTCCAACATCACATGTGACGGTTCTTTTCTCACATTTGGTAGTTTTCTTACTTTTTTCTCACATTTGACGGTTCCATCTTCACATTGTTTAGTTCCAATATCACATGTGACAGTTTTTTCTCACATTTGGTGGTTTCCTTAATTTTTTTCTCACATTTGATGGTTCTATTTTCACATTGTGCAGTTCCAACATCACATATGATAGTTCTTTTGTTACATTGGGTGGTTCCCTTTCTTTTTTCTCACACTTGACGATTCTATCCTCACATTGTGTAGTTCCAATATCACATGTGACAATTCTTTTTTTACATTTGGTGGTTCCCTTGCTTTTTTCTCACATTTGACGGTTTCATCCTCATATTGTGCAATTCCAACATCATATGAGACAATTCTCTTATCACATTTGGTAGTTCTCTTACTTTTGTTTTTAACATTTGACGGTTCAATCTTCACATGGTGCAGTTCTAATGTCACATGTGACAATTCTTTTATCACATTGGGTGATTCCTTTACTGTTTCCTTACACTTGACGGTTCCATCTTCATATTTTGCAGTTCCAATATCATATGTGACAGTTTTTTTCTTACATTTGGTGGTTCCCTTACTTTTTCTTACATTTGACAGTTCCATCTTCACATTGTACAGTTCCAACATCACATGTGACAATTTTTTTCTCGCATTTGGTGGTTCCCTTACTTTTTTTTCTCACATTTGACGATTTCATCCTCATATTGTGCAGTTTTAACATCACATGTGATAGTTTTTTCTCACATTTGGTGATTTCCTTACTTTTTTTTTCTCACATTTGATGTTATCCTTACTTTTTCTCGCATTTGATGGTTCTATTGTTACATTAAGTAGTACTAACATTGCATCTGACTCTATTTTTGTCACATTCAGTGGTACCCTATTTTTTTATTCTCAAATTTGACCGTTCCATTATTACATTAGGTAGTATCAACATTACTTCTGATCGTACTTTTGTCACATTCGGTGGTACTCTATTTTTTTCCTTACAATTGACAGTTCAATCGTCACAGTAAGCACTACCAATATCACATTTGACCATAATTTTACATTTAGGTTTATCATTGAGGTCACCTTTTTACTTATGAATAACCGCTCATCACAATAGTAATTTTTTTTAAAAGTTATTAAAAAATTTAGATCTAAAATCGAGAAAAAAAAAAAAAAAAAAAAGCATCCTATGAAATTAGCCCAACCACAATAATTACTCTTGTTCACAAAAAAAAAAAAAAATTAGCTGGAATTATCTTGGTTTCTTCCACAGATATTTGAATATACCAATTAACTTCCTACGTATCTCCCTTGGTAGCTTTCATCACATTCAGGGGCATACCTCCCTATAAAATAACATAGTTGAGGTCGTTTTCTTGATGTTTATATTTTTATTATTTATATATGATGGTGAACCAAAAATTAGACTATCTCCAATTTGTCCATAGTGTCGTTCAAGACTAGAAAGGTCATTCAAGTGCAAGAAGGTCATCCAACATGGAGTCACCTGGACGACCGCCAATCACTTAGAAATTTTTGGAGTAAATCTATATCCAAAAGCTTATGATTTGGACCACATTCTACTATTCTGAAGTAGGAGCAAAATTCTTATTCATCGCTCTAACTTCCCACTAAGTTCTTAACTTCTGATGGCAGTTCTAGAAGTTAAGTCTGAACCTTTTAACTTCCACCCACGTTGAGGGAGTTACTAAACAAGTAACTACTCCAAAACTCACAATAAAAGGACTCAGCCATATGAAATCAAAGTAAGTTTTTCACCACTTATAGAGTTGAAATTCCTGAGTTCAAAAGAGAAAACTAACTTAAGTATCGAAGGGTTCTTGGCCAGTTCACCCTAGTCACCTTTGATCTTATGCTTCTT
The DNA here is from genome assembly GCF_932294415.1 of Quercus robur. Classification (NCBI taxonomy): domain Eukaryota; kingdom Viridiplantae; phylum Streptophyta; class Magnoliopsida; order Fagales; family Fagaceae; genus Quercus; species Quercus robur. The sequence goes on along the minus strand of NC_065545.1, from coordinate 42,459,596 downwards.
TCTTTTTAGGCCTTCCAAGTAATCTCGAGCCCATTGAAGCCCGAAGCATTCAACCTATTGATTTTCTATGCATCATCAATATATACTATAAACTGAAGATGTGTAACCTTATGTGCTCTCTAATTGTTCTTATACAACATCTGCAACTTAATCATAGTTGTGTGTTTATTGTGGTGTCTAAGGTTGGAAATAGGGTGACCATACAATTAGCAAGTTGTGCAAAAAATCCAATACAAAGATTGTTGACAATTTTGAAATTTTCAGTAAACACTTGAATTGAAACTACAGATCCAATATGAAATAGTCATCAATCAAGGCTACTACACTAGGTTTTATATTTTTTAGGCATTTTCATTAGATTCACGTGTGCGGAAGTGTCAAATGACTATGTCTGACACAAGTATAACCACCCCAACTAAAGTGTCTATGCTGTTTTGTTTCATAAAATTATTATTATATTTAGACCCATCTAAAACAAAATATACATCTCAAAAAATTTCCACAATAACAAAAATTACCAATAGAAAAGCTAAAAACAATTAAGTAAAATTGGCTGATTTTACCAAAAACGAACAACCCAGTCCTTTTTAAAACAATTATTAAAATAATTTTGTCATTGAGAGTTTATCAAAATAATTTTCACCATCAATACCAAAAAAGAAATGTTTTTTATATAAAGAATTCAGAATACCAAGTCAGAGGTTGAATTTCAAAACTTCAGGACTTCATGATTATAGGTGGACAAGGAACATGGTGAAAAAATATTCAATATCATACTTGGTCAACCATTGGAAATTTTCTTCCCACAACAAGCTCAAATTGTTTGATACCATCAACCAATAGAGATTTATACATTTCACATCTACAATGTGAAAAATAGCAAACCACTTACATTAATCACTTCCCACAAGAAGCTCAAATTATTTGATACCATCAACCAACAGAGATTTATTCATTTCACATCTACTTCAAAATCAAATAAAACCAATTAATGAAGGGCCTCACTGAATAATGACAGAGCATTGTCTCTCCATAAAACTAATAATCATGGATGTTTTAAAATGCTAATATAGATGGGCTTCATTTTCTATTAATAATCATGGATGTTTTAAGAGCATTTTCATATATATGCATCTTAGCATCCTCACCAATCAAACAACATAAATTGATATCTAAAAACATGCAGGGCAACTCACGAAATTCAGGGCTCGTTTGGTTTGTAATTTGTCATCACTCAATTTTCATCAGTTAATTTTCATTACTCAATTTTCATCACTCATCATTCATCACTTAAAATACTTCAATTTCCCAAACCCCCTATTTGGCACCTTAACTCAGACCTAGTTTTCAACTTCAAAAGTTGCGGCTAGGTTTCACCAAAAAAAAAAAAAAAAAAAAAACAGAGAATTTGTCAAACATTGTAGCTGGGTTTCACAAAAAAAAAAAAATAATAAATAATCCGTTTGTCAAACATTGCGAATGGGTATGTGGGTTTAATTACGAAAATACCATTGAAAACTGAAAACACCTAAAATGTGTTTTCAGTTTCCATAACTCACCACTCAAAAATCAGAGAATTGAGGGATGGAAACAATGATCCAAAACTCATCCAAACAAATGCTCATTCGTGGGACCCACATGATTTGGCTGATGGAAACAAAAAATTGAGTGATATCACTCAAAACTCATCCCATCCAAACAAGCTTTCAATCTCCCTTTCAATTAAAAATAAAATTCACTAAATTGTAGCATTTTCCAAAAAATTCAGCCATCAAATTATACAAATCACTGTCATTCCAATGACTGAAAAATATCTTGTAGTGGAGTATTTCTAGCATTTTTTTTATTATTTTGAATGTTGTTCATTTTCATCTCAAAGCACTAGACTTGATGCCAACTTGTATTGAATACGTTCCAACCAGCTCTCCTACAAAAAGTAGACATTGTTGACGAATAAGAAGCTTAAGCAAATTATGCAAAAACTGTAAAACATACTTCCAATAAATATATTACCAACAAGGTTAGATTTTGTTTGATAATTTTTGTATACATGTGCTTAATAACATACAAGCCGCAATCATAACTGTAATTTTTTTATTAAGCAAGTGTTGCAGGTAGTTGTATTTTTAATTTAGAAAGGGGGATTGAGCCAATCATGATGGTTAGTCGTTTATTCGGTATCATCTTGATTCAGAGTACCTCACCTCACCTAGGAAAAACCAAAGCTAAAATAAACTCTCAATGAGAAATAATGTTAACCTGATTTTTCATAGTAATTGGACTAAAAAAGAAAAAAGAAAAATAGTTAGCTAATCCTAATTTGAAAGTAATCATTGGGCTAAACCTGAAACTATCTGTGATCGATGCTTTTATTAAAACATAAGAAAACTATGAACATCAAACAAAGCAAGGGGGATAATGTCCCCAGGTAAGTCTTTAACCCAAACCTGAAGTTCTAGCCCAACCTGAGTTTTCTTTGCCAAAGCATCGACAACCTTATTACAATTTTGTTTCACCTGGCAATAGTGATCCAGGCAGTCAATGGTGGACTGTCAAGCCCTTCGGTGTAAAGATTAATTTGTCAAATATATAAGAACCAAAACTTAAACAAAACAATAATAGCATAAACCCACAAAGTTTAGAGAAATAATATAAACCCACATCAGCTTTAATCATATGTAAAGAGAGAAACTGAAGATTGTGGGTGGTGTCGCCGATTTAGAATGCAGAAAAGAAGCGTCGCCAAGTCGTACGGGAAGAGTTGAAGCACTGTCGAGTTGGATTGGATATAAGTGCATCGCTGATTTGAGGATGGATTGGAAGAGACGAAATTAGAGAGCGGCGTCGCCGAGTTGGATAGGATGAGAAGAGGTGCCATTGATTTGAGGTTGTGGGTGTGTAGTTGTCTGGTTCTTGTATAGTTTTAGTTGTGATTTAAGGGTTTTGTTTAGAGAGGCAAACTGAGATAGAGCAAGCAGAGGTAGAGAAGCAAACGTGAGAGGAGAAAAGTTTGATGAATGTTATAATTTTTTGTTTATATATAAAACCTGTTTAACTGGTAACCAAAACCCATTAAAATTACATCAACGATTAAGATTAAAACAATACTAAATGAAGGATTCAGATTTAGAGGGGTACCGTACCCCCCTTTTTTTGGGGGTACGATAGAATGACCCTTTTTTTGGGGTCAACATATGGGTTGACCATAGTCAAACTTAGTAAAAGTTTTAAAAAAATTGGAAAAATTAAATTTAACATGAAAAGATGAAGTTTAGCATTTGGGTAAGAATTTGACTTAGTTTGATAGCTGATCAACTTGGTCAAAGAATGGTTAACAAGGGCATTTTGGTTATTTTGATGTTAAACATGAAAAATTGGATAACCTACCATCCAATTGGGATAAATATATTAACATTTTAAACATTCCCATAACCCCGTGTTTAAAACCGTAAATTATACAATTTTGTAGAAAGGGATAAGATTTTGGCATACAAATTGAGGTGGACAAGATATGATATCAACAACAACCGATCGCAATTTACCCCATATATATATATATATATATACATATATATAAAATAGTTGTGAAAAATGGTGTTGCAAATAATTGTGTAAGGTAGTGTGAACTTTGAACAGAAACCAGAAAAGACGAAACTAATATCACCCCCTACCGTCCATTATCCATATCATCATTCATCATCAGAGTCACACGTCACAATATCATTCAGAAAAGACTATAAAGAGGATCCCCACTTATCAGGGACAAAAACGGAATTTCACACAGCCGAGAAACAACAGAAAAGGAAAATAAAAAAACAAAAAATAAAAAAACACCAACGGGACAGTGACAGCGTACGGAGAGCCACAGACTTGGTTCCGTGCACCCTCACCCCGCAAAACACACCAAACGCAAACGCAAACGCAAACCCAAACTCTCAAACTCAAACTCAAACTCTCAAACCCCAAAACTCAAACAAACCCTAATTTTCTGATCTCTCAAAACTTCAATCACCCAATCTTGCCCTAACCCTTTTTTCAAATTGACCTCCCTGTCCCCAACGCCAGCTTTCTTCACCAATTTTTGCTCTTCTCGCTCTGGATCAGATTCCTATTTCTCTTCGACTGTTTCGACTCTTAACTTAAAAGCGGTAATTCAATTTTTTTATAATTAGTATATGTATTGTTCAATTTGAATTGTAGCAATTACTTTCGTGTTAAATTTGTTTGCTTGTTTTTTCTTTTGGGGGTTTTTGATTGGTTGCGGAAGTAGAGAAATTCGTGTGATATATGATCTGTTTGGTTGCTGAGAAACCGTAGGAATTATTGAGTTTTGAACTTTAGGGCTTTGATTGTTTGGCTTCAAATTTGTGTCTTTTTTTGACATTCCGTTGTGATCAATGCAATTTTTAGTTTCGTGTACACAAGTGTAACGAGATACAAGGCAAAAAAGATTTTGAGTTATGTGCTCTGTTTGTTTCCTGGGAAAATTCTGGAGGAAAATAGGGCTTAATGATTTGGTGGTGTTTATGTTGTAGGATGGTTTGAAGGAAATTTTGGGCAAGTGGTGATATTGAAACATGGGTAGCAGTGAGATTGATAAACAGGCAAAAGAGAAGGAGCCGAAGACTCCTCCAGCTACTACAACTGCGCAGGTTTACTTGAGTAATTCCTAAATTTGTTAATGAGTTTGTCACTGATAAGTTTGTGGGGGGTAGTCTCATGATCATATGTGCTATGTTTTATAATTTTATATAAGGTATTTATTTGGTTTTGCAGGAGCAGTCTACCGCTACTACCACTGGTGCAGTTAATCCTGACTGGTCGGGATTTCAGGTTCTATAGTGAAAAGCTGTTATTTGGGCAGTTATGTTTTATGTTGTGTTTGGATTGTTATATGGGTTGGTTGTTTTTCCCCCCCTTCACAGGCATATTCTCCTATACCTCCACATGGGTTCTTGGCTTCAAGTCCCCAGGCTCCCCCATATATGTGGGGGGTTCAGGTATATTTATTTTTATTTTGGTATTACAAGAATATTGGGATGATGATGATTAATTGAACCTTGTGCATATTATGAAATTACACTGACCTTTCTAACTGGTTTTTAGATTTCTAAGAGTGGAAAGTGTTGACCGAACAGTAATTAAACATTGTTTGGTCTAATTCTAAGGGCAGTGTTTATTACAGGTGTGGATTCACACACTGCCCAAAATACACTGAACTCGTGACTTTAAGTCACAATTTCAATAACAGGTTTTTCCTTGTTCTAATATTTTAATCTAGAGAGCTGGGATAAATTAGTGTCTGTGTATGTGAGCCTGGGCATGTTCTTGTGCCCTACTGAGCTTATTTTTCATTTAGTTCATTGTTAATTTTGGTGCTAGAACAAGATAAAATTTTAATATTTGCTGCTCCAAAATTTGAAGGCATTAGGTGTCATTCCTTGTTCACTTATAATGTCTTGCATATATGCCTCTTAACTATCTTGGAAAGATTGCAGAAAGTTTCTTCAAGTTCACCTTAATGAGTTTAAAATAATGTTGGATTGCAGCATATTATGCCTCCCTATGGTACCCCTCCACATCCATATGTTGCAATGTATCCACATGGTGGCATATATGCGCACCCATCCATTCCGGTATTTCTTGTGAATACTTTAGTTGCAGTTCTCAGATTGTCACTATATCCTCATGTTCCGCTTGTAAATTAACTCTTTTCTATGAAATAATTTCAAACAGGGATCTTATCCTTTTAGTCCTTTTGCCATGCCTTCTCCAAATGGAATGGCTGAGGCTTCTGTGAGTTTCCTATACTATTATGTCTTATACCTATAAAAAAAAAGAGTTTCCTATACCATTATGTCTTTAATTTTGCTACTGAAAAGACATGCCTTTGTCTGAGTACATGAAGAGAATAATATTTGAATTTGCTATTAGGGAAACACACCTGGCAACATGGAAGCAGATGGTAAGCCATCTGAGGTGAAGGAAAAATTGCCCATCAAAAGATCGAAAGGAAGTTTGGGCAGTTTGAATATGATAACAGGGAAGAATAATGAGCATGGTAAAACATCAGGTGCATCTGCTAATGGAGTTTATTCTAAAAGGTATGGTGGCCATATATAGCGATTATCTTTTGTCAATTTGTTTATGCTTGGGGTTAGTTAGATGATTATGACTGTTGACTATTGATTGCTGCTCATGGTCCTTTTTTTTGGTGGTGGGGGTTTAGTGAGCTTCAACTTCAGTGGCACTCCGCCCTTGTAAGAGGAGGGTAGGTTGTGGGTTCAAGACCCGCTAGATGTGTGTATAACATACTAATACCAAGAAAAATGTCTTGTTTTCTATTTTTTGAATGCTTTATAATTACTCTTCTGGCTCTTTTTGGATGCGAAGAAAGAGATTTTTTCTTTAAAGCTTCTTTTTTAATTTTTATTACTGATACAGTTCATGAAAATTCATGAATGTTGTCATAGAATTTATAAATATTCTTCACATTTTCAGAGATTATTTTGTATAGAATTCATGATTTGTGATTTGAGATCCCGATGTTGCTTTGTTGAGTCATGTTGCTTTCAAGAATATTGCCTTTATTGACCTGTCAGCTGTCACTACTACCAATTTCTGTCCTGATTTGATGGTGTATGTCACTGTGAATGTTTATAACATTGAATAATCATTGTTACTGTTCCATGCTGTTACCAATCTGTATTTGGGACATGCAGTGCTGAGAGTGCAAGTGAAGGTACAAGTGATGGAAGTGATGCAAATTCTCAGAGTGTAAGTTCCATGCCACCAATCATTTATTTTGCTAATATGCTTTTTATTTTTTTTATATGCTTGGTTTGGCTAGGAACCCATGCTCGTTCCATCTTGCCATTTATAGATAGAACTTGCTGTGTCTGAATCTATTGCTCCTGTTTTAATGCACTAGTTAAATTTTTGGTTTTTAACATCTAGTGACCCTATTTGAATACTTTGCCATGGTCGTTGTTCCCTTATCATTTGTAGTGTTGCATTGCTTTGAGTAATATGTTTACAGGTTGCTTGATAGTAGTTGGCATATTGTTGATTTCTCTCTCTTTCTCAAAATACATTTTTTTTGTTGTGTTCCCCTCATTTTAGTTTGGGAGGTCACTGGTGATTCTTGATGATTCTGCTTGAATTTGAGCTGTTGTGAGCTTTTTTTTGTCCTGTGTTCTATTTACTGTCAGCATGTTATGTGAGCCACAATTATATGGCGGCAACAAGTATCAGGTGGTAAATTCTTAGGCATTTTGAAACAAAAAAATTCTGATTATTAAAGCAACTGCGAGGGTCTGAATACAAGATTGGGCTGCAATAGCCTTGCTAGAATTGATTTCTGATTTTCCAACCTAGTTGTTGCAACACCTGTATCATTTGAGAACAGTCTGGCTTTATAATTTATCTTTGGCTAGTCATTTGGACCACCTATTCTATTATTATGTTTCAGTTTTGTTTGCTGTCACATTCCAGTGATAACTTATCTCCATGGGTTTTAGAGGGCAAAGCACAAAATAAAGGCGTTGATGCGAGCCAAAGTATCTAAGTGTGACTTGTAGGCTTATCAATAAAAAAAAAGTGTGCTGTGGAATAACTCTGACTAATGTAAAGTTGATATTAAAAAAAAAAAAAAAAACTTATAACAATTAATTTATAGAAGGTTTATGTGGAGGATAAATATTAATCTTTCTTAGACAATGTAGAAGTACTTCATAACTACTATAGTTCTCCAATGAAACAATTAAGCGCAAATTGATCACTGTTTTCACAGCTAAAAGCATAAAAAGGAGCAATAACGACTAGATGAAGTTTTAAATGTATTGCTTCAGATCTTTTCTATGTTTGGGGTCTGTTGTGTTATGTTGAAAAGTGTTATTGAGCTACTTTGTTGTTGGAGGAACCTAACCCCTTTATCCCTGTTGTGTTCTTTGTGGAGGGAGAGGAATCATCTTGCATTCAAAGGTGTGGAAGTCGTGGTTATCCAACTAAAATTTTCTATTGAGTGGTCTTGTGTACATGAGAGTATCTTATGTATGTAAGATAAAGTAATTTATGTACTAGGAAGCATGGATACAGATATGATAGGTGACATGGCAATTTTTGAAAAAGTAGGACATGGGTACGGCAAGGATACATATATTAATTAATTATTAAATATATTTTTATTTATATTTTCTATATATTGTTAAGTATTTTTTTATATATAATGTTAAACATATATCAATTTAAGAGCAATAGTGGATAATAAAGTGAATACATAACTTTTAAATGGTTTTTAGAAATTAGAATACAAGATTGAAAAAAAAGGGCACAAGTTAAAACAGCATTATGGACTTGATAATGAAAAAAAGGGCACAAGTTATACATATATATAACTTGTGTGCGTATGTGTGTCTAATTCATATATCACGTTGGACTTTGGGGAAGGGTCCAAGACTTATTTAAGTCTGAGAGTTCCAATGCTTTGTCACGTGCCCAGGCTCACAAAACTAAAAAGGATAGATAAAAGATAAACAAGGCAGTGAAACTAAACAAGAGCAGGAAATGAAAAGTCAAAAATGAAGAACAAAAGGAAGGACCAGAGGTGAAGAAGAAGACTGCTCTGCTTCGTCTGCGATGGGCTGGGGTTGTTCTTCAGGCAACCAGCACAAGGTGGCGACCTACCATACTGGGTTTGTTAGTCATTTTTTTTTTTTTTTTTTGCATGAGGTGTGTCCTGACCATGTCCCAAATGTGTCCAAGCTATGTTCGATTATTCAAAAAAAAGGGAAGGACACGCATGCAGCTATGTCCCGTACATGTCCGACACGAGCATGGCAGGCAAATTGCCATGTCTGTGCTTTACAGTATGTATATCCCATGTACATGAGATACTCTTCTGAAATAAAATTTTTTAGATATAAAAAAAAAAAATTCAGGTCTATAGCAACGTATGTATTTTAGGTGTATGTTAAGTTAAATGAAATAACATCCAAGCCATCCTTTGACCGCCTTGCCTTGAGTTAAGTCTACATTGAGCTTCTGAAAATGCATCCTATTAATACTTAACCTGGAGATGGTGTGTTACTTGGTCTGAATTAGTGTTTATATCTGCCATCACCGCATGGGGTAATCCCTGGAGCAGTTATTATTTGTGTTTTGTTCTCCTGTCTTCCATTCCAGATAAGAGGAAACTCTCACATCTTACTTTGGTTTTTGTAGGATTCACAACTGAAGTCGGGGCAAGATTCTATGGAAGGTTTAACAATGATCTTTTTTATTAATGAAAAAAGCATACATGATAATGATCTTATCTTCCAGTTGCAATGATATGCATATTTGAATAATTTCCATCTTTTTTTTTTTTGCCCAGCTGAAGCATCTCAAAATGGAAATTCTGCACATGGACCTCAGAATGGGGGACCAAATACACCTCATGCAATGGTGAATCCAGCAATGGCCATGGTGCCAATGTCAGGTGCTGGTGCTGCTCCCTTAGCTGTTGCTGGTCCCACCACAAATTTAAATATCGGAATGGATTATTGGGGTGCTCCAACTTCATCAGCTATTCCTGGAATGCGTGGGAAGGTTCCTTCTACTCCTGTTGCAGGAGGAATTGTTACTGGATCACGGGACAGTGTTCAGTCACAGCTTTGGCTACAGGTTAATCTGAGTCCATGAATTGTTGAATTTCTAGTTCTGTTGACCTGCTTAAACCACAGTAGTTCTCTAGTAAGGCCATGTTAAATTATTTTCACAGGTCCTCCCCATTTATGAAAACCCATGATACATGGGCTTAGTAATAGCATTCTAAATTTTTGATTGCTGGCTGTGAAACTTGGTGAAGATGGATACATTTCAGTGCATGCTGAAGTGTGCATCTCCAAGTTGCTTAAGTTTGAAAATCAAGTATGCATATGGGCTCAATATTATGATTCAAGTCATAAGTTTCTGTATGGAAAATTGTGCAAACTGCAATGTGAAAATGATATTATGTGTCTAGATAGGAAATTATGCAGATATGCGGTTATCATAAGATCCTGAAATGGCTGTATTATTTTGATCATGATATGCATTGATCAGATGGAGTTCTTAATGATGCATAAAATTGGAAGAGTTTGTGTGGATCAAGCATATATATAAATGGACACAACTCTGATATGTAATTTACTGAAAAGAGCATTTGCCACCTTAGTCTTTTTATTTTTTTTATTTTTTATGATTTGCTCATTGGGGCTATATGTTCTATCAAATCACAGCTCAGTAAATTGCTTTACTTATATTTGGCTTCCATCTTATGCTTTAACAATTTCAGCACAACCAAAGTAACTTTATGATACAGCTGTAACCTTTCATTCTCTTTGCCATGCTCGTATCATCTTTAGAATTCCTCTTGTATTCTCTTGTTCTGCTTTCACTGTAGCCTGATTCAAGTGAAAGCCCATATAATCATAGTCCAGAATTTATTTTACTATTGTAACCTTTCATTCTCATTCCATCCCCATATCAGCTTGGTCTAATTCCTTTCTTTCTCCTGTTCTGCTTTTACTGTAGTCTCTTTCGAGTGTGTACATTTGTTTTTTATTTTTTTTCTGGACACTTAACCCATCAATATCATCATTTCTTTTCTGGTATTGTATATCTGCAATAAATCAGTTTGATGACAGACTCAACCCAGCCTATTTGAGACAATGTTGCTCTGGTCTCAACTGCTTCTGTTACATTTTGTTATCAGTTATCACTTACCCATCCATAACCTTTTTGCTGATAGCTGGAAATCAAACATTTTTTTAACCGGTTTTAAAATAAAGATGAAATTTTGAAGAAGATAATTTTTTCTGCTTCTATGTTTTTATATCTTTTTGATCAAGTGACTTCAGAATTTTCCAGGCAAGGGCATTCAGTGCTGGGCAATAATTATTTTGCGGCAAGAGGATCTATTCTCAATTGTAAAGATGTGTGCTTAAGTTCCTCCTGTTCTAAACTGTAAAGCACTGTTGTCTCACATTTGTTCGACAAAATTCATATTGGATTTAATACAAAAATGAGCTAGAAACCCTCACAGGTGATTTAGAAATGGATAAGAGGAATTTTTTTTTTTTTTTTTTTTTTCATATAAAAAAACAGTAAATAAAAATTTATCCTTCAACCATATTTCATGTCAAGAGTAGCAGTTTTATTAGGTGTTTTAAATTTGATTTGTGTTTTGTTGACATTTGTGATGGTTCAAGACTTACTGTTGCACTTGTATGTATATTATTATTATGTACTGCTTTCCACCTGATTCGAGAGCTTCCAGCTAATAGTAGCTACAATTAAAAGCCAAGCATTTTCTATTCTGAAGCTTCACTGTCATATGTAAATTGTATTTTACGTATATATACACTGTTTTGTGGATTTAGGATGAAAGAGAACTTAAGAGACAAAGAAGGAAGCAGTCGAATAGAGAATCTGCTCGTCGATCCAGGTTGCGTAAGCAGGTAAGGAAGTGTCCCTTAGATCCTTTGTTTTTTTTCTTTCCTGAAGTCCGTTCTAGCTACCTTGCATCACTTGCTTCCATATGAATTCATTGATTTATGCATGCATTCTTTTGAGTCAGGCGGAATGCGATGAGCTAGCTCAGCGTGCCGATGCCTTGAAAGAAGAAAATTCCAATCTTAGATCAGAAGTGAACCGGATCAGGAGCGAGTATGACCAGCTACTTGCAGAAAATGCTTCACTCAAGGTGATGGTTGGATCAGTTCCACTATAAGTTTTTAAGTTTTCTGTTTGCTTAAACTTTCTTACTCATCTAGTTATTAAAATACTGTATCTGCAGGAGAGACTTGGGGAAGTTCCTGGGCATGAAGATCTAAGGTCTGGCAGGAATGACCAACATTTGAGTAGTGACACTCAACAGACTAGGCAAACAGAGCTTGTGCAGGGTGGTCACTAGGATGTAGCTACCTTGCTTCATGCTGCTTTCCAGGAGCATAACCTAACCAATTAGCAACAGGAAGTTCCTATTTTGCATAGCGTGTAGTTGAAATTTTATCAAAGCTGACCTTTATAGCGTTAGGATCTGTTTATTTCACATCCTCCCCCTTTTCCAATTTGGCCTATATAACATTTTAAGTACCTGAATGGTGTGTTTAAGTGTGAAACTGATCGTACCCGTAACTGTTTTAGAGGGTAATACTCACACTTATATCTGTATTAGATTGGTTAATGAAAGTGTAACTCGGATGGAATGATAATCAACTTATATAGATTTTTTTTTTCCTTCAATGTTTTATTTTTTTTCTTGCCATCTCCTTGTTAATCTTCATGCTAATTGATGATGATGCAATGCTGAATATGTTGGACCGAAGGACCGAGTTGTTTCTGGTGCATAAGAATACATCTGACTATCTGAGAACTAAGATTTCATCATATTCTAGCACTTTTCTTTTGCCTTTTTTGTTTTTGTTCACTTCCAAATCCTATTCCAAGAAGAGAATTGCAGATCAACAAAAGTCAGTCCACTTTAAACCATAGAAAGCGTGGGAGTTCACCAGTTACCATAATATAGTAATCCAGAGACTTTCTGTGTCTGAGAGAAGTGTAGAACCTGATGGGAAAATCAGGCACAGAAGTTGTATTGTATGGATTATGGAAGGGTCTTTGAAAAAAAATCAAATGAACAATCCTAGACTTTAATACCTGCTTGTGGAAAGAAAAAGGGGATACCATAGTTTAGGAGTGAGGCCCGGCTGCCTCTGATTAGCCAGACATTCTTCTCTCATCATTTTCTCCAATTAGTCATGGGGGGAGTTCGCAAATTTTTCATTGAATCCAAGTTTTTTCAATTAGTTGTAGAGGAAGGGGGACATTATTTCTCACTACATATTTTTGAGAGGGGCAAATACTTTATGAGATCAGTGACATTAGTCTTCATGGGCAAGATTGCAGCACAATGGCTGATGGATAATATTGAACACATTGTTGTTGGGGCAAATTCCAAACAGTTTTTTACATTCAGAAACGATGACATTGCTTACTCTCCAACAGAGCACTAATTTTTCTGGTCAATTCTTACTATTGATTGAACTTAAAGTTGGCGGGTCTAGGAGGTCGATTATTATCCCTGAAGGCAAAGAGAAAAATGGTTGGATGGTTTTTGGGCTTGAACTTAGAAAGATGTTGTATCCTTCCCAATTTGTGGTGGGTGGAACTGGTCATCCAAAATTTATCCCTCAGGTGCATAGGCATAATTTGAAGGTTCAAAACTTTAGAACTTTTGCTGAAGCTGTGCAAGGCTATCAGGGAAAAGTAGAGGACAGAAAGTAGCAGCAGTTAGGTACCACAGACAAGGGGAAGATGACACAGTTGGTGATGAATCAGAGATGTTTAGGTGCCAAGATGGGGGATCTTCCAGTGGGCAAGCCTGATAAGATGGTGGTGGGAGAAGGGGATAGGAGGGAGCAGGGCATTAATGTTGAGACAGAGTTAGGTGAGCAAAATCCAATAGGAATTAATAAGAGATCTCTATTGAAATTCAAGTCAAATTGGAGTGTACATGGTTATGGAAATAAACGTGATTTGAGGAATCTTTACTGGACAGCAGTATGATTGACTATAGAGGTAAATGGGGAAGGAAAAAGGAGGGTGGTATGGAATTCTTATAAAGGTGGTTTGAGGAGTCCTATTTGGTGAAAAGAAATCAGAGAGAGCAGGTGGTGGGTACTCCAAGAGGGTCACGGGTTCACACAAATCTTGAGGTGAATAAAGGTGGATTGAGGCATTCCAAGTGGGTTAGTCAAAGGGAACACGTGGTGGGTCCCTTTAGAAGATCACAGTTTCACTTACTTCCTGTGGTGGGCTCTGATTGTGAATGGGATTCACGGGAAAGTAATAAAATGAAAACTGTGGGTTTAAGTGTGAAAACCAAGCTGGCCCAACCTCGTTTGGGATATACCCAACTACTCGAGGCAATTTTCTCAAGCCCAAACACTTGTGTAATGGGCGAGTCATCTGTGACAACGGCAAAAGCCTCCTCAGATAAACCCAAGTCCCTGACGCCTCCTGAAGAGGTGGCAGATCGTCAAGCAGAGTCTCCAACCAGCTCTGATAGCCTCACGGTGGGTCGGACAGAGGCTGTTTGTAGTTATTTGGATGGGTTCATCTTCGACGGCCTAGTGGTGCCTCCGATGCCTCAGATGGTGGTTGGGAATGGTTCTTTTTGCCTTGGGGTGGCTCCGATGGAGATTGGTTGTAGTTCCTATGATGGGTTTAGCTCCGATGGACACATAGTGACTCCGATGGTGTTGGATAGAGCTGAGGTCAGCTCTGGTGACTCTGTTATGCTTCAGGGTAAGGCCGATTAGGTAGCTATGCCAATTTCTATGGGTTTCTTCTTGACGGCAGCCCTTCTTAGAATGATGGGTGCTGGGTTGGTGGATAATGGTGTTTATGGTGTGGATAAGGCTAGAAGTGGGAATGGAGTGCATTTGTCTCAGGGGGTGGATGACAAGTGCATTAGGTAGATTGTTGTTTTTGAGAATGATCCGCCCAATCTGGGGGTTTCGATGGAGGAGGGAGGGGCTAGCTCAGAAGTAGCTTGTTTGGGTGAGGAGGAGAGTTTTACAAACTGTAAGTCGCTATCCTCTATCGCTCTTCCGGGGCTGGACTTGTTGATGGAAATGTACAAGGATAATGAGGTGTTGGGTCCGGGTAGTAGGCTAGATGTCTCAAGTTGGATGAAGCATAGGATCCAAGGTTTTAGTAAAGTGGTTGAGCTTTCTATGAACCGTCATGAGAGGTTATGCATCGACTATCTTCAAAGTCTAGAAAGGGGGATAGAGGTAGTTATCGAACGACGGAAGAAAGCAACGGTTAACCAAAAAGCAGCCTTCTCAACGGGTAAAGGGAAAAGAGAGTTGAGGAATTTAATCTTCTTGGTTAATTATGATGGGCGATAGGGTGTTGGTAGTGTAGTAAAAGAAGTAATGGGGAATTGATAGTATTAATGAAGTTGAAAATGATGTCTTGGAATGTTAGAGGATTGAACGACACCCATAAATGTTTGGTAGTCAGAAATTTGTTATGGGAGTGGAAGTGTGATGTTATTTGCCTTCAAGAAACAAAGCTTGTCGGCATTGATAGACAGATGGTTTGGGGTTTGTGGAGTTGTTCATATGTGGATTGGGCAGTTCTAGATGCTGATCAAACGGCTGGGGGAGTCTTGATTATGTGGGATAGAAGGGTTTTAGAAAAGTAGGTTCTGGTGGGTTCATTCTCAGTGTCGGTTCAATGGAAAGGAGTGGAGGATGGTTTTATTTGGGCATGTACAGGGGTGTATGGCCCAAATGACAACAATATAAGGGGTTATTTGTGGGATGAGTTGGTTGGTATTCAGCAGTACTAGAATGTTCCCTGGTGATGTTTTGGGGATTTTAATGTTGTTCGCTTCCCTAGTGAATGAAGGGGTGGATCTCGACTTACTTTGGCTATGGAAAAATTTTCTGAATTTATCGAGGACCCAAACTTGATAGACTTGCCTTTGGAGGGAGAGAGTTATACATGGTCTAGTGGTATTAACCAGCCACCATGTCTTCTTGATGTGATCCAGCGGATTCTACCATGACCTATCTCAGACCATTTCCCAATTCTTTTAGAGGCAGGGGGTATGGCGAGGGGGAAAAGTCCCTTCCGGTTTGAGAATATTTGGTTGAAAATGGATGGGTTTGTTGATAGAGTTGATTCATGGTGGAATCACCATTCTTTCTCAGGTACACCTAGTTATGTGTTTGCCAAAAAATTGAAAGTTTTGAAAGAAGACATTGTTCAATGGAGTTGCCAAGAATTCGGCAATGTTGGCCGCAAGAAGAAAGAATTATTGGGGGCTTTAGAGTCGCTAGACGCTAAGGATGGGGTTCTTGGACTCACTGAAACAGAGATGTTTGAGAGAAACGAAGTGAGATCGCAAATAGAGCATCTTCTTTCTTTAGAGGAGATCTCATGGAGACAGAAATCGAGAATGTTGTGCATTAAGGAGGGTGATCATAAAACTAAGTTCTTCCACAAGATGACTAATTCCCATAGAAGGCATAATCATTTGAGTTTCTTAGAAGTGGATGGAGTGATTTATGAGGAAGGAGCAGAAGTGGCTGCTCAGGTGGTTCAATTTTATAAAACTCTGTATTAAGAGTCCGAAGAGTGGAGACCTTTTATGGAAGGTCTAGAGTTTGATCAAATTGAGGAGGCGGAGAGGGGCTGGATGGAGAGGAGGTTTGAGAAGGACGAGATAATACAAGTGGTTAGAGATATGGAAGGGGATAAAGCTCTAGGTCCAAATGACTTTTTTATGGCCTTTTTCCATCATTGCTAGAGAGTGGTAGAAAGTGATGTTTTAGCAATTTTTGAAGAGTTCTATCAGCACTGTAAATTTGAGAAATCTCTAGATGCTACCTTTTTAGTTTTAATCCCTAAGAAGAATGATGCCTCTAACATTTGAGATTTCAGACCTATTAGTTTAGTGGGGAGCTTGTATAAGATCTTGGCCAAGGTTTTGGCAAATCGATTGAAAGTGGTGTTAGATCAACTGATATCTGAATCTCAGAATAGTTTTATGGGAGGTAGACAAATCCTTGATTCAGTTCTCATTGCCAATGAGTGTGTGGACAGCTGGACGAAGAGTAAGATTCCTAGGGTAATCTGTAAGTTAGATATTGAGAAAGCATATGACAATGTGAATTGGGAGGCACTTCTGAAGTTGATGAAGGAAATGGGCTTTGGAGAAAAATGGTGCAGCTGGATTTGAACTTGTATCTCGACAGTGCAGTTTTTTGTGTTAGTCAACGGTCTCTAACTAATTTCTTTGGAAGCTCTAGAGGTTTGAGACAAGGGGATTCGCTGTCTCCCATGTTATTTTTAATTATGATGGAAGTGTTTAGTAGGATGGAGAAGAGAATGGAGGGGGCAGGATTTCTTAGTGGCTTTAGGGCAAATGGCAGGAAGGGCAGAAGGGAATGTGTTTCACATTTGCTGTTTGCGGATGATACCATTTTGTTTTGTGAGGCAGCGGTAGAGCAGATCCTACGAATTTGATTGTTGCTACTTTGTTTTCAAGCTGTGACAAGTTTGAAGGTTAACGTAGCTAAGAGCGAAATGGTTCTTATAGGAAAGGTAAATAATGTGCATGCTTTGGCAGAGATATTGGGTTGTAGGGTTAGGACCTTGCCAATGACTTATCTTGGTATGCCACTGGGAGTGTCCCATAAAGCCCCCTCTATTTGGAACCCTATATTAGAAAAAAATTGAAAGAAAGTTAGTAGGTTGGAAGAAGTTGTAGTTGTCAAAAGGTGGCAGACTGACATTGCTTAAAAGCATGCTTTCTAGCCTCCCTACTTATTTTTTATTTCTTTTTTCACCATTCCTACACGTGGCGAACAAAATTGAGAAGCTGCAAAGGGACTTCTTGTGGGGTGACACTAAGACACATTTGTTGGGTTGGGATAAGGTGTGCATGTCTATGGCTGATGGTAGTTTGGGTATTAGGAAGTTAACCACGTTCAATAAAGCCTTACTTGGAAAGTGGCTTTGGCGTTTTGGGATCGAGGAGAATAGGCTGTGGAGGAGGGTGGTAGCTTTGAAATTTGGGGAAGATTAGGGGGGATGGACCTTTAAGTTGGAAAGGGGTGCTCATGGGTGTGGTATGTGGAGAAGTATTCAGATGGGATGGGAAATTGTTTGCAAAAATGTCCACTTTAAGGTTGAGATGGGGGATAGAGTGAATTTCTGGACAGACTTGTGGAGATCTTCCTCTCCAGTTGGCTTTTTCGACCTTATACACTTTTGTTGCAAACAAAGAAGCTTCCATAGAATCATCTTTATTGTTCCAAGGAGCAGAGAATAGGAGAACTTGGGATGTTCGCTTCATTCGGGGTCCTTATGATTGGGAGGCAAATGTGGTGGATGATTTCTTTCGATTCTTGGCAACTTGTCTTCCCCTTGTAACTAAGGGTGATTGTATGAGATGGAAGTTGACAAAGAAAGGGGATTTTACTATCCGCTCATTTTATCACAAGTTACATGATTCTTCTTCCATTGTCTTTCCATGGAAAGGTATTTGGAAGGTTAAGGCACCATGGCGTGCCTCTTTCTTTGTTTGGACAGCAGCATGAGATAGGATTCTCACAAGAGATAATATGAGGTCTAAAGGTTACGACTTTGTTGATTGGTGTATTATGTGTTGGTGTTGTGGGGAGACAGTGGATCACTTGTTGTTACGTTGTGGAAAGGCTTATCGACTGTGGTGCTTTGTATATAGAATCTTTGGGATTTCATGGGTCCCCTTTAGTACGGAGTCTGATATTCTTTTTAGCTGGTGAAATTGGTTGGGGAAGCGTTCATCTCACATTTGGAATTTAGTTCCATTGTGTCTGATGTGGTGTATTTGGAAGGAACGTAATCAGTGGACATTTGAGAATTTGGATAAATCCGATGACCAAAGGCTTACTCTTTTTTCTAGTTCCCTTTTTGATTGGGTTAGGGTTTGGGGACTCACATCTAGTGATTCTCTTCCGTTCTTCCTTAGCTCTCTTCTTCTTTGTTCTTAGTGTTCTTCTTCTCTTATGTTTGTACTTTTCTTTCTTTTCTTGTACGTTTGATATGCTAGTGCTTCTTTGCATTTAGCAATTTATTGAATATACATGTTTCTTACCTATCAAAGAAAAAGAGAACTAAGATTTCATTTAAAGCATTGTGGATGAATATCATAAATTAGCAACATTTTAAAAAAGAGAAATGCTATGGATACAACAAAAAAGCACAACAATTTCACAATATTCTTAAATTAGTAACCCAACTTACACACATGGGCCACCACAATCTCCAATTGGCACGTTAATTTGAGAATGTTGTGAAATTGTTGTGGCTTTTTGTTGTATCTATAGAATTACTCATTATTAACTAGGACTTTATTGAGAGGGGAGAGGGGGGAGAACATGAATTGGAATATTTGAATATTCAAGAATAACAAGTATACTAAAATTTAAAATTATATTAATACATAAAAAATTTGTTTCACTCTCCTTTAAAAGTTATCATGGCTGGAGTTCGTAGTGTGCTTTTATAACAAATATCTTTAATTTTTTTTATCATATAATAAATTAATAATAAGTAAAAAAAATTTCAAAGGAACAGGTGCGCACGTCCCTAACAGCTAGTTTTAGAGTTTGCGGCTTGTTTGAAGATAAATCAGTCTAATAATGGCTTTAATACGGAGAGCGAATTCTTGTACCTATTCTGTAGAAACATTGGTCACAGACTCACATGGTAACTTCCATCAACTCCTCCATTTGTTAAATTCAATACACAGCTAGCTCAGGAAATTAAAAGCATGAAGGAGTTGGAGGTGTCTCATTTTATTTTTGGACTAATGGTTTGTTTGTTATATGGTCTCCTCATATCATATTAGAATTAGAGTAAGCTCTCTCCTTCGTTGCGTGATTGCAAAAAATGTGCTGAGTCAACATTTTCCAACATATGGTATCGTGAAGCCAACATGTGTACTGTTCACATTTTGAGAAAACTGTAGGAAGAAGATCGAACATGAGCCAACATATTCATCAGGTTATCCCCCCATTTTCATTTTGTATCAATCTCTTGTTTGGGATCTCATGGCAACTCCAACATGACAACTTCGAATTTTTAATGATCCCTAATACTTCTTCTACTCTTACTTTTTCTTGAATAAATCATTCCTTTTTTAATCTATTAAAAAAAAATCCATAATATGTTCATAAATATGATAGTTTTTCATTGGAAAATTTAAACTAACCATTATTGTGTTATAAACAAATGAAGGCGACCTTCAAAGTTTTACAGTACAAGAATTCCCCTAAGTTTTCGTGAGATCTTTATCACTAACTTCAATATCTTACAAAGATCTAACTTGGTTTGAACTTGGGAAGATGATGGTCAAACTTATAATTTTTCTTCTTTATATTTTCCTCTTAAGATTATCTCTCTATTTTAAACCATAGTCAGTAAAACATGGTACATGTTTAATACAATAAGTATATGGATGAGTATAAATTGACATCTTTTAAAAAAAGTACATTTCAAAGATTTGGCAAAAAAAATACAAAAACAGTGAAAAAAAGGAACATATTGTACAGGTATAATATGTTTATTTTTGAAAAATTCGTAACAAAAATATGGAGACATTTACCACATATATTTTTGAGATAAATACAATAATTTTTGCATCATAAGCTTTTAACTCTTGTCAAACGTGGCAAAAAGTCTTGTAGCTCAACTAGTTGACACCTTATGATACTTTCAATGGAGATATCCATAGTTTAAATTCCCTTTTCCTCAAACTATTGAATTATTATATAAAAAACACTCATTTCAATAATTATTGAAACAACCCAATATAATCATGTTTACAAAACTAAAAATGATTGTTAAGAGTTTTGTAATTTAGTGATAAATTCTCCTCTTTTTTTATTAGTAAAATTATGATTTAATTTTTTTAATTATTATTGATTTAAAAAAAAATTATATATATATAAATATATATATATATATATTGTGTTGATAGTTGGGAACATGAGTTAATTCTCATTATTTGCAGATTTTTCTTTTATTTTAAGTTCTGGACTATTTAATTTTTGAGAAAATATGGTTGGATTTAAGTTCAAGAATCAGGATATAATAAAATAAATATATTAGATAGGAATCATCGTGTTTGACCGAATAGGTTTCTTAAACATTTTTTTTTACACTATAACCATGGTTCAATGTTTAACGCCAGTAGGTTTCATTAAAGTTTTATCCTACTCTATCTTTTAACTAGACATGATTTTTAAAGCTGAAACCAGACCTATTTAACAAGCTGATTTTTATTGCTTCCGTAACAAACGCCTATTGTAGTCTTAGTTTATAAAAAACGCGGAACTTCTGTACCATTGGAAACATAACGTTGGACGAAAGTTTTATTCAATATTACATACGTACGTACGTGTATTTACTAACTAGGTTTTGAACGAATAAAGATATGTGAACCTGAGGGAGAGAACATTTCTCGCTTCAATTTACTTCCCATTGATTTCCTTTCTTATTGAATAGAAGAAATTATATTTGCCTTGCTTTCTTAGCCATTACTCTTAGCTGTTGATCCTTCGATTTTCTAGAAATAGAATTTGGCTTTTGATTTGAAGTTTGAATTAATGATTAGCTTGTGCTTGTGAATGTCAGCATTAGCAATATTACTACCAAAGATAACAATCCCTACATTTTTTGTCTGACTCTCTAAATCCTTAGTTTTTGGAGCAATAGAGACTCACGCTTTAGCTGCTTCATTTGAAGGAGTGCTCAATAAAGTTTGGAATATAACGCCACACCTTATTAGAGTAAGGTTGAATAAGTTGACTTTCTTTCTTTTTTGTTATGGAAAACAAAAGTAGTTTCTTTAATACAAGATCGCTTCACAACTTGCGGTACTTACACCTCTCGCCTATCAAATGTGACACTCTATCACTGAGTTGTATCCCTTGTCTTAGGAAAAATTCCACTTAGTTTAAAAGGGTTATAGGAAAAATTCCACTTGATTTAAAAGGGTTATGGTCAGGACGTGTTATGGCTAATGGTTGAAGGTTTTGATAGGGAGAAATTGGTGAAAATGGGGAGGTCGATGGTATAGACAAGTCTTATAGGCTGGGATGTATAGATGGTTTGAATTTCTAGTTCTGAGTTATCTTCATTGTTTGGGTCTAAATCTTAATCTGAAGTGAAATAGGCCATAACTACCAAAGCTTGAGGAGAAAGGATTAACTATTAAGAGAAAGAGGGTGTAAGAAGATTTTGGAAACTGGTTAATAACATATATTACTAAGAAGATATAAAAGATAATATGAAAATATGGGATAGAACATAGCACAAGATACATCAAACTAAGAGATATTATTAGATTCAATAGCTTTTTTACATTAGACATAAAAGACACTGATGAACATCTTACAAGGAATAGTAATCTTATAAGGAGTAAGGACTTCTAAGTGTTCTCTCTTCACTCTTGCCTCTTCAGAGTTACAAGGATTCTATTTATAGACCACAAAGCTTAGAGATAATGTATATTATACATTTCAAAAGAAAGTAGGGGCCTAAGCCATGGATTTACAAGTGGCAAAAAAAAGTAGGGGCCTGGCTGGAGATGTATCTTCTTCCGGATAGAGCTCTGCAATAGTAATAATTGTGGATGTCAGGATAAGGTTCACATGCATTAGGAGTAGAGGTCCTGGCTAGGGTTGATAGACAAGTGTCAAACCACGTAGGGGACCTATCTGCATGGGTAAGGTCACTCAGATATGCTTCTGACAAAGGAGTAGATATGTGACTGTTGAGGATAAGAGTGCTACGTTTGAAGACATTTATGAGACTTTTTTGAGAACAAACTCCTTAATGTTCTACTTGATTATCAAATCCAGTGTTCTAGCGTGACTAATACAGAGGATCCACTATTTCTTTTCCTCTTATTGGGCAAAAAGAAAAAGAAAGGAAACAGTTGTTGTTACAAATCAAAGTAGTTGAATAGGAATTGGCAACCATAGCTTCCACTCAGAACCAGAAATCCAAACCATCTATACATCCCAGCCTATAGAGTGACTACTAATTTCTGCTTGTGGTTCCTTTCTTATTAGTGTACTCACTTCTATCTTCTTCAAGGCAGTAATGTCTAGTTGGTGTGAAAAGCTGACAAATTCAACCATTTCCCTAGCTTGAAGTAACCATATAATTTAAATACAAAACTGTAATGATCATTTTTAGAATATCCTTCTCTTGTTTTGTTTTGTTTTCTTTTTTTGAGAATCAATTTTAGAATATGCTTGGAGGTTACTCTTAACCTCAATTTTCTAGTAGCAAGATTTGACTTTGGGTTTGAAGATCGAATTAGTTGTCAACCTGTGTTAACTAAGCACAAACAGCATTAGCAATATCACTTCCAAAGACAACAATCCCTAGATTCCCTACATTCTTACACAAGATCCAAAGCTATTCCTAACACACATGGAAAATTCAACAATTTCCCCAACGCCCAACTTTTTGGTGGCTCTTCTTTTTAATGATGAAGGGAGAGGGAAGATTTTGGGTGGGGATCGGGGTAGGGGTAGGGCATTAAGAGAGGGATAAAGCAATCATTTCGAAAATATGCCTCGCCAAGGGGCCAACCTCTTTTCTTGATGGTCTTTGGATCCTAAACGAGCGACTCTAGCTTGGCAATAATACTCGTTGGTGCAAGCATCAGCCCTCCGGAAAATGTACTTCGGCAAAATTTAAAGCATAATGCTAAAATTACTAACAATTTTCTACCAAAAATTAAAAAAAAAAAAATTTTATTAGAAACAAACTTATAGTATCTTGACATCACTCAAATTATCTATAATAAAAAAAAAAAGTCCATGAAAAATGGAGACTAAAATGGTAATAAAGGTAAGAATTTTTTTCGACTCCAACATTGTAAAAGTATATGCCGACCAAGGCACACAGTCAAATGTCCCTGCCAATGGTTGTGTAGATGGAAAGGAAACATGGGAAAAACTATTGCCAATTTGACAGCATAAGGATGAAAAAATAAATAAATAAACCCAAAGAATAATGAATTTTATTATAAATAGAATAAAGTGACCATTACACAAGAAGCTGTAAGCCTGTAACACATCCTCCAAAACCCCAAACACCACAGGAAGCTGTAAGACTGTAGAACACATCCTCCAAAACCCCAAACACCACAAGAAGCTGTAAGCATGTAACACATCCTCAAAACCCCAAACACCGACTTACAGACAAGAACAAACACCCCACCACCCAAATAAAAACAACCCAATATCATAAGCAGAAAACCGATTTATATACTACCTTGGACTAGAAATGACACTTCCGTCAGCCTTGATGCCTCATAAAACAACACTTTTGAAAAATTAACAAAGCGATTCTATCTTGTTGCTGCAGCAGTGACCACATTCTGAATTCACTCTATTATCGAATCAGAGAGCTTCTGATTAAGCCGCAAGTACTATGACTACAATGAGAAGCACAATCCCAAATATCACCAAGAGCAAGCATGTCTGCACAGAAAAATAAAAACCTGATTAACCAAAAAAAAAAAAATTTTGAAGGTTAACAGATGAAATCAGTGGCTCAAGAGGAGGGCAACCACACTCTGACCCTCATTCTGATATACAAGTGTAAACAAGGAGGTCAACGCCCTTTGTCATTTTGTCCCAGGAAAAAAAGGGGGGGGGGGGGTAGGCATCATAAATTACCAGAGACGAATTAGATCTTTGGGTCTTTGCAGCTTTTGCAAGTTGAGACTTTGCTTGGGCAGTTGCTGCGTGAGAGCCCTCAATATTGGAGCCAATATCATCTGCAAAAAAAATAAGCTTGACATGTGACAACATGAGCCAGACACAAACAAAAATTGGTGACTTCTAGAGAATAAGTCAGATGACTTACCAATCATGGTTCCTTGCTCATGGACCAGTACAGCAAGATCTTTAAAGATCTCACTCACTTCACCAATTTGTTGCTGGATTTCTTGTATACCTTGGTCTCTTTCCTCAATTACAGCCTCGTTGAAGGCAATTTCATTGTCCAGAAGCAAGACCTCCTGTCTGCAGCACAAATCACTCAAAAGTTAAAAGTGGATGCAATTAAAGAAACTCGTTTAAACAAAGCCTAAATGCAAACTCTATAATCAAAGTATATAAAAAAAGAAATGCACACAATATATATAACTCTTCACATGCGCACTGGCCTCCATGGTTGAGGTTTCAATGTTCTTCTGGCACTAAATATAGGACAGTTTATATCCAACTAGTTTGGATACAGTCCCTCCAAACCACCTTAAAAAGATGATGTTTCCTTCACCATGTGCAAGGCACATGACTAAGTTGACAAAATTTAACCACACTCAACCCCGGTTGACTTCAATCAATCAATCAATCAATCAATCTCTCTCTCTCTCTCTCTCTCTCTCTCTGTACAAGACCCACTGACCCAACTGGATCCTCTCTCTCTCCACTGATCAAGCCGCCCAACCCCTTCCTTGCCTCGACCATCAGCCCACCCATCCACCCTGTATCCACCACCGGCCAACCCTCCTATTTTCTCTTTCTCCTTCATATCCACCCACCCAAATTTAGTGTTTGGTTTAAATATCTATCTAAAGCTCAAAACTTTACAATAATATACCCATTAATCAATCTATGGGAAGATAAGAATTTTGAATTTTTCACATCAATTATTAGATCTAGTTGATCGAGCATGCCATAATTTTTTTTAGAAAATCAAGTGGAGAGAGACCGGTGGAGTGGAAAAGTGGGTGAGGTGGTGGATACAAGGTGGAAATTGGCCAGCGGTGGAAACAGTGGAGGGATTGGGAGGCTTGATTGGTGGAGAGAGGAGAGGGGGATCCAGTTGGGTGGGTGGGTCTTGTACAAAGGAGGGAGAGAGAAATTGGAGTTAAGTGGGGTTAGTGTGGTTTTGTCAAGTTAGTCATGTGCCTTGTATATGATGAAGGACACATATCATCTTTTTAAAGGTTTGGAGCGACTATATCCAAACTAGTTTGGATATAAACTTTGCCCCTAAATATATTGCAATCATGTTTAGGAGAAGAAAAAAGAAGAGATTTCTTTCAATATGTTACTTCAAGACCCTTTCCTATAAAATATTGGATCCAATATGCCAAACTCCCTTTGGTTTAGGCAAAGACACAGACATCCCTTGTGTTTTCTATAACTACACTTTAATCCAAGTTTGTCATTAAATGCAAACTGACATTCTGGTCCTAGCATTTTCTACAAAAATTAGGATTATCTTCATTTTGAGCAAACAAGACTAAGGGTATTGCATGCATTTCGTACTATTTCAACAATGCTATTAATAGTTTTCATCTGTGGCAGTGTGATGGAATGGATCCAGAGTGTCTGCCACATATGCACCACATGGAAGGCCTGAGGAATTTCAAAATTTATGAGGGAGGACATGTCTTTAGTTTTCATTAACTCTAAGGGAGACAGAAGTATTTTACCCCTAAAAAATATAAGTTCAGAGACATTCTTCATTAAAATGAGGAGACCAAACAGACAGCAACCTGATAATATGATCTTGACCACAATACAATATAATAGAGATCAAGGGAAATCATATATCAATCTCACTTATGGTCCATTTGGTTGGGTGGAAAATGGAAAGGATTAAAAAATGGGAGTTTTTCATTGTTTGGAGGCATGGTTGCTATTGTTGTTGTATGCTTGTAGCAAAGATACATGTCCATTTTACCTAAACTTGAAGAGAAACCACAATCAGCAAATTTTGGTTTGAAATTTAAAATATAACCATAAATTCTGAAACCCAACCCAAAAAAAGAAAAGAAAAAGGAATAAGTATAAAATGAAAGCGCTCAAGACTAAGAAAATAATTAATAAAAAAAGACTCCGAAAATTGGACAACGTAGTTTTAAGGTTACCATAATATTAATTTCGCAATAATTGTTTTAGAACAATTGAATAGGGCCCAAATGGACGAAGTAAAGACATCATTAATGCGAACAAAACTCACCTTCTGGATTCCACAAGAAGAGCACGCTGTTCTGGACTCTTATCTGAACTTACATCTATCTCACTTGCTGTGTAGCTGAATAAAGCATGAAACAAATGTAAGATAGATATTATACATGGAAAGGAAACTTCAAAATTAAACTGCATAATGGTATAATGTATTACCAACCACTAGGTGAGCTGCACAGGCAAGTCCTTTTTTTTTTTAATGAATGCACAGAAAGTTCTAAACAACAAGAAACTAGAGTATTCTCCTTTATTGCATACCAAAAACTAGAGTATTCTCATTATTTGGTAGATCAGCTCACTTTTCAGTTTTCAAAAAGTTCCGTTTCTTGCAAGCATGTGTGAACAAAGTCACAGACAAAGAAGGAAAAAACTAATAAAGCTGCATGCTTAATTGTTAAAGACCATCCAAATTACCTAGAAGGAAGAACTGATTGGGGAACAAAAGGAGTGTATGCTGTTTCCCGCTCAGCTGCCAGCCGCTGAGCCTTCTGAAATTCTCTCAGCACTGCTTGAAAATCTTTTGCAAGTTTAGCATCGGCAATTTTTTTGCTGGCCTGAAATTAGATGGAAGACACATCCTTTAAAAAACAGAAGTATAAAACAAAATTAAAGCAAAGAGGAAAAATGTTGAATTCTAAAAACATTTGGTTTCACTTTTAGCACCATCCAAGTGGTGCTTCTAGATAGTGGATCAATCCCCATACTAGGATTCTTATCCATCACCTTAAGACTAACAAACAGTGAGCTTTAAGCTTATTCTCAACTAACCAGGTCTATGAAATTCCAAACAGCCCATGAAATATTCAGTAATTAAAACTATTGGCACGATAATTCTTCAGTATACAATTGTAAAAAACTTAAGGGAAAGCTATAGTTGCATATTCATCTTAATTTTTAAGATGAAGGTCAAAGAGAGCTTCTACACCATTTATGAGAAGTAAGCAGGTAGACAGACAGAGATGAGAGATTAAAATTATAAACTACTTACATTAACTTCAGCGCGATGATCTATTTCACTAGCTTGTTTAAGTTTAGCCGATGTATCCTTCACTAATTGCCCAATATGTTGCCTTGTCTTGTGCCTGAAAGTTCAAAGAAAATCAATGAGGACCAGCAAAGGTGGGAAGTTGTCATGAAATTAATTTCTTGACAAAGATCAAAACAGAGGCAGTGACCAAATCAAAGAAATAAAGAAACAAGTCGGTCACATTGAAACTGTAGCCCTTAAAGATATCATGTATAGAATTTCTTTTTTTTTTGATAGGATATCATGTATAGAATTTCCAGAGCACACAACTTAAATTTCACTAATACACACCACATCTAGCAGCCATTTTATTTGAAATTTATTCATTAAAAAATTGAGGTTATAACCCAATCTTCATCTAAAAATCCCATCTTCATCTAAAAAATAAGCATCATATCATATGCCCTTTATTTTAATCCTAAGACTGCATACAGAAATGGACTATTCTATTCTGTTATAACCCAATCTCCAAATACCACAAATATTAGAAGGGCATCTAACTGTGATTTCATGATACAAAAAAAGTTCTTTTTTGATAAGTAATATAAAACAAAGCATATAAATTTAGCTCAAAATGCACCTTCTAGGTGGGTCAGTGAGTTCAAAACCCATTAAGTGCATGTGTAATTTACCAATACAAGATAAAAATAAAAAAATAAAATAAAATAAAATAAATTCATCATATTCAACACTACAACACTAAACCAGCATTGCTTTCAAAAGCAAACATCTACTAAGAATTTTGCTCAAAAATTGCACCTAATTCAACAGGTTACAAATAGCAAGCAGGCTTTGAAATCAATCCTACATTTTGATCCCAATGATTCAATTCAATTCAACCAAAATAAATACAACCTATACGCAAGAATTGAATTCTTCTTCCAAGCAAAAGTCCTAGCATTAAAGCGACACAGAGAGAGAGAGGGAGAATGGAACTTACAGCTTCTCGCGGAGCTCAGGCGTGTCCTTCGGGGTACCGAGCGTGTTGACGAGTCTCTGAAACG
Organism: Quercus robur; assembly: GCF_932294415.1. Lineage (NCBI taxonomy): Eukaryota > Viridiplantae > Streptophyta > Magnoliopsida > Fagales > Fagaceae > Quercus > Quercus robur. The sequence goes on along the minus strand of NC_065545.1, from coordinate 42,430,968 downwards.
TGGACACGGCGGTGTTGATCTGAAAGATCCCGGAGGCAACGGCTTGGGTTGAGTCTTGCTTGCCATTGACTCGGTCTCGCCTCGAAGACAAGGGCCGCCCAGCCTCGAGATCCTGAAAGCTCATTATATCTCTCTGTCTCTGAGAGTTTCTTCTCGAAACCCTAACCCTAACCCTAATTTTTTTTTTTATAAATATATTTATTTTCTCGAGAAAATCAAAAGAGAGAAAAGATGGGGGGAGGAGGGGGAGTGTTTGGTTACAGGGATCTGGAAAATCCTGGTCTAAGGGCGGAGATTGAGGAGAGAGAAAGGAATTCGATGGTGGAGAAAAGTATATGAATTTTTAGAGAGAGAGAGAGAAACAGGTACAGCTAAATGATTAGTTGTGTTGTGAGGTGAGGAGGGTTTGAGCTTTCAGTTGTGGCGTGGCGGGGTTGTGGAAAAAGGAAAGGAAAGAAGCTTTGTTGTTGTTGTTGATTATTCGGTGCGGGCACGTCGATGTGGACCACTTTTCAAAAGGGATACGTGGGGGATTGGGATAGGACACAATCATTCTGTTTCTATTTTGGAGAATTGTACTTCTCTTCAACTGGTGCTGGTAATGGTGGTGGTGGCCCCTTTTTTTTGTTTTGTTTTTAATTAATTCGCCAAATTAAATTCTAGGTTGTGTTTCGTGTGTTTTTGTTTATTGTGATTTTCAAAGGTAGGTATTCACATCTTGATCTCTTTCTTGTTTTTATGTTAATTAAGTTTTTAATGATGAGAGTAATAAGATGGGTGACGATGGTGTAACGTAGTTAATTTTAGTTGGTTAAAATAATAATTTTTAAACTACAGGTTAATAAAGTTAAAATGGCTTAAATCACATGTGGGTAAAGTATGATGAACTTTCTTTTATATATATATATAGAGAGAGAGAGAGAGAGAGAGAGAGAGAGAGAGAGAGAGAGAGAGAGAGAGAGAGAGAGAGAGAGAGAGAGAGAGAGAGAGAGAGAGAGAGAGAGATATTATATTATGTTCAATCTCATTTTGTGGTCAAATGCCAACTTTCACCTTAAAATGTCAAAATACATAGAGAGAGAGGCGTTGATATTATATTATGTTCAATCTCATTTTGTGTTCAAATGCCAACTTTCACCTTAAAATGTCAAAATACATATATTTTCATGTTGGAGTTGTAGGAACAACAAAAGTGATCTAATTTGCCCAAATTGAATGACAAAATGCCCAATTTTATAGTCTTAAGTTGAAATGACCAAAATGCTCTTTTTAAGTTAACCTTTGATTGAGTTGACTAACAGTCAAATGAAGTCAAGTTTACATTAAACCTTGTCACTTAATATCAAAATTCACAATTTCAAACATGGGTCATTCTACTGTACCCATATATTTTTTTGATGGGTACGGTACCTGCTAAAATCAGAACCATAGATTTTACTTGCTCTAATCCTAACCGTTATTTTATTTTAATGAAAAACCTACTACCGTTCAAGCAGGTTTAGTATAAAAGCCAAAAAAAAAAAAAAAAACAGTCACATACTTTTTCATCTGTGCCCTCGACTCTCTCACGTTCTCCTCTCTTAAACCGCTTCTCTTCTCACTTGGGTGATCTCCGTCTCTGTCTCATGGCTTTACTCACCAGTGAAGGTTTCTCAAAAAGATCAAAATCACTTTGATATAGTGGAACTAGAAGGTTAGGATCAAATCCCTAATTCCATAAAATATGCGAAATCTCTTAATTGCCATGTTTGTTTTGTTTCCCCAAATTCTTTCTTTGTTTTTTCGGAAGCAACATAGAAATCGAAGATGGTAGACATTGAGAGTTCATGTATTATCTAAACTTTATAGGTTTGAACCGATTTGTTCTCTTCTTGTTTGTTTTTTCAGATGGCTAGTCATGTTTATTATATTTGGATTTTTTAGGACTGGAGTCAAATATGTTGATCATGTAGCAATTAAACTTTGCAAGCTCATTTTTGTGCTTGGCAATAACATTAATTACCTCTCCATTACAGAGGAAATATAATTATGGCTAATAGGATGGTTTTCTAATGGTCTATTAGGAGTACATACTTGTTAGTATTGTTATCTTTTCAGTATAATGCTTCCCCCCCCCCCCCCCCCCCCCCCCTCCCCCTCTCTTCACATCGCCTTAAATCTAGTCACCATTATTGTAGCTGATTTGGCTGTATACAGTATGTTAGAGCTTCAGTTTGTTTTTGCCAAGTACAACTATAATTTTAGTCCTTATTTTTTAGTAGAGTAAATTTCATCTTAAATTGGGTTTGACTTCTAAATGAGAATATATATATATATATATATATATATTGCAAGGCCAGGGCTGCTCCCTTCAAGGGAATATATATGGTTCAGTTGGAGAAGTCATGCTTCAATGTAATATTATGCTTCAAGCTATATTTGGTGCGACGTGCTTTATGTTGGTCAATGAAATGAATTTCTTTGGGTAATGATTGTTTATTAAGAACCTAGTTTAATCTTTTGGATCTTATTTGATACAAATAGGTTTTTTTTGGCTTGGACTTGTTGTCCATATATGCTATTGGATTCTTGATAATTAGGCAGGTGGCAGAACAATTGATGATTATGCATGAAGAATACTTGCATAGAAATCAATAGGTCTCAGTTGTAAGTTAAAAGATTTTTTCTCAAGGCAGAGAGGTAACCATAGTTATAGCCATTAGAGTAAAATATTCTTTACTTCATGTCTTTGCTATGCATCTTCTCATGTCATTTGGAGCAACATTTCATTCTTTAAGGTTTCTTTTTGTTAAGAGTAAAATAAGAGGTTGAGACTGATTATGTTTTGAAAGTATTGAATTTCTTATGGAAACAAGGTCGATTGGGTTACACACATATTTGGCTGGTAAGTCCAACTTTTTTGATCTCTTAACGATTAATTACATGTGTTTCTTGATTAATTGTCCTAGTTTAGTTGATGTGTTTTTCATCATCCTCTCATTCTATTTTTTTTTTTTTTTTTCTCTTTTTGTTGTATACAATTTTCATTAGACAACACTAGTATTTATAGAGGTAGAGAGTTAACATGCACTAAAGTTTCATATTGTTCAACCAATTTTTGGGTTCATTTTGATGATAGTAGGTTTTAAAATAAATTTGCTATAGGCCACCTTTAGTGCCTAATTTGGTATATCCTATGTCACTATGAAAGCTGCTAATTGGAAGACCAAAGTTAAGTTTTACTTTGTGTTTTTGTTCTTGCAAATAAACTAGTTATACTATTGTTTTTTTTTTTTTTGTTTTTAAATGAAGAAAAAAGAAAAGGGGGCTAGTTATATTTGTCCTTTATGGCAGGAGAGGTAAGTTTGATTTTTTATTCTGCTATGTTGTTTATTGTTTGTGTGTGGGCTGCTGTAATATCCCGACAAACTATATTGTTAATTAATGAGGATTATGTACTTATTCAATCTTTGGAAATCTGATTTATTTATTTTTATACATAATTCCTTGAACTTATAAGATTCAGCTTTGAAGAGTGTGAATATTAATTTTCATGTGCTGATTGAAGCTATGTCCTTGTTTTAAGTTTAAGTTTAACCCTAGCTAAATGACTACACGAAATTGTAATTGCAATGACTGAGTTCTATGTTGCCTTATGGCTGCCCAGGGGTATTTTGGTTACTTAATTAAGAATGTTAATGCAAGTAAGAAAACCAAAGAATGGCTTGTTAATACTCTGCCATTTGGTTATTTAGAAAATGTCATTTTGGAAAAAATCATTTACTTTGAATTTGGTAGACAAGCTGTAAAAACCTAATGAATTATTAAACCCTTGCAATTGAATTGAATGTGTTTCCTTCATTATATGATTGAATATGAATGTGAATATAATGATTTTTCTTTGGTTATGTGAATCATGTTTTTTGATATATGTATCTTGTGTTTGGGGAATCTCTTTGAGGTAGGATTAGGATTTCCTTGATTTTGAGAGCTAGGTTTTCAAGATGTATGTATAAGTTTATGCTAAGGTAGAATTAATAATAATAAGCTTTGATATTTGGTATAGGTATTACCAGCGCCCAAGTCTGAGCTCCTTCGACCTTAGGCTCTTGATTCCTCTGCATGAAATTAAAAGATGTTCTCCTATCTGAATATCTATAAAATGAAATGCTTTGGTTTACATGCATTCTTATTAAATTCTCATGTAACTTACCCTTATTGAGCTATTTAGCTCACCCCTTCCACTTTTTCAGTCAACAGGTTTTATTCTGGAGCAGAGGGATCCTTATTTGAGTTTTGGGAGGAATTGGTTTTAGCTTTAAAAGTATAGCCCCTATTTTGGAAGTTTGATGCTTAGCTTTGTAGTATTGTGTATTTTAGGATCTAATGAAAGTTGTGTACTTTTAATACATTAAGAAATGTATTATGTGAAATTCTGAAATTGAATAACTGGTGGATTAAGTTATCCCTTGAAGTACAATGTAAATGCTCTGAATATCAAGTGAAAAATTATATATTAAAGTAAAGAAACAACAATGAAAAGAAAGAGGAAAGCTTTTGTTTAAAATTTTAGTTGATTCTTGTTAATATCAGGTTCAAGCTTGATATTAACATGCTAATCATGGTCACAAATCCAAGTATTAGGTTTGGGTCGTGACAGTTGCTCTTACTTCATGCACCTTCTTTCAAGTTCAGTATCAGTCAAATCAACTTCTAGACAAAAACAAAGAATACGTTGTTGCTGAACATCAAAATTTGTTGAGTTCTTCCAATTTTCTGTTTGTAGCAAGCCTTTCCTTCTCCTTCTAAAGAGGTAGCTAAATCATCCAAATTCCAACAATAGTGATTAGTAGTTTGAACTTTAAGAAATAAGCTTCTAGGGTTTAATGATTGCCTTGGTTGTTTTAATGAGTTGGCATGATCTTTGCAAGGATAACTCTGTCTGGGATTTAAAAAGAGGGCATGGCAAGTAGTTGAGGAAATTTCTAATAGAATTTCAAATAGGGATTTCTCAATTCAATTAGTTATATGATAAATTCATATTTTGCGAGCCCAAGTTGTTACTAATAGCAAATTATTAGTTGGTTATGATGACAGATTTTTAGTTATCATTTTGTGAATTGGGTTGTCAATGGCTTTTTCATTACCTCATGTATTTATTAAAAATATTATTAAAATTAAAATGTAGAAGGTTTAAGAAAAAAAATAATTGGAAAAAATATTTTATGATCTTAATTCCAAATCCAAATCCAAATTTAGGTATTCCAACAATAGAATTTCAAATAATGAATTTCAAATCCTTCATTGTATAAAAATACTCAAACAAGGAATTTTAAAATCAATGGATTTCAAATCAAGGCATTTAAATCCATTGATTTAAAATCCAAATCCAAATGTTGTCATCTAAACACAACCCTAAGTTTTTTTGTAGGAATTTCAAAATAAAACTTAAAAAAATTTAAAATCATAAGGTTTAGGTCAAAACTAGGGCACTAAGTTGTGGTACTAACTACTAAATATATTAGTTAAAACAATCTCCTGTAAATGCTTGTGTGCGTGCGTGCAAAATAGGTTTTTTTAGATAACTTATCATATTTTAAGGCTGTGTTTATTTTGGCTTCAAACTAATTTCAAAAATATTTTTCCGTAAAATAGGTTATTTGGTTGGTCCGGAAAATTGGGTCAAACAGAAAATAACTTCCGTTGACCGTAAAATATGCCCTCTAACCCTGTAAAAGCATTTCTGTTTTTATTTTACCTTCAAATCACTTCCAGAACTCAGACACGCAAAGGGAGAAAGAGAGAGAGAAAGAAGGACTCACAAACGCAGCGGAACGGTAGAGAGAGAGAGAGAGAAAGAAGAGAGATTAGGGAGAGTGAGCAGCGGCCCAACCCCAGACGCAGCAGTGAGATCGCGCCGTCGAGTTCGCGTTGCCAATCTCTCTCTTTCTCGATCTCTCTCTCTCTTTTGAACTGGGTCTGATCGTCATCGATATGCTTGATCGCCGATCACTCTCTGGCCAATTTGCTTTCTCGCCGATCACTATCTCGCTGATCTGCTCTCTCACCAATCTACTTGATCTCTTTGATCTCTGATTTTGTTGTTGTTGTTGTGGTGGTGTGGGTGGTGGCGTTTTGGTGGTTTCTGTGTTGTGTGGTGGTGGGTTTTGTGTGGATAGTGATGGATTTTCTGTGGGTGGCGGTGGATTTTCTGATATAAAATTTGTTTGGAAGCTGAGAAAATGGCTAAGAAAGTGTGAAAAATTTGTAGGAAAATAGCATTTTCAGAATATTACTAAACACTGAAAATTATTTTCTAATATAATTTTTACAATGCAATCAAACACTTGAAAATATTTTCCTTTTCCAAAAATAACATTTCTGGAAAATAAAATTTTCCGGAAAATATTTTACATTAAACCAAACACAGCCTAAATTTAAATAAGTATATAACAACTTAATGACAAAAGAAAATTTATAAGTTCCACCGAGAATTTTAAGGGGGGGGGGGGAAGCAAGTAGAGTGATTATATAAAAAAAAAAAAAAATTGTCATTTTGGTCTTGCAAATAAAGGTTTTAGGAGGTATTTTGGTCATTTGTTAGATTTCAAAAGTCTTTCAGTCATTTTATAGGTTTCTAAAGGTAATTTGGTCATTTTTTAGGTTTTAGGCGTATTGTGGTAATTTTTTAGGTTTCAAGGGTATTACAGTCATTTTTAGGTTCTAAGAGTTTTTCAGTCATTTTCTAGGTTTCAACCTTCAGGGTCATTTCGGTCATTTTTAGGTTTCACGGTCATTTCTGTCATTTTGTAGGTTCTAAGGGTATTTCAGTAATTTTAGAGGGTTTCAGGGGGGGTATTTTGGTCATTTTATAGGTTTCGAATGTATTTCGGTCATTTTTTAGGTTTCAAGTGTATTACGGTTATTTTTTAGGCCCTAAAGGTATTTCAATCACTTTTTAGGTTACAATGTCATTTTAGTTATTTTTTAGGTTTCAGGGTCATTTTTTAGGTTCTAAGGGTATTTCGGTTATTTTTAGGTTTTAGGGTCATTTCGGTTATTTTTAAGGTTCTATGGGTATTTCGGTCATTTTTTAGGTTTCAAGTGCATTACGGTTGTTTTTTAGGTTCTAATGATATTTTAGTTACTTTTTAGGTTACAAGGTCATTTCAGACTTTTTATAGATTTCAGGGTCATTTAGGTCATTTTTTAGGTTCTAAAGGTATTAGAGGGTATTTCGGTCATTTTTTAAGTTTTATGGTCATTTCAGACATTTTCTAGGTTCAAAGGGTATATCAATCATTTTTTAGGTATTAAGGGTATCACAATAATTTTTGAGAGTTTCAGGGGGGTATTTTTGTCACATGTGATGTTAATACTATCCAATGTGACAATGAAACAATCAAATGTGAGAAAAAAAAAATAAGGGAACCATTGAATGTGATAAAAGTACGGTCACATGAGATGTTGGTACTGCCCAATATAACAATGGAATTGTAAAGTGTGAGAAAAAAATAGGGTACCACCAAATGTAACAAAAGTACAGTTAGATGTGATGTTGATACTGCTTAATATGATAATGAAACCATCAAATGTGAGAAAAAAGAAAAAGAAAAAAAAGAAACCACCAAATGTGACAAAAGAACAGTCACATGTGATGTTAGAACTACACAATGTGAGAATGGAACCGACAAATGTGAGAAAAAAAATAAAGGAACCAATGAATGTGACAAAAGTACAGTCATATGTGATGTTAATACTACACAATGTAAGGATGAAACTATCAAAAGTGAGAAAAAAAAAACCACCAAATGTGGCGAGAGTACTGTGAAATGTTATGTTAAAACTACACAATGTGAGAATGGAACAGTCAAATGTGAGAAAAAAATTAGGGAACCACAAAATGTAATAAAAGAGCTATCACATGTGATGTTGAAATTACATAATGTGATGATAGAATCATCAAGTATGAGAAAAAAGTAAGGGAACACTCAATGTGACAAAAGAACTATCACATGTGAGGATGAAATTGTTAAATGTGAAAAAAAAAAAAAAGAGTAAGAGAACCACCAAATGTGAGAAAAAACTGTCACATGTGATGTTGGAACTGCACAATGTGAGGATGAAACTGTCAAATGTGAGAAAAAAGTAAGGGAATCACCAAATGCGAGAAAAGAACTGTCACATGTGATGTTGGAACTGCACAATGTGAGGATGGAATCGTCAAATGTGAGAAAAAAAGTAAGGGGATCACCAAATGCGAGAAAAGAACTGTTACATGTAATGTTGGAATTGCACAATGTGAGGATGAAACCATCAAATGTGATAAAAAAGTAAGGGAACCACCAAATGTGAGAAAAGAACTGTCACATATGACGTTGGAATTGCACAATATGAGGATGAAACCGTCAAATGTGAGAAAAAAGTAAGGGAACCATCCAATGTGACAAAAGAACTATCACATATGATGTTGGAACCGCACAATGTGTGGATAGAACCGTCAAACGTGAGAAAAAAAAAGTAAGGAAACTGCACAATGTGATAAAAGAACTATCACATGTGATGTTAGAACTGCACATATGAGGATGGAATCATCAAATGTGAGAAAAAAGTAAGGGAACCACCAAATGTGAGAAAAGAACTGTCACATGTGATGTTAAAACTGCACAATGTGAGGATGGAACCGTCAAATGTGGGAAAAAAAGTAAGGGAACCACCCAATGTGACAAAAGAACTGTCACATGTGATGTTAGAACAGCACAATGTGAGGATGAAACCATCAAATGTGAGAAAAAAAGTAAGAGAACCACACAATGTGAGAAAAGAATTGTCACATGTGATGTTGGAACAACACAATGTGAGAAAAGAATTGTCACATGTGATGTTGGAACAACACAATGTGAGAATGAAACCATCAAATGTGAGAAAAAAGTAAGGGAACCACCAAATGTGAGAAAAAAACTGTTACATGTGATGTTGGAATTGCACAATGTGAAGATGGAATCGTCAAATGTGAGAAAAAAGTAACCTGGTATAGCAGGTTACTTACTAGTGGGTACCGTACCCCCTTTTTTTTGGGGGGGTACCGTAGAATTACCCTTCAAACATTTATCTCAAGTTTAATTTTGATATTCATCTACTTTAATTTAGACGTTTAAATCTAAATAATGGAGTTTCTCTAGCTGCTAGGGTTAGGGTTTTCCTCTCTGGCTTCCTGTAGAATTTTCGTCCCTTATGCAGTTTAGGTTCCTGTCCCCTCCAAGCATCGCTGCTCTTGTTAGGTCGGAGTGAACCCGTGGTGGTGTTTGTTTAGTCTATTAGTGGTTGTGTTTCTCTATGTTCGTAGTGGTTAAAACTGCAGAATGGATGGTCTGGCGGACATGTGGTCCCAGTTTTCACTAAACTAGGAAGAAGAGTGTGGTGTAGAAGTTTCAAAGGACGATGTTAAGGAGATCAACAAGTTGGCTGGTCGTTTTTTCACTAAAAGGGTGCTGAACGTGGAAGTAGTGGGGCGCACCTTCAAACCGTTGTGGAAACTGAAAGGAGAGGTAAAAATCGGTGATCTGGGTGATAACATTCTTGTTTTTGATTTTGAAGAAGGGCTTGACATGGAGAGGGTTTTAGAGTTAGAGCCTTGGTTGTATGATAAGCATATGGTTGCTTTTGAACGGGTTTCAGAGATTGAGAATGTGCCATTGCTGGAGTTTGGTAGAGTTACTTTCTAGGTTCAAATTCACAATGTACCTGAGAGATCTCTAACCCAATCCACCGGCAAATTAGTGGGTAAAACAATAGGGAAGGTGTTGGAAATTGCTGACCCAAAGGATGATGGTGTAGGCAATGAATTCCTTCGGGTGAGGGTGTCCATTGATATTTCAAAACCTCTTCCGAGGTGTAGGAAGCTATAGGCAGAAGGTAAACAGATTGGTTAGGTGGGGTTCAAGTTCGAACTACTCCCAAATTTCTGTTACTGGTGTGGCCGAGTGACTCATGGTGAGAGAGATTGCAAGGGATGGCTCTATGGCAAGGGTAATCTAAGGAAGGAGGACCAATAGTTTGGCGAATGGCTTCGGGCTGATTCGGTTCGCTTGGCTAAGAAATCTGTCACTGTAATATTGGGGGCTTCACGATCACAAGCCCCATGGCGGAGGAAACCAGGAAGCAAAGTTCACTCCTCCACTGGTCAGTCTGAGGTTGCATCGGTTAGAGATTTAGGGAATGAGAATATTGTTGTGGTTGGTAGTCTCGTGACCATGGTAAGGGATATTGAGGGGGTTGAAGATTAATAATGAGGAGGGTCCTAATGTGAGCAAAAAAAATAAGGAGTCTTGTGCAAACTCATTCCCATGCATGGAGAACGTCGGGTCCCATGCAAACAACCTTCCACCCATGCCTTTGGGTGATTGCACTAATGTGGCATCTCCACTGATCCCTGCACAGCGAACTAGGAAATGGACCAAGTTGCTTTGTGACAGTAATGAAGAGAATGAAGCTGCACCAATTCTGATGGACTTTGACCGTAGACCAGGATTAGAATTTGGTGATGAACAGGGTGGTAAAAGGCAATGTATGGACATTTGTGATATTGAGAATAAGGAAAATTTTCAGGTGGTGGCTGGTTTCCAGCACCACTGCCAGCAATGAGTTGCTTAAGTTGGAACTGTCGGGGGCTTGGGAACCCCTAGACAAAAGATGAACTAGTTGCTTTAGTTAGCAACAAAGATCCCAAAATTGTTTTCTTAATGGAAACAAAACTTGAGAAAACTTCAATGGAGAGAATAGGTCGTTGTATGCAATTTCGTAATATTTTTGTGGTTCCACGTATTAATAGAGGAGGTGGTCTTGCTTTGTTGTGGAGGGAGGAGATTAGTTTGGATATCCAAACCTACTCTGATAATCACATTGATGCTTTCATTAACCATGGAGTAGATGATGCCTGGTGGTTCACGGGTTTCTATGGAGACCCTGACACTGCTAGCCGGGAAGACTCCTGGTCTCTGCTTAAAGCTTTGAGTCAACAAAGCAATTATCTGTAGGTGGTTTTTGGTGATTTCAATGAAATTCTGTTAGCTGAAGAGAAACAAGGAGGATTGGATAGGCCTAAATGGAATATGCTAAATTTCAGGGAGGCATTGGATTTTTATAAAGATTTGGGTTTTAATGGTTTTCCCTTCACTTGGTGCAATAGGAGACTGGGTAACCACAATACTTGGGTTCGGCTTGATCGGGGAGTTGCTACAGTTGATTGGATCCTTCGCTTCCCCACTATCAGAGTCCACCATTTAGATTGCTTCCATTCAGATCATAAACCGGTTTTCCTTGGCTTGGATTTTGAAGTGAACAGGTTCTATAGAAACGGTCGCCTTTTCCATTTTGGAGCCATGTGGCTTAAGGACAACTCCTGTGAGAAAGTCATCCAAACGTCTTGGAAGAGTGCTAGGTGGTCTGGTTTGGTGGATAAGTTTAATCAAAATATTGTGTCTTGTCAGGAGGGTCTTAAGGAGTGGAACCGAAATACTTTTGGGCATGTCCGGATTACCCTACAGCGAAGTCTTAAAGATCTAAAGCAAGCCAAGGAATCTGATGGATACCGAAACAATCCTAGGCATATTTTTGAGCTCTGGTCTAGGATTGAGAAACTTAAGAAGAGGGAGGAGTGTATGTGGAGGCAGAGGTCAAGACTAGATTGGTTAAAAGAGGGTGATCAAAATACCAGGTTTTTTCATTGTAAAGCGAACCAAAGAAACAAAAGGAATTATATTGCAAGTTTGGAGGATGATTCAGGTACCTGGTAAATGGAGGAAGGCCGAATGGGAAAGATCATTGAGGACTATTTTGGCACCTTGTTCACCACATCAGATCCTTCAGGCTTTGATGAAATTTTATGTGGAATCCAACCCTCAATCACAGATGACATGAATGCAACACTCACTCGTGAGTTCACTTCTGAGGAAGTCCACCAAGCACTTAAACAAATGGCACCCACCACTCTCCTAGCCCTGATGGTATGTCCCCTATCTTCTATAAGTCTTTTTGGAAAATTGTGGGTGATGATGTGACCAAAATTGTCCTTAATGCTCTTAATATGGGTGTTATCCATGACTCCCTTAGTGCCACCTTTATTTCCCTTATTCCAAAAATCAAAAATCATAAACGAGTTTCCGATTTCAGACCGATAAGCCTGTGTAATGTGATTTACAAACTTATCTCAAAAGTGTTGGTTAATCGGCTTAAACAAGTGTTGCCCAATATTGTTTCTGATTCTCAAAGTGCTTTCTTATCGAGGAGGTTGATTATAGATAATGTACTTATGGCGTTTGAAACTCTCCATTACCTAAAAAGAAAGACTCAAGGGAAACTAGGTTATATGGCTTTAAAACTGGATATGAGTAAGGCATATGATAGGGTGGAATGGATTTTCTTGGAGAAAGTTATGAGGCATTTGGGGTTTGCTGACAGTTTGATCAAAATTATTATGTCCTGTATGTCAACTATTTTTTATGCTATCCTTTTGAATGGCCAACCCATGGGTAACATCAAACCCACTAGAGGGTTAAGACAAGGTGACCCCCTCTTCCCATACCTTTTTCTACTTTGTTCTCTTGGTCTCTAGGGCTTGTTAAAAAAAAGCTAAAGTGCAGGGTGGTATAAATGGGGTGTCGATTTGTCATAATGGTCCTAAAGTATCCCATCTTTTCTTTGCTGATGATAGTGTCCTATTTTGTCGAGCCAAGGAGGAAGAATGCCAAACTATCTTGGATTTGTTAGCAATCTATGAAAGAGGGTGGGGGCAAAAAATTAATAGAGAGAAAACCAATATTTTCTTTAGTTCTAATACTCTTCCACAGGTTTAGAGCAATATCCAGCAGCTCCTTGGAGTACCAGCCATTTGGCAATATGAAAAATATTTAGGTTTGCTGGCCTTAGTGGGGAGAGCTAAGAAACAAAGTTTCGTCTACCTAAAAGAGAGGGTTTGGAGGAAGCTCCAAGGGTGGAAAGAAAAAATTCTTTCTCATGCAAGCAGAGAAGTGTTGATAAAATCGGTGATTCAGGCCATCCCCACGTACACTATGAGTTGTTTCAAACTCCCTAAGGGGTTGGTGAAGGAGTTGGAGGTCTTGATTAGAAAATTTTGGTAGGGATATAATGGAGATAGTCGGAAGGTTCATTGGGTGAATTGGAAGCGCTTATGTGAGGCCAAAGAAGTTGGGGGTGTGGGCTTCAAAGAGATTGAGAAGTTTAATGACTCATTATTGGTTAAGCAAGTGTGGCGCATGATAAATAACCCAAACTCCCTTTGCCATAAGGTGTTCAAAGCAAGATTTTTCCTGGATTGCTCAATTCTAGATGCCAAAGACTCTACCATTGGTTCATACGCATGGAAGAGTATTCTAGGAGCTAGAGATGTGATCCGTAGGGGTATGGTGTGGAGAATAGGGAATGGTCAAGAAGTTAGAATAAAAGAGGACAGATGGCTTCCGATTAAGTCCAATAGAGTTGCTAAATCACCCCTTACTTCAGTCCAGGCCGAAACAAGGGTGTGCTCTTTGATCAATCATGAATTGGGAATATGGAATACTGATGTGGTGCAAAGGCTTTTCCTCCCCCATGAAGCTTCTTTGATTTTGGGGATCCCTTTGAGTCTTAGAATGCCTCCTGATGACATTACATAGGGTCTGACCCCTAATGGTATTTTTTCAACTAAAAGTGCCTACAAGATGTTGGTTGCCTTGGATAATAATGGTGAGGCAGGTAGTTCTTCCCCTGATCCCCAGTTGAAATTTTGGAAGGGTTTATGGTCTTTGAGAGTGCCAAACAAAGTGAAACATTTCACCTGGCGTGCTTGTAATAATGCCCTCCCCCCTTCAGCACAGACATATCAGCACCATCGACCTCTGTGAGCAGTGCACAAATGAACCCGAGGACACCCTTCATGCATTGTGGGCGTGCAGCAAGCTGGAAGTAGTCTGGCGCACTCTGTCTTGGACTCTTCTTGCTGCCTAGGCCCGCCTGTCATCCTTTAACGCTTAATTGGATTGTTTTTTGCAGGTGTAGGACGATTACAGAAAGGAGATTTTCATCATGACAGCATCGATAATATGGAACCGCCGGAATTCTCTGAAATTTGGGCGTCCAGCAATACCGGTAACCAATATCATCCCAAGAGCAGGTTCTCTTCTTCAGGAGTTCGTGATAGCTCAAGAAGTCCCAGATGAACCACCATCTCTTGCGGTCTCAACTCAGTGGCACCCTCCAGAGTTCCCGTATTACGAAGCCAACTTCGATGCGGCAGTTTTCAAAACAAGCTCCTCAGCTGGGATTGGCGTGATCATCAGAGACAAAAAGGGCGATGCAATTGGTGCTCTCTCAGTTCCAACACCCCTCTCTACTTCAGTTGCAGCAATGGAAGTGTTGGCATGTCGAAGGGCGGTCCTCTTCGCCAAAGAAATTGGACTTAGACAAGTTCTCTTCGAAGGTGATTCTGCAATGGTCATTCAGGCTCTCATCCAAGGCGATTCAGCGTCAGCGGAGTACGGAAACATCATAGACGATATCAGGACTCTAGCTGCAGATTTTGATTTTTGTCATTTCATTCATGTTAAACGCAACTGTAATGTAGTTGCTGATGCTCTCGCCAAGAAGGCTAAAATTTTATCGGGCCTAGCTGTTTGGCTTGAGGACGTACCAGAGGACATAGCTCCTCTTCTGTTATCTGATGTTCCTTAATAAAAGTTTTCCTCCCTGGGCCTCATGGTTTGGGTTCTCAAAAAATAAAAAAAAAGAAGTTTAACTTCGGTCAACCTAGGCTCAATCCAAATTTTATCAAAATCCAACTGTACAATTGTGATAAATTCAAGAAAATTTTGTGAGCTACTAAATTCTCCTCAAAACAATGGTCCGTGTGTTCATGAGCCCTAATATGGCTTAAAAATGAGCAAGAAATCGCAAAAATATTGGAAACACGCTAAAAACATAGCCAATATTTGGGAATAAGTGTCCATAAGCTTGATTTTAATTTAATCTTGATTAAATTATAGGAGTAATTAAACAACCATCGATTGGCCAAAATAAGGAGTAGTTGGAAAAGTCTCATTATGAATTTCAACTTGGTATCCATGGATTGTGGAAACTTTACTAAAAAAAAATCCAAGAAAACCAAGTTCTAAACTTTTGGAACAAAATTAATTTTGACAATACCTTCTAAAGCATCTAGCTCAAAGATATGAAAAAATTAGATTCAAAAATTGAATGGCTTTAGAAAGAAGATGTTGTGATCTTTCCAATGGTAAAAGCCAAACAAAGGTTAAAAAAGAAAGAAAAAAAGAGCAAGGTTACAAAAATATATGATAAAACATGTAAACACTAAACTCACAAAAAAAAAAAAAAAAAGTCTATTTGGGCATCCACTTTGCGCTTTAATTCTTAATGAAAAACAAAATTGGAACAGAAAAGCTAGGGGCTTGTTTGGTTCCATTTTCTATTTTTCATGAGTCCCACCACCTAAAAATATGTTTGGTTCCATTTTTGGTTCTCAGTTGTTAAAAACAAGATCCAAAAATATGGGTTTCATTTCATTTTCTGTTCTTTTGTGGGTTCCATCACCTAAAAATATGTTTAGCCTTATTTTTTGTTCTCAGTTTTTAAAAACAAGATTCAAATATATGGCTTTGAGAACAGAAAATGAAAACAACTTTTTAGTGTTTTCGAATTCATACAAAAATAAGTTCATCGAAATTTTTTGTAAGAAAACTCAAATCAAATATGGCCACCACCAATGGTTGTTTATTTTACACTGCGCAAACTCCACATTTCTCTCTCTCTCTCTCTCTCTCTCTCCTTTCTCTCTTCGCCCATCCCTTTCTCTCTTCTTATTTTCATGAGTTTGGGTCGCCGATCTAGAGATTTTTGTTTTCGGTTTACTATGTTGTTGGGTTTGGGTTTGTTGTGTTGATGGATGTGGGTCGCCAATCTTGGGATGGTTGTGGTTGTGGATGTGAGGTGTGAATTAGTGTTACTGTGGTTTGAGGCTTGAGCTATGTTAGAGGTGGGTTTGTGCCGTTAATGGTTAGGGGCCTTTTCTTTTAGTTGTGTGGTGGTGTTGATGGTTGGATTGTTTCTTTTGGCTGTTGGAGGTTCTTTCTTTTGGTTGTGTGGCTGTTGGTGGTGGTTTATGAGTTGATACTAAGTTTGCCGTTGGTGGTGGTGATGGAGTTGGGTTTGAATTTGTTGTAATAGGTGGAATTGATATGGGCTTAGACAAATGAGTAATTCTTAGTTACTCTTGAAGCACGAAGAATGGTGCTCCCTCCTCTTATATTCATGGTAGAGTCCACTCATCAAATTTATGGTAAGATCTACCATAAATGTTAGAGAATGGAATACAATTTATCCATACTCTTGAGTACCTACAAATTTTCCTAGACAAAGAATGACAATTTTACAATTCAAAGAGCCTATCATATGCTATTGATTTGGGAGGAGATTAACAACCCTAGGAGTTGTTATGGTAAAAGGCATGGAGCTTTATGGAGGAGACTTTAATAGCATAACATCCCAAAAAAAATCAAGCATTTCCTTTGTAGAGCATTAACAAACTCGTTGCCTACAAAAGTAATTGTCTGATGCCACTACATTATGGTGAGTAGAGTATGTGAGAAATGTGGGCATAGCGATGAGGAAACGACTCATGTTCTACTTCTACTTCTATGGAGATGCCCATCTATAATGGTGGCAGGGGAAGGAACTAGATTTTGGCTAACACTGTGCAACTTAACCTAAGAATCTTTTGCTGATGTATGTTAAAAATCAAGCACCGCCTTTCTCTCATTCTCTAGAAATTTCTCTTGCATTCCAGATTTCTCTATGAGATGTCTCTCTTTAATCTAGAGAACTACTATGTAGAAGTGAAACTCAGCCATAAATTTTTGTAATAGTCTAGAAAGGGCTAGAAATTAAAATAATAATAATAATAAACTAAGACCTAGAGCTACTAGAACTCTAGTGGCAGAAATTAGATGAAGCTAGAAGTTTTAAAATCTGTTTGGATACCGCTTATTTTGTTGAAACTAAAAACTTATCGTTGAAAGTACTATAGATAAAGGTAAAAGTTAACTGAAATAGTACAGTAAGTCCTATGAATAGTACCAAAAAGTGCAGTGGGGCTAATGAATAGTACCAAAAATAAGCTGAATAGTGAAATAATTTTCATTTTTCTTTGGTATCTAAACGGAGGCTTAATGTCAGTTACTTAACCGACCTCATGCTTGTATAAATTAAATAGGAACCTTTGGTTCCCACTTTGATATGAGACGTGTGAAGTGAGGTGAAGAATGGGTAAGCACCAAGACTAGTATGAAGTGACAAAAAGAAAGTCAAGAGTGGTTGTGTCATAGTGTTAGTATCTAGGTGTCTAGGAATAAGGTGTCAAGTGTGTGCAAATTTATTTGGTGAGTAATTAGAGCAATAGTGTGTCAAATGCCAAATATTTGGCATTTGACACACCAAACACCAAAAAATCATTCTTATCAGATGTTGTAAATGCCAAAATATTTGACATGAATGAACAATACAATGTCAAATATGAGAGCGTACGGACAGAAATGGTATAAGTTTTAATATTTTTTTATTCTCTTTTCTCTTTTCTCTCTCCTCTCTCTTAACTTTATTCATTTTTCTTCTTTCTCACCTCTATTCTCTCTCATCGGTTCCCAATCTCTCTTACCTCTACTTCTCTCACCGATTCCTCTCAATCTCTCTCACCCTCTAAAACTGCCACCGCCGATCTCGCCCATAGTTTGACTCGCCCAACCGTCGTCAATATTGTCAGTTGCCATCGATCTCACTCAGTAATGTTGATCTTGCCGATCTCACTCATGGTCTCACCTTCTCCAGTTATGGCCGATCTCACCCCGAGGCCGCCATCGATCTCAGCCTCTTCCCTTCCTACAATGTAATTCTTTTAATGCCTTTTTTTTAATCTTTTCATTACTCATATGATTTTGATTGTTCTATATGATTTTTAGTTGCTTTTTTCTCTTTTATATTTTTGGAAAATTTTTGACACTAGACCAAAAAAAAAGCCACAGCACACACGTGATGCGCGTGTGTGTGTTTATACATATGGTAAATTGCAAAATTACACCCATAAAGTTTGAGGGTGTTTGGATTTTACCCCCTGAAGTTTCAGAATTTGGATTTTACCCTAAAGTTTGGAATATTTGGATTTTTCATCCTGACGTTTCAAACACCCCTAAAATTTAGGGGTCAAAATCCAAATTCTAAAATGTCATGGTGTAAAATCCAAACACTCCCAAACTTCAGGGGATAAAATTTAAATTCTGAAACTTTAAGATATAAAATCTAAACGCCCCCAAACTTTAGGAATGTAATTTGCAATTTACCCTTTTATATATCTAAAACGAAGGGAAATATATATCTAAAACAAAGGGAAATCAATTAAAAATTTAATGATTAGGAGATTAACAAATTTTGGGAGAAAACAAAGAACAATTAAAGAGAAATTTTTTGTGTCCTTTCTATGATCTAATATGGAAGAATTGTATAGTTGCGTGAACGATGTTTGATGGGCCTCCACCGCTAGCCACATTTTTCAAAAGGGAAGTATAAAAGGAAAAAAAAAAAAAAAAAATCTCTGAACTGAGTTTGGCTTACTGGTACTTTTCAAAAATGAATCTTATTTTGTTTTAATGAGAGATTGCCACATCACCCACTAACTAAATAAAATGTGGAGATTAAAACCCACTACCACTTACCATTATATATTTAAAACAAAATGACATATCTAGTTAAAAAAGTACTGGAGGTAAGCCAAACTCCTCTGAACTTAATCTCCTAAGAACAATGTAAAAACTAGTGGATTTTTTTTTTTTTTTTTTTGAATTGAGTCAAAATAGAACCAAGTCACTTTACTCTTATTTAATTTAATTTAATATTTCAATTGAGCAAAAAGTTAGAATTTGGAACAAGATTGTGCATGGAGAGAGAACATTATAAAAGAATGTTCAAATTAAGAGAAAAATTAGCTAGACATGTGAGTTCCAAATATTAAAAATTCTTTTCATCTATGCAAGTTAAGAAAAAAATGGTAGAAATTAGTGGGGCCATGAGTGCCACTACCACAATATGCATGTAGAATGCAGATTGTATTACAAACATAATTTAATTTAATTTTCAAACGAGCATGTCATTCTCCCCAATCGAGATTAGGGAGAATGACATGTATGACAATTACATAGTAAATGTAATTGTCAAAAGAGTGATACGGACGTCATGTATGAATAGCTTAAGTTTCTCTTATATGGAATCCATAATAGTATTCATCATCATAATACGTATATATATAAATCACGAATATTATTATTATTCATTTAGTCTTGTTGATTAGTTTAAAGGTTTTCTTATATTGACTATTAGCATGTACCAAAACATTAGGATCAACAGGGACGGACCTACAGAAAAAGAAAAAAAAAAACTGGTATTGACCCACAAAAATTAAGATTTGCCCTTAAATATATATATTTTGGCTCTCCTCCTCTGATATATTTATATATTGACCCACAAGAAAAAAAAAAGAATAAATAAAATAAAATCCATGCCCCTTTAACTCAAGAATAATAAGAAAATTTATTAGTTTAAATGAATTAAATTGTCTAAAGTATAACATCAATAACCTTTGGACAAACTAAAATTAACTACAAAATAAAAAATAAATATGGACTGAAAACCTAAATTACAATTCCCAAATTTTTACCCTAACCTTACTCTTTCTCCACTCAACCTCAATGCCTCCATCACTGCTAGCTTGCTGCTGTTCTTTTCCTCAGATTAGATCTAGCGTTGTTGTTGTTGCTGCTGCTGCTCCTCAGATCCTTGATCTACATCTATTGCTGTTCATACTCACACACGAGTTGAATCGGCTAAGGTATGGTAAATCTAAGAAATTTCTCTCCTCTCTCAAGTCATATTTGTGTTTTTTTTTTTTTTTTTTTTTTTTTTTTTTTTTTTTTTTTTTTGTCTTTGCTATAATGCTCTGCCTCTGGCCCTCTAACTTTTGCATTTCTTATGAACTGTGGTGTGTTGTGTTTGTGACTTTTTATGGATTGTGACTGTGGTGTGTTGTGTGGACTGTAGTTTGTGGATTTGTACTGTGTAATTGTGACTTTTTGTGTGGACTTGTGTTTGTTATTTTTTATTTTTTATTTATTTTTTATTTTTTATTTTTTTTGGTTTTATCTATAAAGACATATAGTGGGACCACTGGGACGTGAATACTGTGATTGTGAATTTGTGAGACCAAAATCTTTGGTAAGTGATTGTTTTTTGAGGACAAAGTCTTTATTTTGTGATTGTTTTGATATCTTTATAATATCAAATGTTTAAGAAACACTTATTTTGTATATAGTATTTTGTTGAATATGAAATAAATGCTAGTTTTTATTTTCATAAAAAATAAAAGATTGTTTTAAGGTTTGGCTTAGGTTTGAATTTTGGTTCCATTCCTGTAGATCAATACACCAGTTGGAGCACCGGAAGCATGATATTTGACAAAAGAGTGTTATATAGGCACTGAAATTTCCATTTTACATCATCAAACTCCATAAGAAAAATTCAACAACACTTAGAAGTACACTTGAGTTCTATACTTCTATTTAGATGGACTAATCCATAAAGCTCGTGAGGTGCAGGCGTGGTGTGATGAGAACTTCAAGACTTAGAAGTACACTTGAGTTCTATACTTCTATTTAGATGGACTAATCCATAAAGCTCGTGAGGTGCAGGCGTGGTGTGATGAGAACTTCAAGTGGGGTGGCTTTCAAGTTTGTGATTCCAAAGCTCTCAGTCATATCAACCTTTACATTCGAGGGAGTAGAAATGTCATACATGTGTAAAAAACTAGCAAGTGCTAAGTGCACCATTTGAACTCCAAAAGATGCTCCGGGGCATATTCTTCTACCACTTCCAAATGGGATAAACTCAAAGTTTTGCCCCTTAAAATCAACATCCTTGTGGGTGGTGAGAAATCTTTCTGGCTTGAACTTTAATGGGTCGGACCATTTGTGATGGTCTGTTTGGATTTTCCAAAGGTTTGGGATTAGCCGAGTGCCTTTTGGGACATGGTAACCACCTATGGTGCAGTCCTCGGTGAATTCACGTGGTCCTGATAGTGGGGCCCCGGGATACAAACGTAAAGTCTCTTTAACTATGGCTTGGAGGTACAACAACTTATTTATGTCCGACTCGTTTACAATTCTTTCCTTGCCCACTTGGTCGTCAAGCTCATCTTGGGCCTTTTTCAATACATGGCAGTTATTCAGCAATAGTGATATTGCCCAAGTTAAGGTTACTACAATGGTGTCATTTCCACCGGCGATCATATTCTGCATAATGAAAATTGTTATTCTTGTCCAAATGATACAGTGAAACAAAGCAATCCATATCGATTTAGTGGTTTAAAAACACAAAAATACTATAGGCATGACAAATTTAATAAATGTTTTCACATTTTTAATGTGATAGAAAGTGATTAGTGCAAAAATACTTTCTTGACTGCTATGATATCTCTTTTATCATACATCAATCATGTGAAATTTGTTGTGTATTTAGACATATTATTATTTTTTTTCTTTTTTAAGAGAGGAAGCACGCATACCAAACATGTGGCTTTGTTGACTGTGTCAGGATCATAACCTCCAAGGTCTGCTCCATCAGTGACCGAAAGCATTACGTCCATGAAATCTTGCTCTTTAGTTTTACCGGAGACTCTCTTTCGCTTATGCTCTTCCAACCATTCCCCAAGAATGTTGTCAATCTCTCTTGCAGTTCTCTTCATGGCCTTTTCATGTCCACCCAAATCCAACCACCTAAGATATGGAATTGCATCCGACACCACAAACAAACCCAGTAAATTCAAGAAATCCCGCACCGCCTTTTGGCAGCACCGTGCCTCTTTTTCCTGAACAACATCATGATTAACACCAAAGTACCGCTTTCCAGCAATCATTCTAAGAATCACGTTGAGACTCATGTCCCCAAACCATTGCTTCAACTCCACTAAAATTTGGCCTGGCTCGTTCTTTTCCTTGGTCCAAAGTTTGTATAGACCTTTCAAGAACATCTCAACTTCAGAGACTCGAATATAGGCAAGCTGGCCAAGCCGACGGGTTGATAGTAGCTCTAACGTGATTATTTTACGCAACTCACGCCAATAGGGACCATGGGGTGCAAATGCAAACAAGGCATAGTTATAGCCCATGTGTTTTGCGGCTACTAAATTGGGTCGCGATGACACGGCCATGTCGTTGGTGGTGAAGCACTCTTTGGCCATGTCCCAGCTGCTCACCACCAAAGCTGGATGCAATCCAAGCTTGATAGTAAAAAGTGGTCCATACTTGTCAGCCATGGCTCCCAAAGTTAGGTGAGGAGGTTGGGTTCCCCCTAACAGAGGGAGGTGACCAATTACAGGCCATGCACCAGGAGCAATAGGTACTGTTTTGGCTACACCAACCCTTGACCTCTTTAGAAGATAGTGGGAGAAAATAATTATAGCAATAAGTCCAGCTATGGCGGAATATAGGGAAGGTGAAAGAAAATCCATTTTAGGCTAAGGTTGCTGGAGTCCTATATATGGATATCTTTCTAATGAAATCTGTAAGCTTTTATAGAAAAATATTTAGCTGTTCAGGGCATTTTGTGGATTAGCTTTTATTTTGGTTCCATTAAGCTATCAGGGTGACTTAAGGTTGCAATAGCCAAATCAATATTAACCTAACCTTATCGTATTTGGCTACCTAGTTTGGAATTTTGTACACTTTTATCGGTTAAGTGTACTTGACCTCTTTAGTTATAATTTTATATTTTTATTAATGAAATAAGTTTCATTAAAAAAATTGTACTAGTTGTAGGACAAGTTAACAAAAAGTAGAGTTTTAAAGGGTGGGCCGGGGCTTCGCGAGACCCCAAGAGGCGGGAATGGGGTGAGAAAGTTTTTCCCATCAGACGGGACGAGGCAGGGATAGGGTGAGACAAAACCATGTGGGATGGGGACGAAGACCCCATCCTTTGGCCCTGCCTTGCCCCATTGCCATCCCTAATATTAGAGCATATAATGTTGAGGTTAAGGAGTTTTAAGCTTTCGTTGGTGTATTTTGGGTCTTTTTTAGAGTAATGCTAGGGACATATAATAGTGCACAATTTGTGCTACAACTCGTCACATGACGAGTTGTGAGTAGTCGAGGTGTGATAGTGGGCCACATGGAGACACACTTTCACTACTCACAACTCACCAAGACGTGACAAGTTACGACACAAAATTGTGCACTATTTACTCTCTTTTGTAAGTTACGAGAATATTAGAGGAAAAACTAGATAAGATATACAACATCTATTTGATTGATACTGATAGGTTAGGTAAGAAAATATCTCCTTAGTTTTTCCTTCCTTTGTCTTTTTTCTTTATTTTCTTCCCCGTTATTAGACATGAAAAGCACAATTGATTGTTTAACGATATACTACCAAGTAGCAATCACAATCTTATCGTCAAAATTTTCTATGGACAACACAATAGAAAGGATTCTAAGATAAAGAGCAATTAAATTAGTCTCTCTAATTATATATATATATATATGTGTGTGTGTGTGTGGTTTCAAGATAAAAATTTATTTATTTTTTGTATTTTTTTTTTGAGAATCTTATTTTTTGTATTTTAGTCAATCACTTTTTATTCATTATTCTATACTTTATTTTTTTCACTTTAGTAAAATATTTTATTTATTTATTTGATCTATTAATTTTTTCTTACTTTTCAAAGTACTGCTTTCCTTTATTTCAGTTATCAAAACATAAAAATTTTTAAAAATAAATAAAAAGAATTTCGGTATCATTTTTCTACTTTAAGAAACAGCTAGCAAGAGACCCCAATGTGATTGCATTAAGTCCCAAGCATGATAACGTCAATCACAATCATAAATCTTGCTTTACGTATGATTTTTTTTTTTTTTTTTGGATTCATATCTTTTAGATTTCCTTAAATTTTAACAATTCTTTAATAATTTAATAGTTTAAATTTTGCCATGTTAGCATTCCATTAACAATATTCTTAAAATAATAAAATAATATTGCAAATAAAACAATTAAGATTATTGTTAGTCGAATGCACACATGATAGAATTTAGACCCTTAAATCATAAAATGGTGATTAGGATTTGAGGAAATCTATTGGTAGAGTACCCTAGGAAATTTAGAAGATCTGAATATATATATATATATATTTTTTTTTTCCTGTTTGTGATTTTCTACAATTGCTACAGGAGACATATAAGAGTAGATAAATTACTTACGGATATGTTAAAGTATGTTCTAAGTGCATTGGTTTAGAAACTTTTTTTAGAAACATTTTATAAGAAAAAAAAAAAAATTGTTAATTTTGTTGACAACTTTTAATATTTTCCATAAAAATTGTACCAAAATTTTTATAATATAATTTATTAACAATTGTTTGAAACAATCTCTAGTACTTTTCATTTTGGTTTTTTCTTTCTTTTGTTTGAAACAATCTCTAGTACTTTTCTGAGTCATCTACTTGTTCTGTATAAATATTATTCCATGATATCTCACTTTCTTTCTAATAGACTTGTGTGGCTTATATTTAAATATATATTCTGAAACAAATGATGATAGAAATTATGGGGTTTGCACTGAACGCTGGCACTGCGAAGTCCAGACTCTATGTGGGCATCCATTTTGGTTTTTTTCTTTTTTTTGTTTGAAACAATCTCTAGTACTTTCCTGAGTCATCTACTTGTTTTGTATAAATATTATTCCATGATATATCATTTTCTTTCTAATAGACTTTTGTGGCTTATATTTAAATATATATTCTGAAACAAATGATGATTGAAATTGTGGGGTTTGCACTGAACGCTAGCACTGTGAAGTCCAGACACTATGTGGGCATCCATTTTGGTTTTTTCTTTCTTTTGTTTGAAACAATCTCTAATACTTTTCTGAGTCATCTACTTGTTTTGTATAAATATTATTCCATGATATATCATTTTCTTTCTAATAGACTTGTGTGGTTTATATTTAAATATATATTCTGAAACAAATGATGATTGAAATTGTAGGGTCTGCACTGAACGCTAGCGCTGTGAAGTCCAGACTCTATGTGGGCATCCATTTTGGTTTTTTCTTTCTTTTGTTTGAAACAATCTCAAGTACTTTTCTCAGTCATCTACTTGTTTTGTATAAATATCATTCCATGATATATCATTTTCTTTCTAATTGACTTGTGTGGCATATATTTAAATGACAGAGTGTTTTGCCTCTAGTTAGATACCTATCAATTTTTTCTCTCCCTCTTAAGTGTGTAGTGTGTGTTTGTTTCTAAAAAAAGATATGTGGGAGGACTTTCGTCTTGGCCCTCAATCAGGTATTGTTCGCTTTGGAATGGGTAAGGATCGACCTACGTCCCACCCACATGAATTTGCTCAATCCCACATCGGGGAGAGACGCCTCCCATCTTTGCCTTATAAGCCTTTGGCCTAAGGAAGGGTGTACCGTAGGAGAGCAAAGGCTTATAAGGCAAGGGTGGGAGGCGTCTCTCCCCCAGGTGGGAGGCGTCTCTCCCCCATGTGGGATTGAGCAAATTCGTGCGGGTGGGACGTAAGTCGATCCTTACCCATCCCAAAGCGAACAATATCTAATTGAGGGCCGAGACCCACAAGATATATGTCAAATTTTTTTACTTTCCCTTTTTAATGAAAGGAAACAAAATTATTAACCCACTAGGGGAAGAAAAAAAACATAAGCAACAATAAATTGTCGTAAAACAGCAAAGGAGGGCCCTCCAAAGAGTAGGAGAGCACAACCTTTTCATGTAGAGTTCTGAGCCGCAAGTTCTGAGTGGTAGATATCACGTATATATGAACCCATCATTAATATCATTTTGAATTCCACCACTCACAACCTACACTTTAGCAAGTTGTAGAAAAAATTGTGTTTCTAAATTTATTCTTTTGACAAAAGTGGGAGGGCTATGCCCTAAATCAAAAGAACATGTGATTCATGAGAATGCAATGAATATATATCTCGCATGTAAAAAAAAAAAAAGTTATATTATATGTTGATGTTTTGTGATTGGCAAATTCCATGACATTATAATTTGAATCAAGTTTGTAATGTGATAAGTTGGCCCTCCAAAGAGTAGGAGAACACAACCTTTTCATGTAGAGTTTTGAGCCGCAAGTTCTGAGCGGTAGATATCACGTATATATGAACCCATCATTAATATCATTTTTAATTTCACCACTCACAACCTATCACTTTAGCAAGTTGTGGAAAAAATTGTCTTTAAATTTATTCTTTTGACAAAAGTGGGAGGGCTATGCCCTAAATCAAAAGAACATGTGATTCATGTGAATGCAATGAATATATATCTTGCATGTAAAACAAAAAAAAAATTGTTATATTATATGTTGATGTTTTGTGATTGGCAAATTCCATGACACTATAATTTGAATCAAGTTTGTAACATGATAAGTTCAAATTGAAATGTTCAAGATGCAACTTAAAGAAGATAATTATTAAGGAATTTGACTGCCCTACAATTAACTAATGAATCCAAAACGGCCATCAAAATGGAATTTAAAACAAAGTAGAGACGGGGAGAGATATTTCAGAGGTCAGACTTATAAGATACTTTGTTAGAAACATGTGTTTAAATGATTAAATTTATAATATCTCAATAGTTTAAACTTTTAGGATAATCGGTAATTTAACATACTTTCTCCTGTCGATTAGGGGTAAAACTTGCAACACAAGCGTGTAGTTTAAAAGGGAATGAACTTCTTTTAGGGTGACTAAGTTTAGGAGGCAATTATTCCTGCGACCACCTGCGCTGCTCTAATCACCTTGATTTCAAAAAAAAAAAAAAACTTTATCTTTTTATTTTTTTTTTATTTTTGAGAAAAATCTTCTTAGTTTGTGTTAGATTATGATACAACATATTGAATGGTAGTGCTAACTTAATTTAATTTAAAAACAACACGATTGTAGTTAATTATTTGTTCATGCATAAAATGTGAAGCCCAAGATTCAACATTCTATGGTGTATAGAAATTTCGATTTCTTATGAAAAAATCTCTCTTTGGAGGATGAGATTGAAAAAACTCAAATCTATTTATGTCTGAATAACCCAACATAATGAAGGTGGAGAAATAACCGTTTTCTCCCAATTATTAGGCATTGTTATTTCCATTTCACAATAGCAAACTCATAGTGTCCTGCAAAATGGCACACCCAGTAACAAAGTATAGACAAATCATGGCAAATTTTGATCAAATCACAATTCTTAGACCTGCACATGAATTATATTAGGTAGTCTTTAATCCATAAAGCTTGGAAGGTGTAGGCGAGGTCTGATGAGAACTTCAAGTGGGGTGGCTTTGCTGTTTGTGAGACCAATTGTCTCAGTCATATCAACCTTTGCATTTGAGGGAATTGAGATATCATACATGTGTAGAAAACTAGCCAATGCTAAGTGAACCATTTGAAGGGCAAAAGATATTCCAGGACATACTCTTCTACCACTTCCAAATGGGAGCAATTCGAAATTTTGACCCCTAACATCAACATTCTTGTGGGTGGTGAGAAATCTTTCGGGCTTGAACTCTAATGGGTCTGACCAAATGAGTGGATCTGTTTGGATTTTCCATATGTTTGTGATTAATCGAGTGCCTTTTGGAACATGGTAACCACCTATAATGCAATTCTCAGTGAATTCACGTGGTCCTGATAGTCGAGCTGCGGGATACAAACGTAATGTCTCTTTAACTATGGCTTGGAGATAGACTAGCTTACTGATGTCTGATTTGTTTACAATTCTTTCCCTGCCCACTTGGACATCAAGCTCATCTTGGGCCTTCTTCAACACATGGCGGTTGTTTAGCAATAACGCTATTGTCCAAGTTAGAGTAACTGTGCTAGTGTCACTGCCTCCAGCAACAATACTCTGCAAAGTGCATACCTTTTGTTAGAATGCAAATGTAAAGCAAAAAATTTCCTATGTTTTGGAGCTCCAGCTTGTAAGGAAAAGCAAAGAAGCATAGTTATATACATGAGGCAATACAAAATACTGTAACACGGCAAATTGTTACATTGAAGTAAGACATTACATGGTTGGATTTTATAATTAATACATACATACAAAAAAAAAAAAAAATATATATATATATATATATATTTGCAATACACTTCTTTGTTTTTTAAAGTGCAAGGCCTAAAAAAAAACTATTCATCTACTATTTAAGGAAATGTCGTATATTAACTAGAAGGGAAGGTTCAGCGAAACGCGTAAATGACTAATCATTTGTAAGAATGGGTAAAGGAATGGGCTGCCTAGCGCCCTTAATTTGGTTTGAATATGATTTATGAGATTTAATGTGCGTTTAGCATTGGATTAAAACTAGTTTTTTTTACTATTTAATTTATTAATTTTTGCTACAATTCTCACTACACTTTTTAATACTATTCATTGTTCCTTCTATTTTAGTTTTATCTAAGTATTTTAACAAAAATGTTTCAGTTGCAAGTAAAAAGTCAATTTTGAGGTGATTATTTTTGGTATGCCCTGCATTTGAGAGCCGCCTTGCTTGGAACATGTTCAAGCAAGGCCCCTTGCGCAAAAGCTACAAAACTTCGCGAAGAAGTGAAGAGAAAACGTACCAAACATGTGGCTTTGTTGATTGTATCAGCATCGTAACCTTCAATCTCAGCACCATCAAGGACAGAGAGCATTATGTCCATGAAATCTTCCTCCCCTTTATTCTCAGATGAAGCTCTCTTTCGCTTATGCTCTTCCAACCATTCCCCAAGAATTCCATCCAATTCCTTTGCAGTTTTCTTCATGGCCTTTTCAAGTCCACCGAAATCTAACCACCCAAGGAAAGGAATAGCATCGGACACCACAAACAACCCCAAAAGATGAATGAAGTCCCCCAAGGCCTTTTGGCAACGCCGAGCCTCTTCTTCATTAACCCCATCACTAGTACCAAAGTACCTCTTTCCAGCAGTCATCCTAAGAATCACGTTGAGGTTCATATCCCCAAACCATTGCTTCAACTCCACCAAAATCAAGCCTGACCCGTTCTTTTTCTTGAACCAAAGTTTGTATAAATCTTTTATATCGTTCTCAACTTCGGAGACTCTAATGTGGGAAAGCATCTCAAGCCGGCGATTAGATAGTAGCTCTAAAGTGGTTATTTTACGCAATTCACGCCAATAGGGACCATGGGGTGCAAAGCCAAACACAGCGTAGTTATAGCACAAGTGTTCTACGGCAACTAGTTTGGGCCGCGAGGACACGGCCAAGTCATTGGTGGTGAAGCACTCCTTAGCCATCTCCCAACTGCTCAACACCAAAGCAGGGTGCAATCCAAGCTTGATTGTAAAAAGTGGTCCATACTTGTCGGCCATGGCTCCCAAAGTGATGTGGGGAGTCTGAGTTGCTCCCAACAGAGGAAGGTGACCAATTACAGGCCATGCACCAGCAGGAATTGGTGCTGTTTTGGCTAGGCCAACTCTGGACCTCTTTAGAAGATAGTAGGAGAAAAGAATTATGGCTAAAAGTCCAGCTATGGTAGCAGAATTTAGGGACAGTGGAAGAAAATCGATTTTAGGATCAGGTTGCAGGGACTCCTCTGGATACCTTTTGTGAGAATCCTTTATGTTTATCTATTCATTGTTGGGTGCATCATAGCCCCGTGGGTCCAGCCCACACCTTATCAAAGCTCTAAATGAGCTTATCTTGCCAGCTTGTAGAAAGAGATGACTTTAGGCGTGTGGAACACGCTGGTTTTTGGCTGAAGCAAAACAAAGGCCACTCTGGAGCTACCAGGCTCACGAGGAGTCCACGGGTCACCTTTTCTGGAGCTGCTGCCGTACCCAAGAAATTTGGGCTACTTCGAAGCTCTTCCCCAGAAACCATGCTTGGCCCCTCTTATCCTTTGTGGACTTACTGTGGTTCATTGTTATGGTAGAATAGTGGGATCAGAATCGGGTTGAAAAGGTGATCATGGTGGCCTGGGCCATATGGCAGAACAGAAATGAACACAGAGTTGGGGGCAAGGTAAAGAATTGCAGTGCTGTGGTTCATGGAGCAATGGATTATTTGCAAGAGTATCAAACCTGTTGCATGAAGGTGGAAGAGCAAAGACCAGTTTTGATCGAGAACTGGACCCCTCCACCCCCTCGGCATTACAAAATAAATGTTGACGGAGCGGTTTTGGAGCACAAAAAACTGCTGGGATTGGGATACCAGTCCGTGATGCAGAGGGCTGTGTGGTTGGAGCTTTTAGTAAAATAATTAAAGCTCCTCTTGGAGCTATGGAGGTGGAAGCCAAAGCTTTGGAGGCAGGTGTACAGTTTGCAAAAGACTTACTTATCCATGACATTCTCCTTGAGAGCGACTCACTGAACTTGATCAATGCTTTAAAGGAATTGGCCCCTCCCCCTGCATCTGTTGCTGCTATAGTGTATGGTGTCCTTTCTTCCCTTCATGACTTTCGGAGCGTGGAGTTTTCTCATGTCCGTAGGCTTGGCAATAGGCCAGCCCATCTCTTAGCAAAGCACGTCTTAGGCATTGCGGATTTTTCTATTGGAATAGAGGGAAATCCTTATTTTATTGAACAAACTCTCCTAAATGATGTATCTGTAGCATTTACATGGAGGGGATTTAGGATTTTTCTTTAACATTATGGACATTTGGTTTGTGTGGTCTGTTTTTATTTTAGGTAACTTCTATGAATAGTGATAAATGTAATACGAGTTTTTTTTACA
The DNA here is from genome assembly GCF_932294415.1 of Quercus robur. Classification (NCBI taxonomy): domain Eukaryota; kingdom Viridiplantae; phylum Streptophyta; class Magnoliopsida; order Fagales; family Fagaceae; genus Quercus; species Quercus robur. The sequence continues at coordinate 42,400,137 of NC_065545.1, read as the reverse complement.
TTAAACTTATAAATTGTTGTGTCACCAGTTATAAATAATAGACAATTCAAATATTTAGTTATAAGGTGATTGAAATCTATTCCTTAAAGATGCTTCAACATAATGCATTTTGAATGATATATCCTAGTCAAGTGTTATTCTAAAAAATTGGGTAAGGTATTATGCTGAAACTTTTATTGAAAAATGATTATGTTGAATAAGTTTGAAGAAGTGTAGATTATGTAGAATGCATTTTCTCACATTCAACCAACTTTATTAGTATGACTATATTATTAGTACGACTATAGTAAAAAAAAGAATTAATTGTTTCTTATAAATATATTTTACAAATAAAAATAAAAATAAAAATTCATTATAATTGACATTCATTACATAAAAAGTTCCAAAAATAAAAAATTGTATTTATTAATATCCATTACATACATTATAATTGACATACTTTTCCTTCTATCTCTTTTTTGTTTTTAATTATTCCCCCCCCCCCCCCCCCCCACTTTATTTCCCTCCATTCAATACAACCCACTTCCCTATCTATTTTTCCTCACATTATCCCCACCACACATTCAACCGACCATCACCCCCTTCAATTTTATCACTTTCTTTTTTCTTCACTATCTCTCTATCCCAACAATTCTCGATCTCTATCTCTCTTTCCACTCTCTTTTTCCTTTTTCACCAGTTCTCTTCAATCTCTTTCCCCTTTATTTATTTATGGCGAAAACCACATTTTCGTCCCTATATTTTCAAGCGATTTCACTTTGGTCCCTAACTTTTATTTCCACCGCTTTTAGTCCCTGATAGGCCAAAAACGTATTGACCCATTGTGATAAATTAACCAATTAATTTAGCCTAGTGAATTAATTAAGTTAATTAACATGCAAACGCGTGGTAGCACAAACAAATCACCAATAAACTAAGTATGCAGTGAAAAATAAACTTGACACGGTGATTTGCTTACGAATGGGGAAAACCAACAAGACAAAAACCCCACCAGGTGATTTTCAGGTCACCACTCCCAAAATTCCATTATTATCCGAACAAGCGGTTACAAGTAAAGGAATCCCAGTACCTTAAACCAACCTACAGTTGAACTCTTACCCCAATACCTAATTGGACTTGTTCTGTAGTGACAATTTCTCCTTTTGATGCACAGCTCTCAAGTACGTGACTAACTAATTGCGCAGATCCCAGTACGTGACTTCAATCACTAACTAGAGAAGGTTGTTGGCTGTAAAATTCTTCAGTTCATCCCAACGATGAAGATCAAGAAGATGCTTGGTCACAAAATCCTATGGTGCACAAACACAACAACTTCTTCACAAAAAAGATGAACTAGGACAAATTCTATCTCCGGTCACAATTTGCATGAACAAACTTTGCTCAACACTTATGCAACTTGTGAACACTTTGACGGCTCTTAAAATAATCCTTTTATATGTCTAGAGTTGTGAGAAAAGAAAACTCAAACACATAAGCATGGATTAGAGTCAAAATAGAACTGGAATTCTGTTTTTCATAAACCTCGATAGATATCCTATTTGTCGAGTTGCTGTCAAGCCACGAGGCTGAACAGCTCTACAGGTCTCGATAGATAGCTAACTGTCGAGCTAGCTGTCGAGTTTTAATGAACAACATTTCTTCAGCTTGAATCTTGGACAGACTTGCATGGTTTTAATACTTGATCTTGAAATACAATTTCTTGAAGTATTAAACACATCCTAGATCTACCCAAATACAAGTAAAATGCATTTTGTCAAAGGATTAGCCAATTACATAAAATAGTGACATATATTCCTAACAAGTAAATCACATATGTCCTAACAGTCCCTATCCTGAAAAAAGCTTCTCGTTTTTGTCCCTACCTTTACATCAAAGACGGAAAATGCACACATGACAAATGGAGTGCACTGTTGACACACTAAAAGCTGACGCGGCCATTAAAATAAAAAAAAATGTTATTTGGCATTAAAAAATGCCACGTCAGCATCTAAATTTAAAAAATTAATTTATTAATTTTAACTAAATAAAAAAAATCAAAACAAAAATAAAAATAAAAATTCACATGAATTAAGATCTAAAAGTATCTTGAACAAGAACACCAACCCAGTCCTAAGATCTCAAAATTGAAAACCAAAAACCACAGATTGCACAAAAACCATTGCCATTGCCACAAAATCTCTACCAAACATCCACCAAAACTTCTGCCAAACTTGGACAGACTTGCATGGTTTTAATACTTGATCTTGAAATACAATTTCTTGAAGTATTAAACACATCCTAGATCTACCCAAATACAAGTAAAGTGCATTTTGTCAAAGGATTAGCCAATTACATAAAATAGTGACATATGTTCCTAACAAGTGAATCACATATGTCCTAACAGTCCCTATCCTGAAAAAAGCTTCTCGTTTTTGTCCCTACCTTTACATCAAAGACGGAAAATGCACACATGACAAATGGAGTGCACTGTTGACACACTAAAAGCTGACGTGGCCATTAAAATAAAATAAAAATTGTTATTTGGCATTAAAAAATGCCACGTCAGCATCTAAATTTAAAAAATTAATTTATTAATTTTAACTAAATAAAAAAAAATCAAAACAAAAATAAAAATAAAAATTCACATGAATTAAGATCTAAAAGTATCTTGAACAAGAACACCAACCTAGTCCTAAGATCTCAAAATTGAAAACCAAAAACCACAGATTGCACAAAAACCATTGCCATTGCCACAAAATCTCTACCAAACATCCACCAAAACTTCTGCCAAACTCCACAGATTGCACAATTTCTCCAACCCACCCAAATTCTTCACACGAATTCAACCCTCATCAAAATCAAATTCCAGAAATCCATTAAACCCCATTCAATGAGAAACCCATAAATTCATTACAAACCAAAAAAAAAAAAGAAAAAAGAAAAAAGGAACCCATAGACCAAAATCAAACCCCAAAAATCCATCAAAGTGATCAAACCCTCATCACAATCAAATCTCAAAAACCCAGTAAGCCCCATTCAATGAGAAACCCATAAACCCATATTTCATTTTCTTCTCTCTGAATTCTAGGGCTTGATAAATGGAGGTTTGCGTGATCGATCGGCAAGAGTGATTTTTTTTTTTTTTTTTTTTTTTTTTTTTTGTATTTATGAAATGGCGAGTGGTGGAGGAGACGAAGAAGTCAATGCGGTGCTCAGTGACGTGGAGGACTTACCAATGGCTAGAACATCTCGGAGCTTTGGGAGAGAAGAGGTACGGGTTGGTGCTGGAGATCTCGGGTCTCCAGCGAGTTTTTGGAGACTTCGGCGACCTGATCTTAGAAATGGTGGCATCGTTGACTTGGGGTTTGATTGACGAGAGCTGTAGTGGAACGAGCTTTCCTTCAGAGAAGAGCTCGTCAGCGAGGAGCATGGCCATCAGATCTGGGTTTGCTTGAGGTGGGTTTGCTGGGTTCAACTAAGTTAGAAAGATTTCCCAACAAAAGGTCTTCAATAATATAACCTCTGAAATAAAGGTACTCGAGAGCTGGGGTATTTATCTCAAGTTTATGGTGATGATGAAGAGGTATATATAAATGTAATGTTTTGAGTGTAGTACAATGATTTTAAAATTGTTATCAGATTGCAGGGTTGGTTGGTTGATTAGGTTCGTTGTTGTTGTGGGTTTCGAACATGCTTGAGGTGGGTTTGCTGGGTTCAACTTGCTTGAGCTGGGTTTGTGTTTGTGTTTCTGGGTTTGTGTTTGTGTTTTTGGGTTTGTGATTTTTGGATTTTAATTTGGTGTTCTTAAATCTGGGTTTGTGTTCTTGTTGTTCTTGTACAAAACATACTTAGATCTCAATTAATGTAATTTTTGGTTTTTATATCTTTTTTTAATTTTTTCATTTAGTTAAAATTAATAAATTAATTTTTTTAATTTAGATGCTGACGTGGCATTTATTATTATTATTTTAATGGCCACGTTAGCTTTTAGTGTGCCAATAGTGCACTCCGTTTGCCACGTATGCATTTTCCGTCTCTGATGTAATGGCAGGGACAAAAACGAGACGCGTTTTTTAGGATAGGGACTAAAAATGGTGGAAATAAAAGTTAGGGACCAAAGTGGGAATCGCGTGAAAATATAAGGACGAAAATGTGGTTTCCTCCTTTATTTATTTTTCTTTCTTCACTGATTCACCATATGCTTGATTGGTAAATCCCAATCACCCCATCTATATAGTTGGAAACTTGGAATAGATTGTGCAAAAATATATATACATAGTAGTAGTAGGTGCAAGTGCTTCTAGGTCGACATCTTCATCAAAATGGTGATGTTCACCATGGAAGTCATGAATCAAATATGTAATATATAAATCAATTATTTTTATTTTTATTTATTCTCGTAATATTATGTCATATAAGTTTTTGAAACTTCACAATTTTACTCATCATTTTTCTCAGATATATTTTTAAATTGAATGTAAAGTCTATTTCATAATTACACTCTCCATTAAAATCTTAGCCCATCATATTTAAAGAAAATGATCAATGATTGCAAATTTCTCTTATCTAGGTTTAGGTTATTTTCACTTAACAACATTAAACTTATCGGTAATGCCATAACACACAGTTTTAGCAAGAAAAGCTAACCCAACATAATGAAGGTGGAGAAATAACCATATTCTCCAATTAGGCATTTTTATTTCCATTTACAACAGTAAACTCATAGTGTCCTGCAATTTGGCACACCTACTAGCAAAGTACAAACAAATCATGTCAAATTTTGATCAAACCACATTTCTTACGGTCCGTTTAGAATCCGCTTATTTTACTGAAATTAAAAACTTTTTGTTGAAATAGTACAGTGAACTCAAGAATAGTACTAGAAAGTGTAGTGAGACCTATGAATTGTAGCAAAAATAAGTCGAATAGTAAAATAAGTTGGAAAAAATAATATTTGTCAAACAAACACTTAGACATGCACGTACGGCTGCACATGAATTCTACTAGATAGTCTTTAATACATAAAGCTTGGAAGGTGGAGGCAAGGTTTGATGAGAACTTCAAATGGGGTGGCTTTGTGGTTTGTGAGTCCAATTGTCTCGGTCATATCAACCTTAAAGCATCTCCAATAGCTTAGGTAAAAGCAAAATAATCTCTATCATAGAGAATGAGACCAAAAAAATGGTCTCCAATGGATTCTCTAAACATGATTTTTTTTTGGCTCATGAACCGTAACTCATCAAATCTGATGGGCTACTGTACATTAGCAAAAGAATAAAACTAAATAAAAAATTAGTAAAGAAAGGAGTGGGAATGAGGGTATGGGGATATGTGTGTTAAAAAATGAATAAAAAATAATATTTAAATGAGATAGAGAAAATGATAGAGAATCTGTTGGAAAATGTATTTTATAAAGTGGGTAGATAAAAGGTAAAAGTTACTGTTCACTCACCAAACAGTACAAAAATTTGAAGAAATTGCTGGAGATGCTCTTAGCATCCAAGGGCATTGAGATATCATATACGTGTAGAAAACTAGCCAGTGCTAAGGGAACCATTTGAAGGGCAAAAGATATTCCAAGGCATGCTCTTTTGCCACTTCCAAATGGGAGCAATTCGAAATTTTGACTCCTAACATCAACATTCTTGTGGGTGGTGAGAAATCTTTTGAGCTTGAACTCTAATGGGTCTAGCCATATGCGTGGTTCTGTTTGGATTTTCCAAAGGTATGTGATTAATCGAGTTCCTTTTGGAAAATGGTATCCACCTATAATGCAATTCTCAGAAAATACACGTGGTGCTGATAATCGACCTGTGGGATACAAACGTAATGTCTCTTTAACTATGGCTTGGAGATAGACTAGCTTACTAAGGTCTAATTCGTTTACAATTCTTTCCTTTACCACTTGGACATCAAGCTCATCTTGTGCAATCTTGAACACATGGCGGTTGTTTAGTAGTAGCGCTATTGCCCAAGTTAGGGTAATTGTGGTAGTGTCACTGCCTCCTGCAATCATAATCTGCAAGGTACATTTTGGTTTATTTTTTGGGTTAGAATGAGGCTTTGAAGCAAACATTCTTGGCATCTTGTATTTTATAGCTTAACTTGTGAGATCATGAAGCTATGAAGCAAGGACGCATACACGGACACATGACACGAAACAATCTTGTGTTTTTTTAGCTTAACTTGTGAGATCATGATAGCTATGAAGCAAGGACCCATGCAATTAGGAAATGGATACACAATAGTATGTACTAATAACTATACAACAAAATTTTTTTTGAGAAATTATGCTATCACTTGTTAGTAACTCGTGAAATGCACAAGAAAAATTAATATAATACAAATTTTAAAATATATTATGAAATTTGATAAATATAATAATTATTAATATTCATTTATTAAAATTATGGCATATGCAAATATATATTTTACTATTTAAAGAACATATATATAATATACTATTTATGAGAATAATGATGTGTAAATTTATGAGATCTCAAAACTTGGAGATTCTGGTATTTTACCCTTAATTTTTTAAAAAATTGGCAATATGCCCCTGTTTGCAAACTATATAGGAGCGTGCCCCTGTTTCAATACTTGATTATCCTAAAATCGAGTTCAATTAAATACTCGATTTGTAGAAAATCGAGTTATGCCTGATCAAACTTAAAAAAAAAAAAAAAAAAAAAAATTGCATGGAACTCGAGTTTCAGGAAATCGAGTTCCATGCAAAAAAAAATTTCTAAGTGTGATTGCCCCATATTCAAGGAGCCTTATAGTGGCGTTTTTAAGCCTTATAGTGACGTTTTAAAGTCCTATAGTGGCGTTTTCTTGCAAATTTTTTTATAAGTGTGATTGGCCCATATTCAGGGTAGGGATGGCAATGGGGCGGAGTGGGGCCGAAGGATGGGGTCTTCGTCCCCGCCCCGTATGGTTTTATCTTGCCTCATTCCCACCCCACCCCGCATAACGGGGAATACTTTCTCACCCCATCCCCGCCCCTTGGGTCCCCACGAAGCCCCGCCCCACCCCGTAACACTCTACTTTTTGTTAATTTACCCTACAACTAGTACAATTTTTTTAATGAAACCTATTTCATTAATAAAAATATACTTGAAATTACAACTAAATTTATCCCATCAAATCAAATCAATTTTTAGAAAAAATTGAATAATATATCCAAGTGTTTATCAAGACAATCATTAAAATAAATAAATAAATAAAAATCTCATAGTATAACACAACAAAATAAAGGTAGAGAATCACATTGGGTAGAATAAAATATGCTAATATTAATATGTTTGTTTAAATAGTAGAGTTTTAGAGTATGAAAATTTTACAATTATAACTTTTAGTAACCCGGGGCGGGGCGGGGATGGGGAGGGGCGGGGCGAGGTGGGTCTAAAAAGCCTAAACCCATCCCTGCCCCGCCCCGTGGTGCGGGGCTAAAATCTTACCCCATCCCTGCCCCACCACCTTTGCGAGGCGGGGAAAACCTGCGCGGGGCGAAGCGGGGAGGGGCGGGTTAAGCGGGGAGGGGAAAAATTGTCATCCCTAATTCAGGGTGCCCTATAGTGGCGTTTTTTAGCCCTATAGTGGCGTTTTTGAGCCCTATTGTGACGTTTTAAAACCCTATAGCGGCGTTTTCCTGCAATTTTTTTTTATAACTGTCATCGCCATGTTTTGGGAGCCCCATAGTAGCGTTTTTAAGCTCTATAGTGACGTTTTAGAGCCCTATAGCGGCATTTTCCTGCAAAATTTTTTATAATTCCCCATACCAGGTTCAAGGGGACCTATAGTGGCGTTTTGAAGCCCTATAATGGCGTTTTAAATCCCTATAGCGGCGTTTTGGAACTCGACTTCCCTAAAATCGAGTTCCATGCTTTTTTTTTTTTTTTTTTTTATAGTTTTATTCGGCATAACTCGATTTTCTACGAATCGAGTATTTCATTGAAACTCGATTTTAAGGTAATCGAGTATCGAAACAGGGACATATCCCTATATAGTTTCGAAATAAGGGCATATTGCTAAATTTTTTAAAAATTAAGGGCAAAAGGCTAGAATCTCCCTCAAAACTTACATGACACAATATTATGAGATTAACTAAAAGTTTAATGTCATCAACTTTATATGAATATTATAGATAAGATCAATATTTGAAATTTAATTACTATATATTTAAATCAATTTTATTAATCATAATTTATATTTATTTTAAGCTATACAAACTAATAACAACTATCAAAATCACCAAAAATATAACTAGAATCAAAAAGAATATTTTTAAAAATAGAAACTGTAAGGTTGATTATAACTACAAGATCTCACAAATAATCACAAACACTTAAAAGTTACGATTGTACTACCGCACACATTTAGCGTAATGGTTACTTCACAAGTATAAAGTTCTTGTGAGGTAAGGGAGTAAGGGTCGGGTTTCAAGTCTCAAAAAGAAAAATTCACACATCACACATATACACTTAGGTTAGGTTAGAGTAGAATTTCTATTTTGTATAAAAAATAAATTAAAAAAAAAAAAGAGTTAAGATTTTTAGTGGTAACAAATTTTTATTTTATTTTATGAGAACTGTAACAAATATTAACATCCATAACTTACACATAGGTAATAACCAATGTGTTTTATATAAACTAAGCACTAATCATTCAAATGAAGAGAAAAAACAAAAGCTTAAAATGTTTCTAGATTCCATAGGCATGCATAATCGAAAGAGTCTAATTGGATCTTTACAAATAGCTGGTAAAAATAAATTAAAAAATAAGCAAGCAATTTTCTTCTAGACACATTCAAGACTTAGAGTCAACACCTAA